>NW_027202305.1:4177500-4777500 GCF_024711535.1 Dipodomys merriami | reverse complement strand
GAGTTCAAGCCCAAAGGGGCTTCCACAATGTGGCTCTGAGAGGTGCTAATGGCCTGCCCTCCAGTCCACCAGTGCAGGAAGTTGCCAGGAGGGCAAAGTTAAATCCAGCAGAAGATGTAAAAGGCTGGGCCTGCGGTGGCTGGGGCTTGGGGCGGGCGGTACCCTGTCCTGCTTCTGAGCCCCTGTTTGCAGAGCACACTGAAGGGACCCGTAGGTGGTCCCAGGGGCCCTGAGAAAGGCCAGGGCCTAGCCCCCACCCCTGCCCTAGGCCAGCCCAGGCTCTCATCTCCTGGAAGGACGGCACAGAGACCAAAGCAGGGCGGCAGGGGGAGAGCTCACCTTTCAGGGAGAAGGAGGAGCTGCCTTGAACAGGGGGGTGGTCATCGGAGGTCTGGATGCTAGATGAGTACTCCCAGACTCGGGAGGTGTAGTTACCTGGCAGGGCAAAAGAAAAGGGGTGGGGGGAGGCATCAGAACCCCCAGGGGGAGCTGGAAGAGGAGAGGCCAGGCAGGCCTGCAGGACCCACATGGGGCCCATCCTGGAGCTCTCTCCGTCCTCCTGCTACCTCTCTAGCCAAGAACCTTGCTTCTCCTTCGTCTTTGCTGCTATCTGAGGTGTGAAATGCAAGCCGGGAGCTCACGCCTGTCGTCATGGATGCAGGAGGCTGAGATCCAGAGGATCGCAACGTGAAGCCAGTCTGGGCAGAAAAGTCCCTAAGCCTCCATCTCCAAAATAACCAGCAAAAAAGCCAAGCGGGAGGTGTGTGACTCAAATGAGAGGACACAAGCCAGGCCAACACACAGCCCTGGATGAGTTCAAACCCCAGTGCTGACCAAACCAACCAAACAAGGTTACAAAGCGCAGCCCTGTCCCCGTACCACTCACAGCTCCCCGGCCTCGGAACAGAAAGCCAAATCCTTATCGTGGCACACAGTCTCGTGGGGGCGCCCCCCCCACTTCCCTGCTTCCCTCCAGCCCCTCAGCATTCCACCTCTCTCTCGGGCTTTGGACCCAGAATCACCTGGGACACCCCCTGCTCCCCCATTCAGCAATCATGGGGTGAGTCACCTTCCACAGCCCCTCCCCTAGGCAGTGTGAGCCACACACACCCTCCTCCTCCCCCCCAACACCGTGCAGGGTGGCCCTGTGGTCTGGAGGGGTGGAGGGGTGAGGGTAGGAGGGACGCAGGACATCAGGAGCATGTTGAAGCCAGAGTCTCACAGCCGCCACCCGGGAAGTGAGACACCTTTCTCCAGCCCCAGCAGCCTGGAGCCCTGGGTAGCTCCCAACTCAAGATCTGCCCAGGAAGCCAGAGGTCTCCAAGAAGATGGGGGTCAGTGGCTAGGAAGGGCTGGGGTTGGCCATAAGCCCCCCCAGAACATGCTCCATCCCAGAGGACCCCGAGGAGGATCTCAGTGAGCCCCGAGACAGGAGAGGCCAGAGGCCTGGCCCTTCCGTTCCCTCCCTCCCCTGCCATAGACTCCTTCTGCTGCCGTGTCCGGGCGGGACGAACCTGCCCCTGCCTGCCTTTCCTTTCATAGCTAAGCTGTGGCACGAGGAAGCGCCGTATAGCTTCCCAACAGAGAGGCACACGAACCAGCGGAGTCTTCAGTGGGTCCTTAATCCGGTAGTTGCTGGGAGGGATCCCCAGAACTAACCCCAGAGTAGCCATTCCCTCTACTTTCCCAGACCCACCTTCAGGGACAGTTAGCCTGCTGGACACGGGGATTCCCCATGAAGCTGAGTAAAGACATCACGCACGCGGCCCGGCCCTCTGCACACACGCCAACACCGTGAGCTCAAAGGCATCCACCCTGCCCAGCTCCTCACGCAGGTCTGCTCCTGGGGCGTCTGGTGCCCCCTCAAGCCATGGCCCAGCCCCACCTCCCCCACCACTCCTCCTCCTGCTCCCCACCTGAGGCCCTTCTACCTTTGGTGCCATACAGGTTGTTGAAATTCTTCTGGTTGGTCTCCTTGGAGAGGCGGCCGGGAGAGGACGGCTGGTAGGATGACCGGGCCCCACCTATGGGGCAGAGCAAGATTGCCCATCATTGTACAAAGGTGGGCGTGCCCCGGGGACCCACGGCCTCTGGCTTGGAGGAGCTTAGCACTCTAGTACCCACAAGAGGACTGTACTGTAGTACTGGTGTAGTAGAAGGTGCTCTTGCAACTAATAGCCAAATGGGGAAGGGTCACTGCTCCCAGACCACCTCACCTGGACAGTCCTGGATAATGAAGATGTACAATTGTTCTATGTAGGACATTTTGGGGGTCCCCAGAAGGCTGACAAGCCAACAATTTCCTCCTGAGCCAACCCCCATGTGAATGAGACTTGGGACTGGAAAGGGGAGGCTTAGGAAGAAGTGACCGAGGCGATGGTGGGGACTGAGGCATTGGGCCCTGGGCCCAGTGAGGGCGGAGTCATCTGCAGGTGGCCAATGGGTCAGCCAGGGACACGTCCCCGCTGCCAAGGTGGACTGGGAAACATGGCTGCCGTTGGAGCCTCCTGTCCTCCCCACACTGGGCTCCACATGGCCCGTGAAGAAGGGGGTGAGGTGGACACCCACCTCATGGGTGTGCGAGGCAAAGCCCCTGTGGGTCAGGATGCTCCACCAGCTCTTCCCCGCTCACCTAAACTTCCCACACCCCATCCCCAAATGGGACCCAGCACCCACAGGTCCTCCCTGTAAACCCCGAGTCTGCAGCTCCTCCATTTGCCACACTGCCCTCCACCTCCTCACCCTCTGCCCTCCCCCGGGATCCCAAGCTCCTGGGCTCAGCACCTGGTGGCCTCCAGTGGCCCAGTCTCCCAGCTCTGGACACTTCTCCCCAGCCCCTCCCTGCCCCTCCTCTCCCCGACTCTGGGAGGGGTGGCCAGGCAGGGAGGAACCAGTTTCTTCCACCTACAAATGTCACTGGAGGCCGTGGCCACGCCTCTTCTGGGGGAGGGGCACTGGAGCCAAAGGGGGCAAGGACCACCCCAGGCCACCCAGGCCCTTGGACTCCCGGCAGCCTGCCGTGGGGCCACACTGGCTCCCCATCTCCCCTACAGGAGCCACCTGTGACTGCCAGCCTCTTGGGGGTTAAGGGGGACTAAGGGGGCCAGCTGGGGTTCCATGACTAGAAGGTTCTGGAAGAAGAGTACTGGTGTGCTGATGAGTATAGTTCACCCTCTCACTCATCCAAAGGGACAACGCCCAGGGCAAGATGCCACCAAGGAGCGGCTGGCTGATGAGGGGGGCCAGCCCACACCAAGAATGTCAGAGAAGGGGGCTGGCATCCCCGCCTCAGGCCACCTGGGAGGCCCAGGTGTTGTGTTCAAAGGTGGGGTGCAGGGGTTTCCTCTCCAGGAAGCTCGCCCTCCAGATTCCCAGGCCTTCCCCCCGTGGGTGCATCCTGCCCCATGGGTGACAGCTGAGGGCCTCTGCCCCTGTCCCTAGCCCTGAGCCTTCCCAGGTCTCCTCCCTTCCCTTCCCTTCGCTTCCCTCCCCTCCGCCCCTCCCTCCACGCTCCCCCCCATCCCTGGCCCCTGGCTCCCCCTTCCACTTGTGGTTTGTTGCTGGCACCCAAGAATTTACGGTAGCAGAACAAGGGCAGGGAGGCCCCGGCCTGGACCCCAGCTATGGTGACAAAGTCCTCCCCAGAGGCACCAATGACATTCTAGGTCACTGCCCCTGGAGAGCCGGCAGCTTGGAGACTGGGCCGTATAGGCAGGAGCAGCACACAGCGGTTGAACAGTTCCGACAGGGCCACAATCCCCAAATCCCAGGCCAGGCACCCTCAAGTAGAGGATTGTGGGAGCACCGATGGGCTGTGCCAGCCACGTGCCAGCCTGTCCTGGGCAGCAGGACTTGACTTAGGAGAGGACTGGGGGCATGGCTCAAGGGGCAGAGCACTTTCCAGGAGGCATGAGGCCCCAGTAGGCTGGGACTCGGAAGGGGGACTGGGGAGCTGGGGAGCAGGTCAAAAACCCAGAGGAGGAGTAGAGGTCCCTGGAGGTGGTGGCCCAGGGATCAGGATTCTTCAGGACCTAAGCTAATGCTCTACACAGCCCGGCACTGGCAGAGGGGAGGCCCAGAGACCTCCTGAAGGACAGAGGGTTAGAGGAGGGCAGGCAGGGCTCCTAAGCCTGAGAAGAGAGGTCCTAGAGGAG
Organism: Dipodomys merriami; assembly: GCF_024711535.1. Lineage (NCBI taxonomy): Eukaryota > Metazoa > Chordata > Mammalia > Rodentia > Heteromyidae > Dipodomys > Dipodomys merriami. The sequence goes on along the minus strand of NW_027202305.1, from coordinate 4,773,346 downwards.
CAGAGGAATGCTGGATTATTCGTCATCTAAACCAGTGCACCTGTCACCCTGACAGTGAAAGGAGACACCGTTGGTCACCTTGCACATGCCCAGACTCTCCTGGGATGGTAGAGGTGAGCCGGCCGCCCCACCCGGGAGGAAGGACCCGGCTGAGTCAGCGCGTGGGCCTGGGGCTCACCCTTACCCTTGGGCGTGAGGTACATGGAGTATCTCTTCATGGTGTCTGGAGCACTCCACTCATTCCCGTAGCTGGTGTAGTTGTTCATGTAGCGATGGTCACCACCTGGGAAGTCCAGAGGCCAGGTCAGCAGAGGTTGCGGGGGGGGGGGGGGACAAGCTGACCCACTGCGACCTCACCCTCAGCCCCACCTAGGGAGAGCCAAGGATCCCCCAATGCAGAAAACCAGGCCGTCAGCGAACAGCACAAGGTCACTCCAAGGTCTGATTGATGGGCCACCCCTGCCCACCATCTGCCACCACTGCTAGCCACCAGGCAGCAAGGACAGACAGGACGTTGCATTAGCAAAAGAGGCTTTCCTAGCATCCCTGACACAGGTCAGGGCAGCGCCCAGCCCTGCACATACCCTGCACCTGATGCAGGGCCACAGCTGGATGGAGGCTGTGACCTAGAAACGGCGCTGTGACCAGCCCAGAGACTGGATGGCTCCTAAAAGGCTCCCACTCCCAGTTAGCGCCATCGTCCCAGGTCTGGCTAGGCCTCGGGGGGGGGGGGGGACCCTCAGGATGACAAGCAGCCCTCCCCTCCCCCTGCTATGCACCCAGCACGGCAGCATCCTCTGAAAAGATGCCTCTCTCCCTGAGCCTCAGCCTTCTCTTCTGTAAGATGCTCCCTGCCTCCCTCAGAGAAAAACAAGGCAAGGCAAGCCAAGAGCTCAGCACAATGCCCGGCGTCCAGGGCGCACCGGGTCTCCGCAGCTCGCCATCCTAAGAATCATCACGCTGTCCTTAGGAAGAGTTTTCAGGGTCTTAGCGCCACTGAAAGCCAAATGATTGTCTTGCTGAAGTGGCTTACCTGTCCTTCGGGGTGATTGAATGTCCCCCATATTTCCTGAGGACTCTGATTTCACAGAGCTGGCCCTGACTGGTCATTCTCTACACTCCCAGACCCCTCGAGAGTCACGTGCTCCACCCAGAGACCAGAGAGGGACATTGCCTCGGGGCATTGGTGGCCAATAGACTTTAATCAGGCTGTGTTCTAAAGAGGTTTTGCTGAGCCCGGGCCACAGGTGGAGCTTTGGGGAAAGTGCTCGGGCTTCAGGCCCTAGAGAGACTTGATGGGCAAGGACTTAACGGGGCAGTTTCTCAGGTTCCAGGGCTTTCTGGAAGATGACTCAGTTGACCTCTGCAGGGACAGCCTGGCTCAGAGGAGGGGCTGGTTTCAGCAGAGCTGGTGAGTCAGAGACACACTGTATCCCATCATCCCCAGCCCAACCCAACACCACCCGTCACAGCTAGGGTGACACACAAGCCGTCCCTCAGGCCACAGGTGGCATTCTAGGTCATTTCTCCTGGAGACTGCAGAGCCGCCCGCTTGGAGACTGGGCCGTACAGGCAGGACCGGCACTCAGCTGTTGAACTTTAAGTCCAATGGGACTGCAACCCCCAAATCCCAATCCATGGTACCCTCAAGTAGAGGATTGTGGGTACAGCGACGGGTTGTGCCAGCTACACATGCCGCCTGTCCCAGGCAGGAGGAGTTGACTTAGGAGAGGACTGGGATCAATCCCCAGAACCACTGAGAAGGAAGGGAGGGGGAGGCAGAGAGAGGGAGGGAATCTGCCTGGGAGAGAAGTGCTCGTGGCCTGCACACAGAGGGCCCCTACCGTTCTCCATGTGGTTCCTCTCGATGAAGTTCCGGCTCAAGTCTGCCTTGCACATCTTCTCCACGTGGCGCATGCACACATTGAGCAGGTCATCCTTGAAGTTGCCAAGGGACTGCCCCAGGCCCTCCCCCTCCAGCAGGACGTGGTAGGTGGGCAGGGGTGGGGGAAGAGAGTAATTGCTCATCAGTGTACCAAACTCCTATCAAGGAAGAAAAGAAGCCGTTAACTTCCTGAGTCTCTTCCAGCTGTTTGTCTACAAGGGGGCGCTCATAGCTCATCTGGAAGACTGGGCTGTGAGCCAGGGGAACTGGGTTCTAGACCTGCTTTTCCTTCCTGGGTAAAAGGTCCAACTAAAAGCCAGTGGATGCTTAATATCTGATCTATGACTCCATGATTCCCAATCTCTGAAGTGGGGGGGGGGGGTGTCATGCAAATGACACAGGCTAGGAAGAATCTGGGGTGAAACTATAAAGAGATATAGGGCTTTCTAGAGCATTCTAGGTATTTCCACCTTTCCACATCTCTCTCAATCCTGTCTACACTTCTGTGCCCTTCAACTCCCTTCCATCCCTCTTTCTCCTCCTCCCTCCAAGTGGCCTGGAAGAGTCCACAGAAACTCCATCTCCACAAAGCTGCCCTTCACTTGTTCCTGCCTGCTCGCCCTTCTCCGCGGTTCCACAGGCATTTATCTCCTGAGCCACATGCTTTATCATTTAATTACACACTTTCCTGTATTGTTCTTTAATTGTACATGCCTTATCTTCCCAGTTGGATTGCAGCTGCTTGGGGGCAGAAACCATGTCTCAGACTACTCTATTTACCACAGCACCTAATAGAGTACGGGGCACCCAGGAGGACCCAAAATATTTTCTTGGACAGAAAGATGGATAGGTGAATAGACAAATGGACTAGATCAAAGATAATAAATAGGCGGAACTCAGGCATCACCCTGGAGCAGACAATACTAATCAATCACAGAGCTCCCTCTGATTTGAGCCTGGGGCCCTACTGGGCCCTATCGAAGTTAGTACAAGGTGGTATTCGTGTGCCTCCATCTTTAGTAGGGGAGTAGAGTGGGTGCAAAAATTAAATGATTGGATGGATGGATGCATGCATGCATGCGTGGATAGATGCATGGATGGACGAATGGACAGACAGATGGACAGATGCATGCATGGATGGATGGGGGTCTGGGAAAGTGGATGGGAAGGAAGGATTGAGTTTGAATGGTGGTATGCCATTACCTGCAGAAAGAGCACAGAGTCGCTGATGCTGTGCAGCTGATCTCGGGTCTGTTTGTCTTCGTGCAGCACCTTGGCCCTCTCGTCCAGAGCGTCCACGATCACCTTCACTTGGTCCATGGCGTCCTGTTCCCGCTGCTCCAGGGCAGCTCTGACTTCCTCCTTTTGCTTCTCTAAGTCTCGCACTAAGTCTCGGAAGTTCTGCTCCAAGATGGCCTTCTCGTTGGTGGTGAAGCTCTAGGATCAGAAGCAGGGGAGAGACAAAGAAGGGTTCACTAAGGCATGGACGGAGCTCTCCCTAGTGAAGCTCATCTCTGGGTTCCTAACACAGAATGAGGGCATTTCCGGTGCCCGGCCTGGTCAGCCCAACTGGCCGTGAGTCTCGTTCAAGGGTATCACCGAGGGCTGCCACCTGTGGATAGATGAACAGCCCACCTTTCCTTGTCCACTGTGGAGCCACTGTTCCACCCTGAGTGACTCCCTGCAGGTCCCGACAATCTCTCATGAGCCAGGCCAGGCTCACCAAAACCCCAGCCGCAACCACGCATCACTCAGAAAGGGAACTGGCTAGCATTCGTGTGGCTAGAGCATATGGTTTGCAATTACCCAAACCACAGCAGACAGACACCTAGCCACACCGGCCCAGCAGAGGCAAAATGGCAAGTATCTGGTGGTTTGGTAGTCTGGTAGGAAGAGCAGGCATCTCTTTAGCTGTGATGGAATCAAGTGAGCTGTAGGTGACAGGAAAGAGCTCACCAGGATGCCTGGTGAGGATGGAGAAGGGGAGAAGGTAGGAACCCCAAAGGGGGTGGGAGAATCCACAGAGCGTGGTCAGCAGGATCCCTGGCCTGCCTCCTGCCAGGAGCACAGGAGGGCGCGGCAGGAGCCCGGGGCTCACCTTGATGCGGTCCTTCTCCTTCTGCCACTTCTCCGCTTCATCCTCCACCTCGATGATCTTGAGCTGCAGCTGTTCCTTCTGCAGCGACAGCTCCGTCTGCAGGAGGGGGAAAGGACGAAGTCAAGCATGGAGGACTGGGACCAGCACCAGACCCCCAGGCCCCCAGGCTGTGGGCCCACTGGAGAAGCAAACTGTTGGTAGGCTCAGCACCCCTCCATTCTGACAACAGTTAGATAGATCTCCAAGCTCCTGGCTACATCTTCATAGGCGCTAGACCTCCCTCCTGAGCAAGCGGGAGGCTGGTTGGTGGGATTCTTGCTTTTTTTGATGGGGGGAGAGGGCAGACCTCAGCCCAGCCCAGCCCAGCCCAGGGAGTGTCCATAGCAGCCACAGCATGCAGCGTTACTGTGGAATGACGTGGGGCTTGTGTTGAAAGCCGAGGCCAGGATTGCCGCTGGCATGGGCTCCGTCCGGGCAGGCTCCGCTATAAACCTGTTTATGGGAAAGGAGACTGCACCCGCAGATTCAGCAAGATGAGGGCTCTCACCCAGGGTGTCTGGGGAGGAAGACTAGAGGGTAAGGGCCTAACACTCCGGCTCAGGGGCCACGCACGCTGCAGGGGTCTGGGGTAGGCTGTTTCCAGATTGCACTGGAAGACTGGGTGACAGACACCGTGCATTCTGTGAGGGGAGAGGCCCTTCTCTGAAAAGCTGCCGTCACTGAAGCAAAGGGAAAGGAATTGCATGTTTCTCTCACAGGGAGAAGCCAGATCTAAAACATACAGGGATGTAATAAAATATACAGGTCTCTAGACGTTCACACACAGTGAGAGACCACAGGGGATGCTCTTAAGAGAGGAACAGAAAGGCAGAAGGCCTCTGCACCTCTGATCACACAAAATAATGTTCACCAAAATGAACTCCAGGAAATGAAAACAAAGAAGTTTTTTCCCTTTTTTTGCTGTTTTTGTTTTCTTTGCTTGTTGTCTTATTTGTTCATTTGCATGTCCCTTTGGGAGGGTAAGTGGAGGCACAGGAATTAGGGACAAAAGATGAACAAATGCAGCAGTGAACACTGCATTGGAAATGAACTATACAACTTGTGGATGGACAATGGGAGGGAAAAATCTAGGAGAGAGCGAGGGAAGAGATGTACTCTTTACCTGACGTAGGTAACTGGAACCCCTCCGTATAGCACCTTTATAATAACAATAATTTTTTTACAAAAAGAATGAGAGACATAAAGCTAAAGTCAACTGCATTCAGTCAAGTCAAAGACACAGCTTCAGTGTCATTGGGCTCCTCTCTGAAACTTCCGCCGCCCTTCCAGCTTAGAAGGAGGCAAGCGCCCATGTTCACCCAACAGGCAGCAATGGCAATGCATCCGAGAAAGTCTTGGTTTGCTCAGAGACCCCTGCCCCGCCCCATGGCTGGGGTTTGAATGCAGAATCCCACCCCTTCCTCTAGCTGTCTCCTTGAGGCATCCACAAGAAGCAGGCGGAGGTGAAGGATGCACAGACCTCCAGAGCCATGGGCTCCATCGCCCAGGCGTCCTGAGCAGCCGGGCCTATCACCACTCCACACACCTCTAGGCACCCCACCAAGGTGCAGAGGGGTGGCTGGGCTCCCCAGGGCCATGGAGCCGACCGTGGCTAGAGTAGCCTGGTGGCTTTGGGGAAGGAAGCCCTGCTCTCCCTCACCCCTCTCCTGGGCTGTCTAGGCAAGGCAGGCAGGGGGCCGCGGGTGGGCTTAAACCCCTGACAGTGGGAGAAGGTTTTGACTAGAGAAGGAGAAGGCCAAAGCATGAAGGGCTAGATTCGGCTGCATTATCCAAAGGGACACCTGTCGGGAGGTGTGTGGTCAGCTGCAGGTAAGAGAAGGCCGCGCCTGGGCAGCATAGATTCACTGGGTCAAGAGGGAAAGGGAAGGTACTGAGTATATGGGTCCAAATCCAGGGGTGCTTAGACCATGAAGCATCTAGGCTCACGAGAGAGTCAGGCCTGTGTGTGAGAGTGAAGGGAGGGAGCGGCCAGCCAGCTTGAGTCTGGAGCGATGTCAGCCAGCAGCCTGGGAGGAGTGGAGGAGAGGCGGCTGGTTTGGACACGCGCAAGGGCAAACGTGGAGTCAGGCTGTCTGCGGCAGTGGGTGGAAGAGTGGGTCCAGGAGGCCGAGAGCTGGCCCTCCTTTTCTCTGGGGCACAAAAGAAGTTGGACCTGGTCTGGGAGGGGCCTGCTACCCGCAGCTGGCAGGATCAGACTTGCAGGACACCTGGGCTCTGTGCTACACAGCTAGCACAGCCCCTCGTCCCCAAGATGAGTCCCGGGCGTGGAGGGGGGCTGGGGCTCAGGCCTTTAGGGAGGAGCCTTGAACCCACTTAGCTCTGGTTAGATTTTCTGGTGCAGGAAATCGTAGAACCTGGGAAGATTCTAAAGGAGGAAGGAAGTCACAGAGTGTCTACCAGCAAATGCTTCAGGCAACAAACACCTGGGAAGGCCAGGAGTGTTAGCCCGCTTTCCACATGCAAAGACCCAGGTCTAGAAAGATCCTGAGACTTCCTGAGACCTCGTGAAGAGAAAGAAAGCAGCAAGGCCCGTCGCAACCACAAGAGTCTCTCTGCTGGAGAGAGCTAGAGCCAGCTCGGGGGCAATGGCTCCAGGTTCTCCTGTAGCACACTGACCTTCCCCTTCACCCCTGCCAATCTAAGCCCACCTAGGCTCAGAGGTACAATCCGGAGATTCTCTCTCTTCTATTGCTCCCCTAGGCCCCAGCTTGCTCTCTCTCCTCCCACGGAGTGTGGCTGGAGCCCCTGGTGTCTGACAGGCCTCAGCTTCCACCACCCCACCCCTCTCCACCCCTCCTTCCTGACTGCCTTTGCCCTGCCCAGGCCTGCCCCTAAGTGCTCCCTTTGTTCCTTCTCCCACACTGTCTGGTGTGTGCGTCTCCTCTCTGTCAGCCCTCCGTGGGCCACACAGCCGTGAAATCCTTCCTGCAGACAGTGAACACAGGTCCCTCAGAGCCGAGGGATGGCACAGCTCTGTCGGCTCAGCCTCGACTGGGCATCCAGTGTAGACCTGCCTGAGGACTCACCCGGACACATGGACACATGGACACATGGACGTGGTGGTCCCCCAGGGAAAGGGGGATCGGCTGGCCGGCATCATCCCCTGGCCTGGATTAATTACATGGGCCTTGGGCTGTGACATTTGCCAAATGAGCCAGTTAATTGCCAAATTTGTACTCCTAGTCACATGGTAATTATCTGGATAAGAATCTGAAATGCTGGATAGATTTCCCTGTTTCCACTCAGATGTCAAGCAGCCCGGCATCAGTGCGTCTACTTGATTAGAGTCTCTGCTCCCTCCCAGCCTTGAGGTGAGGGAGGGGCCCGCTGGGACCTGGCACCGAGAGGGTAGCCATTCTTCCTCCCTAGGCATCGGTTTCCTTGTGAAAAATTGGGCTAGATCTCTGATTCCTACCCTGGCACACATTAGAACCCCTGAGGGAGACTTAAAAATATAGACCCCAAGCTCGGACCCCTTGAGCCAGAATCTTCCCTAGGAAAGACTCCGAAATCTGTATCTCAACAAAATCATCAAGTGACTCCATCCTAAGGCCCGCCATTTGGGAACCCTGGACTCAAGGCGCACAGGAAGACCCGTCTGGTCCTCCAGGAAAGCACCGGATCTTGTATAAGTCTCCTGGTATCGGTGAACCTGTCTCTATGCACTAATCAAGTGCAATACCCTCCCCCACAGGACAGCTGCATTTGTGGCCATGCAGATGCCAAGCCCACAGACATGCTCCAGAGAGATCCTGCCACCACCCGCCTGCCTACCAGTCACTCTCCTAGTCCTGCTTCCGATCTGTAAACCTCTCTTATTTGGCTATTTCCAGAATAGCAGGTCATCTACGCCCAGTCTCACACCCTGTCCCAGAGCAAATGGGAATTCTCCCTGTATTCCCTGTAGAACCTAAGGGGGGGAGGGAGTTGTTCCTGGGCACCCCAGCCCTTCCTTTGCCTCCTCTTCCCAAATCTCAGCCCCCCACTGTCTACCTAAAGAGCTTTCCTGCCTAGACCAATGTGGCCAGAAAACTCAAGGACCAATGGCTGCTCATGCCCAGCAGCCTCCCTGGAACAAGTAGCCAATCACGGGTTGTGGTGGGAGAGGTGATCTGTGACAGATGATAGAGCTGATAGGCACCAAGGCTGAGCCTCTCTAGTGAGCATCAGGAGGGAGGACAATCAGGCTGTCACCCCCAGCGGCCAGCTGGAGCCAACCTAGGACAGCGCTGCCCAGAGCAGTTAGTGGCCCACCTGAGTAAGGTCCTGAGGGCCTTCAGACACAGGAAGACACAGGTCCTTTCTGATTCGTCACCTAACCTAGCTTAGGAAATACACAGAGGCAGAGGGGGACCAGTGTGCACCTCTGATATTTTGGAAGAGGGGAAGCGTGGCGACCTGGGGTCTTACCAAAGGAGAGGACACTGTCATGCCGCCAAGCCAAGTTACCTTTCTCCTAGCATAGCCTCTACTCACAGTCTACTCAGAGTCTGTAGGAAGAGCACAGGCCCGGGGAAATCAACACCCACAGCATTCTGTCATCATCAGCTTTGTGCAACTAACCCAGACAGGGCTGGGCTTCCACCCTCCAGCCCTCCCCGTGGGCCGGCGGAGCAGGTTCTGCCTGGGCTCCTGGACAAAGCTGTGTGGGGGCCGATGTTTGGGTCTGCAGAGAATGCCTCCACAAGATGCCAGCGTTGACACAATCGCTCTTCGTCCCACTATCCTGGCTGGGCCCCAGTGTCCCCGCGCCTGGCATGCGAGCAGAGCTGGGCCTTCGCAGACTGCTTTCAGCTCATCTCCTGGCTTCTCAGCCCCCTCCTCCCTGCCTCTCCTCACCATGCACGTGCGCGTGCGCGCGCACGCACACACACACACACACACACACACACACACACACAGAGGCTGCCCCAAGTTCCCTCGAATGCAGTCACTCTAGTGGATCTAGCATTTTCTCCTAAAGCTCACGTCTCTGGAGGAAGTAGGAGCTTCTTCTCCTAACAAACATCTTGGCCGAGTCCCTTCCTTCCTCCGGGCCGGTGTTCTGCTCTATGGGGAGCAGAAGGAGACCTCGTGGCTAATGCTCCACCAGGCCTGGCATTGTCCTCTCCACGCTGACTCACAGAGCTTCTGCATCCCTGGGAGGGCGCTCCAGTCTTGTCTGTGTCTGAGCTCTGTGTGTCTGCCTCCTGACCTACATTTCGAATCCTCAAATCCAAGGATTACCTGAGCCCCACAGAAACTCTCAAACCAGAACATGAACTTAAGAGTTCTTGGGGCCTTCCTATGGGGCTGCCCACCAAAACTGCCTCTTCCCTGGGTACTCAGAACTTTCCAAGGTAGCACCCTAGATTCTGATGGTATTTGGGACCAAAGTAGATCAATATGTGTGCCTGGTTTATAAGAGAGGTGGAACCTGGAGTCTCTGTCCTCTGGGCCCCTCTTTGCCAACCCTCCTTACCTTGAGGACTCCAAGGCCTTCCCAAGAATCCTAGAATTCCATGGGGGTAACTCGAAAACCAACCAGAGCCCAACCCCTCCAGCTCACATAGAGGGAAAGTGTGACCAAGGGAATGAAAGGCACTCGCCCGCTGTCTAGCAGCTCATTGGAGGCAAAACCAGGACTGGAGCACAGTCCTCTCTAAGTGAGGCTCACTCAGCTCCTCATCATGGCCGATGAAGCCTGCCTGGTGTTCCATTCTGACTTCCCAGCTAAGGTCCTTACGGGTGAGCCCCGTGTTCCTGCTTCAGCGATGTCCCCCACCATGAAACTTGAAGCTGGGGGCGGTCAAGGGTGAACATGAAACTTTTGGAAAGCATCTTTGTCTGTTGTCATCTTTAACTCATCCCTCCTTACCCAAGGGTGGGGGTGAGGTACAGAGAGAGACAGAGACAGAGAGAGAGGGAGAGATCGGCTAGGCCAAGAGGGACCCAATGCCAGCCTGCTCTGGGGTTGCAAAACCTGTGGAAAGTGGAGTCCCCTGCATTGACCAAGAGGAAGGTTTGTCCCAGGAAGGTGTGGAAGAGTGGGCTCGGCCCGTGTGGGGGCAGGGACAGAGCCTCCGCGGCCCCTCCCTGTGGGACCTTCCCCTGGCATGTCCTGCCCACAGGCCTCTACTTGCCTCCACGCCTCCCCTCCACCGCGCACACACCAGATTCACACAAACACCTTACGTACCTCCTATGCCAACACCCACATTCACAGACACCCACATGCGTACAAAACACACATCAGTGTGCACCCCACCCCAGCGGCGTCCACCTGCAGCCACACACACCCCGGGGCCCTTCCTGAAGGAGGGTGCAGGAGGCTGGGGGAGAAGTGGAGCGGCCCGGGTCAGGTGAAACCCGCTGTCACTGTACTGCGAACGCAAGCCACCGGGGACATGTCACTGGCCCCAAACTCCCCCCATCTAGCATCTTCCCTTATCTCCAGCCCATTCCCAGGGCCAGTCCTGCTCAGGTAGGAGAAATGCTCTCTCCCTTAAAACAACCAAGAGCAGACACCCCGGCCGGGGGCCACGCCCAAGAGTGCGGGTGAATAGTTGGGTCTCGGCCGAATCAAGCTCCCTCAGCCTTTTCTAGGCCCTTATTTGATTGTCTGTGAATCAGATCTGAGAAGATTGGGCCTTGAACCCCTCATCCTGGGTGTAGAAAAAGAAAAAAATAATAATAAGCCAGTCATGCTGGTGGTGCATGCCTGTCTTCCTAACTACTCAAGAGGCTAGGATCTGAGGATGTAGGTTCAAAGCCATCCAGTGTAAGAAAGTCCATGAGGCTCTTATCTCCCATTAACCAACCTGCCCCCCTCAAAAAAAAAAAAAGCCAGAAGTAGAGATGTGGCACCAACTAGCCTTGAGAGGGGGGAAAAAAGTAACAAAGCAAAACAAAGTAACAGTGCCCAAGCCTTGAGTTCAAGCAAAACAAAAATAAAATAACAGAATCGAATAAGAGCCAAGCGCAGCACAGGGAAGGTAGGGAGCTAGGGAGACCGAGGCTAGGGTGCGTCAGGTGCAGGTGGTGGTCAGGGGGGAGCCCGGGGGAAAAGGGAAGGAGAGGAGGGTCCCCCCCCCAGGCCAGTCACCTCCTTCTCGGCCTTGGCCTCCTCCACCGTCACGGTGCTGTGGTTCTTGTGCTCCTGGAACATGCACAGGTAGCAGATGCAGGTCTGGTCGGTCTGGCAGAAGAGCTCCATGGTCTTGCCGTGGAAGGGGCACCTGCGGGCCTGGAAGTCGCGGATGGGCTCGAGCAGCGGGTGGTCTCGGAAGGCGGCGCCCTCCAGGTGCGGCTTGAGGTGCAGCTCGCAGAAGGAAGCCTGGCACACCAGGCAGGACTTGACGGCGCGCTGCTTGTGGCCGATGCATGAGTCGCAGGGCACCTCCTGGGCGCCGGGGCCCCCCAGCTCGGCCCGCGGCGGGGTGCCCAGCTCGGCCCGCGGGCCGCTGCCCCTCCGGGCCTCCCCGGGCTCAGCCAGGGGCCCCGACAGCCTGCGGGGCTCCGAGAAGATGGACTTGCGCAGCTCGGCCTTGTCAGCGAAGGTGACCACGGGCTTCCTGGCCGCGCCCAGCTGCAGCCCGGCGTACGGGGACCTCCTGCCCTCCGCGGAGTCCATGCTGAAGTAGTTGGGGCCCTTGTCTTCCCCGGACTCCACGAACTGGACGATGGGCCTGCGCCACTCGGGGCCCGAGGACAGCGCGCCCTGGCTCTCGGCCGCCCTCGGGGAGCTGCCCGCGCCGCGGCCCGGGGCCGCCTCCCCGCCCTGCCCGCTGCTGCCCGGCTTGGCCTCCGGGCCCTCAGCTCTGCCGCCGCCGTTCTCCACCACCGTGCCGTTGGGGCCCGGGGGGCTGCGGGCGTCCCTGCTGTCAGGGCTCGAGCTGTTGCTTCGGGATGCGTCCGTACCTTCCATGTCGAAGTGGCTGGGGGTGGCTGCTGGTGGAGCCGTCTGGGGCTGCAGGCCGGTGCCGCGGTGGGTGTCCGGGCAGGGAGTGGGGCAGGCGGCCACAGGTTCCCCAGAGACACACCTGGGACACACCTGCGAGGAGGAGGAGCCACGACCGGGCCCTGGGAGAGGCCTGCCGCCTGCAGAGCAGCCAGTGAGACCCCGCCCCGCCTGGTGTTTTAGAAGTGATCCCCCCCCACCCCCTCCTTCAGTGTAATCATTTTCCACCACGCCACAACCAGCCAGGCTGCTTGCCTCCGACTGACTGACGCATTCATTCCCTTCTCCCCCAGGAAGCAGGTCCTCTGTCCTCACAGAGCAGCAGCCCTTGCTGAGCCCCAAGGCCCTGGGGCAGAAAATGAGGTGGCTGAAGAGAGGCCCAGAGGACAGACGGCCCGAATTGGGTCACACAAGCCAAATAGCCTTGTAATTAGCCGGTCTGATTTCAGAGGAGCGGCTCCACCCCACACAGAGGGGCTGCTTCTCAGCGGAAGCTTAGCCCCGGAGCGTGGGCTGCCTTGAACAGAGATCTCAGGAGACAGGGTGATGGGGGTGTTGGTCACATCCAACATGCAGGCACTGCCCGGCGTGCTTGACCACCATCTTCAAAGCTCCGAGAAGACGGCTCACTGGCTTCCATCCAGCACCAGAGTAGGGATTTGAACCCATGACCTGAGAGAGTCTAGCATCCCTTCTTCAGCTGAGGAGCCCTGACACCATCTGAATACCTCTCCTGTCCCGTGGCCTCAGAGAGGCACAGCCCGGCCCTAGCTGTCTCCTAGAGCAGGTCTGAACCTGCTTCCACCCCAAGGCCAGAGACACAGCACAGGGGAGGGGGAGAATCTGTGCCATGCCAGCCAAGGAGTTGGGACCACCACCCCAAATCCTCACTAACTCCCCCTTCTCAAGGTTGACTTGTCATGTGACTCAAAAAAAAAATCTGCCTACATTCTCCAGATAAGACCACGGGTAATCTCCTCCACAAAAGACACCAGTACAGTCCCGAGCTCAGATAAACCAGGAGAAAAATAGCCTTTCCCTCTCCCTCTCTTCCTTGCCCCCCTGGGGAAACCCTAGGATCCTCAGCCCCTGAAGAAAAGTAGCCTCCCTCCCCCGCCCCCTTGAATACAGGACAGGCTGGACAGGGGAGGGTAGGCAGATGGTGGATGTGGCCAGAGAGGCGGGTCCTGGGCTATGTGGAGGGGAGTGGGCTTCTGTCCTTCTCCTGGTTAGACTCCACACCCTTGGCTCAACCTGGCTGAACAGCTAATCCTTTGCCATCCCAGCCCTGGGAACAAGGGGAGAGATGAGCTTGGCTCACAAAGCAGCTGGGTTTTAAGAGGAGGTGTGTGTTTGGGGTGTGGGGAGCACTGGAGCATGACCCGTGTTCCCCTCCTTCCCAGAGCTCTGTCCTCAGGCCCCGCCCGAGCCCCCCTCTTGTTTGGACTTGCTGATGACTTGCCCACAAGCTCACGGGGATTTCTAGGATGGGGAACCCCTTCTCAGAAAGCCAGGCTCAGCTCTGGTGGGGGGGGCTTTTGCCTGGGGGGTGAGAGAGAGAGAGAGGGAGAGAGAGAGAGAAAGGCTGCTCTGCTATGCTGGGATGTTTCCCTCCCACTTCTCTGGGAGACTAGACTAGGAGAGAAAGAGCAGAAGAAACGAGAGGGGACACGGATGGCCGGCGATTCATTTCAGATTCAATATCAGTACTCACCGAATCTGGCAGGCCTCTTCCAGTCCTTAGAGTTTATGTACCTGCCTTCTAGAAATCTGGGGAACTACCTTGAGCCTTAGGAATAGGCTGACACAGAGAAATACCCAGAAAGCTTTTGATGGGTGAGTGGATGAACGGAAGGAAGAAAAGAAAGTCAGACAGATATGAATGGGAATGGATGAAGGGATGGCTATTTGTACAGCTGATAGATATATGGGTGAATGGAAATGGAATGATGGAAGGATGGATGGATGGATGGATGGACAGGTGGATAGATGAACAGGTGGATGGATAGAAAGGTGGATGGCTGGATGGATGGATAGGTGGGGAATTGGCTAACATAATTGGGGAAAGGGAGAAGTTGAGGGAAGGAGAGAGGGAGGGAGGAGGTTTACAAATAGTAGACCAGGGTGTGCTAGTGGAAGCTCAGCACGGATCTTCCCTGGTGAGAAGGCTCTGGTTGGCAGCGATTGCTGATGTCTCCCTCCATAGTAGCCGGGCTGCCATGCTAGCTGTGCTAGAAGGAGACGCCTGGGGTCCTAGCACGCTGAGAGCCAGTGTGCAACTTCTTGGACACCTCCAGGAGGGGCAGTCTGGTGGTGATCAGGGGTCAACGGGGACCAGAGAGATGGGCACTGGAGAATGCCACACCCAGTTGTCCTGAAGGCCTGGACCAGGCTCCCGTGGTTTAAGGTGTGTGGGAAGAAGAGTGGCCTGCCCCTCTTCCCAGCCATAGGAGAGACCCTCACGGCTCAGCTCCACAAGCTCCCGGACCGTCCTGCTGACAAGGCACTCAGCTCAGACCACCCGTGCTCAGGGCTCATTCACGCACGCACGCGAATTTAGTGAGCTTCCTGCTGTGTGACACATCCAGGCAGGGACTGGTCACAAAGGCATGAATGAGTTCTTACACGCCTTGGGGGACTTGTCTAATGGGAAAGGAGATGATAAGCAAAGCATTTGAATTTGGGGTAAACAGTGAATAGGAAAAATATGTGCTAAGGGTTTGGGCTGCCCAGAGCAGAGAGTCTATGATGAGAGAGAGAGAGAGAGAGAGAGAGAGAGAGAGAGAGAGAGAGAGAGAAAGAGAGAGAGAGAGATCTAAGCAGACTAAGCAGGGCTCTGTGCTCCAAAGTGTTCTCCCAGACAGAGGCGAGCTTTGATTTCACAGGTATTCATTCAGCTGAACGCTCAGTGGGGGGCTGATAGATTGGTTTCCCATCTATATATTGGAACCCAGGCTCTCTTCCTTTGGGGGTACTGTTCCCCCCAACAAAGGTGAATCTCCTGGACTTCTTAGGACCAGAGGGTTGCAAAGACCCAGTGAAGTAATCGGATCAGCTGACCTTCGGGGCAGGCCTGCTCTGACCCATGTACCCCAGCCCCCAGCCCAGAGTGGAGCCAGAGCTGGCCGAGGCTTCCACGCCTCCGGTTCCTGGGTCTGGAGTGAGCCCCCAGGATGGTCCAAGGCCTCTAGCCCCCTGGCTGCAGTCCTGCCCCTCCCTCTTCAGGCCAGGCTCGGCGGGGGGGGGGGGGGGGCGCTGGCTCAGTGTGGCTGAAGGGGTCTTGCTCCGTGTGGAGGGGCCTCTCATTTTACAAAGACTTGAAGCAAAGAAAAGGATTCCGTGACCTCCCAGTCACTCATCTCCCACCTTATCCTGTCCCACCCCTGATCTAGCTGGAAACTTCCTTGCTACAACATGGCCGAATTAGGTTGCCAGCCCCTCTCCTCTGTGGCAAACAGGAGGAGGAAAGAAGAGGCAGCAGGTGTGGCTTCCAACGCAGGTGACCCCCACGCTTCCCCTTGGCTCTCACAGGCCAGGAGAGCTCCACCCAGTGCTCACCCACTGACTGCCAGTCCCGGCCTCCTCCCAGCTTCCTTTGCAAGCAGCCTGAAGCTGTTCCCCTCCCTGCAGCCTTGGGGGCCCTGAGTTCAAACCCCATGTAGGGTGACGGGAGGGAGGGAATGAGAAAGAGGGAACCGCCGATACTAAGCAAAAGGAAAGAAGTGTACATGTCACCGGACTTGGAAGCAATAGTTTCACGGTTACAGTTTGTAGCGTTCATAAGCTTCGTAGATCAAGATAATGGCAATCTGCATGGTGAAGGTTAATGTGTGTGTGTGTGGCTTTAGCGAAGTATCACTATGTCACAATACTGTGAAATGTATGTAATCGTTTAATCTCAATAAAGAAAAAAATACCAAAAAAAGAGAAACAGGCTTCCTTTTTTTAAGTTTTTCATTGTTACCAGAAAGGTGCTGTACAAAGGAGATACAGTTACAGAAGTCAGGTAAAGAGTACTTTTCTTTTTGAGCACTGTTACTCTTTCCCTGGCTCTCTCCCTGTTTTTCCCTCCCATCTCCCACCCACAAGTTGTGTAGTTCATTTTCAACATAGTATCCAGTGAGTGCCATTGCTACATTTGTCCACCTTTTGTCCCTCCATTTCTAGGCCTCTCTTACCAAAGACATAGAAACAAGAACAAAAAGAAAACAAACACAGCAGAAATAAGACACACACCTCTTGTTTCCACTTCTCGGAGTTCATTTTGCATGATCAGATGCCCATAGGCGCTGTGCCTTTCTGAGGAACAGGTTTCTAGAAGAAGAAATTATGCCTCCAGTGTGCAGCGGCTCCTGCCCGCATCTCTAACTTTTCTCTGGATTTCAGACATGTTGGCTCCTGCAGTTTCCAGTCCATGGAGACAAAGCTCGTGGTTTAAATACACTAGGAGCATCTGCTGTTTCTATTTCTCTGTGGGGTCCTGCCTGCTCTCCTCCTCCCCCCCCTCCCACAGCCACAGCAGGCTCTGAATCCCTGGGCCTGCAGTTTCTTGGGCAGAGAGGAGCTTGGGCGGGCGCCTGTGAGGCTGGCTGTGATGTGGGCAAGAGCAGCAGGTGCGGGCAGCCAGGGTTTCTGGATGTGTGAATTTGGGCAAGTTACTTAATCTGTCTGAGCCAGTGCCCTTGTTGACAAAGTGAGGCTGGCCCCGGCTCCCCAACAGGACAGCTGAGGGATTAAGAAGGTCCAGATTGGGCAAGGGCTTAAGAGCTGTGCACTGGGTTTTTGTGACCATGAAGTACCGCAGCAGCTGTGGAGGACCAGGCTGGCTCCTAAGGCTAGCCACGGAGGCCCCCGCTCTCCTCCTCCACCTGTCTTAGGTAGCTCCCAGCTGTGAAATCCCATGATGATAGGGTAGCGACCTAAGACTGGATTATTTAGCCTGGACAGAGGTGGCTTAATCACTCACTCCTTCCTTAGCCTCAAGAGAGTTATTCGATTAAGGCCTGGCCAGTTTTCCTTCTCCATCTAGAAGGAAAACCAGAGGGACCTGCTAACAGGCAGCTGGAGGGATGGAAGCTAGACAGCAGGATATTCGCGAGCACTGGGGACGGGGACGTGATTGCTGGTGGGGAACAGAAGCAGCCACCTCTTGGCTTTCTCTCTGATGTCTGAATTCTAGAAATGGCTTTCTCAGAATTTTGGGAGATGGGGAGCAGGGGAGGGGACAGCTGCAATCCTAGCTATCCCAGGAGGCAGATGTAAGAAAAATCTGGCTTTGCTGCTTAATTAGTGACTAGAGTCTTGTTGGTCTCCCTTGGCTGATTTTGAACTTCTCAGATCTCAGCCTCCTGAGTAGCTAGGATTACGGGTGAGAACCACCGGCGCCCAGCCTTCCCCATCTTAACTGTGAGGAAACAGACACAGAGAGGTTAAAGGATTTGCCCATGGTTATTCGGTTAGTAACTAGCAGAACTGGGTTCTGAACACCACATGCTCTCTAATCCCTTAAACTATGCTGGTTGTTTTTTCCTCCTGGCTGAGCATGCTGTCAGCTACCCTGGTGATGGCTCTGCCTTTCTTCCTGTGTCCTCCACGTCTTCCTGCCTCAGTCCTGGAGAGGTGTCTGGTGAGCTCTCTCCCTCCACCCTTGGGCCGTTGCTGCGCCCACCCTGGCTTCCTGATCTCTGCAATGGCAAGGCCCTGATCCCCGGGGGAAATGACAAGGTCAGAATCAGCTCCTCTGTCCCCAGAGAGGCCTGACTCCCTGCGTGTGTGGCTTTACCTGGGTGGGGGAGGGGGGAACACAATTAGCCTCAAAGCAACACCAGAGCATGGAGGACACAGCGGGGGAGGGGGGCAGCCTGGCAGCCTGAGCCCACAGAGGCGAGGGCAGGGCTGAGGCCAGCTTCGCCTGAGTCACTGCCCAGCCCGAGGCGTGGGGAGGCCGGGGAGGCGGGGCAGCTCCCAGGAAGGAGGGAGGCTCGGGCTCTCCAGGCCTCATCTCTGGCTGGATCTTCTCTCCACACCCAAGTCTAGCCAGCCCAATGTTCCCAGGAAGCCCTGCCAGGGCTGAGGGCCCAGGGCTGAGTCTCAGGCTGTGTCCCAGACTCTGGGCCCACTGAGGATCTCAGCTTGGTCAGCGTTGCTGTGTGGGGCTCCCATCCACCCCCACTCCTGGCAGGTGACTCCCGCCACGTGCCCTGCAGCCTCCTCTCAATATCAAGAGCAGACCTGGCCACACAGCTCTGGAACCCTCTTCCCTCTCCACTGCCAGTGCTCTGTGAGCCTGAGCCGCCCTCACACCACGGGCGCTCACAAAGCGCCCAACACAACTGGTGCTCACGAGGCCTCTGCGGAGTTCACAATGGGCAAAGGGTTGCTAGAGTGAGGACAGAGTTAGTTGTAGGTACCTAGCTGATGCTGCTCAGAAGCCCGGAGTCTCCCCAGGTGTTCAGCCGTGTCAGGCATGAGCCATGGGAGCAATGTCTGAGAGGCTGGGGGAGGCTGAAGGGAGGCTGGGGGGAGGCTGAAGGGAGGCTGGGAGGGAGTCTGGGAGAGAGGCCAGGAGCACTGGGAGGCTGGAGGGAGGCAATACTCCATCCCTTCACTTCATCCCACTTTTTATTATGCAGTACATCCACCACACACAAAGTAAACCTAAATAAAGGTCCAGCCCGGCAAACCATCACCCAGCAGCGTCAGCCATCGGCCCGCACCGTGCCCAGGTCAGGGCATTTTCCCTCCACTCACTTCCATTACTTTCGGACTGTTACTATTGTCTAAGAATTTCACATGGAGTAAAATGCATACACTTTTGCTGTGCAATGCTGATACATTTTTCATCTAAGTACCTTACATCCTATTATAAGAAGTGATGTGAGGAGTTGGGCGTTAGCTCGGTGGAAGAGCACTTGACTGGCAAGTGAAAGGGCCCTGAGTTTGGTCCTCAGCTCCAGAAGAAAAAAAAAAAAAGCTATAAAAGACCAAAAAATAAGTAAATAAAAGAAGTGTTACGACTGAATCATATCCTTCCTTCCTTCCTTCCTCCCTCCCTCCCTCCCTACCTACCTTCCTCCCTTCCTTCCTTCCTTCCTTCCCTTCAACTGTGATGTGTATGTGCACACACCAGTACTGAGGCTTGAACTTAGGGCCCCATGCCCTGCTTGGCTTTTCCCAAGGCCAGTGCTCTTACCAACTGAGCCACACCTCCACTTGCAGCTTTCTGCTCACTAACTGGAGATGAGAGTCTCAGGAAGAAGTGTTCTGCCTGGGCTGCCTTTGAGCTGAGATTCCCCCTGGATCACTGGGATTACAGATGTCAGCCACCGGCACCTGACTGATGACTAATGTGGTTTCCAACTGGGATTTGCTTTGCTGGATGTAGAATGTCGTGTATGGCATACGCAACACGCATTGCTTAACACCTTTTTCTCTGGTATTAGGTCTTTGAGAGGCACCCACCTGATGCAGGAATTGCCATTTGTTTCTTTGTATTCCCCCATGTGAATATACCAGGATTGGTCTGTTGGGTAGCATCTGGAATGTTCCTGCCCAGGATGGTGGGAAACAAGGCCTCTGGGAGCGTTTGTTTTTGTGAGCTAGTTTTCATTTCTCCTAGACAAGCACAGGGGGTGGAATTTCCACATGAGCATAGGTGTGTGTTTAAGGTGGTAGGAAACAATCAAGCCTTTTTCTGAAGTGCCAGCATGGCCACCGCTGTGTAAGAACATTCCAGCTGCACCACGGGCTCAGCAGCGTTGGGTTATTATTGGATGGTTTTAATGTAGTCACCTTAGCAGAGTGGGCTGGCATCTCACTGTACTTGCCAGTGGCTAGTGACGTCGAACAATGTTTCCTTTGTGTGTAAACACTCAGACAGGTTCTTTTGTGAAGTTTCTGTTCAAGTCTCTTGCCTGTTTTTAACAGGGTTGGTGGATGATGGTGATGATGATGCTGCTGCTGCTGCTGGTGGTGATGCTGCTGCTGGTGGTGATGATGATGATGGTGGTGATGATGATGATGGTGATGATGGTGGTGGTGGTGGTGATGATGATGGTGATGATGATGATGGTGGTGATGATGATGATGGTGATGATGGTGGTGGTGGTGGTGATGATGATGGTGGGGGGGCGGTGTATGCTTGAGATTGAACCCAGGGCCTCACACCCCACAAATCCCATTATTGAATCACAGGAATCCTTTGTATATTTTAATGCCAGTGAGTTTTTTTTTTTAATCAGATACATGTTTGCTGGATATTTTCTTTGAGTCTGTTCATTTCTTTGATGATATGAGATGTATTCTGGCATATTTATATAAATCATGCTTTATCTCATAGCACTCTGAAAAAGTATGATATGCATAAACCAACTTTAAGTGTAACAACCAATTACTTAAAACTTTGATTTGGGTTTTGGTTTTGAGCGTGGTGAGGTTGGAACTCAAAGCCTTGGGCTTGCTAGGCGGATTCTCTAGCGCTTGAGCCATACCCCAGCCCTTCTTTTCCAAATAAAGTCCTGGCTTCATGCCAGACCTCCTCCTGTTCATACTTACCTATGTCGCTGGAACCAGAGGCACATGCCACCGCACCCCAGCTTTGTTGGTTGAGATGGCAGTTCACTAACTGTTTTACCTGGTCTGGCCTAGAATAGTGATTCCTATGCTCTCTAACTTCTGGGTTGCTGGGATTACAGGCAAGAGTCACTGCACCTAGCTGTTTATTGTCTCTTTCTGTGTGGGATTTCTTTCTCTTGTTTGGAACCAGAGTATCCCCTAGCCCAAGCTAGTCTCAAACCTGCAATTCTCTCTGCCTCTGACTCTCCAGGGTTGGGATTCCAGACATGAGCCACCAGACCTGGCTCCGTCGATGAGTTCTTAGGACATGCATTCAGTCATGAAATCATCATGAGACATACAGAGAGCGTGATACATTTCTATCACTCCAGAAAGATCACTGCTCCCTTGTAGTAAAACCTCTGCCTTCCGCCCTTGGGAATTACTGATCTGCCCTCTGCCTTCACTTTCCTAGAATCTCATCAGGAGAAACCTGCGCTATGTGAGCCTTTCTGCCTGGCTTCTCTCCCTCGGTGCCCTGCTTCCCAGGGTCACCCGTGTGGTGGCTTGTGTGAGCAGAGCCTCTTAAATGTCAAACAAGAGGACGGTCTGTCTGTCATTCACTCATCATTCACCTCTCCCAGGCCAATGGTCTTTGTCTCAAGGTGGGGCTGTGCTCAAGAGAACTGCTAGGAATGATCGTATCCGTCCATTGTGCTGAGTCCAGATTCTTACTTTCTAGGCAGATTTTGGAAGTGGCTTATGGGGTCATTTGGTAAGAAGATGTTTAGCTAATGTATAGGCGAGTGCCAAACTATTCTAGAAAGCATCTTTGCCAATCTGTGTTCCTGCCTGTGAATGGGCAGAGATGGCCAGTAGGGCCTGCCCTGCCTGCACTTGGTTCTCCCGTCTCCGCAGGCGCAGCGGCCTGACTGACAGTGACGTGCCGATAACTCGCCACGGCTGAGATTTGTGTTACCGGTGATGGATGACGCCACGCTTCCCGGGAAGGGATGATTTGTCGTTTGTGGGCCATTATTGATGAACTGTCTCTCCATGTCTTTTGCCCGGCTCTTAATCAAGTTGAGTGGGAAGGGTTTTGTTGGGTTTTTCTTTCGTTGTGGTTGGTGGTGGGTTGTGATAGTATTCCAAGTTCTTTGCTAGTCACATGCTTTGCAAGTGCTTTTAGCCCACTTTGTATTGCCTGTCCCTCTCAGAGCCAGCTCAAAAAGCAAACAGGTAGGTGGAGATGGGAGGGAAAACCTGACAGAGTGAGAGGAGAACCGTGCTCTTTACCTGACTTACGTAACTGTGACCCTGTGACCTTGATAATAATAATTTTAATTTTTAAAAAAATTAAAAAATAAGACAAATAAAAAGAAAATGGTTTCCACTTTTATAAAGTCCTGTATATTAACTGCTTTTCTCTGATAGGGCTTGTCCTTTCTTTACCCTACCTATAAAAACCTTGGCTAACCTTGTGTTTCATGGATTCCAGGTCCTTGGCCCACCATGTCGGGTTTCCTCTTGCTTCTGTCCTTATACATGGACATTCAATTGCTCTAGAACCATTTTTCAATAGATTACCATTTGCCCCATTGAATTCCCTTGGCATTTTTTTGAAAAATGAACTAACTATATAGATAGAGATTATATACAGTTTATATAGTTAATTTATTCACATATGTGCTTTATTATATATCTGAATATATGCATATACGTTTCTAGAGTCTGCATTCTGTGCCAATGAGCTAAATGTCTATCTGTGCCAACATGCATTGTCTTGATTGTTGTCACTTTATAATAAGTGCCCTACGTGTGTTCTCTTTTTTTTATTTCTTCAAAAATTTGTAGTTGTTAGGGTCTTTGCCATTTCTGTATGACTCTTAGAGTCCACTTGTCAATGTCTCAAAAAAATCACCATGACTTTGGATGAGGGTTCGTTAAATCTGCAAATGAGTTTGGAGAGAATTGAGGCTTAGCAATTCAGTCCTCTTATCTATGAACACGGTATGACTCTCTAGTTGTTGAAATCATCTTTCTGTCATTTCCCCCAGAAGTGTTTCCTGATTTCAGTTCTATATAAATTTTCACCTTTTCCTCATAAGCGGTTCATATCTTCTGCTATCATAAATGTTATTTTCACCTTAAGGCCCCCGTTGTTAGTTCCAGGTATATAGAAACATAACCACCTTCTGTTCATTGAACCTGTATCCCACAGGAACCCATGCCAGCCTGGGGCTCGAGCACCTCCGGTCCTCCCAGGTCTAGCCACCTGCTCAGTTCCATGAGGCCACCGGGCTCTTCAACCCTCTCTCCATTCTGGGGGACTCATGGCCCACATCGTCTATATAATACTAGCTACTTGAAAGGCTGGGATTTGGAGGATTGTGGCTCAAAGCCAGCCCAACAAGAGTCAATCTCCATAATAACCAGCAAATCCAGGTTGGAGCAAGCAAGCTAAGTACACATGAGGCCTTGAGTTCAAACTCTAGCACTTCAACAACAACAACAAAAGTGTTTTAGGACTACTATAAAACTATAACCAAAAAAAAAAAACTATAACCATTTGTTGCTATAGATTTACAATCCAACTGTAATGACCTATACAGGAACAGCAGGGTTCAGGGGTCCAATTATTTCTACACTACTTGTTAAAAGATTTTCTTTTCTCCATGGAATTGTTTTTGGCATCTCTACTCCAAATCAATGAACCCTGTGAAATCAAGTCTGTTTTCACAATCTCCATCATGCTTCATTGATCGGCTGGTCTATCTGTATGCCAGTATTAATAGATGTAGCTTTGTGGCAAAATCTTAATTTGTTACAAATTCTTCAGCTTTTTCTTTTTTAGTATTATTTTGGTCCTTATACTTCAATAAATTTTCATTTTTGGGGGGGGGTCTGGTCGTGGGGCCTGAACTCTGGGCCTGGGCGCTGTCCCTCAGCTCTGCAGCTCAAGGCTAGCGCTCTACCACTTGAGCCACAGCACCACTTCCGGCTTTTTTCTTTTTGCTTATGTGGTGCTGGGGAATCGAACCCAGGGCCTCAGGCATGCAGGGCAAGCACTCTACCACTGAGCCACCTCCCCAGCCCTTCAATAAATTTTCAGAATGAGTCTATCAATTCTACCTGAAAAAGCCTTCTTAGATTATGACTGAAATAACATAATAGATTAACTTTAGTAGATTAATCTCATATATAAATATGGTATATCTCTCCATATACTTGCATCTTCTTTAATTTCACTTGGCAATGTTTTATAATTTCCAATGGTATCATTTCTTAAATACATTCCCAAGCATTTTGTTGCTTATAATTTTATTGTAATTGACATTGTTTCCCTTCCCAAATAGCTTTTCCAAATGTTAGGATGTTCAAGCAAAATTTATTTGTAAGCATTGCCTTGCTTCTTGCAATCTTGCTAAGATGATTAATTCTAGAAAGATTTTCAACCACAAAAAAAGGGTTTACACCTAAACTATCATATCATGTGTGAATACATACTATTTTATTTCTTATAGTTTTCTTTTCTCTTCCCTTTCATTTTCAATTATTTTTAATACCATAAATTAATTGTACAAATGGATGTTCTTATATTTACAACTGATGAAGAAAGGGCTTCTTTGCTATTATTTTCAATCCTGGGGCTTGAACTCATGGCCTTATGCTTGCAGGGCAGGTTCTCTACCACTTATGTTGTACCTTCAGCCTTTTCTTATTTAGTTATTGTTTTGTTTTGTTTTGTTTTGTTGCCTTATTGCTGTGACCATGATCTCCAGTTCAGTCTTGAATAGCAGTAGAGAATTCAGACATCCTGGTCTTTTCCTGATTGTTAGGGAAAGTGGGAAAGTGTTTAGCCTTTCAATAGTAAGGATGATTTTTAACTGTAGGGTTTTGTTTTGTTTTGTTTGTTTGTTTGTTTGTTTGTTTTTGTCCAATAAGTGCTTTACATCACCTGGAGGAAGTCTTAGACTTTCCTGGCTTTCCAAAGGTTTCCTTTTCCAGGAATGGCTGGAAATTTTCCAAATGTTTTTCTGCATTTATTCACAGAGTAACAGTTTGACCCGACTACAGCCATCCAGGCGATCCTGACACACTCTCTGAGCCATGAAGGACAAGCAAAGTCACGGGGCCAGCAAGTACTTTGTGGCAGACCTGCTCTGGTTGTCAACTAATGTTCCACATATTTATAGGTTTTTGTTTGTTTTTTTGTCTTGGTGGGGGTTTTTGTTTGGTTTTTGCCAGTTCTGGGGCTTGCACTCAGGGCCTGGGCGCTGTCCCTGAGCTTCTTTTGCTCAAGGCTGGCACCCTTCTACCACTTGAGCTGCAGCATCACTTCTGGCTCTTTCCCAATGGTTTATTGGAGATAAGAGTCTCATAGATTTTCTGGCTGAGGCTGGATCCTCAGATCTCAGCCTCCTGAGTAGCTAGAATTATAGGCACAAGCCACCAGTACCTGGCAAGTTTATGGTTTTTAAGAAAGCCCAGGTGCATTGCAGTTGGCTAAGACTCGAGTTTCGGTAGCTTAGCATACAAAGCCCTTCCTCCCCTGCGTGAGGAACAGGGGTCCCTCTACCTGCTGCCTCCCAGAACACACTCCTGTTAGTGTGTCCACCAGGCTCTAGTCCCTGATCGTATTGTGCCTTGTACAGCCCCTGATTTCTCCACCTCTTTCTTCGGTCTTGGTGCATTCCATCTTTTGTGTCTGGGTCTCATATACAGGGTTTTTCTGAAACAAATGATCTGTATCTTTTTCCCCCCTTTAATTTTGCAAGACAGGCAGGTCGTAATAAATGACTTACAAATATAATATGGGTAATCAAGTCAGACCTTTTTTCAATGTGTATGATTCCCCAACTTATGAAAGTTTGACTCGCATTTTATTCATTCGTTTATTTACGTTTGCTTTTGGTGGAAATTCTACGCAGTAGGAGCCGTACTTTATATGTTCACTTGGGCCTGTTCCTGGGCTAACACCATGCAGTGCAGTACTCTGGTGCGATGGTGGGCAGAATGAGCTGAGGCTCACGCTCAGCCACAGGCCCACCGGGTGAATGAAGTAGCAGATGCCCTACGCGGCTCCACTGTACTAAGCTGTGATGATCAGTTGGTTGGTGTATCAAATGGTGTATCAAATGATTTTTTGTGTGGGACCAGGGTTTGAACCCAGGGCTGGGTGCGTGTACGTAGCTGCTGTACCACTTGAGCCATGCCTCCTGCCCTCAAGTGTATCATTTTTATTTTTATTTTTAACTTCTAATAATTTTTTTTTTTTTTTTTTTTTTTTTTTTTTTGTCGGTCGTGGGGCTTGAACTCTGGGCCTGGGCGCTGTCCCTCAGCTCTTCAGCTCAAGGCGAGCGCTCTACCACTTGAGCTACAGCGCCACTTCCGGTTTTCTGGTGGTTTATTGGAGATAGGAGTCTCACGGTCTCTCCTGCCCGGGCTGGCTTTGAACCGCGATCCTCAGATCTCAGCCTCCTGAGTAGCTAGGATTACAGGCGTGAGCCACCAGCACCCGGCTAACTTCTAATAATTTTTATGATAAAGGTGATATACAGCGCAGTTACAGTTACATGTCGGGCAAAGATCAATTTCCTCAAATGTATTTTTGACTTAGGACATTTCCAGCATGTGATGGGGCACAAAAATGTAAAAATATGACCCGGGTTCCAGTGTCTCATGTCTCTCATCCTAGCTACTCAGGAGGCGGAGTTCTGAGGATCACAGGTTGAAGCCAGCCCAGGCAGAAAAGCTTATATCTCCAATAAACTAACAAAAAAAAGTAGAGCTGTAACTCAAATGGAAAACTCCTATCCTATCCTTGAACTGAAAAGCTCAGAGACAGAGCCTAGGACCTGACTTCAAGCCCCAGTACTGGAACAAAGGAAAACAAAACAAAGAAACCATTAGGAACTAAATAATAATGATTATATGTCATCAAATTTTATCTAATTATTAGAATTTGGACATTTTGTACATAAGCTATTGATTTCTAATTTAATTCCATTCTGGTCAGAAAATGTATTCTATAGTTCTTCAATCTTTTGAAACTTACTGAGACTTCAGATTTTATCCAACACAGGATTCATTATGGAGCAGGACTCTAGACATGTCAGCAGATTCATTGGAGGAAGCCAGTATTGTCATCCAGACCTTTCCCATTCAAACTGAATGTTTGTCCACGTCCCCAGTCAATCACGGGGAGAGGAGTGGCCAAACCTGCAGCTGGGGTGGAGTTCCCTTGCTTTTTTCTTTTGTTCTGTCAGTTTTTGCTCCAAGTAGTTTGAAGCCATTATCAAATTGAGTGCAGATGATAGTCATTAGTATCACTAGATTGTGGACCATCTTCCTAAGCATTAGCCTTTCTTTACGTATTGGCTCTTTTATCATGACAAAATATCTCTTTCATTTCTGATAATACTCTTTGTCTTCAAGTCTATTTTGTGAGGGATGAGCAGAGTTAGCTGTAGTTTTCTTAATGGGTTGGGTCTGAATGGCTGTAATCTAAATCTATAGTGGTAACAAACTCTCCGCTAATTCTGCTCTAAATAGTCATGTGTCCTTTTTTTTTTTCTGCTTATGTGGTGCTGAGGAATTGAACCCAGGGCTTCATGCATGCAAGTCAATCACTCTACCACTGAACCACCTTCCCAGGCCCCTAGTTATGTGTCCTTTACTCAGGGCCTCAAGTACTCTGCTTTTTTGCTCAAGGCTAGTGCTCTACCACTTGAGCTATGTCTCCATTCCAGCTTTTTTCTGGTTGTTTGGAGATGATAAGAGTTCCTCAGAATTGTCTGCCCAGGATGACTTCAAACCACAATCCTCAGATCTCAGCCTCCTGGATTATGAGCTTGGAGTATGGGTATGAGCCACCAGTGCCCAGGTCATGGAATTTTTTTTTTAATTTAGAGAGTACTTTATTAGTTTCTGTAATCAAACCCATGTAGATAATCATGTAGCTTTTAAAGAAGTCTTAAGAGAAGCCCAAGTGTACAGTCTTTCATATTTGCCCGCATATTTAGCATGTCGGATGACTTGTTTTTCCTGTATATCTGCATTATCAGTTGTTACATTTCTCTTGAGCCTGCAAGATTTCCTTTAGCAGATCTTAAGAGTAGCTGTGCTGATAATGAAGTCTCTTGATTTTTATCTTCAAATCGGTTTTGTTGAATATGGAATTGTTTATCCTCCGGTATCTTTAAATAATCACTTAAAATAAAAACCTGTTTTAGGAGTAGGGTCATAGCTTAAGTGATAAGTGCCTGTGTAGCAAGCTCAGGCGAGGCCCACAGCTCAAACAGAATATCATCCTACATAACTATAGGGAGAGAGCGAGAGAGATAGGTATAGATACATATACAGTATATATACACTAGATGCATAGTGTAGATCGTTATTGCTATCTGCCATTTCTGGCTGTCTATTGCTGGATGCCGGAACTTTATTATCTGTTGTCACACAGGAGGAAACTGAGGCCTAGCCCAAGCTTCAGTGGTTCTCCCCCAAGTGGAATCCAGGAAGGATGCAAGCTAAAACCCTTGCAAAGGTGGGCGGGGCGGGGCGGGGCGGCGCGCGCCCCCGTGCGGCGAGGCGCGGAACTGCGGCGGCCGGGGCGCCCCGGCTCCCAGCACCGGGCCTGCGGGGCCGGCCGGGCTCCGAGGACGGCGTCCGCCCCTTCGCGGCCGGCTCTAGGGTCACCGGGGCTCCCTGCAGCCGGCAGCGGGCGGCTCTCAAATGCACCAGGCGCTGCAGAGCGATCCGGGAGCCCGGGGCGGGCAGCGCGCTGCGCGAGCCGAGCAGGCCGAGCCGGAGGGGGCCGGCCCGGGGCGGGGAGCAGACCCCACCCGGCCCGCGGACGCCCGCACCGCTCCTCTGCGCTCCGTCGGTCGCACAGTCCGCGGCTCTGGCCTGGGAACCCAACTGTCATTCCTGATCGCACCACTGGGTGTCTCCAGGCCGCCGCGCCCGGCGCGCAGGGCGGGTGCCCCCTCCCCACCCCCACCCCAGGGCGGGTGCCCCCTCCCCACCCCCATCCCAGGACGGGTGCCCCTCCCCACCCCCACCCCAGGGCGGATGCCCCCTCCCCACCCCCACCCCAGGGCGGGTGCCCCCTCCCCACCCCCACCCCAGGGCGGGTGCCCCCTCCCCACCCCCATCCCAGGGCGGGTGCCCCCTCCACCCCATCCCAGGACGGGTGCCCCCTCCCCACCCCCACCCCAGGGCGGGTCTCCCTCCCCACCCCCATCCCAGGGTGCGTGCCCCCTCCCCACCCCCATCCCAGGGTGGGTCTCCCTCCCCACCCCCACCCCAGGGCGGGTGCCCCCTCCCCACCCCCACCCCAGGGCGGGTGCCCCCTCCCCACCCCCACCCCAGGGCGGGTGCCCCCTCCCCACCCCCATCCCAGGGCGGGTTCCCCTCCACCCCCATCCCAGGGCGGATGCCCCCTCCCCACCCCCATCCCAGGGCGGGTCTCCCTCCCCACCCCCATCCCAGGGCGGGTGCCCCCTCCCCACCCCCATCCCAGGGCGGGTCTCCCTCCCCACCCCCATCCCAGGGCGGGTGCCACCTCCCCACCCCCACCCCAGGGCGGGTGCCCCTCCCCACCCCCTCCCAGGACGGGTGCCCCCTCCCCACCCCCTCCCAGGGTGGATGCCCCCTCCACCCCATCCTAGGGCGGGTGCCCCCTACCCCTACCCCCACCCCAGGGCGGGTGCCCCCTCCTCACCCACCCACCTTGCTAACTGCAGCTCCCTGCATTGCCCCTGATCTCAGCCCCAGTGTCTGGAGCGTTGCCCTGGATCCGATGAGACCATGTGGGCGAAAACATCTTGTAAGCTCTTTATTGCAATATAAATGTTCATTGTCAAAGACAGGGAAACTGAGGCCCTGCTAGGTTATATGGCTTTCCAAAGCCATAAGGCAAGTGAGTGGCGCCCCTTTCCCCCACCCCAGGGGAGGCCGGGCCTCTAACCCCAGCTGCATAAGGCTCCCAGGAACTCACACCTGGCTTTGGGACCACCTCCTCCTCTGGGGGGCCCCAGGGAAGAGGCGGCTGAAAGAGACCAGCAGGGTGGAGATCCTGAGGAGGGAGGGAAGCTGGGGATGCCAGGGTTGAGAGGACCAGAGCCCAGGACTGAAGGCTCTTCATGGAACACCAGTGGAGGAGGAAGCCGGGAGAGAGGCCTGGGTCTGATTAGGCCCCCAAGGCTTCCTGGAGAGCAGGGCTCTGGAAACTGGTCATGGTGGACAGATGGCCCGAATTATAGGGGTGGAGGGGGGCTTCCCACAGCACCTCGAAAAGGGCCGCAGTGGGAAGGGCTTTTCTCCAGCAGCTGCTCCAACCACTGTATGCCTCCCTGCCTGTCACACACACGTGTGCGCATGCACTCGAGCACACACACACACACACACACACACACACACACACACACACACACACACACACACACACACACACACCAAAGCCATTCCAGGGCTCCTGTGAGGAGACCCTCCTGTCGGTGGGACAAGCCAGCCCCCGGCCAGTGAATCACCAGCGGCCAGCCAGTTCCATGTGGCCGTCTTACTGGTTCCCAAGCTCACTGCTGCATGTGGGACAGTCATCAAATCATGCCCTGGGGGCTGAGGGGCTTCCTGTCCATGCACTTCTGCAGAAGGTCGAGACCCCCCCAGAGCTAGACTCGAGACTCAGACCCATTGTCACACTGCCTCTGTGTGCCCAGCGTCCACATCTCCCACCACCAATGGACACGACAGTGCAAATAATTCCAGCATCTCTACAGCCGGGAAGTCTCTAGAGTTTGCAGGGAGCAGCACAGTGTGTCCGCTCAGGGATGGAAGCGAGCGAGCGAGCACCTACACATTGCTGAGCCAACACCCATGCATCTAGAAGGATGGGTTAGTTTGCACAAAGGTCTCCACTTAAGCATCTCAAAGCCAACAGCCAGGGAATTCTCCTGAGGGGATTCTCCCTTCTCTGCCACACACCTGGCAAGGGGAAGAGGAGAGGTCAGAAGAGCAGAATGTCAGATGCTCATTGAATTTCCTCACCACGTCAACCGTAGTCCTGGCTGGCCAGGATCAACAACCTAAGCAATGTCTTCCAGTCTGAAGACCTCATCTCCCGGCTGCAATCCCAGTGCTAAAAGCCACACACACAGGGGTGAGTGCCCGCTGACCCCTGCTGCTTCGTGGTCTCGAGTCTGAAGACCTAGATGGCCTTCATTAGGAAATAATGGTACACACAGTATCTGACGCCAGCCAAAAAATGAAGTAGGCTTGTATGTGTATATAAGTGAAGTCTATTGATAGGATGATCTCTCTGATATGTTTTTCAGCATAACACCTATACAGAATGCTGTGTATAATATGTGTAATGTGTTCTTGCTTGGGGGGGGAGTGAGTGTGTGTGTGTGTGTGTGTGTAAGAGAGAGAGAGAGAGAGAGAGAGAGAGAGAGAGAGAGAGAGAGAGAGAGAGAGAGAGAAAGAGAGAGAAAGCATAGCATCAAGGGTTGGTAGCTCATGCTTGTAATTCTAGCTACTCAAGAGGCTGAGATCTGAGGATGGCAGTTCAAAACCAACCCCCAGACAGAAAAGTTCCCAAGACTCTTATCTCCAATTAACCAGCAAAAAGCTGGGACTAAAGGTATGGCTCATGTGGTAGAGTGCAAGACTTGAGCAAAACTAAGCCAAAGGAGAGAGCAAGACCCTGAGTTGAAGCCCTAGTACATGCAATAAACAAATAAGTCAATAAATAAACGATTTTTCATGTATCCAGAGCTGCCAGGCACTTGTGTTTTTGTGTTAGTTTCTTATTGGGATACCTGACTTACAGGGGAGGGTTTCATTGCAATGTTTCCATTCCTGTATACAATGTGTCCGTCCAGCTTCTTTCCTTCACCCTCATCGGACTCTTCCTAAAACAGTCTCAACAGGTTCTCTTGTTTTTTTCTCCAGCAGACAACCCACGTTGACACTCCATCCTCTCTTGCTCCCCTACTTAGCTAAACCCCCTATTGATCCACTGCCCATCTCCCCCAACAGAGCCTGTTCCTCTCCTCATTCCCCAACCCCCATTGATCAATCGCTTTCATGGAGATTCTTCAAAGAATTACATTAAATATATATGTATATATGTGTGTGTATATATATGCATTTGCAGTACCAGGGATGGAACTTAGGGTCTTCTACATGCTAGGCGAGCAAATACTACACCACTGAGCTACACCCTCAGCCCCCAAAAATGTTAACTGAATCACAAATGCTGTTAGTAAATTCCTGCAGGTTGGGAGGTAGACTTGCCCCCAGTACTGGGAGTTACTTAGTTGTCATTATGCTTGTGTTAGGATATGTATATGGTTACTTTTGTAGCCAAGTGAAGGAAGCAGGAGGGATAAAGAGGAGGTAGAAGAACGGGAAGAAGAGGGAAGAGAAGAGGGCAGGAGGAGGAGGAGAAGGAAAAAGAAGAGGAAAGAGAGAAGGAAACAAATGAGAAAAGGAGGGAAATGGAAGAGGGGGGGAAAAGAGAAGGAGGGAAGCATCTAGAAAAATGACTGCTTGGGGCTTAACCACATTTTTTTTTTCAGCTCCATCTACCTTCCATCTTCCAAACCTCCCCTGGGTTCGCTTCCCTGCAGCCTGGAAGCTTCAGCTCCTGACACCGCTCCAGGCCCCCCCTGGGGGGGAGGGGGCTCCCTTTGACAGCCAGCTCCCTTTCATGCCCAGCCAGGAGAAGCTGCAGGGTCCCCACATGGCATCTCCGCCGCCCGGGGGAGGGGTGCGTCCTAGGCGGAGGCCAGCGAGCCCGCCAAGGGACTTGGTTTCCTATTAAGTTCCGTGGAAGGAATGGCTGTTAAAGATGGAGCTTCAAAGGGTGTAGGATTTTCCAAAATCGCTTTTGGGAGAATATGCAGCTTTTATTGGAGGTGTCAGACATTAACGAGGGTGCTGCCTCTTTCCCAGAGTGCACAGCCGGCTCCCCTCCCCTGCCCTTCTCCACCCCCACTCCAGGCCTTCCAGAAACCTTTGATGAATCAAGAGAGGCAGAGAGTTCAAGGGGCCTGGCTGGGCCCACCTCCTCCTCCCCCTCCTCCCCTGCTTTCAGAAGCTGAGAGGACTCAAGGAAAGGGGAAGGGAGAAGGGGGCAGGTTCAGGCAGAGGCGAGGCCGGCCTTCTAGCACCTCTAGCAAAGGTTTCAGGGCCAAGAATTAGGCATCCCCAGGCCTAGAGGAAACCGTGGCACACAGTGCTCCTGCCTGTTAGTTCCGCCTGCTTTCCTGCCCACGTCTCCACCACTAGCACGGCTGTTTAGGGTTCCAGATTTGAGCCTGTTTCTCACCTCGCCATGCATGGCTAATGTGTGAACGGCTGTGGGGCATGCAGCCTTCCATGTGCGGGAGGTCAGCTGCTCTGGGTGACCCCTTAGCTAACCCTGCCTGCCAGGAAACGGGGAGGAAAGCCCATGTCCTCTCCTGAATAGCTTTGGGAGAATGTGTCTTTAGTGAAATACAGAGAATGAATCCACAGCCCGTGGAGGCCTCTGGATCTGATAGCAATGCAACATCCGCTACCACAAAGAAGACCCTCCAGACTACTCTTGAGAAGGAGACCTGCCCCATCCCCCCATCCCCACCCCTTCTGTCTCATTCTTGAATTTCCGATACTGTTCTTTCCAATTGCCGGAACCAATGCCTAGCCAGCTCTTCCCACAGACAGTTCCTATCAGGAGCCAATTGCTCATGGAGGCCCCCCTGAGAAGCAGCAGCCCTGTGGAGCCCTCAGATACCCCCAGGAAAGCCAGGGGGATCGATTCTCAGCCCAGGAGCAAGTGTGTATTCCATTCATCCAGGGTGAGCTATTAGGTGTGTGTGTGTGTGTGTGTCTGTCTGTCTGTCTGTCTGTCTGTCTGCAGGGATTGGGGCACTGGGCACTGTCCCTTGGCTTTTTTCCTCAGGGCTAGTGTGCTACCATTTAAGCCATAGCTTCACTTCTGGTGTGCTTAAGAAGAGGCTCCCAGACTTTCCTGCCCAGGCTGGCTTCGAACTGCAATCCTCAGATCTCAGTCTTCTGATTCACTAGGATTATAAGCATGAGCCACCAGCACCATTTACCAGATCTTTCTAAACTTCCTTTTTTTTATCATCTGCAAAATGAAAGGGATACCATTCAATGAAGGGATACCATTCATTTCAAAATGAAAGGGATACCATTCTCAGTAGCTCGGGTAAAACGTTAGGCCAAAGCTAAGGGGGAGAAAGAACAGAGGAGGATGAGCAGAGAGAGACAGACGAAGCCGGAGCAGGAGAAAGTTTGGGAATCCCAGGTTATGATCTAAGAAGACAGACAGAAACAAAAAGCATTCTCTACAATTCACAAGCTCCAGAACACAGTTGAGAGTCTTTTCTCCTTATGATTTAGATAAGCAGGCCAGTTCTCCTTCTTGAGACGCCTTCTTTTTTTTGGGGGGGGGGGGTCCGGTTGTGGGGCCTGAACTCTGGGCCTGGGCGCTGTCCCTCAGCTCTTCAGCTCAAGGCTAGCGCTCGACCACTTGAGCCACAGCGCCACTTCTGGCTTTTTTTTCTTTTTGCTTATATGGTGCTGAGGAATCGAACCCAGGGCCTCAGACATGCAAGGCAAGTGCTCTACCACTGAGCCACCTTCCCAGCCCCATTGAGACGCCTTCTTATCCCTGACCACCCTCAGATCCTCTAGACTTGGTGAGAGGACCGCAGCTGACCCACCCCCTTGTGCCCTCTCCCCAGCTTCTGTCTCTAACCCGGGCCCTTGTGTCAAACCCAGCAGCCACTCACAGGCCAGGGCCTTCTGGCCTGATTGGCTCTTATGATAATACGTGGCAGAAATGGCAGCTAGGAGACAGAAGGTTCCAGTTGCAGAGGCTGATGGGGGTCTGGGGTGGTCACTCTGGAAAAGATTTGTAAAGGTCCAGGATGTTGTTAACCTCTCTGAAGGCCCAGGACAAAACTGCAGGTCAGTTAGGGAGTTTGTGGTGCAGGGTCCAGAGTCAAAGGGAGGTGGAGGTGGGGGCTGAGGAGGGGAGGGAAAGGAGGCTGGCGTTGGTGAGATGGTCACGCCACAGACACAGCCGCCCTGGACATCAAGGCCGCACCCTGAGTCAGCAGCCCAAGCTGGAGGCGTAGGAAGCACAGCTTAGGCTGGAAGCAGCGGGGGTGGTGAGCGCGGCATGAGGGAAACCAAGGCAGCAACATCAAGCAGGCCGCTGGGAGAAGCTCAGGGCAGTGGGCCCAGTATCCTGTTCCCAGGGAAGGAAGCATGGTGGCTTTGATCCATCAGAGCATCGTCATGGGGCCGGGGGCCTCCTTGGGAGAACCAGCTCCTAGGCTCTTTGGTTGAGTCCGCCTCATTAAAGTGGACTCTCCTCTTGTGCAACATCCTGGGTTTTCCACGCCCCAGACTTTCCCCGTGATCCCCCAATCTCTCCACTTCCATCCGCCCTGACTCAGCAGGGGCATCTCCTGCAGGCGAGGGTTCTCTGATGGCTGTTTGTCCGGGGCTATCCCTACCACCTCTCTGTGCCCTGTATCCTAAAGAAAGTGAAGGAGACTCTGGCCAGCCCCTAGGCCTGCCATCCTTTTCCCCAGAACAGTCTTAGAAGGAGTGAGGGCTCCTGCATTCCATTCATTACCCAAGATTGCACCACCAGACAGCCCCTGAGCCAGGATTTAGATCTCAACTGTTTGCCTCACTGCGGGCCTGCGCCCGCCCAGGCAGCATTCATCACTAGCCGATTGGCTACAGATGAGTATCATTGTCCGCTGGTGAGAGTCTGTGGGATCAGCTGGTTGGAACATCTCAGCATCCCCCAAAGCCAGCGCCTCAGGATGGAGACATGCCTGGATCTACCCCTAAATGATCCGCCCATCCGTTCTGCAGTCTCCCACTGGGATATCAGGTCTGTCCCCCAGGAGGGACAAGTAGACTAGGTCTTGAGGTTCCCACAGAATGGCTCCCTGAGACCTCAGCCCTGGAGCACACCTCCCAGCCTTTGCCCCACGTGGCAGGCCAGGCTCCCTTCCTCCACAGTGGGCCCTGCAGCCCAGAGCCTGGGACGCACACAAGCCAGGGACTGGTGAGTTCTGGTTTCCCTGCAATTTGGAGGAAAGTTGCCCCAGCTTTCTCCTCTTAATTGAGATAATGACTCCACTCCCGGGGCTGCTTCCAGCTTGAAAGGGGCTTTGAGAGGCTGGATGAAAGGAAACGGGCTGAGTACAAAGCGCAGAGCAAACTGGCCAGGGAGGGGGAGGCCGGGGAGGGGGGAGGCTGGGGAGGGGGGAGGCCGGGGAGGGGGAGGCCAGGGAAAGGGGAGGCCGGCCCCTGGCTGAGTCACTTCCTCCCTCCTGGCTGGGTCTCACCTCCACAGGCCACACACCCCAATTCTCCCTCCGGGACAGTTGAGGCAAGGTGGTCCCCAAAGAACGCAGGACACAGACAGCAACCTCCATCACCAGCAAGGTGTCTGCCCTTGATGTCAGCAGGAGCTTCACTGAGTTTAAGGCCTCATGACTCTCCTCTGGCCATGAGAGAGAGAGAGAGAGAGAGAGAGAGAGAGAGAGAGAGAGAGAGAGAGAGAGAGAGAGAGAGAGCGCTCAGCGCTGAGCTGAAGGGGAAGAACAAAGATGCCAGGAGACTTGGCAAGGTCGCGAGTACATCTGAGAGCAGATCAGAGCCTCTGGGCTCCTTCCCCATGGCACCGCAGCCCGCGGGTGGCTCCCTCATTTAAATGTGGCTCCACGCATCACAGTACTGTGATTTGGGAGCCAGGAGGCGGCAGCAAGGGAAGCACAGATGCCATCTTGGCCTTCAAGGAATTTCTTCTGCAGCTAGACTCCATAAGTGTCTCTCTAGAGACTTCAGGATTAAAGAAACTGGAGTTGAAGCCCCGAGTTCCTCTAGAAGGTGAGGGCTAGGGAGGCTGGCAGGGGCTAAGGAGAGGGGTGCCCAGGCTGGCTCTGCCGCTGAACTGGTCTTCAAGTGGGCATTAGGAGGCTGACCTTCCTGTACCTGGCCCTTGGGGGGGTCTTGACCCAGGAGTCCTCAAATCTTCCTTCAGGCGCTGGTGGCTCACACCTATAATCCTAGCGACTCAGGAGGCTTAGGCATGAGCATTGAGGTTTAACACCAGCCAAGGCCAAAACATAAAAATAAAAAAAAGTCCCCAAGACTCTTCTCACAAATTAAACAGCAAAAAAACTGGAAGTAAAGGCCTGGCTCAAGTGGTAGAGTGCCAGCCTGAAGCAAAAAAAAAGCCAAGCAAGATGGAAAGATCCTGAATTCAAACCCCAGTACCCCCCCCCACACCCACACATACACGCGTGCACACATCTTCCACCCTGGGAAAGGTCCTATGCCACGGTCAAGAAAGTCATGGTTTCTGCCCTTGGAATAGGGGAAAATCATGTGTGGCCAAGCAGCTCAGAAGCCTCTTGTGTTAAACGGACTCAGGGCGGGGGGGGGGGGGGGGGGGTGGAGACTAGCACTCCACAAAGCTGACCCTTTACCTGCTGGTTTTCAGGTATCCGTCCCCAGCTCAAGCCTGTCCCGTCATTTCTTAAATGAGGACCTAGCAGGTCCTTCCACTGGGACTTTCCTCTTCCCTGGGGACACCAGCAGGTGAAGAAAACACTCAGGAAGTCTCTGGGCAGTGCCTGGTGCTCAATCAACCTCTCCTGGAAACTTCCTTGGCCCCAGGTACTTCCAAAAAATCCAGGAAGAGAAAGCGATGGGGGAGATGGGGGACTCTCCACACACGGGTGGTTAAGCCCCAGGTGGCAGCAGCAGGTGATTGGACATGTGTAAAACAGGTGATGCCAGGCACTGTGGCTCACACCTGCAATCCTAGCTACTCAAGTGGCTGAGATCTGAGGATCGCAGTTCAAAGCCAGCCTGGGCAGAAAAACCCATGAGACTCTTACGGCCAATTAACCATCAAAAAGCCTGAAGTGGAGCTGTGGTTCAAATGGGACAGTGCGAGCCTTGAGCAGAAAAAGCTAAGGGACAGACAGCACTCAGGCCCTGAGTTCAAGCCCCAGTACAGGCATTAACTAACAATAAATCAATAAAACTTAAGACCAGAACAAAATAAAACAGCGGTGATGCTGGCTGAGAGGGGGCTTGGGGTTGCGTTTCCTATTTTTTTCTAGGCACGGGGTGGGGGCGGGTGGACATGGGCTTTCTCCTCCTGGCACTGACCCTTGCCAAAACAGCCGGGGCTCCAGTTTGTTAGTTTTTACTGAAGCAATTTCCTTTGAACTCAGCTTGAATTAGCATCACCATGGCGATGGATGGGGGTTTTCACAAGTCGACCTGGTCTTCAACTCTTAAGCAATTAGTTCCAAGGAGAAAGGGAAGGGGGTGGGAGGAAAAGGAAGAAGGAAGATCAAAGGCAAGGGGAGAAAATGAGGAGGGGGGAAGGAAGGGAAGAGGAGGAGGAGGGAGAAAGGAGGAAGACAAGGGAAAGAATGGAGGAGGGGCAGTGAAGGAGGAAAGCTGGGATGTGAGGAACAGAGGAGGGAGGATGTCCAGGGAGGAGGGAGAGCAGAAGGAGGAGCATTCTGTCCCTCTCAGATGGTTCGAGCCCCAGGTCCCCAGGCCACTCTAGGCCTTTACCTTCCCGTCGCTTCCCATGGCCCACGCGAGGAAGGAGTAAGAGAAGCAGGAGGGGAAAAATGACATTGGAATTTGTGGATTTTGCTTTTAGTTTTATAAGATGAAGTCGCTATTTAGCCCTGTCTCTGCCTCCTAAATGCTGGGATTTCAGCGGTTAACCACCTAGCCCAGCCAACAGAGAGGCATTTGACAAGCATGGCATTGAGTCTGTAGATTGTTCTGGGTAATACGGACATTTCTGAGATACTCGATTTTCCCACTCAGTGAGCCTAGGGGATCTCTCCACATACTGGTGTCTTTCTTCAATTGCTTTCATTCATGTTTTACCATTTTACCACTTCCAATTCTTTTGGTGGTTAATTGGAGATAAGAGTCTCATGGACTTTCCTGCCTGGGCTGGCTTCAAACTTCAACCCTCAGATCTTAGACTCCTGAATAGCTAGGATTACAGGTGTGAGCCACCAGCGCTCTGGTCCTGCTTAATGCATTTGCAATTAACCTTCATCTTCCCCAAGCTGCACCAAATCCTGCCTAGCATCTTGGTGAGTGAGGGCCACAGCACTAGGGACCCAACTCCAGACTCCCCCCCCCCATCATTGCATCCTGCGAAGTATTAGCAGGTTGCATCCATCCCAAGGAGAAGTAGGGATGATGATGGTCCCAGCTTCTTTGGGTTGTGGTGAGGATTGAAGTGAGGTAGAGCTTGAGAGCACTCAGCAAGTCCCTGTATTACCTCCCCTGCCTTGTGGCTCTAAGCAATCTCTTTCCCACATTAGAATGTGAGGACAGCCAGGCACTGGTAGCTCACGCTTGTAATCCTAGCTACTCCAGAGGCTGAATTCTGAGGACTGAGCTTCGAAGCCAGCCAGGGCAGACAAATCCCAGAGAGACTCTGATCTCCAATTAACCAGCAAAAAAAAATCTGGGAGTAGAGGCGTGGCTCAAGTGGTGGAGCACTTGAGTGGGGAAAAAAAAGCCAAGCAGAGCACAAGGCCCTAAATTCTAAAGTCAAGTACCAGCAATAAATGAACAATGAAGTACAGACAGAAATGCGCTCTTAAAAGCAAGGAAGTAGAGTCCTTTTGGGTTCCTCCATCTTCATTTCATCTCTACATACAAATAAGGGGCCAGCTTTTCTCTCCTGAGTGCTCCTTGTGATTGTC
Organism: Dipodomys merriami; assembly: GCF_024711535.1. Lineage (NCBI taxonomy): Eukaryota > Metazoa > Chordata > Mammalia > Rodentia > Heteromyidae > Dipodomys > Dipodomys merriami. The sequence goes on along the minus strand of NW_027202305.1, from coordinate 4,734,002 downwards.
CACACAAAGGACATTGCTCCATCTGTCCGTCCTGAGAATTCCTTGCCTTTCCCCTCCTCCCTGGCACTCCTTTCATGCTTTTAACATTTCTCTCTTGGCTCCAGCCTCTTTCCCCCAGTCCTGCCTTTGGCCTCCCTGGTTCTCGCTCCCTCCCACCTTCCCTTTCCTCCTGTGCTACCCCCTATAAAAAAGAAATCTTAAACACACCAAAAACAGACAGCCCCTCAAGAACCCATGCCCTGCACAAAGGCTGGCTCTTTCTGGCTGACCCACGTGGCCTCCTTCTTGCCCACTGCCTTTGAATCGTGGCCTCATTCGCATGGCTGGAGGGGCTAACGGGCGATTTTCCCACGTGGCTGGGCCAGGAGCAGGCTGGGAGGCTGTGGAGAGCTGGGTGGGGGAGACTCCACACAGCGGCTGAGGATCTCACCCGAGGCTGGCTCCTCCATGGGGAAAGACACACTCATGAACAGTTCCTTGGGGCATGAGGAACCTACCAGACTTACAAGAAAATTTCAGATTCGAAGTCAGGAAGGCTGAGACGTGGGTGGCTCAAGTGGTAAAACTTGGAGCACAAAAAGCTAAGGGACAGCATCCAGGCCCAGAGTTCAAATCTCAGTACAAACACACAGGAAAGGAAGGAAGGAAGGAAGGAGAGAGAAGGAAAGGAAGGAAGGAAGGAAGGAAGGAAGGAAGGAAGGAAGGAAGGAAGGAAGGAAGGAAGGAAGGAAGGAAGGAGGAGGGAAAGAGGGAGGGAGAGAGGAAGGGAAGGAAGGAGGGAGTGAGGGAGGGAGGGAGGGAAGGAAGGAGAGAGAAGGAAAGGAAGGAAGGAAGCAGGAGGGAAGGAGGGAGGGAGGGAAGAAGGAAGGAAGGAGGGAGGGAGGGACTGGAGGCTAGGAAGACCACCATGTACAAGGGTAGACTTCAAGGTTGCAGGAAGCTAGGCTTCTCCTCAGGGTGAGCTGGCAGGAGGCAGGGGAGGGGCACCGAAGCCCCTGGAATTCTCTGGGAATGGGAGTGCCCATGGGATGGTGAGGGAGTCACTCATAACCAGCCCGGCCCTCTGCCCCCACAGCCCAACCCCACAGCGCTCTCTGTCAGGTCCTGGTCCACGGGAGCAATGACCGAGTGGAAGCCGCTCCTCCCCCTGAGAGCCCAAGGATGACCTTGCTCCAGCTGGGTCCAGAACAAAACACCTCATCCAGGGACCCGCCGGGGAGGGGGCAGCGTGGCCTTGCCCTTGGGCAGTGGGCGGGAGCCTGACCTTCCTCCAGAGGGTGAAGGACGGGTACAGAGCCAGGGCTCAGCATGGCCCGGCCTCTGCGGTCAGGTTGGTCGGGAGCACCCGGGCCTCAGCAGGCCCCGGATTTCCAGTCCCTATGACCTGAGTTTCCCAAGCCCTCCCCTGCATCTCCAGCAGCCTCCCCTCCTCCTTTCCCACCCTCCTCACTGCAGCTGGGCCGCTGGACGTCCCTGGTGTTTCTGAGTTAATCAGAAACTCCTGTACTTTGCTCTTCTGTGGAGGCCACTCCTTTGTCCCAGGGCCATGGGGCCAGGGCTCTTACTCTTCCCTGGCTTCAGCTGTGCTTGGAAGAGCACACGGGGAGGAGAGGGGAAGGAGAGGGGAATTACCATGGAGCAGGGCCAAGGCTAGGCAGGAGAGGCCCTGGGCTGGAGGCTGGGCGCAGACTGGCCTCTACGCTTCTCCAGCAGGTGCTGCACAGGCCTCTGACCTCACACCCAAAGTAAGGGATGGGGAAAGCTTCCCTTCCCCGTCCTCCCATGGCGTTTGAGGGTGCTCCTAACACACGAGTGTCCGCTGTCCGTGGGATGGCGGAGCGTAACGGAGGGTCCAGCTGGACAGAAGCGGTGGAAAGGGCTGCAGACAGTCCGGGCTCCGAGCCAGATGGACTGCCCCAGGAGGGCCACCGAAGCCTGGGAGATTGGAAACTCCTTGGCCCAGAGGCCACCACCAAGAAGGGCCTGTCCTGGAAGGAGGGGGTTGAAGAGGAGACCCAGAGCCCTGAAGAATCCTGGAATGGACTGAGATTAGGAGTTTGGGATTGGAGAGGCCAAAGATAATAAGTGTCTCCCCCCTACACACACACACACACACACACACACACACACACACACACACACACACACACACCATGGACCACACAGGACCTTACAGTAGGTACCAGCTAAGCACAGGAGGTTGGGGAGATGCACAGCTCTGTCCCTGCCCCCTGCCCATCACCTGTCCCCCTGGACCTACCTCCCCTGGGCATGGATGTAACAGTAAAAGCTCCTTTGGCTTCTTCCCACTTTCTGTCTCCCTCTTCCTCCCTCCCTGGGCCGGCCTGCCCCTCCTCTGCCCCCTCGAAAGAGTGAATTCCTACCCTGACCTGGAAGTTTTGCTGGAATCTGGGAGGCCTGAAGCTAAGAGGGCCTGAGGAATGAAAGGGAAGGAAGGGGTCGCCATCTGGATGCGGGGGGGGGGGTGTCAGGGAGGATGGGGAGTAGCCTAGAACTTTCCAAAGACATGGGGTAGGGGAATAGGAGGAAGGGGAGAGGCAGGTCAGGATGGAGAGTCCCCCAGTCCCTTAGACACACAGGCAGCTTGCATCTATAGACGCAGGGCAGCCTTGAGGAGCCTCTCTGCCTGGGAAAGGCATGACGGGGGGGGGGGGGGGGGGGGAGAAGAAAAAACAACAACAACCAGGGACCATTGCAGGCTGGGAAATACCTGGGTCTCCCAGGGGAGGGCAGGCCTCACCTGGGTGCCGGCGTGGGTCTCCAGGGGTGGCTGGAAGTGAGTCACGCCTCACGCCTTCTTGGGTGCTGCATGATTTTGTGTGGGTGTGCTGCGTCAGCGTGCGCTGTCCTGCGTGTCTGGGGCTGGGCCTGTTACAGGGGGGCAGGGGGGGAGTTGACTGGTCTGAGAATGCTTCCCATGTGCCCTGGGGGGAAGGGGTGTGGGGGACCCCTGGAGCTGGAGGAGCCAGGCTCCCTTGTACTATGTGGACCATGCTAGGAGTTCTTCTCTGCGCCCTGTGTGTGTCCTACAGAAACCAGGGGTGCACAGATGTGCCTGCAGGGCAGGCATGAGCCACTGGGGGCGGGGGGCAGGGGGTGCCTAACAAGCCAGGATAGCCTGGGGTGTAATAACCCTGAGGAAATACAGAAGCACATTGGGGGGGCGGGACGCTGCCCCCCCCACCGCCTCCCCCTCCTCCCCCACCTTGCTCTGAATTCTAGCAAACTCCAGTTCCTGAGTTTCCAGCCGGCCCAGGGAAACACTGCACAGATGCGGCTGCTCTGCTCCAGCCATAGTAAACAGACCTCCCAGGATTTTTCCAGAGGAAATGCAGAACTATTTGGGTGTCTGCTCCTGGCAGGAAGAAAGAGCAAGAGCGTGGGGCTTGGGTTCCAGCCTGGGGTCTGGAGCGGGTACTTGGGACTCTTCCCCTGGGGGACGTTTACGGAGGCCCTTCCCGGGGAGTGTGCTGCCCGGCTGAAGGGAAAGCACAGGTGATTTCTCAGGTGTATCCTGCTTGCAGAAGCGCTCACAGGCTTAGCTTCCAAACCCAGAGCCTGCTGGCTTTCAGCCGTGAGAACTAGAGGCTGGGCTCCAAGCCTCCAAAGCTAAGGTGGTGCTTCAGGAGAGAGCAGCCTCCAGGTCTGGAGCACCAGCCAACACCCTGCAACTGCAGTCAGAGTTTTGGGAGCTAGACCTTCAGCTCTTCCTTCCTTGTCAGTGCTCAGATCCTTCAGGCTAGCAAGCTCTTGGCTCCCAGAGGCCCGGGCGCTCTTTGTAGCTCCTCTGCCATCACTCCCCTTCCCCACACATTGCTCCTCTCCTGAGAGCCTGGCTGCCTCCTGGGGTCCTCCAGGCGCTTCCTACCACTGCAGCTTTCGGCTTAGTAGGGCCGTCAGCCGCTGGTGGCATTCTAGATCTAGATCGCAGGGCCCTGAGCCTCCCTCCCACCCGGTCTCGCCCTCAGCCTTGGGGAAGCTAGCGTGAAGGCATTGCTGTCTGCCGTGTGATGGTTGTGGATCCAGTCACCCAGTGTCAGCTCCACATTAACACTGTGAACGGCTCCTGGGGCTGGAGGCCAATGGGAGGCTGGGCTGAGCCTCGGATCCTGGGGCCGCTGATCTTTCATTCCTCTTGCTTATGCTGTAGACACTCAACTATGAGTTCACGCCAGGCACTGTCTGGGCATTGGGAATACAGATACTGCGTGTGTTCACAGCCTCCTGGGAGATGAGAAGTGAACAGGCGGTTCCCACTCAGCGTGATAAGTGCTGGGAGGGCAGGCGTACTGGGTGCCACCGTGGGGCGCAGAGGAGGGCCCATGCATCCAGCCAAGTGGGACTGCTTTCTCCTTAGACGCTGCAGGCAGCTTGCTGCTGAGGTGATGGGAAAATACAGAAATTGCTTGGTACCCAACAGCTTAAGAGGTGGTGAGAAGAAAACACCAGAGAGAAAGGTTACTGGGTGGGATAATTAATGTTTTGCTAAAGAAGAAAATATGAATGTGTATCGCACAGCATGCAAACACCTCAGCTAACAAAACGGCTCAGAGAAAACAAGTGGAACCGTGGGATTCTTCCCACAATGATTAAAAGGAGAAAAAAAAAAAGACTGGGGGTGGGGTGGGGAGAGAGAAGTCCCACAAATACCTCCTCCCATGGAGAAAGGAGGCGAGCAAGCAGCCTGGCCTGTGGTCCTGGGACACATTGACCCCTGCTACTGTTACCCAGTTACTAGAATGAGGTTGGCTTTGATCCTTCCACCCCCAAAACGGTGGGGAGGGGGGACCGTAATGCCGAGCAAGGCCATCAGAGCCTGAGCAGCAAAGACAGGGTCTGCCTCCCAACCTAGTCCCATGGCCAAGAGAGAGTCTGAATGACCCAAAGGGAAGGTTCTAGAGTGTAGCCTTCCCAGGGTTTCCTAGGGCTCCGGAGCACAGGCCCCCAGTGCAGAAGGGATGGTGGGGGCTCTTACTGCGTCCCAAACTCTCCACCCCAAGTCTGCCTGCAAGACTGGTGTCATTTCCCAGTAAACCAACCTTCCCCCCAACCCTAGAGAGTTCAGTAGCTTTCCTGGGCCCTCCCAGATAATCTGAGGCTGAACCCCTATTCAGGCAGATGATGGGGAAGAAACTCTCAGCTCCTGGGGGGAGGGGGCCTTTAGTCCTTCAACAAACTTTACCTACAGTCTGCAGAGCACTGCCCGTGTTTTTGGCTTGAGTCTTTGCTCCCAGCTTGGGTGGTAGGGGTAATTTTTCCTTTCTTCGACTAGAGGAACATGGAGGCTTTCTGAGATAAAGCTACCCTTGTCCCCCAAGACCCACAACTTAGCAGCCAGTGACAGTCAGGATTTAAATCCAGAGCCCAGAGTTTGGCTCACAGGATCTCTCGATTTCTCTCAGGACAGCTGACAAACAAATCTTATGTGGCTGCATCGGGGACATGGCTCAAGTGGTAGAGAGCTTGCTTAGCAAGCTCAAGGCTCTGAGTTCAACCCCCAGTCTTAATGGATTTTTAAAGGGCCAAAGCCAAGAGCTCCTCTCATCCCTGGAAAAAAAAAAAAAAAAAAAAAGCCCCTGAACCAGGCCGAGTCCCCAGCCATTCCCCCAGGGCAACAAGCCAAGTTGACTCCTGTGCTGCCACACTGAGCAAGGGCCAAGTCTAACAAGCCAGAGGGCGGAGCCCCTCCCCCAGCGCTGAAGGCAGCCTGGGGCAGGGAGGCCCGCAGTAGTTGCAGACTCCACGTCTCCCCAAGCATGGTTTCTTTTTCTTCACTGCTGCTGTGCTCCCTGGATGAATGCCCCCCTTTCCGTGGATTTACAGCCCGCCCGCCGTGGCGTTGATGTCACTTTAATGAGAGCTACAGCTGCCTTCCACAGCCATGGGATTTACTGCCAGGTCCCCCAGCCCAGCGGGGCTTTTCCTTGGCAGGACTGGGGCGGGGGTGGGGGGGGTAGGGCAGTACTGACCTCCCCAATGGGCCCTGACCCGAGGGACAGCCCCCACCCTCCACCCCTCACCCCTGTGTGGACCCTGCCAGCTCTGAGCTGGAGCTCTGGCTCCTAGGTGTGTGTGTGTGTGTGTGTGTGTGTGTGTGTGTGTGTGTGTGTGTGTGTGTGTGTGTGTGTGTGTGTGTGTGTGTGTGTGTGTGTGTGTGTGTGTGTATGTGTGTGTGTGTGTGTGTGTGAAGCTCAAAGCTCTCCCACCCCCACCCACCATCCAACCCTTGAGAATCAACTTCTGGAGGGTGGAGGGCCGAGGAAGGTGGGGCATTCACAGAAAGCCTTTGTTCCCTAGTTGAATCCAGATGTGGTGGCAGGAGGGAGTGGGAGGGGGGAGGTCTGGCGGGAGGAGGGGAGGAGAAAGGATGGGAATTGGGAAAACAGAACCACAGCGGCCAGTGGAGATTATTACCCTGAGCCTCTCCTTGGGAACGCAGAATCTTGGCCTCCATTTGGTGAATAAATCTGAAGGGATGCCGCCGGTGGATGAAACGCTGCTATTTGTTCAGCATTTATTAGCTGTTTCTAGCCACGAAACCAAGGCCTGCAGGAAGCTCTGTGGACTTTTCTCTACTGTAGGCCCCACAGTGGGGCCTGATGCCTGGCGTGGCCCTGCAGACAGAGCTGCGGGGGCCGGAAGTCCAGGGTGCTGAACACAGTACTGCATTTCATTATCTTTTTTGGTCAGTCATGAGGCTCGAACCCCAGGATTTTGATCAAGGCTGGCACTCTTACCACTTGCAGCCACAGCGCCACCTCTGGTTTTCTGGTGGTTCCTTGGAGATCAGGGTCTCAGGGACTTTTTTGCCCAGGCTGGCTTTGAACTGAACCCCGATCCTCAGATCTCAGCCTCCTGAGTAGCTAGGATTTCAGGCATGAGCCACTGGTGCCCGGCTCATTTTATTCTTATGACAACCAAAGGCTAGGGATGAGGTTACTGGAGGGCTGGTCCGAGGCTGTTCCAGCTAGTACAGATTTGGCCTGTACAACTCCACAGCCCTTAATATCACCCATTTCAGAGTCCCACTGTACACCAGCCCAAAGTTTGGACCCAAAGTAAGGCACCATTGACAGACACTGTGATCTCCAGAGCCCCGCCAGTTCCTAGAAATCTAAAGCAGCCTAGAACCATGCTGGAGAAACAGCCCTGGGTATAAGGCCTTGATCTCCCGTTTGTAATGGCCCCAGGAGCTCTCGGAGGTCAAGGTATCCGGGGTAAAGGACATGAGTGCTGTCCAGGAAGACACGGGGTGCGGGTTCACCCAGAGGCTTCACATACCACCGCAGGGAGGGGACCGGTGCCCCCTCCCCGGCCCCACCCCACTCCCAGGAACAGGCAGTCCTCAATCAGGTCCAAAGGCACAGCGGGGACAGGGAACAACTCCAAGGGGGCCGTGCTGCCAGCAACCCTGCCAGACCCAACCTGGAAGCAAATACCTAGTGCTGGGCCAAGGCCAAGAGCAAGTCGGGACCCAGGGTTAGGTGGGCGCAGTGGGTGCTGGAGAGATAAGAGCTCAACTTGGCCCTCCGGCTGCCCCACCAGCGAGCCACCGTGGCCTGGAACAGCTGCCCCATGCTGTCCTCTCTCCTGTCAGGGAAGAATAGTTCTATTTCCTGGAGCGCAGCAAGAATGAAGAGGGAAGCTGTCTTCAGAGACTGAGAACTCACTGTGGAGACGAAGCTGGGGAAATGTCAGCTAGTATTCCCAGTCCACTTCCAACTCCGGTCCTCAGTCTCCTTAGGTTTAACTCTGAGTACAAAGATCCTTTTGGATGAATCCGTGTGCTTCTCCCAGGTCCCCCCAGACCTCTCATTCTCGGGACCTAGGGGACCCAGGAGGTATTAATTAGCAAAGCCTCCAGACAGGCCTGGGCGGAGCGGGAGCCTTGTTAACGTTAATTGGCACCATCAGACCATCTTTGCCCAGTTAGGATGGAGCAGCAGCGCAGGCTGGGATCAGCTCCGTGCCCTCAGGGCTCACGGTCGGCCAGGAGCAGCGGCTGTGGTGTAGAGGACATTAGTGGACAGGCAGGAGCCTCACCAGGCCCAGCCTAAAAGGAAGCCATGGAAGGAGCCAGGGGACCAGTCCCTGTGAGAAGATGAAGGCTCGTTCTCGACCAAACAACCCTCTTCATGATGTGGACAGTCTGCGGTGTATGGATGCCCAGGCCTGGGAGGAGTGCTAATTTAATGCGCCCGGGAAGCAGATTTCTTTGAAGTTCATGGTCCTGGGCCATGTCTTCCTAGGTTGAGGTCCAGCAACCTGTATTTTTCATTATGTGTCAGGGATTGGACTTACGGCCTCACTCGGGCTACGCACATATCCCCACTTATGCTCCACACCTCCAGGATCCTGCCATTGTGTGTTACTCATCCATTCCATTTGGCTTTGGTTTGTTTTTTTTTAAGAGACAGTCTTGCTATATGGCCCAGGCTAGCCTCTAACTCAAGATCCTCCTGCTTCAGCCTCCTGAAGGCTAGGAAGCAGGATTTTTAGCCAGTCTGCAGAGCCGCCTCTTAACTTACACAGGATGATGTTTATCTGTCCGGGATTGCTCACTGCAAAGTTAAGCCCACCGGGCTGGGAAGGTGGCTCAGTGGTAGAGCACTTGCCTTGCATGCCTGAGGCCCTGGGTTCAGGCCCCATGACCGGACCCCCCCAAAAAAAAAGTCAAGCCCACCAGAGGCACACAATGAATGCTGACTGATAGAATGAGTGAGAGGGGATAGAATGACAGGAATGAGAGAATCTGAGCAAAAGACCTGCAGGCCTCCTGAATTTCCCGGTGCAGGACAAAGTGCGCCCTTTTCTCTCTCCCTGTCCCTCTCCCTCTTCCTCTCCTTCTCCCTCTCCCCCTTCCCCCTCCCCCTCTCTCTCACACACACACACATACATATACACATGTGCACACACACACAACCCTCCATTCCCTTTTGTGGTTGAGACTAGCCTTTTTCTTCTCTTTTTTTTTTTTTTTTTTTTGTCATTTTTGGTTTTTGGTGGATTTTTGTCGTTGTTGTTTTGGCACTGGGGAGTGGTCAAACCCAGGATGTTATACTCGCTAGGCAAACACTTTACCACTGAGCTCCATCCCTGCCAAGGCCAGCCTTTTTCTACCCAGCTTGAAAAGCAGTTTGTCATCTGCTTTCCTACTCACATCTATCCAAGGTCAGAGGGCCCAGAGAATTCCATTTGCAGAAAAATGTAAATAAATCCAAAGGTTCGCTTCTGCTTTCCCAAGTTCTGGACCTGAAGCTCCCCACGGTCAAGGATCTCTGCTGAGCGTCCTTTGACCTGTGAGTCACTGTCAATAGCAGGGAGGGGAAAAAAGTGAGCGGACTCATCCCCAGCAGAAGCAATAGTCACTACTTCATGGAGCCAACAGATGGGTCGTTTTTAATAAAAGGAAGACTGGCAATAAAGCTGTCCATTCAGTTCCAAATGCTGGTTATAAGGTATAGCCATTGAGAATAACTCTTCCATGTTTAGAAACTCTTTCTGTTATTATTCAAGAAAATGTTTTTAATCATGCTAATAAATTTTTTTGGAGACAAAGGTGAGCAGGAGAGCAGGAGGCCTGTGTTGGGGGGAGAAGGAGGGGAAGGGGGTGGGGACAGGGACTGCCTGGGAGGCTGGAAGCCAAGGGTTGCCCCATTCCAGTTTACAGGCCGAGGCCAGTTTACAGGCCCAGGGCATCTCAGCCTTGGACTTCAGGATCCCAGGGAGCCATCCAGATCCTGGGCTTGGATGTTGCTCTGCCAAGGTCATTTGGACAGCTACAAGGATGGGAGAGGATCTAAGCTCCCCAGTGTCCAGGAGGAAACAACTCATTGTTAAATTAAAGATTGGAAGCTGGGTGCCGGTGGCTCACACCTGTAATTCTAACTACTCAGGGGGCTGAGATCTGAGGATCATGGTTTAAAGCCAGCCTGGGCAGGAAAGTCTGTGGGACTCTTATCTCCAATTCCAAACCAACTCCCCTGCCCCGAAAAAAAAAAATGGAAGTAGAGCTGTGGCTCAAGTGGTAGAGCGCTAACCTTGAGCAAAAAGCTCAAGGTTGGTACGCAGGCCCTGAGTTCAAACCCTGGACCAGCACACACACATACACAAAAATTGATAACTAGTCTTTGTGTAGATGAGATAGACACTAGGATACTTGTGGGAGAGGGGCAGCAATCAGAACTGGAGCCCCAAACTTGGCATTAAATAGGTTCAAGGTCTGGCCCTACTTTGTAACATGATCGTGGGCTAGTGCCTTCTCTCCTCTGAGCTGCAATTCCCTGTCGACCAAAGGAGTTACAGAGTAATGACACACCTGTGTGCACGTCCCCCAAAATACACATGTCTGAGGCAAGAATGAAGAAGACACCCCACCCTCTGCACAAGGTAAACTTTAAAAAAAATTAAGAAAGCAATGAATCCAAAGGTTTCAGCAGGCTTACAATGAACAGTTAACGAATAGTAACGGCTCCTCACTACTTCATTTCCATTTTGACCTGCTTTGATTTTCGTGAGACAGTGTCTTGCTGCATGTAGAACTCGATGTAGATCAGGCTGTCCCCAAACTCACCATTCTCCTGCCCAAGCGTCCAAGGTGCCTTAAAAAAATTACATCTAAGCCAGGAGCCAGTGGCTCACGCCTGTAATCTTAGCTACTCAGGAGGCTGAGATCTGAGGATCATGGTTCAAAGCCAGCTCGGACAGGAACACCCATGAGACTTATCTCCAATGAACTCTGGTGAGAAAACTGGAAGTGGTGCTGTGGCTCAAAGTGGTAGAGCACTAGCCTTGAACTGAAGAACTCAGGGACAGCATCCAAGCCCAGAGTTCAAGACCCACGACTGTAAAAAAACAAAACAAAACATAATTTTACATGTAAAGAGAGGAATGTAACAAGACTGTAGACTTTGGGTGTAGACTTTTACTGTGGATCTAAGGTTGCTCTAAAAAAAAAAAATGAAGTCTATTCTTAAAAAAAAGAAAATTGAACAGCTGGGAGTGGTGGTAATATGGCCATAATCTCAACACTCAGACCAGCCTAGGACACGTAATGAGAGCCTATCTCAAAAATTAATTCCATAAATAAATACAAAATGTAACTTCTCTAGGGATATTCATTAGAAATATACTAAATGTGCATTTATGCATGTATGTCTTGTCATATTGTTTTCCCATCCATGAACATGGTATGTCTTTCCACTTGCTTAGAAAAAATAAGTCTTAGAAAAATAAACAGAGTAGTGAAGGTGCTAAGATACCCCCCACCCCCCCAAACCCCCCCATGCCCCTGGCAGGAAGAAGGGGTGGCCACCTTTCCCTCAGAGAAGAAGGGGGCCCTCCCTGTCTGGATCTGAGCCGAATGACACTCTCAGCCAGAGCTTCCCGGTACTAACAGGACCCACAGCAGTTGTGACAGGAAAAAGCAGACAAGCCCATAGCTCTGGGCGGAAATGGCCCCTCTCCAGGCCAGACTTGCTCATAAAGGCAGGACCTCTCATTCCAAGCCATAACACGCATATTCATTTTCAAGAACAAGAAAGAAAGAAAGAAAGAAAGAAAGAAAGAAAGAAAGAAAGCAAGCAAGCAAGCTAGGCTAAAGAACCCCAGCCTAACCCCACTTCCCCCACACCTTTTTAAAGTAATAAATGTCCTTGGGCTTTGCCTAAAGTGTATTTTGCCCATTTTACATGCCATTGGTACCAAGCACGCTGGCCCTTGTGCAGGAAGCAGACCCAGAGGTATCTGTTGGTGCTGTGAGTGACAGCTACATTCTCTGAGCGTGGGCCCTGGTGAGGGGCTGGTGGGGATACATGCTGTATCTCCCATGTCTCTGGTGGTCCGTATGTAGCACACTGATCTCCAGGAGTGGGAAGAACACTGGAACCTGAAAATCACCTGAGGTCTTCCATTGTGATGTATAGCCCAACCTGACTTTAGACTCTCCCAGTGCAATATGGGTAGAGAAGGTATCATGATTGAGCACCCCCTGGGTGCAGGGCACTATGCTGAGCATGAGGTAGACAGAAAGAAGAGCCAAGTCCAGAACACGAGACAAGTGAAGGGGCAGAAGTAGAAATCATGTCCTTCCGGGTCAGTGGCCCTGCTAGCAAGTAGCCTTGGTTCCCTTGGTCTGAAACTCCTACACTTCGAGATCATGCCAACCATCAGTTGCTAGTGGCTCACACCCGTCATCCTAGCTACGCAGGAGGCTGAGATCTGAGGATCTCAGTTCAAAGCCAGCCTGGGCAAGAAAGTCTGTGGGACTTATTTCCAATTATCCACCAGAAAATCAGAAGTGGTGCTGTGGTTCCAAGTGGTAGAGCACTAGCCTTGAATGAAAAAACTCAAGGACAGTGCCCAGGGCCTGAGTTCAAGCTCTATAACTGACAAAAAAAAAAGATTGTGCCAACCAAGGCAGAGGGTCAGAAGTACTCGAAGAACTCCAGACAAACTAACCTCAGGGCTTGTCCCCAGGTTTTCCCTGCTCAAACTTGGTGATCCTGAGCTACAGCCAAATGTCCCTGGTCCCTCTTTCTTACACACACACACACACACACACACACACACACACACACACACACACACACACACACGAAACATCAAATCTTACTTCCAACACTGAAGCATAGACCCTTTCTGCACTGCCACTGCCCCCAGTGTGGTTCCCCGCCCCCCCATCTCGATGGTTCCATCCATTTCCACAGTTATCTCTCAAGCAACAAGTCTGATCTTGTCATCCCTTGCACAACACCTTTCCATGACTGCCCACTGTGCTTAGAAAAACAAAACCAAACCCACATGCCGGCATGGCCCACAAGGCCCTGCTTCTTGGCCAGGGCTGACCTCCCCGTAATGATTTCAACAACCAGCCCTTCCTTATCAGGCCTTATCAACTAGGAAAAACCACGGGGCTCAGGGCTTGCATCAAACCGTTTCCTTTACCTGGAAAATCCTCTATGCCAATCAACCCCGATTCATCTCAATTTAGGGGTGGGATCCAGACAAGAATTAACCAAAAAGCCAAAAGTACAGCTGTGGCTCCAGTGGTAGAGCACTAGCCTTGAGCAAAAAAGTTAAGAGACAGTGCCTCAGCTCTGAGTTCAAACCCCAGTACACTTTCCTAGCCCCTGCCCCCTGAGGAAACGCTGCACCTCTGTTGATCTCTTTGTCACCTGCATCTCACATAGTGACTCACTTTGGCAGATGACTGAATGTTTGACTGTGCTGGTGAAGGCTTGAAGAGTCCAGCACGGGGAAGGAGGTAGTATCAGAACCTTCTAGAACCCTGGGCCTAGAATCCACAAGCACAGAACTGCCCTGATCATTCCACTCTGCCCAGGTTTTACCTGGGGCCATGCATGCCTGTCCCCTGGACGTGTTGTCCTCTCTTCCTTTCCCTTCCCTTCCTTTCTCACCCCTGGTTTTTCCAGCCCATTTTCCCACCACGCCCTTGATTAATATAACTGTAATCAGGCCCTGGGAGAAGTCTAATTTGCACTTGTATTCAGCGGTGACATCATTGGAGCTTTGCCTTTGGCCATGGGAGATAGAGAAGCCACTTCCCCACACCTTCCTCTGGTTGCTATCTCGGACTCCATACAATTCACCAGCTCTAACGGCCAGAGCCCAGTGATACAGGGCTGTAACTTAGCCCGAACACAACAGCCTCTCTGAGAAAAGTCTTTCCCAGTTACACAAACCAGCCCCCTCTCCTGTCCTTCCCATCCCCCACAGTGGTGGTTCCAACTCCCTTTCACCCTTCGCCTGTTTCCTTGGTCACAGACTGTGAGATGGGGTGGCACAGATCCACCTGCCAGCCCAGGACACACTCAGCCCAAAAGCACAGCATCCATCTCCTCATTTCAGAGCTCTTAAGCAGGTAACACTCAAGAAGAGGATGGATAGAGACCAAAGGTGGTAAATGTGTGTGTGTGTGTGTGTGTGTGTGTGTGTGTGTGTGTGTGTGCAGGTGTGGGGGTAGTGGCATGTGTATTCCAATAGAGATGTAGTGTCTGATACCTCTCATACTTTCTCACACACACAGAATAAACAGTACTAAGGTAACAATAACAACCACTTCATGGGCCTATACTATTCAGAACGCATTGTGGAGTGTTTTAGACCCAGTTTTTCATTGAATTTTCAGTAAAGTGAGCACTGATGCGCCCATGGTACAGATAAAGCGGCTGATGGTTGGGTGGCCACGTTCAGGCCTGCAACCCCGAAGCTCAGGCTCCTAAGCAATCCACCCGGCAGTGAAAGAGGAGAGGAAAGGACGGGTGGAATCGGTGAGGGCTGGAGACCCACTGAAAGGCTGTCTGACAATGAGGGCTGCTGGGCTGCAGTGGGGTAACTAGGCCTGTCAGAGCTGTTCCTCCAGGGCTTTACAGTGACAAGGACCAGCCAGATCTATGCCCCTGTGGTTTAAGGGAAGGAAGCTCCCTCTGTTCCTATCAGGGCTGGGCTGGCTTGTTTGAGCTGACTGAAAGCCTCGCTGGGGCTTTAAGATGACCACACAGGTACCCGTTAGAGAACAGGAAAAGATAGCTGAGGATGTGCGCCTGTCTGAGTGAACGGGGCTGGAAGAAAGCAAGGGTTGCACCATGGCCAGATGTGACTGCGGTTAACTGGCAAAGGCTTTGCGGTCTGGAGGGCTGGTGTGGGAGTTCTGCTGGCTGTGTGGCTGGGTCACCTGAGCCATCTCACTTCACCTCTCTGAACCTTCATGTCTAAGTTGGGGGAAAAAAAGTGAGGAATGAAACCTTCTTTGAAGAGTTGCCCTGAAAATTAAATAAAATGACCCATGGAAAATAACTTGGCCACAGGACCTGGGTGGAAGAATACAGCAAATCGGCTGGGCGCACGTGGGCGTGCGTGGCTTATGCTTATAATCCCAGCTACCCTGGAGGCTGAGATCTGAGGATTGCCATTCAAAGCCAGCCTGGGCAGGAAAGTCTGTGACTATTTCCAATTAACCTTTAAAAAAAAGCCAGAAGTGGAGCTGTGGCTCAAATGGTAAAGCACTGGCCTTAATCACAAGAAAGAACAGGGCAGTATAGAGCCCCAAGTCAAAAAGCAGCCTGAAAGTAGAGCTAGGAAACCTGAGTTTTCCTCATCCTGAAGACATGGTTGGTTGAAGTCACAAGCAACCAACAGGGATGGAGAAAAGTAGGGCTTGAGGAAGAGAGATTTCAGATTCTCTATCATTTTAAAAGGCAAAAATGATTCAATGCCAGGCTGAAGTCGGAAAGGACATTTATTTCAGAGAAGAGGAAAGAGTTGAGGTCTTCTATCTTCTGTTTGCACAGCCTTTGAGTTCTCAAAAAGAAAGCACATGTTCAAGGTTCTTTGGGTTCTGGGGTTGTAGGATGGGATCAGGAAGAGCCTGGGACCATAGCCAAAGACAGAGCAAGTGACAGATTGAACTTGATCTGAAATGGGAAGTTAGGAAATATAGGTGAGGCCATTAATGACGGTGGGGCTGACTCATATAAAGGAAAACCCAGCCACGAGGCTGAATTGCCAATCCAACATCTTGCCAGTCAGGAGGCCAGTTTACAGGCCCGGGGCATCTCAGTCTTGGACTTCGGGATCCTAGGGAGCCATCCAGTGAGTTGGTGTCAGCCTGCCCATAAGGGACAGACCAAGTCCCTAGGGTCCAGAAGGTTCCCCAGGAATGATTGCTCCTGCTAGATCCTCTTGAACTAACCCTCTGAGAACTATCAACCTTGTTCAGGATGCTAATTCTCCCTTCTTTCCCCTTGAGTCTGAGACCAAGAATCTGTGTTTTGCACAAACATCCATTAGGGTGATCGCTGAGGTAAGATGAATTCGGCAAACACCTGAGTGCAGATCATCTTTTTTTTTTTTTTTTTTTTTTTTTTTTTTTTTTTTTGGTCGTGGGGATTGAACTCTGGGCCTGGACGCTGTCCCTCAGCTCTTCAGCTCAAGGCGAGCGCTCTACCACTTGAGCTACAGCGCCACTTCCGGTTTTCTGGTGGTTTATTGGAGATAGGAGTCTCACGGTCTCTCCTGCCCGGGCTGGCTTTGAACGGCGATCCTCAGATCTCAGCCTCCTGAGTAGCTAGGATTACAGGCGTGAGCCACCAGCGCCCGGCTGCAGATCATCTTTTTAACCTACATGTAGCAGAGTGTAATAGGAAAGTCGGGGCGCTGGTAGTAAGAGGTAGATTTCTGCCAAACAGGGCAGCTCACAGAGCTCTGTGTTGGGGTCACCGCAGAAGGGAAGGGGCGGGCTGGGAATGTGGCTCGGTGGTAGAGTGTTTGAAGCCCTGGGTTGGAGTCCTCAGTAGCACATACACAGAAAAAAAGGAGCTATGGCTCTAGTGGTAGAGCGCTAGCCTTGAGCAAAAGCTCAGGGAAGAGGCCCAGGCCCCGAATTCAAACTCAGGACTGGAAATAAATAGGGGGGGGGTGAAAGGAGGGGGGAAGGGCTCTGTTTCTCCCATCTGCCTTGGAGATCCTAGAAAGAGCAGGGGACAGAGAACAAAGAGTAGAGAAACGGTCTTGGAAGTACTGGGCTCCCCCCCCCCTTCCCTCCTCCCCGGGTGAGAGCATTCCCCTGCAAAGGACTGACTGTCCCTGGAGGGGACACTTTAGTCCCAAGAGTTTTCTTTGTACGAGCGGGTACTGCTGGGGCTGGAACCCAGCCCGCGCCCTCCGGCTGCGCTTCCCCTCCCCGCCCCGGGCCAGTCCTCTCCCAGGTGAGCCACGCCTCCACTTGTGGTTTTCGCCGGGTAATTGCAGATCTGAGTCTAACGGGCTGGCTTCCGAGCGGGATGCTCAGATCTCAGCCTCCTCCCCGGTGCGCGCCGCGGGCGAGCGTGTTGGGGGCACCCGGGGCCGGGGTGCACGGTGGCCGGTCCCCCCCTCCCCCGGCCTGGATTCTAGCGTTCTCCCGGAGGTGTGGTCCGTGACTGGGGAGGAGGGGAGGGCGCAGGACTGAAGAAAGAGAGGCCTTGTCTACCACGCTCCCTCACCCAAGGGGGGCTCCAGCCCCCCCCCACTTTCCGACCTAGGTCAGGGAAAAGGCGGAGTGCGGGGGGCGGGGGCAGAGCCAGGCTTTTGCCGACGCTTTGGAGAAATTTCGCTGTGTCAGAGAAATAAAAGACCGAACAAAACCCCTAAACGGCCGAGCGCAGCCACTTCATCCACGTGGCACGAGAACAGGCCCCCCAAAAAAGAGGGGGGCGGGGGGCGGGACGGGGGATAGCCGCGGGCCCGCCCCGGCGGGGAGGGAGCGAGGGGAGGGGAGGGGAGGGGAGGGCGACCCCGGGCAGCGGCTCGCGCGCCGCCGTCCTGCCCGCGCCCCGCCCCGCGCCGCGGGCCCTTTAAGGGCGGAGCGGCGCGCGGCCTCTTTAAGGCGGGCCCGGCGGTTTCTGTTTTCCGAAGGAAGTGACGGGGGGCGGGATTGAATGAAAAGTGCGTCCCGCGGGCCGGGCCGGCGGAGTCGGGGTCCGGGGGTCCTGCGGGGCGCGGGCCGGGGCGGGGGGCTGGGACGGGCGCCGTCCGGGACCGCGGGCCGCCCGTGCGCGTGCGCGCGCGCGCGGAGAGCGCAGCCCTCGTGCGTCCGCGCCACGTCGCGGGGCCTCGCGGCGCCGTCCCGAGAGCCCCGGCGACCTCCCCGGCCCCCCACCGCGTCCCCTCAACTCCGGCCCAAGTTTGCGGGCGCCGCGGACCCCGCGCCCCCCCCCGCGCGCCCCCCGCGCGCGCCCCGGGGATGCGCGGCCCCGGCGCCCGCCGCGTCCCCGCCGCGCGCCCCGCGCTGCCGCTGCCGCTGCCGCTGCTGCTGCTGCTCCCGCTGCTGGGGGCGCCGCGCGGCCTGGGCGCGGGCCCGGGGCCCGGGGCGCCCGCCGAGCTGCGCGTCCGCGTGCGGCTGCCCGACGGCCAGGTGGCCGAGGAGAGCCTGCAGGCCGACAGCGGCGCCGACAGCATCGGCCTGGAGCTGCGCCAGCCCGACGGCACCCTCGTCTCCTTCGTCGCCGACTTCAGGAAGGTCAGGCGCCCCCCTCCCCCGGGGACCCGCCCGCCCCACCCCGCGCCCTCGGGCCTGGGGACCCCGGGACGGGGCCCGGGAGGGAGCCGTGGCTGCTCCCGCCGCTTCCTCCTGCCCCGTGCGCCCGGCGGCCCCGAGACACCCCCCAGCCTGCGCCCGCGCCCCCTCCGCGCCCCGCGTGTCCCCGCCGACCACCAGCCCCAGGACTCATTTTCCGGGCCATGTCAGCCGTCCTGGGGTCCCCGGGTCGCTGTGGGGTCCACAGCTTGCGCTGTCCTTCTCTGGTCCTGTTGCCTCTCTCTCTCTCTCTGGACGTAGCCGTCCCGTGGCTTTTCTCCTGATGCCTTGGGGTCCCCGAACCTCTTCCACACCCCAAACCTCTTGAGTCCCCTGACCCTGTTCCCCTGGCGGAGCTGCCCGCCCTGCCCCTCCCCAGCCAAGGCGCACCATGCTCCCCTTTGGTCTGGGAAGGTGCCACCACTTACCCTACGGGGGGGGGGGATGGCCAGCCCTCCACATTTTGGCCTAGCTCGATGCGTGTATGTGTTATGGAGGGGACTGGAAGGATGGGGGGGGTGAGTGTAGGCGTGGGGTAGGGGAGATGGACCCCAGGAAATGGGCCCGGGAAGATGGGCGCAGGAGGGGACAGCCGCGGATGGAGAGAGGAGGGACAGTTTTGGATTGGAACACGAGGTCCTGGTGTCCCACTCCTGACCGTCCCTGGTAAAGGGGGGTTCTGTTACCCTCTGTTTCTGGAGGTGGGGAGCTGAGCTGAGGCAGGTTAGGCAGCCGGGCAGCTGTGTGGGGGGGCAGGGTTGGGCAGGCCCCTCTCTTTTCCTTCTTCCCCTGGTGCGACTTGGAGCTGGACTTGGGCCTTGGGAGACATCGGTTTCAGATTGCCTCCGTCCACCCAGGTGGGAGCCATGTAGGCCAAGAAGCTAGATTCCCCGTCCAGGCCACCACAGAGGGGTCCTGACCGAGGACTTGGGGTGGGGGCGCAGCTGAGTTCTCTGCTGCACATAAGTTTGTGTGTGAGCTGGCCGGGACAGAAGGCACCCCCACACCCAAACTTCAAGCATGCTCTGGGTGCATCTGCCAGGGCTCGGTCCCATCTCCTCTGTAAGCCCCTTGCCCTTGAGCTGCAGGCTAGGTGGTGAGCCTCCCACTCTTCTGTCCCTGGTTCTGGAGGGAGACTTTCTCCATTGCCAGGGTGGGCAGGGCCTGAAAGGCTGGGTTGGACTGGCTGAGATTTTATAGCCTCTGGCTATAATCGGCCTACACAACAGGGTTTTACTGCTCCGTCCTGAGGGAAGCGGAGGAGAGAGTCCCAGAGCTCCACCAGAGAGATGGCAGTGGGGGCCGCCCTGGAGGTGGGCATGGGGGGGCATTAGGCTGAACACTTGGGGTGTCCCTGGCTGTCCTATTCAAGAGGGAACATTGGGAGCTGATGACAACACCCCATTTTTAAATCTGAATAGTGGCTACAGCTCCACTCACGTTTCCAAAGTCTGCTTTTCAGGTTGGCCTTTGACCCAGAAGCTGGCATCTCACATACACATGCACGCACACACACACACACATCTCTAATTTCATCAGCAAAGGAGTTAATTGGGACTACAAACTAGCTCTCCATGGTCTCTTCCAACTCCACTGACCAGGGACGGGGTGGACCTGAGTATCCAGGGCACAGGAGCACCAGTACCCACCTCCACCCCAGTGTTTTGCCTCCATTAGCCAAAGAGGCTGTCAGCCCTTCCCAGGTGGATCTCTTCAAGTACTGATCTTCCTTAAACCCTTTTTGACGTGGTTGGGTAGAAGCTGTGAGTCCTGACATTTGCCTTTCTGTGAGAGAGGCATTCCAGACAGAAGCCGACCGTCTGCTTTACCACTCATTAGCTGGCTAACGCTGGTTGCTTTCTCTAAGCCTTCACTTCTTCCTCTGGAAAATGGGGCTACTGGGAAAACTGTGCAGGGTTGTGCACATGAAATCATCACTCCACATCAGATGCTACGGTGGCTGTTCAGGAGAGAGGGAAGGCCTGGTTCTACAGCCCAGACCTCATGTGGTTGTATGATGGACCTGAAATCACAAAGCCAGGTCAACATCAGCCAGGAGCTAGTGGCTCACACCTGTCAATTCCTGCTATTCAGGAGACTAAGATCTAAGGATCACAGTTCAAAGCCAGCCCAAGCAGGAAAGCCCATGAGACTTATCTCCAATTAACCACAAGGCAACTAGAAGTAGAGCTGTGGTTCAAAGCAGTGGGTGCTAGCCTTGAGCAAAAGACCTAAGGGACAGTGGCCAGGCAACTGAGTTTAAGCCCCACAAACAACTACAACAACAAAAAGGTCAGCATCAAACCTAGAGGAGCCTTGAGTCCTTAAACAGCACTGTCTCCAGTGTTGGGTTTTTTGTTTGTTTTTGTTGTTTGTTTGTTTTCATACAGGGTCTCACTGTGTAGCTCAGCCTAGCCTTAAATTTGCTGCCTTTCTGCCTCAGCCTTCTAGTGCTGGGATTGTAGGTGTGTGCTACCTTGCCCAGCTATGACCTTCTTCTCCCTCAAAGCTCCAAAATCCCCAGCTAGCCAGCTATTCCGAGCACTCGGGGCAGTCATTCTGGTCCTGATAGGACCCAGGGCTGCAGATGGCGCCCAGCCCTCAGACTGCACCCTCTCTGAGACCCTCCCACCTCTCTGTGTGGCCTGCTAGCACAATCTAGCCGTCTCTACCCTGCCGCTGTGGACCTGAAGTCAGTGAGAGAGTGAGTGACCCCGTTGGCTATCAACCAGGGTAGGACGTGGGAGCCAGGGCTTGGCTCTCAGATTCCGTGTGAGCTCTGCGAGGTGTCAGATAATCGTCCTGTGTCTCTCTGAGCCCTGCCTCAGGCTGACCCATAGCTCTGAAGGAATGCTAGAACGCCAGGGCTCTGGAGCTTCCAAGCTAACTCATCATGGGAGAGTCACTGGGGGTTCTGGAGATGAGATGCTCTCAGCTCTGTCCTCACCGAATCAGAATGTCCGATGGTGGGGCCATGCAGCAAGCCTCATTCTTTGCAGAATTCCAGATGAAGGGGGTGGGGGGCGCCCTGTGGCTCACGCCTGTAATCCTAGCTACTCAGCAGCCTGAGATCCCAGGATTGAGGCTCCAGCCAGCTGGAGCAGAAAAGTCTGTGAGACTCTTCTCTTCCACCACAAAGCTGGAAGTGGAGCTGAGGCTTCAAATGGTAGAGTGCCAGCCTTGAGTGAAAAAGCTCAGGGACAGCACGCAGGCCCTGAGTTCAAGCGTCAATGCTGACACATGCACCGAGAAAGAATTCCGGGTGATTGCAGGGAACCCCTGCATGGCATTCCAAAAGGCACAGGGGCCTGGGAGGGACCAGGTTAGACCGCAGGGCGGAAACCTGTTATCCTGCCCGCAGGATGCCAGTGGGTGTGGGTGTGGTTTGGGTTTGGTGGGGGGGATTGAACCCAGGGCTGTATGCATGCTTTGCATGAGCTGTTATACAACCAATGTGTTCTAGTAAGTCCTAATTCATATGTGTGTGTGTGTATACACATGCATGCACCAATACTAGGGCTCGAACTCAGGACCTGGGGGCTATCCTTTAGCTTTTTTTCAAGGCTGGTGCTCTATCACTTGAACCACAGCTCTTCCTCTAGCTTTCTGTTGGTTATTGGAGATCAGAGTTTCATGGATTTGCTCAGCTGTCTTCGAACCTCAAACCTCAGATCTTAACCTCATGAGTAGCTAGGGTTGTGTGGCGTGAGCCACTGGTGCCTGCCTTTAGGCCTAATTCCACACGCTTCTGAGCGGGAACTTCAATTCCTAATATGAACACACAGGTCAGTGTTCTTCCTCATTATCCAGACCTACATATGTAATTAGACCCGGGCCTTGCTAACCTCTGGGCATGGCTAACAACAGGGGTGCGGGCATCCCCGGTCTCACATGACTGCTTCCCGCTTGCTCCTCTGTCCCCCAGCTCAGGTCCCCATCCCCAGCTCTCTTCCACCTCTGTCCTCCAGGCTGAGTGTCCAAAAGCTGGGGAAGGGATGAGTCATTTCCCAGGCAGCTGGGTTTGGTGCTGGCCAGATGGAAAGATAGAAAGAGTCATGTGTGACTTCATCAGGGCCGAAGGGACACAGGAGGGGAGGGGGGTCAGAGCCACATTCCAAAAGTGTGAGAGGAGGGGCCGAGGGGACCTCAGCCTGGGGACCCCGAGGTGCAGCCACAGAGCTGGGGGGAGGGGTGTCAGGGGGCAAGGGACCCAGGGCCCTTGAGTCTTGTCCTGGGAACTGAAGGGTGGGTGGACTTGGTGTCAGGAGTCTCTGTCCTGAGCTCTGAGATACCATCCGTGAGAATGTGCTGCCCAGCCCGCCTGCCCCAAGATGTCTCCACATGTGGCCGGGACACAGGGGACACTTTAAGGGCAGTGTCCCTACTCTGTGTTAGGCCTCCCAGTGTGGGGGAAGTCTTCTTGGGTAGTGGAGCACTGTTCTTCTCCTCTCCTCTCTCTTCCTCCTCCTCCTCTTCCTCCTCCTCCTCTTCCTCAGCGTGTCTTCTTCTTCCTCCTCCTCTTCTTCCTCTTCCTTGGCAATACTGGAGTTTGAATGCAGGATCTTGTGCTTGTTAGGCAAGTGTTTTACAGCTTGAGCTATGCCCCAGCCCCTCTTTTTTTTAACTCAGGGCCTTGAACTTGTTTAGCTTGCTTGCTTGTCTGGTACTCTACCCTTTGAACGATGCTTCCAGCCTGGCTTTTTGCTGGTTGTTTTGGGGATGGAACCTCTGTGACTTTTCTGGGCTGGCTATGAACCATGATCCTGAGTAGCTAGGATTTATAGGCCCAAGGCAAAAAATGCCAGGCAAAAAGTACTTTTCAAGAGAGGATAAAACTTTCTGGAGGACAGGGCATTTTCTTGGGAGTTTACAACATCACTGGACAGAATAACTAGTAGAGTATGTGTATATGAGTGTGTGTATGTGTGTGTGTGTATCCGTGTATCTGTGTGTCTGTGTCCCTGGGTTTAACCCCAGTTTCTTCTCTGTGTCTTGGGTCATGGTTAGCAGTTCTGACTGAGGATGCTATCCTACTCTGGAGTCCTAAGGAAAGACCCCAGACCATTTGGATGGC
Organism: Dipodomys merriami; assembly: GCF_024711535.1. Classification (NCBI taxonomy): domain Eukaryota; kingdom Metazoa; phylum Chordata; class Mammalia; order Rodentia; family Heteromyidae; genus Dipodomys; species Dipodomys merriami. Next base: position 4,710,831 of record NW_027202305.1, on the reverse strand, counting down.
TTACTAGAGTGTCTGCAGGGAGAGGAAGAAACAGAGTTCAGTCTCAGGCTCCCCACACCACACAGAGAGATGGCTGAGCTCAGACACACCTTGCTGAGGCTCAGCTGGGAGGTGATCATGGATAGATAGCCTGTGTGTCTTGTAGTCCATATGGAGCCACAACTCCCAGCATGCGGCCGCCGCAGCTGGTCCTCAAGAACGCATTCTACAGCGGTGGAGACAAGTCTGCAGGGACTCTGCTCATCACCCAGGATGCTAACCACCCGAGCTGGCTACTTCCAGAAGGTCGAAGAGTCCTGAGAAGGGGAGAGGAAGCAGGAGGCAGGGAGAAACTTCAGGAGTGAATCTACAAGTCCTCCCCTCTCTCGGTTTGGGCTCCCGACCCAGTGGACCTGTACTGGTCTCTGTGGCCTCTGGGAAGGGGGAGGGGACAGTTTTGAGAAGTATGCCACACATCCATCACCACTCACTGTGGCATCTTCCTGCCGTGTGCCAGCCGTGTGACTTGACACGTCATGGAACTTCCCTGAGCCCCTGCTTATCTGCAGCCAGGCACGGTGCTGGCAGCCTCGGGGCTGGCTGCGAGGAGGGACTGAGGACGTTTCCAGAACACACCAGCAAAGGCCCGTGCCCTTCCAGTGCTGGTGCCAGGCAGCAAGCAGGCCCCTTGGCCTCAGTGCTCTTTCTCTACACTCGTGTGTGTGTGTGTGTGTGTGTGTGTGTGTGTGTGCGCGCGTGCACGCGTGCACCAGTCCTGGGGCTTGAACTCAGGGCCTGGGCACTGAGCTTTTTTTTTTTTTTTTTTTTGCTTGAGGCTAATGCTGTACCACCAGAGCTACATCTCCAAGTTTGGCTTTTTTGGTGGTTAATTGGAGATAAAAAATCTCACAGGTTTTCCTGCCCGACGCTGGCTTTGAACCACCACCCTCAGATCTCAGCCTCTGGAAGACTCCAGACTCATGCCTGGGATTACAGGCATGAGCCCCCGGAGGCGTGGGGCGGAATCTAAGGGCAGAAGAAGCACAGTGCCCCCCGCAGGAACCCTGAGTCAGCAGAACAGTGGGGTACCGATGATCCACATAAAGCCTCACATTGTCCCCGGGGCGCCAGGACAGTGATGACCTTTGGGATTTGGCTGACAGAGTCCCAGGGGCTGTGGGAGAGAGTAGGCAGGGGGCTGGGGGGGAAGGGGCACCGGTCCCCGCTGGTGGTTACACTGAAGCCTGGAACAAGAAGCCTCTGTCCAGGCCTGAGCGTGCGTAGCTTCTCGCGGTGATGTGGCCGCCATCGCTGGGCAGTGGCCTGCTCTGGGGTTGAGCCTGTCTCCCCGCCACCCCTCCTGTGAAGAGCCTGGGCAGGGCAGCTGAGGTACTCCTGGGTAGGCCCACACTGGCTGCCTGGGCTGGTAAAGCTGGCTAGCTCTCTGGTCCCCCTTCTCCCCCCGCCCCCCCCCCCCCCCCGTAGCCGACCACCCTGGCACGAAGCAGCCCCAGGCTGGAGCGGAGGAATAAATATTTAGCTTGGCCCAGCCTGGGCCCCAGAATCACGCGCTGCGGTGATGAGACGCGGCGGCAGAAGACACTCCCAGGAGACCGCGCCAGCTGTCCAGGAGCACGGGGGCTGGTGGCGGGGTTGGGGTGCACACTGCGTCACCCAGGCTCCAAGGGCTGGGCCCCAGTTGGGATGTGCCCCCCCATGTGCAATGGGGGGCCGAGGAGAGGGTCCTGGGGACAGGGTAGCATGGGGCCCCCTTAGTGCTCAACTGTCCAGTGGCGGGAGGAGGGCTGGCTGGAAGCCAGAGAGCTTGGGGGTGGGGGGAGGTGAGGTGGCTGGAACGTGTGTGGGAAGTGTGTGCTGGTGTCTGGGCCTGAGGCTTGGGGGGGGCATAGGAGGTACAGGAAGGGCTGAGGTGCTTCCGTGTGGAGACACTGAGGAAGGCCCAGAGCTCAGGGGCGCCCCTGGGCGTGGGGGAGAGGGAGGGGAGAGGCCGGCGGAGTGGCCTGTGGGTGTGGTGAGCAGGAACAAGTGGGCTGTGCCACCACGATCACCCCGATCACCCCATTGCCGCCACCCCTGGGCATTTGCAAATGAAGCAAAATGGGGTTGTGTCCTTTTCCCAGTCTTCTCTGGAGAGGCAGCCATACAGGGGTGCAGGGGTTCCCTTGCCAAGTGCTTCTCCCTCTTTCCCTCCTCCCCACGCCCCTGCCCCAGCTGCACAGCATGAACAGAGCTTGGAGGTCTGGGTGGTTTCTTTCTGGCCCGGCCCCGCTGCAGCCTGGCTCATGAAGGTCACTTTCCCTGGGCCACGAGCAGAGAGTGGACACCTAAACCCTCCAGAAGCATCTGTGCGAGGGCAGCCTTCGCCCAGCCACATGCCAGGCCGAGGAGGGCTGGCCTGGCACTGACAGGGGCATCCACCCAGTGAGCAAGCGAGCGAGCCCAGGGCAGCTCGCGCCGGCCTGGATGGCCTGTGGCCCGGGCAGGCGGTGTGGCGTGGACGGGCCTCGGCCTTGAGACCCAGTGCAGAACCCAATCCAGCCCCATGCTCAGAGCCAAGCTCCAGCCCGCCATGACTCCTCCTGCGGGGTGGCGCTCAGACCTCCAGCTCCGACGCCCGCCCTGAGTCCTTGCCCACCCTGCCAGCTGCTGCTTCACCCCTTCCCCACCCACCCCAGCCCCTGGGTACCCTCTCCTTGCTCTTCTCAGAGCCCCTGCGAAGCGGCCCTTTGCTTATTTGTCATCAGACATTGATCGGGCAGCTGCTGGGGAGGCAGCGCAGACACACCACTGACCCCTCAAAGGAGTCTGGGAGGGGAGGCAAGCGAGGGGGCGCTGTGCATGCTGGGATTGGGGCTGGTGGCCTCAGCAGTGGGGCGCAGCGTGAGCGGGTGGCGCGTGTGAGCTGAGGCCAGCAGGGGGGTGGACAGTCGGACCCAGGGCATCCGAACAAAGCAGTGGGCTGGTGGAAAGGGCCAAGGGTGACGTGGCATGGCTCCTTCTGGGAGCTGCCAAGCTCTTGGATGCAAGCAATGCAAGTGTAGCTGTGGGCGGGGCATGGGATGCCAGCCTCTGGTGGCAAGGCAAAGGGAGCTCCTTTGGAGGAGCAGTTGGGTGCGGACCTCCCTGCTTGACTTCTGTGAATGCTCCCCACCCTGGTTTTTTAAGTGCCAATACTGGGGCTTGAACTCAGGACCTTGCACTCTTGCTGGGCTTTCTGGTTCAAGGCTAGCCCTCTACCACTTGAGCCACACTTCCACTTCCAGCTTTTTGCCAGTTAGTGGGAAATGAGAATCTTGCGAAGGTCCGGCTTTGAACCTCCATCCTCTGGGATAACAGGCGTGAGTCATGGACACCTGGCTGGAGACTCTGTTTTCAGGCCTGGAATAGATGACATGGGAGAAAGCAAGGCGGGGCAGCAAGGGGAGATTGCAGCAATACCGCCGAAGCTTCGTCTGCTGGCCTCCGAGACCTTTTCCCTCGTTGTATCCCTCACAACAGTTCCTCAAGGTAGATAGCATTGCTCTACTTGTTTTGCTGGTGTGGAATGCAGGCACAGAGAGTACAGGGCCAGAATTCCAGCGCACAGAATCCTGGCGTGGCACATTTCTATTAACTATTGCAAGGAGTCCCATTTACCCAATGGAGAAGTAGTTTCTCCCCCTGAGTCCTGAACCAGGAAGCCTCTGTCTGACCCTAGCAGAGGAAATCTGCTTGCCAGGCAGGCTTCCATCTTGGTAGCAACGAGTATGATCGTTGCCGTATTTATTATAGAAGCAGCAGACACGTTCACGCGGGTTCCTTCAGCCTCTCCTCTGGTCTGAAAGTGTCAAGTGTCTTCTGTTGCTAGTGGCGGGTGGGGCGATGACACCAGACCACGGGCAGATCACTCACACACACACCACAAACAGGACAGGGTTGTCTAGAGAGGGCATCTGTGGAAGGGTCAGAGCCGAAGATGCCAGGGTGGAGACTTGGGAATCTGGCCCGAAGGATCTCATCCTGTCTGGCACTTCCACCAGCTCGGGCTTTGAGAGGGGAAGTGTGGTATCAAGTCTCATCCGGCAGGACTTGAGCAAGGGTGGAATTTGCTGCCAAGGGACTAGCGTGTCCGGTGTCCCCTCAGCTGACCTCAGAAAATGGGAGATCTGGTGGCCCTGCTGGTCACAGGGCGATGCTGGCGCTAGGACCCAAGAAGGGAAGGCCTGTGGAGAGGAAGTGGGGGCTTACCGGAGCTCTGACTCCCCTTTCTCCAAGTCTCTGGAGTCGCAGGGACGCTCATGGAGGCTTTCATCGGCTAGGCCTCACGTTTGCCTTCTCCAGAGATGGCCTCTGCACGCCCATTCTTTGTTGCTGCAGAAAACATTTAAAAAAAAATTTTTTTTTGGTCGGTTTTGGAGCTTGAAGCTAGCACGGAGCCACTTTGCGCTACAGCTCAACTTCTGGCTTTTGCGTGGTTAATTGGAGATGAGAGTCTCATGGGGACTTTGTGCCTAGACTGGCTTCAGATCATGATCCTCAGACCTCAGCCTTCTGCGTCGTAGCTAGGATGGCAGGTGCCAGCCGCCTGTGCCTGGCTTGCAGAAATCTTTATATATAAATAGAGTCAGAAGCCGGGCGCCGGTGGCTCACGCCTGGCATCCTAGCTACTCAGGGGGCTGAGATCTGAGGATCATGGGTCAAAGCCAGCCGGGGCAGGAAAGTCTGTGAGACTCTTATCTGAGCACAGTAGGGACTCTGAGTGCATCCTCCCTCCACCCTCCCTCCCACAGTGGGACTTGGAGAAGGCGGAGGCTTGGACCATCAGCTAACAGGCTGCAGCCTGGGGAGGGAGCTTCACCTCCTCAGGGAAGAGCCACTGCGGCTCCCGACCTACTGCCCTGGAGGCCAGCGCACCCCTGGGGAAGGAGGTCTCCGCGGATTAAACCAATAATTCTGATTGTGATCTGCTCCCCTGGCTCTGGCTGCCAGGGCTCCGAGATGGGCAAGAATGGCAGGGGTGAGGGGGTGAGGGGTGCAGGAGGGAGGGGCAGAAGGTTTCACCGGCCTCCAGATTGGAAAGGGGTCCCTCCCTCCTCTATGAGCCAGTCCTCCCCCGTTCCCTCCGTGAGTCAGTATCCTGGAAGTTGCTCTCAGTCTGCCAGTTAGCCATTAGCACCCCGTGGGAAAAGGGGAGCCACTGCACAGCACCCTTGGCCGAGAAGGAAAGGCAGCAACAGCCATAGCATGCGCCCCCGACCCATCCCACCTCGTGACCCCGTCTGGAGGTGGCATATCCCAAACGTGAGGGTGTTTTGAGGCCTACCAAGAATGTCAAAGCAGGCTCTGGAATCTGTACTTATAAAAGGGGCAGCCCCTCCCCTCACGCTGCCCTGGCCCAGCCTGGTCAGGTGCGACTGGGGATTCATTCCGTGCATGGGGAGGTGGGGGGACCCTGGGCTGTGAACGAGCCGCGTGCTGGGAAGAGGCGCATCCTTCCTGGGTTCTTCCGCCAAGGGCTCGCTTTTGTCCACTTGCAGACTGCTTTGGAACGTGCAGGGTGCGGGCTTCTAAGGCACGGGTGTCAGTGGGACAGAGCAGCCATCCCGAGGCCAGGGAGGGAGGTGTCTGGTGGGGCCATGTCCATGTGAGTTCTCCCCGGGCTCTGGCCCAGGGCCCCTGCCTCCCTGGCCCCCATCTTCTCCATCTTCCCACCCTGCCTCCCCAGGACGTGAAGATCTTCCGGGCCCTGATCCTGGGGGAGCTGGAGAAGGGGCAGAGCCAGTTCCAGGCCCTCTGCTTTGTCACCCGGCTGCACCACAATGAGATCATCCCTAGCGAGGCCATGGTCAAGCTTCGGCAGGTGAGCGCCCAGCCCGCGCCTGACCGGAGCCCCGCCCCTTCCCCAGGCCTGCCCCGCCCCGCCCTCCTCCATGCTGTCCCTGCCTCTTGGACCCCCAAACCCCCTCTCCTGAACCCTGACTTTACCCCAGGCCACAGCCGAGAGCCCCAGATCTCTAATGTACACTGAACCCTGATTCCCAGCTCAGCCTAGATGCTCCCCTTTCCTGACCGGAGTTAGGGGCTGGCACTCTGAGCTCACACCTCCCGTCCCTTGTGAGCTGGAGATGTGGAACAGCTCACCTCAGAGCCTCTGTTTTCTGACAGCAGAAATGGGTTTGACTGAGAGCCAGCATTGGATGCTCAGCCCTTCCACTTCCCAACAGCTCCTGCTCCCTCCCTGAACCATGGTCTCTCCCGTGGGGCTGCAGGACCCCCACCTCTCTCCACACACTCAGCCCCTGGTGTGGAAAGCACATGTCCTCAGAGGCCATTTACCCTGGGACCCCCCACCCCCAACCTCTGCCTACCCCCCGCCCCTGGTCTGGCAGAACCTTGAACTTGACCTCAGGTTGCAGAGGTCAGCTTGGGTGGAAGCTGGAAAGGCCTCACTAGCCAGTCAGTGACAGGAGGCCAGGCGCTCCTGGGCTCCCCAGACCCCAAGGGGTCCAGGGAGAGTGGGCACAGAGTGCTCTGAGGCCAGGTAGGACCTGTTCCTTCTCTGTTCACGCAGAAAAACCCCCGGGCCGTGCGGCAGGCCGAAGAGGTGCGGGGCCTGGAGCAGCTGTACATGGACGTGGCCGTGAACTTCAGCCAGGGGGCGCTGCTGAGCCCCCATCTCCACAACGTGTGTGCGGAGGCCGCGGAGGCCATCTACACCCGCCAGGACGATGCGCGCTTCTGGCTGGAGCGAGGTCAGCTGGGCACTGGGCGCTGTCCACTGCAGGGGGAGGTCAGCTGGGCACTGGGCGCTGTCCACTGCAGGGGGAGGTCAGCTGGGCACTGGGCGCCGTCCACTGCAGGGGGAGGTCAGCTGGGCACTGGGCGCCGTCCACTGCAGGGGGGAGGTCAGCTGGGCACTGGGCGCTGTCCACTGCAGGGGGGAGGTCAGCTGGGCACTGCCCACTGGAGGGCGAGGCGGGGAGGGAGGCCAGCTGGGCCCCCAGCTCCTGCCCCACACCTGAGGGCTGGGAAGGCTTCTTAGAGGAAGTGGTACCTGTGGCTCTTGTCAATGAGAGAAGTCACCATGAGGAAGGGAGCCCATCCAGACCCTGCCCAGGCCCGTGGAGGGGACCCCCAGATGCCCCCCATTATCCCTACCCCTTGTGAGGGTACAGATGGGTCTGCGGCTGTGGGCACAGGTTTGCCCTGCTCTGCTGCCGCTGCTCAGACATCCGCTTCCCCGTCCCCCACCCTCAGGACCCCTCCCAGCTCTGTGGGACTTCAGCACGGTCCCCTCTCCCTCCCAGGACTGCCCTTCAGCCTCTGTGTACAGGGGCGGGGAGCCCCAGGCCTCTGGGCCCTAGAGAAATGTTTGCCTCTCTCTGGAAAAGACTGGATTTCCCCTTTTTTTTTATGCCAGTACTGGGGTTTGAACTCGGAACCTGGGTGTTCTCCCTTGGCTTTTCCATGGAGGCTGGCACTCTTACCTCTTGAACCACAGATGGATCCGCTTCCAGGCTTGAACTCAGGGCCTGGCTCTGTCCCTGAGCTTTTTTGCTCTAAGCTAGTGCTCCACCACTCTAAGCTGCAGCAACACTTCTGGTTTCCTGATGGTTCATTGGAGAGAAGAGTCTCATGGACTTTCCTGCCTGGGCTGGATTTGAATCATGATCCTCAGATCTCAACCTCCTGAGTAGCTAGGATGACTGGCGTAAGCCCCCAGTGCCCATGCTGATGAGCATGCATGTTTAGATGACCAGCAGGGCTGTCTATGTCCTCACGCACCTGTCCTGAGTGGGCTGCACCCCAAACTAAGGTGCACATCTAACAGCTCCCCCGGAAGCTGTCCCCTCTAGTGATCACTGGACAGAGCCCGGGCCTGGCCCCTGTCACCATCAGGATGTGGTCCTGCCTGCCCTATTCCGTGAAGGATGGCCACCTCCGCCAAGCCTTGCTCAGCCCGCTGTGCGGGTGTGCTCCACGAAGCATGCTTTGCGTGGCCAGAGGAGGGCCTTAGAGCCAGATGGGCCCGTTCCTCCCTGATCCTGCTTTCATGGTGACGTTCCCCTTCGCTCGGCTGCTCTGCTCTTCTGGAAGGCAGGGATGGCAGCCCTCAGCGATTGCGGGGAGGTGATGGAAACTGTGCGGAAACCCCGGTACCCAGATATTTAACCCGTGTTCCCTGTGGGCTAGCCTGGGGCCTGGGTCTCATTACCTCTGTTTCCCTGAGCAACCTTCGGACAGCGTGACAGGAGAAGCCACACAGGGAAGGGCAGCTGCCCCTGGCTCCCCTCTCCCCCTCTCCCCCTCTCCCTTCCTCCTCTCCCCTCTCCCTCTCCCTCTCCCCTCTCCCTCTCCCTCTCCCCCTTCCCTCTCCCCTCTCCCTCCCCCTCTCCCACCCTCTCTCTCTCTGACGCTTGACTCTCTGCCCCAGGTGTGGACAGCTCTGTGTTCGAGGCCCTGCCCAAGATCTCGGAGCTGGAGCTGCCCCGCTGCGGGCAGGTGGGGGCCCGGGCGCAGCCGTGCGCCTGCCGCTACAGCCTGACTCTGGCCTGGTACCCCTGCTCACTCAAGTACTGCCACAGCCGCCAGCGGCCTGCGCCCTACAAGTGTGGCATCCGCAGCTGCCAGAAGAGCTACGGCTTCCACTTCTACGTCGCCCAGCGGCAGCTGTGCCTCTGGGACGAGGACCCCTAGCCGGACTGCGTGCGGGCTCCCGGGGGTCGCTGGGACCCCGCTGCTCCTCCACCAGCCCGCCTGGGGCGGCCCCGCGCCTGCAGCCACGGCCCCCCATCTTCATGACTGTGAAGTGGTAATGACAAGCAGGGGTTGTGAAGGCAGCCCCCCCCCCGTTACCCACCTTGTGCCATCCTGGGGGACAGAGAGGGACAGAGCTGCTCCCCAGACCTGCCCCTCCCTCCCCTGAAGTGTCCACTTTGAAGCAATGCAACTGTGACGACCCGGAATTCTTCTCGAGCTCTGGGAGACCCCTCCCGCCCATCCCACCCGGTGAGGGGCTGCTGGGGGCCCAGGCCCTGCCCCTGTGCCAGAGTACAGTGCGTTCTCCTTTTCGGCAGTAAGCTAGAGCCGGGGAGACCGCCACCCCCCAAACAGACCACATGTGCCTTTTCCCAAGCCAGGACTTCATGCACAGCACGGCCCACTCTTCCTCCCCTACCAGAAAGATTGCTGTATTCTGGGACAGGGAGGGAGAATGAAGTATATATCTATATAGCTATATAACTATATAAACTTGAATTCCAGATTTTTTAATACAAAGTATTTATCATTTGTACCAGAAATAAAAGTTTTTAAGTTTTTACCTGACTGAACAGCGCAAGACCACATACTTTTGAGATGATTTTTGTCCAATGCTGCCACCTGGTGTCAGAAATGTGATGAATGGTGACTGCGACTTCTAAAGCACTTAAAATACGCTTGGCCTTCAGCCCCACTCTGGTGGCTCTGGTGGCTTGATAGCCTTGAGCCAAAGAAGCTCAGGGACAGCGCCCAGGCCCTGAGTTCAAGCCCCAGAACTGGCACGTGTGCGTGCACACAGACACACACACACACTCCCCAAGTGGCCAAGTGTATGTGTGTATGTGTGTGTAGAATAAGCTCAGTGGTGTGAGAAGCCACAGCCAGGCAATGATTAGGCCCACCCTCACCCGACAGCCCCCACCCTGCGCATCTCTGAGCCAGAATGAGGGAGAGTGGGGCCGGGGACCCTGAAGTCACACAGATGCAAAGCCAGCAGTCATCACCCATGCCCTGTGTCTTGTCTACAGTAAAGTCCAGCCTTTGGCGGGGAGCGGGGACTAGAAGACGATGCAATCATCTACAAAGTCAAAGTTCACATCTTGGACATGCCTTGAATTGGCAGCCTGTGACTCCTCCAGCCGGGGTCCCTTCCTGCCTCTCACAGATGGCGGTCATAGCTCCAAATTACCACGAGAGGGCGTGCTGGGCCTAGATTTGCCCCGAGCGTGCAGCAGGTGGCCAAGCAGGGCCACCTGGTCTCAGGTAGCTAGATCAGGAAAGGGCTGCCTGAACCTGGGCTCTGCGGAAGGTGTGATGAATGACCTTCATTCTGGGGCCTGATGCTGATCTCAAGGTCAGAAACAACGTTAATAGGAAGACAGCTGTTGTGTTACTGTTTGTAAATACAGAGCACACTTTTCACCTATTATTCAAGCTTTTCAGGGAAATAAGGGCCATTTATGTCCATGTCCCTCACATGCGATGGGAAGAGAGCAGGAACTGATGGGGAGGGCTGGGGAGGGCTGGGGAGGGGGTCCCTGTGGATATTGGGGCCCTGCCCTTCTCCAGGTCCTTTCTGTCCACCGCCCAGACCCAGAGGCTTTCTCCCGGTTCTCCGTCTGTCACCCTGGCACGGTCCCTTCACCAGCCTTCGCAGTACACCTCGTGGCAGGTTTACTCAGAGGTGTGAATCAAACCGCCTGGAAGTCCTTCTTGGTCTTTCTCTACCTTCCTCCTATCTGAGCTCAGATTCCACTGTCTTTGATCACCTCAAGGCAGGGAGCGACCTTCACCTGGCATCCCCCCTGCCCCCACGCTCTGGGGCCCACGGTGCATCTGGCAGGAGGAAGGAGCTAGAAGGGACTTGTTGCTTGGTGGCCTTCCAGGATGCCTCGCTCTCCACCCTTCTCCCAGCCCTGACAACTCCATCCAGCTGACTTGACAGGAAATGGGAGTGTACTGCAGGCCCCGAGCCAACAAGGCCAAGTGGCAGAGGGGACCAAGCCCCCCTCCCTGCCTCCCCAGCTCTCTCTCCCTGAAGGGCAGGTGTGACTTCTAGAGCCAATGGAACCTGGGGAGCTGGAGCCCCTCAGGGAGGTTACTGTCACCCCGGAAAGGCTCAGGGAGGGGTCCAAATGGATCACCGTTCCAGAACCACAGCCTCCTGGAGCACAGCTTTGGGAATCTTGGAAAAAGTCCTCCAGCCGTTGAGAGGCATGTGGGTGGAGGGGTAGGGGAAGGAGAGGCGATTTGCATCTATTTGCATGTCATTAGCATAACCCTCTTTTGATGTGGAAAGGCACTGAAAGTACCTATCTGGGCTTCTTTCTCCCAAAGTCTCCTCTTTTTTAACCTCCAGGCTCTCTTTGCCTCTTCCCCACAGAAGAGGCAACTCCACACAGGGCGTGCTAGGCCTGAGGGAGACTTCCCCACCAGCAGGACTCAAAAACAGCTGGTTTCACCGTGACTGTGGGGGCTGGGAAAGAGGGTGCAGACTAAAGGGGTCTTTTGTTCATCTAATGGAACGCATTATCAAGCAGGTCACAGGGCAGGGTAGGGATAGACCCACCACATCCCTCCCCCTCCTCCCCCCTTTGCCCCCCACTCTGCAACCCCATCTTGGGTCCCAAAGCTTTACTTCCAACTGTGAGCATCAGGCTCCTCTTTCTCAGCATTCCAAACCCCCACCCCAAACCCCAATCCTCAGTGGCTCTGAGCTACCATGAGTTACAAGCTTTTCCAGCTTCTGGAAAATTCACACACACAGACACACACACACACACACACACACACACACACACACACACACACACACACACACACACAGAGTGCAACATGTCCCAGATACAGTGGTCAGAGAACCAATGCCCTTAGTGCACAGGGCCATGCAAATATATGCAAATACAGATATGCAAATCACAACTGAAAGGGTGTATTTAAACTTGGTGTAGGTATTTTTCTAGGCAGATAGCAGTGGCGTACATAAGATAAGAACTAACCTCGGGGAAGGAGCCAAACCTGAAGTGAGAGGAAAGGAAAAAGAGGACAGAGAGAAGGAAAGGAGGGGGCCGCTGAGTGTCCTGACAGGGACCCAGCAGGGTTGCCTGGGCCTCCAAAACTTTTTTGTTTGTTTTGTCCATCATGGGGCTTGAACTCTGGCCTGGGCACTGTCCCTCAGCTCTTCAGCTCAAGGCTAGCGCTCTACCACTTGAGCCACAGCACCACTTCCAGTTTCCTGGTAGTTTATTGAGATAAGAGTCTCACGGACTTTCCTGCCCAGGTAGGCTTTGAACCATGATCCTCAGATCTCAGCCTCCTTAGTAGCTAGGATTACAGGCGTGAGCCACCAACAACAGGCTCTCTAAGACTTTTGTTGATCTCTTCACCAAGGGAGAAAAAAGAAGAAAACAGAAAGATCTCCTTCCCTTTTGCCAGAGAGGGAGATGGACCTGACGGGGGTGAGGGACAGGAAGTGCATATGACCCTGAACAAGTGCTTGAGCCCTTTCTTCTCCTCCAGGACCCCGACACACACACACACACACACACACACACACACACACACACACCTAAACACCTTCAAAGCTGGCTGTGCACTTGGGGCAATAGAAAGAAGCAGTTCTTAGCAGCCAGGCTAAGAAAAAGTCCACATAACCTGCCACAAAACTACTAAGACACTGAAGGATCACAGTCATTCCATGAAAGAAGGACGCAATCACTTCCAACTTTGGGGGATTTTTTTGTTGTTGTTGTTCAGTACTGGAGATCAAATTCAGAGAAGGCCTGTGCATGCAGAGCCCCACCAAGCTGCACCCCGGCTTAGCCCTCCAGTTTCCAATGGAGGGGGGTATTTAAATGGTGTAGGGAGTGAGGAGCAGGAGAACTCCGGTGCCTACTGGCTATGGATCATGCCAGGTTAAACACCTCAAGCCTTCCTTTCTCCATCTGTGAAATGGGGTAATTTTTCTTTAATGAAAGGCTCTACCACTTGAGCCACACCATCACTTCTGGCTTTTTGTTGGTTAATTGGAGACAAGAGTCACAGACTGCCCTGCCGGGGTTGGCTTCAAACTGCTGCCCTCAGATCTCAACCTCCTGAGTAGCTCGGATTGATTACAGGCGTGACCCACCTGTGACAGTCACCTGAGACGTGTGAATGGTACAATTTCTGGGCTGCTAGTGCACTACGTGAGGTCTCACCATGTTGCCACTGAGGCTGGAGGTGTAGCTTAGTGGTAGGGGGTGTACCTAACATGGGCGAGGCCTGGGGTCCAATCCCCACCATCACAAATAATCCAAGTAATAATAGAGGCGTTCAAGACCCCTTGGGGAACCTGGGGCCTGAGGCCCATAGACCGTTCACCAATCATTTTCTGTGTGATAGGAGAGAAGGCCGCTCTGCTTGTATTGATATTCTTTGTAGAGACCACAAATGACGTAATCAATATCCAAATAGCTGCCCCTGTTGTTCCATGGAAGGGGGTGGGTGAGCAGTCTGTTGGGAACTAGGCCTGTAGGTGGGAAGGCCCAGGGCTTTTCCCTGTGAGCAGTGGTGGTCTGCCCACGGGGAGTCCTGTCCACCCTCCTGTCTGCAGGTGGCTGTGGGGCTGGCCGGGGCTGGGGGTCCCTGGCCTGGGAATCGCTGGAACTTGAAGGGAGGAGAGTGGATGGGCGATGGGTCCCCTCCGGGAGTGCGGCCAGGCTCCATCCTGGGGCAACCCTCGAAGCCCACCTCCCGGGCCCTGGGAGGGGGGAGGGGGGCTGGCAGGCCCCTCTTCCGTGGGGGACCAGGCGGGGTCAGATGGGGCTGCAGGTGCCCGGCAGGATGCGCACCTGCCCGGTTTTGCGCATGAGTAAAATGGGTTCAAGGAGGTGACAGCCACAGGGCTGGAAAGCCGTCGGGGAAGCCGGCCAAGAGCGGATTCTTTCCAGAACACCCCCACGGCTTCTCCTGCACGGCGCGGGGGGGGGGGGGGTGAGGGTGGGGTGGGGTGGAGGGATGGGGAGGGGAAGCCGGTCCAGGTGGCACCCCAGACCCGGGGCTGGGGACCCCCCCCAAACAGGTGTCCCCCGGGGTCGGGGTCCGCCCGCCCCGCGGCCCCGCCCCGCGGATGCAAATGTCTGCTTTGCATGGGCCGGGGGCCAGCGCGGGCCTCCGGGGCGTGGCGGGCGCCCCCGCCCCGCGCGCGGCGCACCTGCGGAGTGTGGCAATCCAGCGCGGCGGAGCGCACGGCGGCGGCGGCGGCCACGGCTCCGGCTCCCGCAGCGGCTCCCGCGGCCGGCGCCGCGAGGAGGGGACCCTGGCTTCCCCGGGGGCCCGGCTGGGGCAGACGCGAGGGGCCTGGGGGGGCGCCGGCCTCGGCCCCGCGTGGGGCAGGATGGTGAACCTGGAGCCCGGGCACACAGGTGAGGGGCGCGCGGCGCGGCCGACAGGTGTCCCCGCCGGCGGGCCGGGACCCGGGCGCGGGGAGCCGGGGTGCGCAGTGGCTGGGCCCCCCCCGAACCCCAGGGACCCCTCGGGCCAGCGAGGGGCCCGGCCTGGGCGCGAGTTCGCCCCAAGTCCCCGCGAGTTATCCACGTGCTGCGCGCGGGGCAGGGGGCGCCCGGGGACACGCGGGGACCGCAGAGGCGCCCCTGGGCCGGGGCAGGGGTGCGGGCCACGGGGGTGGAGCGGACCCCGAGGCCCCGCTCTCCCTGCACAGGGCGTCTGTGCACAGACGTGGGTCCCTCGTGTTCTCCGTGGGTCCTGCGTGGAGAAGGGGCGTGACAGGCCCCTCCCCTGAGCCCCGTCTCCAGGGCGTCCTTCCTGAGAACGGGGTCCCCCCCACAGGGTGGAGACACCCCGGGAGTCCATTCACAGACGGTGGGCATGGCCAGCCAGAGCGCGCCCCCCCCCCCCCCCCCCCCCCCCCCCCCCCCCGCTGCTGGCGCCTCCTTCCTCAGCCCGGCCAGGGTGAGGGCTGCTAAAGGATTGGCTTGGTTTGGGGGGTTCTTTATGCCGGGAAAGAGGGGAGCCTCTGAGGACTTGAGCAAAGACAGACTCAAGGAGAAGCAGCCAGTATTTGGCTTCTCTAACCCTAGCACCTGGGCTAGATACCTGGGCAGGCCGCAGGTGCCTTTGCTTTTAGATCTCTGACTTTCTGAAGGGAGTTGAGCTGCTGGCTCTGCTTCCTGGAGGAGGAGGAGGAGGAGGAGGAGGAGGAGGAAGGGGCTGCCTTTCTGGGTTCTACCTATCAATGCCACAGGCTGGAGTCTCACGCCTATGCTCCTAGCTACTCAGGAGGCTGAGATCTGAGGATCACTGCAGGAAAGGCCAAGAGACTCTTATCTCCAATTAACCACCAGAAAACAGCATGTGGCGCTGTGGCTCAAAATGGTAGAGCGCTAGCCTTGAGCTGAAGAGCTGAGGCCCAGGCCCTGCCGGAGGAAGGGAGGGGGGGGGAGAGAGAGAGAGAGAGAGAAAGAGGGAGGGAGGGAGGGAGGGAAGAAGGGAGGGAGGGAGAGAAGAAAGGCAGGTAGGTAGGCAGGCAGGCAAGAAAGAAGGGAAGGAGGGGGAGGAGGGAAGGAGGAATGTAGGAAGGAAGGAAGGAAGGAATCCACACTGTACATAGGAGACAGGGCTCCCAACTCCCCTCACAGTAGTTCCCAGCCAGGCAGAGTGCATCAGAGAGGCGCTGGTGTCTAGTGAATGGCTCCAAGAATGTACCAGGGAGGAAGCGTCCAACTGAGGGCCATGTAGGATCTGGGGAACGCTCTGGGAACAGGTCATGGGGCAGGCATTTCTGTCCTTCATTTCCCATCTAGAAGGCCAGGGCTCTTCTGGGAACAAGATTCCTGCAAAGGTGGCCCTGACAGTGGGTGGGGAGTTCTTTAGGGCCAAGATTGCAGACTTCCTGGGGGTTTCCACCTTCCAGTCTAGGGAGGTTGCTGCTCTGGGGGTGTGGGAGGAGGCGGGACCGCTGAGACCTGGCAGGGAAGCAGCCCAGAGGCCTAGAGGATCTGCCAGGGAACAGGAGAGGGGTGCAGAGCCCCAGCTGCCTCCCCCTGCAGCCCACCCCTGGATGATGCTTCTCAGATGCCCACCTCCACCCCTGTGTCCCTGGAGGTGGGGGAGGGGGAGGGGGTGGCCCCTCAGAATGGGGGTCCATCCATCCACCTGGGTGTGAGGTCTCTAAAACCCTGAATTTACTTGTTGTCCATCCCCAGCCTGTTTTTCGGGAACCCCAGGGCTGTGGGGTCTCTCCTCCAGATTTCCCCGTCTTGGCCCTTCTGTGATGTGAGGCTTCTCTTCTGTGGCACCTCCAAGGGGCCCTCTCAGTTTGGGACTCGTGTTTGCAGCCTTTCTGAGCTTTTCTGTTCCAGGTCTTTGTAGGATCTTTGGCGGGGGAGGGGGGAAGCAGGTGTCCCTTCCCTCTAGGGAAGGACTCCTGGACCTCTCTCTATATATATAGGATCCCTTAGTTCTAGGGTGCTCTTTGTGATCTCTTTTTCCCAGCACAGTAATCTTCAGTGGTACTGATCCTTGATTACTGGTACATTTATGAATTCCCAGTTCTGCACTCCTGGGACCCATGATTTCCTGGACAGTTTGGCAGAATGGGACCACAGAGAACCCAGGACATAGGCTTTCTCCCAGGTCCCCATTCCGATGGCTTCATTAGCTTTGCGGTCACTGTCTTGCCCTGATAACCTGGGTATACACCATGAACAGGGCTGCCTGGAGCACCGCATGCTGAACTTCCCAGAAGACCTGAGCAGGCATGAAGCTGCCAGACAGGGGACTCCCAGCCAATCAGAGACTCACAGACCAAAAACCAGGCCTAGGAGAGTCAGCCAGCCAGCCAGGGAGGGAGAAGAAAAATGAGGCAGAGCCAGCCAGAGCGGGGCACCTGGTTGGCCCCAGGGTGTCTCTTTCCCAGCGTTTGTCACCGTGAGCTCTTCCCACTCCCCCCCCCCCCCCAGGACTGGGAGAGCTAGAAGAGAAGGATTGAGTGTCCCAGACTTTTGCCAGTTGCAGCTCAGGAGTACCATTTGGGTTGAAACCCTGATTTCGTGGGAGGGAGAGGAAGAGATAAGAGAGTTGGAGGAGAAGCATAGCATTGGCTAGCTCACAAGTGGGACTGGTGGCTCCCTAGAAGTTCCCCAAAGTCAGGTCCAGATATAAGATCTGCCAGGGACATGGAGCAAAGGCGTGGGGCCTCTATTTTTCCAGAGCAGCCTGGACCCAAAAGGTCTGGGGCCCTGGACCCCCCCCCCGCCCATTGCCTGGGGTTATTGCTGCCTCCCAGCATTCCCCGGGGGCTCACAGATGTTTGAGCAATGGTGCCACCACCACCACCACCACCCCCCCAACCCCGTCAGGCCAGGGCCGGCTTCAGCAGATGGTGCTGGAAGAAGCAGAGCCAGGGTCTATGTGTGGCATCGGGGTAGCTGAGGCTCCCCAGGGAAGGGCGGCTGGCAAGGAGCCTACCTAGGCAGGCTGAGATAAGAACAGGAACCCGCCCCGCCCCACACCTCTCCCACTCACCCCTGTAAGGCAAGTGCTGTCCGACAGGTGAAGGGTTAGAGCTTCTCCGGGAGTTTCGATGTTGGCCCATTCGTAGGCTGAGACCCAAGCGCGGGTCCCACCCATCAGCCTCAGCCTCCAGCCTGGAGGAGACAGGCTCTCGGTTTCAGAGCATCCTGGAAGAAAGATCACAGTCACAGGTCCTCTCACGTCACCCCTCCACAGGGGGTCCAACTTCTTCCCACAAGTGGCTTGTCATGATGCGGCCAAGCCATAGCAGAGGGGAGGACCTGGCTTTTATGTATGATGAAGACTAAGTGTCAGCCGGGCGCCGGTGGCTCACGCCTGTCATCCCAGCCACTCAGGAGGCTGAGATCTGAGGATCGACGTTCCAAGCCAGCCAGGGCAGGAAAGTCCATGAGACTCTTATCTCCAACGAACCACCAGAAAACCAGAAGTGGTGCCGTGGCTCAAAGTGGTAGAGCAGTAGCCTTGAATGAAAAAGCTCAGGAACAGCGCCCAGTCCCTGAGTTCAAGCCACACCATGGACAAAACAACAACATCAAATCTAAAACGGAAAGGATAAGTGGTTTGGCTTCTGGGTGTAGTCAAGCTTACAGACTTCCTTTTTTTTTAATGTGGGAAGTTTGAGATAAAGTTGGCTCAGATACTGGCCCTCAGCCTGTCCCCATGAGCACTTTTCCTAGGAAGCATAATCTGGAGACTGCTAGGCTTCCCTGGTAAGGAACGGCTGTGTTCCTTGTGTGTGATCTGGAGACAGATCACCCCAGCTGTTGGAGTGGATGGGGCAGGGTTGAGGGGGATGGGCAGGACAAGGAGGCAAGAAGAGAAGGGAGCTCATACCACCGCTGATGTCTGTGTCATCAGATCCCTTCCTTGTTTGTCTTATCATTTAATTTGATCTTCACCAAATAACACTAGGAGACGTGTTTCATTATTCCTGGCTTTTGGAAGAGAAAATTCACCATCACCTACATAGCTAAAGACACTGGATTATGCTCGGATTTGACTGATGCCAAAACCTCTACTGACTGGATCTGCTGAAACAGAGGCAAAGAACTTCCTTCCTGCTTCTTTTTCATTTTCCTTTCTTTTCTTTGTTGTGCCGGTATAGAGACTTGAACTCAGGGCCTGGATGCTGTCCATTATTTTGTTGTTCTTGTAGTTCAGGGATGGTGCGCTTGTCACTTGAGCCATAGCTCCACTTCCAGTTTTTTTTAGTGATTAGTTGGAAATAAGAACCTGACAGACTTTCCTGCCTAGACTAGGCTCAAACTGTGATCCTCAGATCTCAGCCTCCCGAGCAGCTAGGATTACAGGTGTGAACCCCCCGCCAGTCTCTGATGGGGGACTCCTGGCACTGTGGTGAGGTGGGAGCTGAGAATGCAATGCCCAGCTCCAGGGAAGGGGCAGGAGGAGTCCATTCATCCAGCAGAGTAGCAGCAAGCTACCGAAGAGGCCCTTCTGCAAATGCAGCCAGGCGGTCCACACTAGCTCTGCGTCCTCATGCATGGTGGATTACACCAAAAGTTTGAAACAGTAGCAGAGGGGACAGAGGTTAGGCTCCAAGAAATGCCTCTCAAATGCAGTGCAAAGAGGATAGGGTCTCAGGTCTCCCTGTAGGGCTCTGGGAGTACTGTGCAGTGTGAGGGTCTGTGATGTGAAGGACCTAGGAACTCCTGATAGTTACCTCAATTGGTACACACACACACACACACACACACACACACACACACACACACACACACACACACACACAAATCAAGTGACTTAAGAGTTGCCTTACTTTCTTGCCTACTTTTGGGGGTATCCTAAGAGCTCTGAGTCTCTGGTCTCCCCAACTCTTTCTTGCTTGGTGCTGCAGTCATTGTACACCAAGATGTATAAATCTCTGTCACAGCTACAGATATCAGTGCCCCCTCTCCCCCCCCCCAAAAAAAGAAAGCAGGACAAGATCCACCCCATCCTGATCATCTCCAGACCTCAAACCATCCACACTGCCAACTGCCTGATTACCTGATGCAAATGAAGGCTGCTTCCTTCACTGGGATTGGTTGGGAAGCTTCATATGCAAAGTGCCTTACCCAGCCTTTATCTGGTTTTTAAAGAGTTAAAGTACCTGCCCAGGAGAAGGGGAGGTAAAAGGTGGGAGGGGTCAACACGATTTGAATAAAATATTCTTCTGTATTTAACAGCGACCATGTTTGAGCGGTGTCATAAAGAGAGGAACCGAGAGAGTGTGAGCTCAGAGTTGCCTTTTTCCTCTGCTCACCTGAGAGGAGACATAGGGGCCTCCTAGGTAGGGTAGCAGGCTGTCAGGGGTAAATGTTCCATTTCTTGACATTAGGGGAACCAGGGCGCAGACACTGTGGGGCTGATTCTTGGGCCCTGTGTAGGTTTGCATTTTGGGATGGCAATCCCTTATCACTGAGCAATTTTGGGGACTAGGGGAGAAGGTGAGGATCTTCACAGCACAGAATCTCCCAGGAGCAAAGATGGAGAGACTAGGATTTGATTCCCAGATAGTGATTTATGTATATATATATTTAATTTACCATTTTTTGTATGTTTTAGTATTTGAACTCAGGGTCTCATGCTTGCTAGCAGGAGCTCTACTACCTCAGCCACATTCCCAGGTCAATTTTTATTTTTTTTAAAATGTAGTTTATTTGGCCTTGAACTCGTGATCCTGCAGCCTTATGTGGCTTTTAAGGAAATAATGTTAATTCCCCAAATCCTAAATAAAAAGAAGACTGGTGAAGGGAAGGATCCCCAGCCCATCCCCCTCCCTTCCTCCTGTTGAAGTTTTACTTGTCTTGGCCTAGCTGGTCACAGCTGTGGAGAAAGGCAGAGAGAGAGAGAGAAAGAGCGCCAACAGGGGAAGAGAGCCCGTGTGCCTCTAAGCGTATGAATATTCTAATGTTTGGGAATCAGAATTTGAAAGTCTGATGCTGTTGTAACTACACATTCGCGTTTGCTGTTTTGTTAAAGCCACGTTTGGCACGGTGAGAAAAATGATGACCTGTTATTAAAATCAGCCGTGTGTGTTTTCCGCGCAGGTATCAAGATGAGCGGGGACGTAGCGGATTCCACGGATGCCCGGAGTGCTCTCAGCCAGGTGGAGCCAGGTAAGGAGGCTGCTTGTCTTCTGGGAATGGCAGCATCAAGCAGGGGCTCCCTGGAAACCACGCCGCCATGCTGGTCTCTTCTTGCTGGAGTCTTTCAACTGCTGGGACCTCAATGCTGGGTCTTAGGAACACAGGGAAATCTCAAGAGATGCAGGACATGATCCTAGAGCCATGATAAAACGTGCACCTTGGCCTCTGTGGAGCAAACCTCGAGAAGGAGGCCAGGATGGAACCAGAACAAAAAGAGAGGTGGCTCACGTTGGTAGAATTGGAGACTTGCACCTGCTAGGCAAGTGTTCTTACTGTGTCCTATCATTCACTTTTTTTGTTGGTTTTGGCAGTCTATTGGGGTTTGAACTCAGCCTGGTGCTTGCTAGGTTGGTGCTCTACTACCTGATCCAGGCTTCCAGCCCTTTTTTGCTAGCTAACTATAGATAGAGTCTAGCAAACTTTTCTGTCCAGACTAGCCTCAAACTGATTCCCTGATCTCATCCACGTGAGTAGCTAGGATTACAGGCATAGCCAGCAGTACTGGGCCTGTGTTTCTCCTTGTTCTTTCTTTCTTTCTTCTTTCATTCATTCATTCCTTTCTTCCTTCCTTCCTTCCTCCTTTTCTTTCTTTCCTTCTTTCTTTCTTCCTTCCTCTTTCTTTCTTTTTTTTTTTTTGGTTGGCTGTGGGGCTTGAACTCTGGGCCTGGGCGCTGTCCCTCAGCTCTTCAGCTTAAGGCAAGCACTCTACCACTTGAGCGCCACTTCCGGTTTTCTGGTGGTTTATTGGAGATAGGAGTCTCACGGTCTCTCTTGCCTGGGCTGGCTTTGAACCGCGATCCTCAGATCTCAGCCTCCTGAGTAGCTGGGATTACAGGCATGAGCCACCAGCACCTGGCTCTTTCTTTCTTTTCTCTGTCTGTCTGTCTCTCCTTCTCTCTCTCTCTGTCTGTCTTTTTTATCAGTCATGGGACTTGAACCCAGAGCCTGAACATTGTCCCTCAGCTCTTTTTGCTCAAGGCTAGTGCTCTACCACTTTAAGCCCTAGCTCTACTTCCAGTTTTTGAGTGATTAATTGGAGATAAGAATCTCACAGGGACTTTTCTGCTCAGGTTAGCTTAGAACCACGATCCTCAGATCTCAGCCTCTTGAGTAGCTAGGATTACAGGCGTGAGCCACTGATGCCTGGCTGTTTGTCTCCTCCTCCTCCTCCTCCTCCTCCTCCTCCTCCTCCTCCTCCTCCTCCTCCTCCTCGTCCTCGTCCTCGTCCTCGTCCTCGTCCTCCTCCTCCTCCTCCTCGTCCTCCTCCTCCTCCTCCTCCTCCTCCTCCTCCTCCTCCTCCTCCTCCTCCTCCTCCTCCTCCTCCTCCTCCTCCTCCTTCTTCTTCTTCCTTTTCAGTCATGGGGCTTGAACTCTGGGCTTGGACGCTATCCCTGCACTCTTCAGCTCAAGGCGAGCTCTCTACCACTTGAGCCACAGCGCCACTTACAGTTTTCTAGTGGTTTATTGGAGATAAGAGTCTCACAGGCTTTTCTGCCCAGGCTGGCTTTGAACTGTGATCCTCAGATGTCAGCCTCCTGAGTAGCTAGGATTACAGGCGTGAGCCATTGGCTCCCAGCTTGTTTGTCACTTCTTGATATGCCATTCCAATACCCTTAGAAACGTCAGGGTGTGTGGTCAGCTATTATGAATTGATGGACAAACCCTGTCACATGAGACCTTATAGATAGGATGAGGGTTTATCTTCTTTTCCTTTCTTTTTTTTTTTTTTTTTTTTTTGGTGCTGATTCTAGGACTTGAACTCAGGGCCTGGACATTGCCCCTGTACATGTTTGCTTGAGATTGGGCTCTACCACTTGAGGCACAGCCCCACTTCCCACTTTTTTTTTGCAGTTTTCATTGGAGATAAGAAGTTCATGAACTTCCCTCCCCAGGATGGCTTTGAACCAAGGTCCTCAGATCTTAGCCTCTTGAGAAGCTAGGGTTACAGGCATGAGCCATTGGCACCTGGCCCAGCACTTTTTCTGAATGAATCTCAGAGGTCTGTGTAAATAGTGCCCTTTTAAACAATGTATGTGTGACTGGCAAATAGGCTCAGAGAGGAAGATCAGGGGCTTAGAGGTAATTTTGCTTCAAGAAAAAAAAGAAAGGAGACAGAAAAGGAAATTTCATAGCTCTCTATTCTTTTTTTTGGTAAACCTTCACGGCCCTAGCCTTGATTTGCAAACTTCACATAATTAAAAAGAAGTTAAAGATAAGTTGAAATTGTAATACCACCAAATAGTTTTAATAGCGTCCTAACCAGACTTCAATAAGTCTTTCATCTGGATCATGAGAGACAGAGAGATTAGAAGTGGAAAAGAATCAATGTTCCCTAGAACTAAAATCTTTTTCAAGTTTTCTGGAAGTTTCCATTCTTAAGCTGAAAGACCTGGGACCAGGGACCAGATAGACATGGGGTCTTAGGGGCTTCATCTGCAGGATGTATTATATTACAAATCTTCCTTTTTTATGAAGACTTTAAAAAAATCATCACACATAGTTGTTTGAGGGTCCCAGTGTGTCACGTCAACATATAATGTATATAATGTATGCCCATCAAACACGCCCCCCTTCATCATTCTCCCTGGCCCCCCTCCTGCTTCTTAAAGCAATTCCAATTTGTCAACAGACCTGCTTATATCACGTTATCTATTCCATCTTAATATCAAAGCAGACTCTAGCCAGATGCCAGTGGCTCACACCTAGAATCCTAGCTGCTCCTCAGGAGGCAGAGATCTGAAGATCATGATTTGAAGGCAGCCTGGGCAGAAAAGTCCACAAGAGATTTGTATCAGCAACTGACCAGCAGTGAGCCCGACGTGGAGCTATGATGCAAGTGGTAGAGCACTAGCCTTGAGTGCAAAAGCTGGGGGACAGCGCCCAAGCCCTGAGTTCAAGCCCCAGTACCAGAAAAAGAAAAGGCAAGATTACAGGCTCACACCTGTAATCTCAGCTAGTCAGAAGGCTGAGATCTGAGGATGGTGGTTCAAAGCCAGTCCCAATAGTCCATGAGACTCTTAATTCCAGTTAACCACCAGAAAAGCATAGGTGGTGGAAGGGGCACTGTAGCTCAAATGAATGAGAAAAAAGCTCAGGGACAGTGCCCAGGCCCTGACTTCAAGCCCCAGGAACAACAACAGCAACAGCCACAAAAAGAATCCCAGGGCTGTGTAACGTGAGTCAACCGCTTTGGAAGGCAGCAGCAGACAATGTTGGGAGAAGGTGCAGACCTGGAGGGAAATGTGCACCTCTGCTGCTGCCTACCGGCTGCCTGCATCTTCATAGTTTATCCTTTTCTCATCTGTGAAGAGGGAAAATTAATGCTGATCTCAGAGTGGCCGGAGTTTGTGGAGACACCGTCTGTTAGCACAGTGCTGGGCACGGGTGGCTTGGGTTGGCACCGTCTCTAACAACCTCCAGCAGCCTCTGGGATTACGTAGCAGGTGTGCGGGCCTGGCTGCTGGGTGCTCGGACCCTCTACACACTCATGGGTGCCCTATGCTCCTTCAGCCCTGGAGGCTGGCTCTGTGGAACCAGAGTCGTGGACAACTTCTGGAACTTTACCGCCTCTCCTCCAGGCCGCCATCTTTCCCAGTGACCAGGCTGGATCATCCAGGCCTAGATAACCCTCAGGTGACTGACTACTTTCCAGGGCCAGAAGAAAAAAAAAAAGAAGAAGAAGAAGTCACTCATTAAAGAAACCAAACTTCCTGGAAAGTCATTCAGACTTAAAAAAAAATGTTTTTTAATATAGAGGAAAGCTTATTAAGCTTATTATGAGTTACAATGGTTAGCAACTTGGTTTAATGGCTTCCTTTGAAATTTTAAAAGACATATTCACCTTCCCAGGAGGGCATGAATTAATGAGTGGTTTGTTTCTGGGTTTTAAAGGAACTATAAACAAAGATGACCTAGAAAGCCCCTGCCCCCTGAGAGCACCCGGGACTGTGTGAAATCCCCGCAGGCCTGGGCTGGGAGCACCGAGTGGACCTCCCAGTTGGTGGAGACTGGCTGGCAGGACAGCTTGTTTTTCCCTTTCCTTCAGCGCAGAAGAGAATAAATTGCCCAAGGCCAAGGCAGCTGGTAAAGGTTCAGAAATCCCCAGGCCATCCTCCCTTTGACCCTCATCTCCCCGCTTAGAGCAGCCAGACTCCTTCCAGAGCGCTGGTCTTGCTTTGCCTTGCCTTGCCTTCATTTATTTGTATTTTGGCACAGGACTGGGTCTTGAACTTGGGGCCCTGCGTTCTCTCTTGGACTTACCTTTTCTTCTCAAGGCTGGCACTCTACCACTTGAGTTCTACCACTTCCACCTTATTTTTTTTGCTAGTTAATGGGAGATGAGAGTCTCTCAGGTTTGCTGGTGTAGCCTGGCTTTGAATCACGCTCTTGAATCTCAGCCTTCTGAGTAGCTAGGTCTACAGGCATGAGCATTTGACTTTCAGTAATTCCTTCTGCATCGTTTCTCCCTCAACAGCTTTGCCTCTGACCCCAGACTCAGAGAGAGGAGCCCCTGTCCCGTCCCTTCCCCCGGCTCTCCGTCCAGTGTGGGAAGTCATGGCCACAACGCAAGGACTCTGACAATAGGGTTTCTATTCTGCTTGGCACTTTGCAGGGGAGGAAACTGAGTCCGGGGATGAGAAGGAACAGCAGCTGGTTTTCCCAGAGTCCCTGGCCTAGCAGAGGACAAGCTGAAGCTTGGATCTTTCCAGTAACTTTCCCTGGAAGCAGGGGCGCAGGACACAAGAGGCGGGAGCATCAGAGCAGAGACCAAAACTATGGAGGATAGCCCAGCCAGAGGGGACCTGAGCCCCTGCAGGGGAGTTGAGTCCAGGAAGGGGAGGCCACAGCAGACTGGGAGGAGAGCATCCTGTGCAGGTTGGGGATTCTGCAGGCTCAGCGGACGTTTGACAGGGGGATTCTGGGAGATTTTCAACCCAGATGATGGAGCCAGCCATGGTTCTCTTGTCCTGCTCACAGATCGAGGCAGGAAGCACTCCAGAGGGAGGCCAGGGGAAGAAAAGGGACACCAGAGGTGAGAGATGGGGCTGGTCGGTCCTCCCTGTTGCCCTTCTTCCTGGCTTTAACCGCAGCATGACCAGCATCTGTCCTCACCCCCGGGTGAGGCCATGGCTTTGCAGAAAGCCTCATTCGTGGAGTTTTAGCCAGAGTCGTGACTGCAAGGCTGAGCTCCGAGGTATGGAAGGCCCGGGGGTCTCCTGAGACCCCCCCCCTGGGAGAATGATGACTGGTCAATGGTCAGTTCATTCTGGAGGCTCACTGTCTCTGCCTCCTTCTGTTTCCAAGAAACGGGGCTGAGGATGATCAGGTTCTGGTAGGACCCGGCAGAAGGCTGTTAGAGATGAGTATGGCTTTCCGCCTAAGAATTAGCTGTTGAGGGTCAGACATCACTTTAGGGAAGGTGTCCTAGTGACTCTCCTGTTGACAACTTTCTAGTTCTTTCTTCTGGCGCTACTAGGGTTTGCTAGCCTAACTTCTCTCGCAACCCCTTTCTGCTTTAATTATTTTCCCAGTAGGATCTTGCTTTTTTGTCCTGTACCACTGTAGGATCACGATCTTCCTGCCTGTGCTTTCCACATAGCTGGGATTATAGATGTGAACTCTGTGTGTGTGTGTGGCTGCAAATTGTGATCCTCAGATCTCAGCCCCTGGAGTAGCTTGGATTACAGGTGTGAGCCACCAGTCCTGGCACACCCCCCTTTTATGATTCACTGGCAGTGGGTATGAGCACCGTCTGACAAGAATGGAGTCCCCCATGTGTGAAGGCCACCCGGTATTGGGCTCCAGTCGATAGAGCACTCAGGGAGCGAGGTGAGGCTCCATCCCTGGGTGGTGTGAGAGGAGCACCCAGCACTTGCGTTTGCTCTTAGTAATCGGCTTGGGGGGGCGGGGTAAGGTGAAGAGATGGCACCAGAAGCACAGGAGCCAGAGCCCGCAGTCCATTCCTGAGGGTAGAAGGCATCTCAGAGCACACCTGGTCTATGCTTTTTTTTTTTTTTTTTTCCGGTCATGAGGCTTGAACTCTGGGTCTGGGCGCTGTCCTTCAGCTCTTCAGCTCAAGGTGAGCACTCTACCACTTGAGCTACAACACCACTTCCGGTTTTCTAGTGGTTTATTGGAGATAGGAGTCTCACGGTCTTTCCTGCCCAGCTGGCTTTGAACCGAGATTCTCAGATCTCAGCCTCCTGAGTAGCTAGGATTACAGGCGTGAGCCACCGGCGCCCGGCTCTATGCTTGTTTTCAAAAGCCATCCTTGGAAAGTGTGGGAAAGGGCTAGGGCACGACTCAAGTGGTAGAATCTTAAGTTTGAATCCCAGTACCATCGGAAAAAAAAAGAAAAAGAAAAGAAGGGGGAAAGTGAAACCAAAAGAAGGGAGGGAGGGAGGAAGGAAGGAAGGGAGGGAAGGAGGGAGGGAGGGAGGGAGGGAGGGAGGAAGGAAGGTAGAGTGGGAGGGAGGTAAAAGGGAAGAGTCTTTCTTAGAAATGTTCCAGCTCCACAATTTCCGTCAACCATCTTTTCCTATAGAATGGAATTCTCTGGAAGTCCTTTTCTTATCTCTCACCCACAACCTTTGTACCGGATCACGAGGTCACCTCACTGCCTCTTCCTGGCCCAGACAACCCAGGTGGCTTCCGCCTGGCCTGCTATCCAGTTTCTGGGACAGGGGGAGTAAGTGTAGCAATTGGCCCTCAGGGTTCAGAAGGGGCTCTGTGCTGGAGGTCTCAGGAGAGTGACCAGCCTCCAGGAATTGCCTGTCGTCCCTCGCACGAAGGGCAGCTCACCCTGTGCCCCATCCCGCCCCAGACACTTGCTGGTCCGTGCTGCCCAGCCTAGCCCATGGGGTAGACAGACAGGATGATACTGCTCAGACAGACCGGGCAGGGCTGGCCGTCTGAGCCGAGCCTTTCTCTCTTCCTTTGGAGGCCTCTTTAAATAAAAAGCCGCCTGCCCCCACCAGCAGCAACCATCTCTGCAGAGGGAAGGAAAGGAGGGACCAGATGGGAGCATGGTGACCCATCTTTATTGCATGGAGCTCCCCTAATGCAGTTGCTCCCTCCTGCCGCTCAGACGCTCCAGGTGGAGATGAGGTGCTTTTATTTCCAGTCTAGTACCCAGTAGAACCAAGCTCTGACCCACCGAGCACTCTCCACAGCACCCAAAGAGTTCTGTGCACAGGTCCATGCGCAGAGTGCCTTGATTGACTCCCATGTGCTGCTGGTGTTTCTAATTCCTCCTCTGGCACAAATTTGGTACCACAACTCCCAGCCCCGCCCACAGCAGCCTGGGCTCCCCGGCTGCCCATAGAGACGCTGCCGAAGAACGCCCCCAGGTCAGGCAGCGGTAACTCATGCCTATAATCCTGGCCAGAAGTAGAGCTGTGGCTTAAGTGGTAAAGTGCCAGCCTTGAGTGAAAAAGCTAAGGGACGGGTGCCTAGGCCCTGAGTTCAAGACCCAGTAGTAGCGCGTGCGCGTACACACACACACACACACACACACACACACACACACACACACACACACACGCACACACACGCACACACACGCACACACACGCACACACACGCACACACACACCCTCTTCCACTGGCTTCCATGAGCAGTGAAGCCTCTGGGCCTGTGTCCCTCTTCTTGCAAGCTCCTTGGTACCCCTCACTCCTGCCCTGCTGATGTGGGGTGACTGTGGGACCCCAGCAGGAAACACAGGGCCCAGTGCATCTTTCCCTGGAAGTGTGCAAAGCCCAGTACGCCCCTGTGAACACCTGGGTGGAAAAATGCTGAGCAAGCGGAAAAAGAATTTAAAGGGAAAACGTCCTTAGAATCCAACCAGTGCATTACACACAAAGACACACAAACTCACTTCCAAAAAGCCCACCGCCAGCCCAGGTGGGCGCGCTTCCAGACGGGTCCCCCTGGGCTGGAGGTGGCTTTCTGGGGCGGTGGACTCCTCCAGGATGGCACACCTGCCGGAGGGGCGGGATGTTGGACCTGAGTTTCCTAGAGGGTCTCCCATGTTGAAGTCACGTCCTAGGCACTGGTGGTGAGCAGATGAAGCAGACAAGGGGTACCCTACTTCCATTCCTCACCTCCCACAGCCTTTCGTTTGGGGTGTAGGGGCAGATTCAGCACTGAGCAAAGCAAAAGGAAAGCTGTGGGCCTCCCACATGAGCCGGGGCCCAGGGCAGGGTCCCAAGCCTGCGCCTGCAGGGTGGCTCTGTTGCCTGGCCTCAGGCAGCAGCAGCAAGTTCTAAGCGGTCCCCTGTGTTTCCTGGGAACTGGGGAGCTCACTGCGGGGAGCTCCTGGAGGAGGGGAGAGGGGAGGCCCTGAGAAAGGAGAGGCCTTGACCTTTGTGCCAAGTCAGATAGCTGGGAAGCCGGGCTACAGGCATCTCCCAAACCCACCAGGGCTGCTGTTGACTCAAACCATTTGCATGAGAGTTTACATACAAGCTCTAAGTCTTTCATCTCCTCCCGCGGGCACCCTGGAAGCTCCCCTCTGCCCCTCCTTGATGGATATCTCCAGGGGCTCCTCTGTGTCCCTAGACTCCAGGAAACCCCCCCTCCCAACACACACAACACACACATGTACACCATACACACACACACACACACACACACACACACACACTCACTCCTAGATCATCTCCTTGGACTAGCCCGGCCCAAAGAAACCAGAGATCTTGCCTTGCCTGGGTGTGCCCAGTGTAAATTTGCTCCAAAGATGGCATGCTTAGCTTGGCAAGTCTGGCCCACCAGGGGACCTCAGGTAGGGATGACCCCACCTGCCCCCTGTCAGCTCCAGCCAGGCCCCTAGCAGGGGCGGGGGGGGGAGGGGAGGAGGGGGGGCACGCTGGTCCAGTCT
The DNA here is from genome assembly GCF_024711535.1 of Dipodomys merriami. Taxonomy (NCBI): domain Eukaryota; kingdom Metazoa; phylum Chordata; class Mammalia; order Rodentia; family Heteromyidae; genus Dipodomys; species Dipodomys merriami. The sequence goes on along the minus strand of NW_027202305.1, from coordinate 4,681,529 downwards.
CCCATTTCTGCTAGAGCTGAGGATGGAGAAATCTAAGCCACAGGACCCAGAGAGGTACTGGGGAGGAAAGGAAACCAGGTGGTTGCTATGGCGCTGGGGTCTCACGCCCCATTTGCATAGGGCCATGATTTCCATACTGCAGGGTGAATTTCCATATCCCTGCCTCAGAGCCTGTCGGGTGGGGAGGAGGTGCAGGGAGAGGTCATTTGAAATTCAAATGAGGATGATTAAGGTTTTTGTGTGGTGGGAAGCTGGCAGTTTGGACAAAAGGGGGTAAGCTGGCTGGCAAATGTGGGCTCCAGGGCCTATGGCAGCCCAGCAACCCCTGCAGAGGCGCTGGACTCTGTCGGTTAGAAAGGCCTGGATCTCTGTCCCTTCTTGGGGACATCTGGGCTCAGCTGACCCTCTCAGGGACCTGAGGGGTTGGAGCCACTGAATATGTCTGTGTGCAAGCTTCAGGCTCCCTTCTTTCCTGTGAGCACAGGCTGGTCACCTCCACCTGTAAAACAAGTTTTTTAAAAAATCAAGGTGGTGACAGAAGCAATCTCTGCACTTTGCTGAGAAGATGGGATCACAGGCGGACCCCGAACGCCTCTTTCTCACCCGCCTGGGGCCTCTGGCCGGTCACGTCCCTTCTCTCGGCCAGACACCTCGGAGCACGTGACTTGCCATGTGTGATTTCCCTCATGTGTCTGGAAGGGCTTCCGTGCTTTCCCAGCCTGCTCTGACCTTGGGCTCATTATTGAAGGGCACATTGCTCATCTAAGACTCTTCGCTCAGTTCTCCTCCATAAAATGAGGGTAATGATGGCATCCCCAGAGCTGCTCGAGGGCCACATGAGCGAAGCTTGGAGAGGTGTTGAGAGCTGCCTCCCACCAGTGCCATTTCCAGGAGGACATGTGAGTCCATGGGGGTGGGGTACAGTGACCCTAGAGCCCAGGACATCTCCCTGGGAAGGCTAGCCTGCTCCTGAGCCGGTTTGCTTGGGCATTCACTTGTGGCCAGTCCAGAGATGGAAGCCTGCTTCACTAACAGGTGCTACAGACACGGTGTGGGCACCCCTGGCGGCTGCTCCAGGGAGATGCTTCTTCAGCTCCTCAGGCCCCTCGCCCAGTTGTCTTTCTCAGGGTGTAGAGATGGGGCAGAAAGTAAGGAGAGAGGCCAGCTGTCTGTGGCTCATGCCTGTAAAATCCTAGCTACTTGAGAGGCTGAGACCCAGAGGATCTCAAGTTCAAGCAAGCTGAGCAATGTGTACAAGGCCTTGAGTTCAAAACCCAGTACCACCAATATGGGGGGGGGGTGGCGCTTTGAGATGTGTTATTGGTCATGATTGGAACAAAGCCCTTGCTTAGCAGAGCTCATTTAGCATCCTTTGAGGTTGGATTTTACTGTTTTTCTAGGGTCAGGGAACTATGTAGAGATTAGGGGTGGGGTAGGTTCTGGGTATTGAACTCAAGGCCCTGTGCTTGCTAGGCAAACATCCTACCGCTTGAGCTATGCCCCTGTTCTTTTGATTTCATTTGTTTTTCAGATAGAGCCTTACACTCTTGTCTGGTCTGGCCTCAGACTGCATTCCTTCTACCTATGCCATTCATGGGATTATAATTGTAAACCATCACGCCTGGTTAGTTTGTTGCTATGAGTCACTCACATTTTCCAGACTAGCCTCAACTATGATCCTCCTATCTCTGTCTCCCAAGTAGCTGGGATTACAGGCCTGTACCAACAGGCTCAATTCATAAGTGAAGATTCTGAAGGGAAACTTGGCTCTCCAGGCCCCACTCCTTAAATCAGAGGCCTCCTAGGACTCTATCTTCCGCTTAGCCCTGACCGCTCCGCCCACCTTGCTCCTCTGTGCTGCTGAGAGATGCCAGGCACCATGCAGGGAAGATCCAGAGCCCCATCGGGAGTCCAGCTGGAAAAGATATATGTCTACCACCAAATGAATTGGCAAGCAGAGTCCCGTTGGTGAGAAGGCTTCTCTTTCCGAAAGTGAAGGATGAGATGAAAACTCGCAGTGGGAAGTGGGAAGCTGGGTTTCCGCAGTTGGTCGTGGCATTGCCGGGGTTCCCTGGGGCTGTGGGAAGGGACCGGAGGATCGGCTCCACTTCCATCTTGTGAGCATGCTGTGTCCAAGGCAGCCGGCAGACAGAGCTCTCCGTGGGCCCTGTCCGAGGCAGCTGGGCATTCCAATGTTCTCTTCCTGGACTAGAGAAGTAGAAACTTTAAAGCATGACAACTCCTAAGTGAGTCTGGGAATACCTGGAGCCACCATCCTGGCCTAGGGTAGTAAGTAGAAAGCTGATCTCAGCACTGAGCTTGGGGGGGGGGGGAGGAGAAGGGTGCTGGGATTGACTAGTGATGTCTGCCCTGGGCAAGGCATCCAGTCACACAGGGATGATGCTGCCTTCCACATCCTGACTGAACCAGGAGTACTTAACTAGCAGAAAATGGAAACTCGGACCACCCATCACCCCACTCCTAAACCAGTAGCCTAAACCACTGTCCATCTCCGGCCTTCCTGTGCCCTGTTTTCAGGCGGCTTTATAGCTCATCCTCCTCAGGTTCTTCCTGGCATTTCCTCCCTCTTAAAAAAAGACAGTGGCAGGAATAGGAGAGACGCTCTTGTTTCCAAAGGCTGTGAAGGTGAACCCTTTCCCCAAGCCTCACTTCACGCAGTCGTGAAAGAGATGCTCGGTTTGCTGTGTGTCCTCTGTATACCACTCTGGTCGCTAGGCCACACTGCCCAACCCACTGGGGGCAATTGTAAGCACCAGAAAAGGTAAGGGAGTGTGGAGGTAGGAGGCTGGTTAAAAACAAAATCTATTTTTTGATTGGGTTAAATGACCACCTTGGAAGTCTCTGGTTTGCCCTGATGATTGGCTGCTCAGCAATGTTTCCAAAGGACCTCATTCCTTATAAATTGCTACCCCACTGGCCTCAAACAGTGCTCCTCCCCCTTTCCACCTCCCAAGCAGCCAGGATTATAGAAGTGAGCTACTGCACCCAGTCCAGTATCTTGCAAACTTGACAAAGACCCGTCTGAGCTCCTCACAGCCTGGTCAGCACCCCTGGCAGCCTTTCTCACTTGGAATCTAAGACAGCCTCCACCTTGGGCCTCCACTGCACCCTGCCCCGTGGAAGCCTGGGTGGATGGTTGAATGATTGGTTCATGACTCAGGGCCTTTACAGCTGCTACACTCTCGCCTTTTCTTTTAGACTAGCAGGGAAGAGGGCTGTTGGGTAGAGGAGATGACCACAGGGCAGGTCTCTCACCTATGAGGAGGAGCAAGAGAGGTCAGTCTCAGAAGGGGTCATGAGTGTGGAGTCAGCTGTGCATGAAACCGGTCCTACCTCAGACCTTTGGTGCAAAATAGAAAAACCAATTAACTGATCTTTTGCCTTAAGCTCATTTGAAGTAAGCTTCTCTGACTTACAACTAATAAAATCCCAACCAATGTAACAGTCAAAATTATTATCCCAAGTGTCGGGCGGGGAAGCTCATGACTGTAATCCCAGCTTCTTGGGAAGCATAGATGGGAGGATTACAATTCCAGACCAACCTGGGCAAAAAATTAGTGAGACCCCCATCTCAACAAATGGGCCAGGTATGATGGTACATGCCTGTGGTCCCAGCTGCTGCGGAAGATCAAGGTCCTGGTCACCGAAGGCTAAAATATGCAAGCTTGTTTGAAAAATGCCCTAAAGCAAAAAGATCTGAAGGCCTGGCTCCAGTGGTAAAGTACCTGCCAGCAAGCACAAGGCCCTGAGTTCAAACCCCAGTACCACCAACAACAAAAAGCAAAATCGCTATCACAGAAAGATCCATTAAGTTGCTAAGTGGTTAAAAAGAGGCTGGGTAGCTGCGGGGAGCAGAGCAGTGGGGAAGAGAGCAGTCGGGAATGGGAGAGGCTGAGCCATGGCGCACGGCTGTCTGCGTTGTTTACCAGGCAGAAGTGAAAAATCCTGCTGGAACAGTTCTTGATTCGCGTCCACCTCCCTCCCTCACCCAGAGAATTGCTCCCCAGGCAAACTCCCATCCCATGGCTGCCAGAGCCAGGAGAATCCGCCAGGCCTGCCGGGCGGGGCTCTTGGCTCAGCTGAGAAATGGGAAGGCAGGGGGGGCCTTCTGACACCCCATCCCCAGCTCCTGCAAGCCCCTTACCACCATAGATCCAGGGTTCACCAGGTGTCAGGAGGAAGAAGGCGGAGGTGGGAGAGGAGGGAGGGGAGAGGTAGGGAGGGGAAGAAGGGTGGAGATGGGAGCTGTTTTAAGCCATGGACACCCCTTCCATACAGATCTGTGGATTTTGTCTCCTTCCCTTGGCCATTGTGGTCTAACGGAATCCAACTCAGCATCCTGAGGCTCCCCAAGGATTCAGTGGGTCTCTTTGATGCCTTCATTCCAGATTCTGGGTACCAAAATGTTGCTTTCCATCACTGCCCTGGCCATATGTTATTTTACTATATTTTATTTATTCTACTTCCTGTACCGAGGTTTGAACTAAGTGCATAATGCCCTTACTCCACTTGATTGCTCATGACTGGTGCTCTACCACTTGAGTCACACCTCCAGTCTGGAGAGAGAGAGAGAGAGAAAGAGAGAGTTATCAGTCGTGGGGCTTGAACTCAAGGTCTGGGTACTATGCCTAAGCAATTTTTGCAGAAGGCTAATATTCTACCACTTTGAGCCACAGTTCTACTTCCGGTTTTCTGGAAGATTGAAGATGAGAGTCTCACAGACTTTCCTGCTCAGGTTACCTTTGAACCTCAATCTTAGATCTCAGCCTCCTGAGTAGCTAGGATTACAGGTGTGAGCTACTAGCTCCCAGCTTTGGCTATATATATTTTTATTTCAGTAAAAAAAAAAATACTGGGGGCTGGGAAGGTGGCTCAGTGGTAGAGCGCTTGCCTTGCATGCATGAGGCCCTGGGTTCGATTCCTCAGCACCACATAAGCAGAAAAAGCCAGAAGTGGAGCTGTGGTTCAAGTGGTAAGAGTGCTTGCCTTGAGCTGAAGAGCTGAGGGACAGCACCCAGGCCCAGAGTTCAGGCCCCATGACTGGCAAAAAAAAAAAAAAAATACTGTGCCAGGCCATGATGGCTCACACCTGTAACCCTAGCTACTGAGGAAGCTGAGGTCTGAGGACTGTGGTACAAAGTCAGTCCAGGCAGGAAAGTCCATGAGACTCTTACCTCTAATAAACTACCAAAAAGCCAAAAGTGGACTGTGGCTCAAGTGGTAGAGCACTAGCCTTGAGCAAAAAAAAAAGCTGAGATATAACAAAATTTACCATGTAAATCTTTTCTAAGTATACAGTTCAATCCCCTTTATCTTTGCTTTAGATGATTGATTTGTTTAACTGTAAAAATGCATGCAAGGCTGGCCATTTGTTCCGTTGCATTTTATCTCATTGGTGTTAGCTTTCTGCTTGGGTCTACCGAACTATTCCCCAACACTGATTCTCTCCCCCGAGTTTATGAATCTCCTCCTGCCTTGAATCACTTTCAAATTCCATCACCATCTATTCCTTTCTATTTGCTTAAGTTGTTGATTAAGGCCCAACGCTCACTTTTTCTATGTCAAACACCAGACTCGGTGGGTTTATTGGGACAATTACAAGGGTCTTATAGAAATCAGCACCCTTGCCTTGGTTTCTCTTAGGCTGGGTGACCTCGTGCGGGCGTTTTCCCCTCTGAGGTTGGACTTCAGCATGGATCCTAAAAAACCCTTCCTGGCCACGTGTGTCTCTCTTCTGTTGTTGTCATTTAATTGCAAGTGGCAGAAGAGGCTCCAGCGAGGGGTGAGGGTTTGGAAGTGGGAGGCTTTCAGGCGGTGGCAGCCATGTGGTACCTCTAAGTTCCAGGTCTGAGGTGGTTCATTTTTGTAGCAGTTTCTCAGCAAAACTTGGACCCAAGCTGGGTGCCAATGGCCCACTCCTGTAATCCTAGCTACTCAGGAGGCTGAGGTCTGAGGATTGCGATTCAAAGCGAGCCTAGGCAGGAAAGTTCATGAGACTCTTGTCTCCAATAAGCCATCAGAAAACTCGAAGTGGCGCAGTGGCTCAAGTGGTAGAGCACTCGCCTTGAGCTGAAGAGCTGAGGGACAGCGCCCAGGCCCAGAGTTCAAGCCCCACACCTAACAACAACAACCAAAACAATCCCAAGAAGACAAAAACACTTGGACCCATTTATCATGGGATCACCCAGCACCTGCCAGATGCCAGCATCATGCCGGACCCTCAAAGCTCAAGGATGACAATGATGATAGTAACCCTGACCTCTGGGACCTCCTAGTCTCGGGGGGAGGGGGGCAACGGGGGGGGAGGGGGAAACTGAGGCTCCAGCCACATAGATAAGAAACAAGCGAATTCAGAGGGAGTGATCCTTTGGTTTGTTTTGGAGTTGGGTTTAGAAGGACATAAAAGTGTTTTCTAGGAAGAAAAGGAAGGACATTGTGGTCAGAAGGAGCAGCACATGCCAAGGCCCTAACACCAGACCAGGCCCCGTGGCTGAGGGTGTCTGGAGCCCAGGCCCCTGACTTCCCAATGGCAATAATAATGATCATTAATAATAATTGTATTATCGAGAAGACTGAGGCTGCAGGAAATCCCTGCCTTTACCAAGGTTGCCAGCGTGATGGAGCTCAGGCCAGAACTTTCCAAACGGTCTCTGCTACAGCCTCCCCACCGTCCAGGGATGGACAGCATCTTAAGGGGGTAGAAAGAAGTTTCTAGTAACCGTGCATCCATAGGTGGCCCCTAGTAGTCACTGTCTTTCCTCCTTTCTGTCCAACCCTCCCTCTCCCTGCACACCTGGGTCTCTGTCTCGGCCTAGGCGCTTGCTGACTTTGAACTCCTTACCCAATGGAGGGGAGTGAGAAGAGAATATGGTTGAACAACTAAGCCCCTACTAAACACCCAAGGTCTACTCAGCCTCTCCTGGAACATCCAGAGACCAGTCTCTTGGTTGACCGTGGCTGGCCTTAGGAATAAGAAAACTAGGCTGGGTACTGGTGGTCATACCTATACTCCTAGCTACTCAAGATCCTGGGATCTGAGGATTGTGGTTCTAGGCCAGCCTGGGCAGGAAAGGCCTGTGAGACTCTTATTGTCACCAAACTACTCAGAAAAGGTCAGAACTGGTGCTGTGGCTCAGTGGTAGAGTGATAGCCTTAGACAAAAGAAGCCCAGGGACAGTCCCCAGGCCCTGAGTTCAAGCCCCAGGACTGGCACACACACAAACACATATACTACTACTACTACCACCACTACTACTACTATTACTACTACTACTAATAATAATAACGAGAAGAAAACAGATCAGGTACTGGTGGCTCATGCCTATAATCTTAGCTACTCAGAAGGCTGAGATCTGAGGACTGTGGTTCAAAGCCAGCGTGGGCAAGAAATTCCATGAGATTCTTATCTCTAATTAACTACTAAAATACCAGCAGTGGAGCTATAGCTCAAATGATAAAGCGTCAATCTTGAGTGAAAAAGCCAACGGACAGAGCCCAGGCTCTAAATTCAAGCCCCTAGTACTAGTACCGAAAAGAAAAAGGAAAGAACAAAGGGGATCCATCTTTGACTGCCCACAAACCTGCTGACCCCCTCAATGTCAAGTGGCTCCCCGTCCCTCGACAGTTCCCTTCCTACCTTCTAGGTCCATGCGTGGCATTCATTTGATGAGTCCCTTCATGTACTTGCCATACTTGCCCCCTCTGCTTTCTACGCGCAATCTACCATGCTCAAGCTCGAGGCCCAGCTCCTGCTCTTCCTCCTGACCCAGCTCCTTTGTGATCTCTCGAAGTCTCGTGATGTTAAATACTGCCTAGAAGCCCATAGTTGTCCAATCTCTTCTTCCTAACTCCACAATTCCTCCAGAGTCCAGGCCAACGTTCCCACTGCTGCTGGGATATCTCACTGGAGTCTCCAACTGCCCATGTCCCAAACACAAATTCTGGTTTGGGGCCACTTACCTGCTCCTCCGTGGTTGGCGTGGCCACCACTCCCTCTGTCCAGACAGCCCACACCTAGGGATCACCCCCTTCCTTCTTCCCACTGCATTTTGCATCCAGCTCTCAGCACCAGACATCCATTCAGCAGTGTGCGTGCTACATTCAGCTCCCTCCCTGCCCCCTCTGCTATGGCCCCAACACTGCCAGCAGCCCTCTAACTGGGTCCTTACAGCAGCCCATGCCTGAATCCTGATCCTTGACCCTCCTATTTGACCCTTCCCATAGTATCTGAGATAGCAGGTGCACATCACTGTGCCTGGTTTGGGGGAGGGGGTAAGACTCAGGGCCTGGGTGCTGTCTCTGAGCATTTTGCTCAAGGCTAGCACTCTATCACTTTTAGGAACAGCACCACTTCTGGCTTTTTCTAGTGGTTTATTGGAGATAAGAGTCTCACGGCCTTTCCTGCCTGGGCTGGCTTTGAACTGCGATCCTCCGCTCTCGGCCTCCTGAGTAGCTAGGATGACAGGCGGGAGCCACCAGTGTCGGGTTCTCTATGTCCAGCTCTTTTTTTTTTTTTTAAATGGTTTTTCTTTTAATTCTTTTATTTGTTTGTTTTTTGTGTCTATGATACAGAGGAATCAAACCTAAGGCCTCATGTATTCTAGACAGGCACTCTACTACTAAGCCACATCCCCAGACTTGGCTGTGCCCAGCTTTTAAAGAACATTTTTCTGTACAAGCTGGACTGGAACTGTGATCCTCTTGATCTCAGCCTCCTGCAAAGCTGAAATTACAGGAGAGCTTCACCGAGTCCCCCTATTGATTGGGAAGGGATTGTATAAACTTTTTGCTTGCACTGGCCTCTAACTACAATCTTCCCCATCTCAGCCTCCCTATGTAACCAGAATTGCAGGCATGAACTTTAGACTTTTCCTAGATTACAAATTTCTTTGCTGAAGAGGATGAACAACAGGTGAAATGAATAGGAGTCAGGGAGACAGAGCCGTCACCGATGTACCTGCTCACATTTAGGTATTCTTCCCCCTGGAGGGCTGGGCGAGCAGGCAGAGCCTCCTGGCACTCCTTCAAGACCCACAGCTGGCCTCTTGCTGTCTATGAGGTGTAGCAGCTACCACTAGGGGTACAGCATGGGGCTCCCCCGCTTGTGGGGATGCAGACGCTGTCTCAGAAGACTGCCTGCAGGTGACTCCCTAGCGTCCAGCTCCTGGGAGGAGGCTTTCCCAAGAGATTTCCAGAACACAGGATGGGCAGGGAGATCCTGGATGTCGGGGAAATGGCTAGCTCCTCTCAGCATGCTATTTTCCCTCTATCCACCTCCCTCTAATGATCCCTATGTTTTTGTTCTCTCTTCCAGGAAATGATCGAAATGGCCTGGATTTCAACAGACAGGTAAGAACTTGAGTCAGAAGAAAACATTTATCCTATTAACTATCAAAACGCACAAGTGGCGCTATGGCTCAGGGACAGTGCTCAAGCCTGGAGTTCCAGCCTCAGTACTCAGCGCATGCGCGCACACACACACACACACACACACACACACACACACACACACACACACACACACACACACACACACACACACACACACACACACACACACACACACACACACACACACACACACACACACACACACACACACACACACTTTTTTTTTTTTTTAATTTTTTTTATTGTAGAGATACTATACAGAGGGTTACAGTTACATGAGTGAGGTAATGAGTACACTTCCACTTCCTCTTGAACATTGTTACCCCCTCCATTGTTTTCCCCCTACCATCCCCTCCCTCCCTCCCTTCCCCAAGGTTCTTTTTTTTTTTTTTTTTTTTTTTTTTTTTTTTTTTACACACACACACTTTTAATGAATTATTAGAAGGCAATCTCCTTTGTGCTTTCCTGGAGCTGTGTGAAAAAAAACATCATATCCAGCAGAGATGGGAAGAGCTCGTTCTTCTGGGAGCTCAGGATGGGCTTCAAGGAGGAAGTGGTATCTGAGGGTAGCTTTGAAGGAAGATTAGGTGGAGAAGAAGATGGCAACGCGAAGGGCTGTTGCAAGTGGGGGTTCTGGATGGGACTGGTGATCAAAGGTGCACATGTATTCTCTTCTTCCTTGCTCTCAGCCCTGGGCACATCTTTATGTCAGAAAGAACAGTCACAACCTGGAGTCCTCACTCCAAACCTCTCAGGCGGGCAACAGTCGCAATTATACTCATCAGGAAGCCTGGGAAACTTGTCAACAAATAAAGCCCATCCTTCCCCCCCGTCTTCCAGACCTATAACAATTTAAAGAGAGATCTAGGTTAGGTACAGAAGGACTTCCAGCCAGCACAGTTGATTAAACTATGGAACTGATAGCAAGAGAGGAAGACGGTAGAATCTTCTTTAGAACCAGCTTCTGGCTCATGGACTAAGCAAGAGACTCACTGGCCAGGTTTCCTTCCAGTGTAGGATGGAGGTCGTCAGGAATGCGCTGAGCGGGTTGGGGTGTGGGCCTGAGGACTCAGGACACCCCCAGCCTGGGCCCCTACCTCATTGCCACAGTCTGTGCATGGGAGGCTCAGGGAAGCACCGTGGGACCACGCCAGCTACCAGGAGGTGGAAGTGAGATGCTGCCCTGTGTCATCAGAGAGCTTGTGAAGCCTTTGTACTGAGCCTGAGGCTGGGCCAGTGCCAGCCAGACCCTCTGGCTCTGGGCAGACTGCAAGGGGGCCCCATAAACCTTTTTTGGGGGGTATAGTCTCCCCATCAGTTGGAGAGGGCCTATGTGAGCTTGTTTCCTTTGGATAAGCCTGGGGGGCATGCCATCCCCCCAACTCCAGGGAGATTTCTCACGACAGACAAGGATGGAGCCAGCCGCAGAGGAGTGGGTGCATTTGGGGAAGGGGTTAGAGGAAGAGACAGCCCCATCGTCCGCAGTGCTGGACGTCTGCAACCACGGGTTGCCCTGCGCTGCCTCCTCCCTGACTGTCTTTCTGAGGCCATCACATTTCATGTACACCTTTGCCCGGTTCACCGACAGGCCTCCAGATGGGTACTCGAGCCTCTGCTGAGCACCTGAGCCTCTGCTGGGCACCTGTGCCCCTTTCCTGGGCCAGGCACTTGGGCTCTTTATCCCTGGCAAACCTCACCAGGAACCTGGGTTGCAATGAAGGGTCCCGGTCCCAGTTCTACAGAGGAGGAAACTGCCTCCCAGACAGTCTGACCTTTTTCAACAAGCATTTAAGAGATTAAGTAACTTGGTTAGCTGGGGGGGAGGATTTGAACCCACATCTCTATGACTCTATAGGGTTCGTTTTTCCCATGATGCCTTGCAGCAGCCTCCTCTGCGTGCTCTCTGCTTCTGTCCCGGGGAGAGGCCTGGGAGCAGAGGCGGAAGATGATCTCACAGTGACTAAATGGGAGGCAATGGGAGGTGGAGGGGAGGAGAGCGTGGTGGTGGAGACACAGCTTCTGCTCAGACACAACAAGAGTTGGCAGACGCAAAGGGTAGAGAAAGAGCCACTGCCCTTGGGGAGCCCCCACGGGAAGCCCCTGGCTAGGGGGTGCAGTGGGGAGTGGCAGCCTGGGGCTGGGTGAACAGCAAGTCCTGAAGTTCCATGAGCCAGCAGTGGCTCATGGGGCCCAGGGGAGTCTTTGCTGCTTTTTCAGTCAAGACTGGTGCTCAACCACGTGAGTCACAGCTTCACTTCTGGATTTTTTGCTGGTGAATTGGCAATAAGAGTCTTATGGGCTTTCCGGCCAGGAATGGCTTTGGACCTTTGGATCCTCAGGTCTCAGCTCCCTGAGTACTTAGGATTAAGGGCGTGTGCGACCAGCACTGGGATTTATCATCCATTCTTAAGTTCTAGAGGGAGGTTCTAATTGAAAGATGACAAAATGCCCTATGCACAGTGGCTTCTGTAAGAGACAGAAGAATGTCACTGAAGGTGGTGCTGGGGCTTCAGCACACACACGCACACGCACACGCACGCACACGCACGCACGCACACGCACACACACACATGCACACACGCACACACACACCACAATAAAGGCAAATGCTGAGGGCAGCTGGCCAAGAGCATACAAGTATGTCCTGTCATGTATCAGATTATTTCTAGAACCTTCTACAGTCCTCAGGCGGGGTGTTCCCCACTCCAGCTAGCAAAACAATTGAAAAACAAAGCAGATACAGGAGCCTGGCAGTGCTATGTTGGCAGCAGGCTATTTGAGAGCAGCCACAGTGGGTTTTCTGGGACTCAGCGCAGAATTAAACCTGTCCACCAGACACAGAGAATGCACCGGAAAGTTCCCACCTAGTCAACAGGCAGGTTGACGAAGATTAATTTTTCAGAAAATGCAAATAAATCTCCACTGTGGAAAGGAGGGGAGACACGAGGAGCAGGGAGGAGAGGGGAAAGGGAAGACAGAAACACAATAAACAATGTCTCTGGGGGAAGGCGGGCAGATACTTTGTACTCACATAAACAGAGGGAGGGGGACACTGGAGCCTGGTGTCCATGGCTCATAGTTGTAATCCTAGGTACACAGGAGGGGAGATCTAGAGGATCAAGGATCAGGGTTCAAAGCCAACCACAGGCAGAAAAAAAAATTGAGAGACTCTAATCTCCAGTTAACTAGCAAAAAGCTGGAAGTGGAGGTATGGCTCATGAGAGAGTGCCAGCCTTGAGCAAAAAGCCAAGTGAGAGCTGAGGTCCTGAGTTCAAGTCCTAGTACTGGTATGTGTGTGTATGTGTGTGTGCGCGCGTGTGTGCACAAAGAGACTATAGACATGATTAAAGTTTATGATTAAGTAGGCTTATGATTAAAGATTAATCACCCGCACACATGTCCAGGAGCATTTGAAAATAACACAAAAGTTACTGGGCACATGAATAGAGTCTTGTTTGGTTCTGTCTCCTGCAGTAGACACCACTGGAACCTCCTAACAATTAAGACAGTCAGAAAAACCACCCTGTGAGGGTCAGAAAGCCCCTCACAGTGATGCGGCCATCCCCCACACCCAGAACACACCACCCCCGCCAGGAGCACAGGCAGATGTAAGCCTGGCTGCAGACAGGGAGAGCTGCATGGCGCTGGGACGTGGGGTCCCCCAGAACCCCCGGGGAACGTGCCCTGTGTCCATTAAGGGAGGTGGGCCCGGAACGTTCCTTCAAAGGTCAGAGTAGGGAGTGTGTGAACCAGGGCCACCTGCGCAGGAGCCAACTGGCCTGGCGGGGTGACGGCGAACGAGCGAGCGAGCGAGCTAGGTGTGGAGCAGAATTTCCAGGCAGGAGATCATTTGGCAAGATTAAATAACTCTCCTATCCGAAGTGATTTCTTCACTGTGGGTATGAACCTCTAGCATCATATATATGGGAATGTCATACGTCCTGAAGTCTGACTGTGTGCCAGCATGGAGCACAAGTATCTTAGGTACACGGTTTCTTTGCATGCCTAGAGTTACTCTGTGAGGTGCCTGGTAGCATCTCCATTCTATACATGTGGAAACGGAGGCAATGAGTGATTAAGGGATTTCCCCACAGTTCTGCAGTCCATAAGTTGGGCCTGCCAGCCTGCTAGCACCGTAGGTCCAGTCTCCTTGCTTCCCTACACAGTGTGATACTGAGATTAAGTGTGTTCTCAGCTTTCTCATCTAAACCAAGAACAGTCATAGTATTTATTTCCCAGCATCTTGTTTAACTAATAATAATAGTAAAAAGCCAGATGCTGGTGGCTTACACCTATAATCAACTACTCAGGAGGCTGAGATCTGGAGGATCAAAGTTTGAGGCCAGCTGCAGGCATAGTCCACGAGACTCTGTTTCCAAAATAACCAGCAAAAGTCAAGGCTAGAGGCATGGCTCAAGTAGTAGAGTGCCACTTGAGTGAGCAAGCTAAGCAAGCAGGCAGGAGGCCCTGAGTTTAAATGCCTGCACTGGCAAAAAAAAACAAACAAAAAGACTGAAAATATAGTGAAGACCTATAGATCACTTAGGACAGTCTCAGGCTTATAGAAATCCTCAGTTATTAATACTTTTGGAGGAATGGGACTCCAGGACTTGATTTCTCTTCTCTCCCTGTGCAGCAACTTATCTAGGTTTACACCAAGTTAAGTGGGCTACAGAGACTTCTAGAAAGGTTCTTATTTATTTCTTGGCACCCATCCTCAGACCTAAGGCCCACCACTTCAGCCAGCCATGGAACACTAATAAGAATGGGATAGAAGAACCTGTTTGCTTTCTCCCCTCTTGCAGGCCGTGCTTGATGCTTTAGGCCTGATGCTGAGGTATCAGCTGTTTCCTATTTGTGGTCTAGGCAGCGGCCCCCATCTCAAGGTATGGGTTAGGGTTAGAGTGAGAGCAGGTTTCGTGAGGAGCAGGGCAGGGAGGAGCAGAGATGTTTAGCGTTCCCCACCCACCGCTCAGCACTTGGTGCTTTCTCCACCAGACAGTTCCAGGCATGGCCTCATCCAAAAGGGTTCTGGGACTTGGCTAGGTCGGGCTCTAGGATTGACCTGAGCCCCTGGACACATCCTGGAATGTTCCTCTCACCCCAGGTGCAAGGTGGAGAGCAGAAAGGACGACAGAGGGAAAGGAAGGTGTTTGGGTCATTTCCCTAACCCCCGGGGGCACGCGGGAGTGGGCGGTGTTTGGAGATGTGGGAGACTGCGGCGGGTGGATGCAGATGCTGCCCAGGCTGAGCACTGACTAGCGGGGTCTGCTAGGGAAGTGCTCCCAAGAAAGAGACCGGCCGTTAGCTTATGCCAGGCTCCAGTCTCAACCCTTTCCAAGCAATAGCTCCTTAAACCCTAATAAAGCTACAGAAGTAGGTTTTCTAATTCTTATTGTACGGATGAGGACACTGAGGCTGCTTAGAGGTCAAACTGAGGTTGATGTGAGCCACAGGCAGGCCACAGATTCGTGCAGATGCGTGTCTATGTATATGTGGTTTGGTTTGGTTTTCAGACCGGGTCTTAGAACACTGTCTAGGCTGGCTTTGAACGATCCTCCTGCCTCTGCCTTCCTGGTACACTGGGATCACAGGCATGCCCCACCACACCCAGCCAGGGCTCTATCTTATTTGATATTACTGAATCCTTACAACAGCTGGGTGAGGTAAGCAGTATTATTCCCCTTACACTGTTGGGGAAACTATAGCTCAGAGAGATGAAGTAACTCGCTCAAGGTGGAGCTCTGAAGGAAGACAGACCTGTCGGACTTTCCACCATGCCGACTGTCTCTGAGAAGGAGAAGAGCGCCCACGGACAGGACGCCACCTGGGGCCCCTCATTGGATGTGTCGGGTACTTTTCCACGTTTCCAGAACCTTCTGGCTCACGCCACCCGGCTCCTGCAGACCTCCCGTGGCTGGGCTGGGGACGGCAGAGATGGTATCTGCGCCGGGGAGGGCTGCCAGGTGAAGGGTGTGGTGGAGAAGAGTTCTCACCCGCAGAGGGTTCCCGGGCCTGGGAGCAGCCGCCTCCCAGGGCTGTGCGTGAGAAGGAGGTGCGTGCGGGAGGGGAGCGCGGCTTGCACGTGTGTGTGCCTGCAGGGCAGGGGCGGCCCCCGCTTTTCCTCTGCCCCCGGGGACGGGGCTGTGCCTCTACTTCCCTGAGAATCGCAGCCGCAGCTGAACATGAACTTTGCCCACCTCAGTCCTGCAAGGAAGGCTAGCTATGGCGGCAGGCCGACCTCAGGGCTCCGGGGCTGCATCTACAAACCCATTTCGCGTCCTGTCCCCTCCCAGGCCACTTTCCATTTTATGGCCCTTTACTTGACTTTTTCCTTTCAAGATAGGAGGGTTGGAACTGGGAGCCTTATGCGTATTGGGCCGGTGCTTTCCTGTGGAGCCATACTCCGGCCCTGGTTTTCACTGGTTATTTTTAGGATAGAATCTCCATTCCTGCCGAGACGTGCACCTCTGCCTTGCTCGGTCATTCCTGGAATCCCAGGCGAGCACCATCGCATCCAGTTATGAGCAGAGAATGTTTTCTGCTTGGCTGGCCTTGAATCTTGATCCTCCTGTTCTCAGCCTTCCAAGTAGCTGGGATTGTACGTCTCAGCCGCTGGCACCCGGTGGTTTTGCTTGACAATTCACAGAGGACTTCTTTGAGCCAGTAGGATTTTCCTGTCATAAGACCTGGCTTGTTCTGATGTGACTGAAAGGGGAACTTGAAGAAGAGGCTCAAATGGCACAGTGACTTGCAATTAAGTGACAAAAAGGGACTTCATGCACTCACCTTTAAGTAATGATCACCAATGACACGCCCGTCAATACTGGCCCCTGTCTGTTCCAGCTTGTTTCATGCATCTTGCCCCCTCCCCCTCAAAGTCCCTGTAGCCCTCTGGGTAGTCCTGGGTTGCTTGTGTCCAGGTCAGGTGTGGGACTTCGCTCCCTCTTCCTTGCATGTCTCCCCTGCCCTCTCTGCTCCCAAACTCTGAGGTGACACCATGCTCTGCTCTGCTCCATTGGCAGCCCCTTCCTGGCCTGGCATCGTCTGTATGTGCCTGTGGACTTGGTTGGCATGGATCGCGGTAGGCTGTCCCTGGTTCTAATCCTGCAGGGCACAGGCTGGATTCTAACCTCAGCCCTGTCGCAGAAGCTGTCTTGTGGTCGCTCCAGTTTTCCAGTCTTCCGTTTCTTCTCTGTAAATGGGAGAGAAATAATAAGATAAAAATCATGTTGTTGGCCAAGCGCCGGTGGCTCACATCTGTCATCCTAGCTACTCAGGAGGCTGAGATCTGAGGATCACAGTTCAGAGCCAGCTCAGGCAGGAAAGTCTGTGAGACTCTTCAGTTAATTGCCAAGAAGCCAGAAATGGAGCTGTGGCTTAAGTGGTAAAGCGCCAGCCTTGAGTGAAGATGCTCAGGGAGAGTGCTCAGGCCCTGAGTTCAAATCCAGAAATGAATGCAACTTTCTAAGTTTACAAATAAGACTTATAGATTGTTTCTGGACAATATAATATATATAAAGTTAGGATTTTGGTTAGTGATCATATAGTGCTGCATTATTTAAAGATGTTTTTACTTTTCTGTTCCCCTATCAGTGAAAAGTTTTGTTGGGATGAGGGCACAGAGGCGCACACCTGTAATCCCAGCTACTCAGGGGACAGAAATCAGGAGAATTGGGATGTGAAGCTACCCCAGGCAGACGTTAGTGAGACCCAGTCTCAACCATCAAGCTGGGCATGGTAGCACGTGGCGCCGTGTAATCCCCATATGTGTGTGGATGGAAGGCACAGATCAGAGAACTGTGGCCAGGTTGGGAGACAGTGAGACCCTAACCCAAAAATAGCTGATTTGAGTGGCGGAGTGCCTGCCCCGTAAATAACAACTGGATCGTTGCTGTCCAGTGTTCATCCATGCCTCGTTGTCTTTCTATGTCCATGATTCTGCTGCCAACTGCTTTCGAAGGATGAACCCACAGTGTGCGCACCCGGTGCGCAGATGAGACCCAGCTAGGCCGAGGCACAGTGAGGCGTTTGTGCAGCACGTTTTTACTGAGCAGGCTCTGTGTGCACGCACGTATATGGATAGATGTGCATGTTTGTGCACACATGTGGTGAGGGAGAAGCCGAGCTTCATGGGCTTCAAATGCCGAGGTTTCCCACGCATGTGTCAGCATGAACCCTGCTGCGCCCGCAGCCAGAGATCAAACGCCTGACTGATAGGCTCGCTGGGGCACTTCCAGGCAGGAGCGGGAAGGAGAGAGCCATTCTTTGGAAAGCCGCTTGGCAGGGGTGGCAACTCCTGGTGGCTCTGGCTGGGCCAGAGGGCCCTTGCCTCCTCTCTCCTCCATCATCCCCTCTCTCCTCCATCATCCCCTCTCCTTTATCATCCTCTCTGTCCTCCATCATTCCTTCTCTCCTCCATCATCCCCTCTTCCCATCATCCCCTCTCTCCTCCATCATCCCCTCTCCTTCATCATCCTCTCTGTCCTCCATCATTCCTTCTCTCCTCCATCATCCCCTCTTCCCATCATCCCCTCTCTCCTCCATCATCCCTCTCCTTCATCCCTTTTCCCCCTCCATCATCTCCTCTCTATTCCCATCATCCCCCTCTCCTCCATCATCTCCTCTCTCTTCCCATCATCCCCTCTCTCCTCCATCATTCCCTTTCTCCTCCAATTATCCCCTCTCTCCTCCATCCTCTCCTCTCCTCTCCTCTCCATCATCCTCTCCTCCATAATCTCCTCTCCCCTCTCCCCTCATCATCTCTTCTCTCCCCTCCAGCATCCCCTCTCCCCTTTATCCCTCTATCATCCCCTCTCCCCTCCACCATCTGCTCTCCCCTCTATCATCCCCTCTCTCTTCCTATCATCCTCTCTCCCCTCCATCATCCCCTCTCTCCTCTCCATCATCCCTTCTCCCCTCTATCATCCCCTCTCTCCTCTCCATCATCCCCTCTCCTCTCCATCATCCCCTCTCCTCTCCATCATCCCTTCTCTCTTCCCATCATCCCCTCTCTCCCTTCCATCATCCCTTTTCTCCCCTCTATCATCCCTTCTCTCTTCCCATCATCCCCTCTCTCCTCTCCATCATCCCCTCTCTCCTCTCCATCATCCCCTCTCCCCTCCATCATCCCCTCTCTCCCTTCCATCATCCCTTTTCTCCCCTCCATCATCCCTTCTCTCCTCTCCATCATCCTCTCTCTCCTCTCCATCATCCCCTCTCTCCTCTCCATCATCCCCTCTCTCCTCTCCATCATCCACTCTCCCCTCCATCATCCCCTCTCCCCTCCATCATCCCCTCTCCCCTCTATCATCCCCTCTCTCTTCCCATCATACACTCTCTCCTCCATCATTTCTTCTCTCTTCCCATTATCCCCTCTCTCTCCCCCCCCATCATCCCCTCTCTCCCCCCACAGCTCTCTCCTCTCAGGCCCCCCGTTAGCATGGGGGAAGGCGTGGGCAGGCTGCATCTGAGGGGCACAGAAAGAAGCCAAGAGCCCCCGAGAGAGGAAGGTCTCCAAATGCACAGCAGGGATGGGCACTAGTGGCTCACGCCGGTAATCCTAGCTACTCAGAGGTTGAGGATCATGGTTCAAAGCCAACCTGGGCAGGAAAGTTCATGAGAATGTTATCTCCAATGAACCACTAAAAAAAGAGTCAGAAGTGGAGCTGTGGCTCAATTGGTAGAGGGCTAATTTCGAATGAAAAAGAGACAGCACTCAGGCCCTGAGCTCCAGTCCCAGTACTGACACTAAACAAAACCAAAAACTCACAGCAGGGCTGGGGATGTAGCTTAGTGGTAGAGCCCTATGGTGTGAGAGGCCCTGATCTC
Source organism: Dipodomys merriami (assembly GCF_024711535.1). Lineage (NCBI taxonomy): Eukaryota > Metazoa > Chordata > Mammalia > Rodentia > Heteromyidae > Dipodomys > Dipodomys merriami. The sequence continues at coordinate 4,662,287 of NW_027202305.1, read as the reverse complement.
CATCCCTACCACTGAAAAACAGCACAGTCAGCCTTCATTGGAATGGGGTGCTCGCAACCCAGTTCCCCGCACCCAGGTTGCCTACTGCCCCATCCCAGCTCCTGTAATATATTTTTAGAATGTTTGCACGAGGGACATTCCAGCTCTTTCCAGATCAGTTACAAGACACACTCTTCCTCACTGCCAGGGAAAAATGTAGCAGTGGGGGTTGGGGGGAGAGAGAGAGAGAGAAAAAAAAAAAAAACACCTTGCCTGTAATTGAAGGCAGGTTGGGAGCTGTTCATACTTTGAAATGCTCCTTCTTGTGAAATGTTTATGAAACACTTTCCACAAACGAGTTATGCAACTAGGACAACAGCTTTGATCATTTTCATCACCAGTGATATATTCATTAGTGTTGGATTGTTTTCCTCCCCCCTGAGAGAGGGTCATGTGAAAATGCCCTGGGGCAGGAACTAAAGAAAAGTCCTCTTGTCTATGACCCCCATTGGCCAATGGACCCTTAAGAAGGAGGCACAAGCCATTGCATGCGGTCCAGTCTCCTCTATCTGTGGGACAGTTGTAGTATTATTGTCTGGTGGAAAGAACATGGTGTGTGTTGGGGGGGGCGAGCATTGGGAGATCATGGTTTGGGGGTTATATCTGCCTCTTGCTATATAACTTGCATCTCTGCGGGGTTCTGGGAGGTGGGGAGGCAAGCCCCATGCTCAGGGGAAGAGGCCAGTGGGCTCCACACTCCAGGACACGCCACCTCCTCCTGGAGACCCCTTCCTTCCAGAAGGAAAAGACTACTTTTTTTTTTTTTTTGGTTCCGGTCATGGGGCCTGAACTCTGGGCCTGGGCGCTGTCCCTCAGCTCTTCAGCCCAAGGCGAGCGCTCTACCACTTGAGCCACAGCGCCACTTTCCGGCTTTTTTTTTTCTTTTTGCTTATGTGGTGCTGAGGAATCGAACCCAGGGCCTCAGGCATGCAAGACAAGCGCTCTAACCACTGAGCCACCTTCCCAGCCCCAAAAAGACTACTTTTTAAGGCAGGGGAAGAAGTCACAGAGTTCACTGGGATTAGCAAAGATGATCACCCGCGATTAGCTTCTCACCTCCCTGGTCACTGCCCAAGCCTCCCCGTGGGCAGAGAAGATGCTACACCCACAAACCCCAACCCACAAACCGTGTTCGGTCAGGAGGCCGGGGCAGGCCCTCTGTGGTGGTTCTCGTGCCAGGGGTCTGGCCGACCCAAGCAGTTCTTGCGTGACAACTCCTGGAGCCCCCGGGAGAGGACCTTCCCCATCCCAGGCAGGCTGCGGCTTTGGTTGGGTTTTCACAAGTACGCGGGAAAATCAGGGCTCCATCCAATTCGCCTGCGGGCTTCACCTCAGAAGTTGTCAGGCCCTGACGGAGGGCTCCACAGCCAACGCCCGAGCCTGGCAAGCTCCCAGCTTTGCCACTCAACAGCTGTGAGAAGGGATCTTTTTAATTTTTGGATTAAGACTGACTTTATTTGTAATTTCCTAGTGTCTTAGTCCCAAGGGTGCCCAAAAAGTATTTCTGCAGGCAATATTTGTCAGTGAACCTTCTCTTCCTAGCCTAGCTCTGGATTTTCTGAGCACCACTGACCAGAAATCAAGATGTGTGTGTGTGTGTGTGTGTGTGTGTGCGTGCGCACAAGCGCGTGCTGGCACTGGGGCTTAAATTCAGGGCCTGGTGCTAGTGCTCTACTGCTTCTGCCATAGCTCTACTTCCAGGTTTTATTTTTTATTTGTTTGTTTTGCTTGCTAATTGGAGATAAGAGTGTCACAGAGTGGCTTCAAACTTTGGTCCTCAGATTTCAGCCTCCTCTGAGTAGCTAGGGTGACAGATGTGAGCCCCCAGCACCCTGTCCAAAAATCAAGATTCTGGAACCCGGTGTCTGGTGCTCATTAAGCAAATACCACAAAATGCCATTCCAGCGAGCGGCACCTGCAGCCCAGCGAAGCCCAGAACCCGCACCTTCATCAAGAAGAGTCCTTTCTGTCTTCCAAGTGGTTTCATTTTTTGGGGGGGGGGGGAGGGGAAGGGATTATCATTAGCACATCAGTAATTATGAAAAGTAGAATAAAAGATCAGTGGACTGGGAAAAAAAATCCTAAACTAAATGACAACAAACACAACACTTTAGACAGTCACGCAGGAAATTTCCAGAAAGTCTCAGATTGCAGCCTAAGGACCTTTCCACTAGCAGGAACTGGGAGGTGGGGGTGGGTGTCTTCTCCCTCCCCCCCCCCAGAGAATGTGGGGACCACTGATCTAGGAAGCAGATGAAAGGCTGTGCTTTCTTTCATGATGGCCCTGGTTTGTGCAGGAAGACTTGGTTTGTTTCAGGAAGACTTGGCACAGTGCCCAACAGATAGCTGGGCTGGAAGCAAAGCGCATGTTTTCTAGCTCTGTCACAGCTGCACCTTCTTATCTCTGCGTGCGCATAATGAGTCTGGAAAAGAACCTGCCACTTGCCTCCACACCACCTCCCCAGCTCCCCCGGGCGGTTCCACCAGTGTGATCTCAGCTCTGGCTGGCCCACCCGTTCCCTCTGCCCCCTGCCTCCTTCCTTCCCCCCTGCCCCGCAACTGGGACAGGGACCGAGAAGGGAAGAGTGGTACGGTGGAACCCTGGCCAAAGGGCTTTGCCTCAATAGTCTTAGGGCAAACCTTAGGGTTGTTTTCATAAGTGTGTGTGTGTGTGTGTGTGTGTGTGTGTGTGTGTGTGTGTGTGTGTGTGTGTGTGTGTGTGTGTGTGTGTGTGTGTGTGTGTGTGTGTGTGTGTGTGTGTGTGTGTGTGTGTGTGTGTGTGTGTGTGTGTGTGTGTGTGTGTGTGTGTGTTTTACTGGTGGTGGTGTGCATATGCATGTGTAGGAATGCAGCACCTGCATGCTGTCCCTTAGTTCACACAAGGCCGTTGTTCTACTACTTAAGCCATTGGTCCACTTCTGGCTTTTTGCTCGTTCACTGGAGATGAGTCTGGTGGACTTCCCTGCCTGGCCTGGGTTTGAGCCTCAACCCTTAGATCTCAGCCTCCCAAGTAGCTAGGATGACAGATGCCAGCCACCAGCCCCTGGCTTGGTGATGGTTGTTTCGGAACATCTGCAAACAGTTGGGGATGGGGACGCGGGCTCATCATCCTACCTTTTCTCAGGAGGCTGAGACCGGAAGTTCAAGGCCAGCCTGGGTTATATAGTAAGACATCTTGTCAAGAAGAAAATAACAAGAGCCTTCCTATGAAATGGAACCTAGAATATCAGAAACTCGTTTGTGAGGGCAGAGCTAGAACTGCAGCTCTTCTTAGACAGAGGAGCTGGAGGGCCAGACCAGCACCAGGAGCCACGCTTTTGAGTCCTCGGTCCTTCTCTGCGCCATAGGGCAGCTTTCCAATCCCTCCTTCCTCTTTGCCACCAAGGCTCCAAAGTGGTCTCCTTCCATGAGCAGAGCAGTTTGTGAAGACTGCCAAGAGAGCCCTCCCTCATGAAGTGCTGCCGGCCGGCCGGGGCTCGTCTGTGCCCTGCTCGACCTGCTGTGTCCGAGTTCCACACCCACCCTGGGCGCCTGAGCCTGCGGAGCGCGGGGAGGGGGGACTGGAATTAGTCACTGCAGTTTAGGATTGAAAAGGAGGCAAAACTGGGCAGGATCATCCATCTGCAGGAAGGGGAAACTGAGTCCCCTGAGAGGCGGAGTGCGTGTTCCAGATTACCTGGGAAGCTAGGGGGAGGATGGGCTCAGTGCCTTACTGCGAGCACATGGAGGCGGGGCTTGTTTGTGACTCTTCAGATGACGTTCCTATGCTTATTGTATGTATATACCAGCGGCCCTGTGCGGGTTTTCACCCACATCCACCTTCTGGTTCAAGTACAGGTGTTAATCCCAAGGGCCATCTTCTTTCTTTCTTTCTTTCTTTCTTTCTTTCTTTCTTTCTTTCTTTCTTTCTTTCTTTCTTTCTTTCTTTCCTTCTTTCCTTTCTTTCTTTCTTTCTTCCTTTCTTTCTTTCTTTCTTTCTTTCTTTCCTTCTTTCCTTTCTTTCTTTCTTTCTTTCTTTCTTCCTTCCTTTCTTTCTCTTTCTTTCTTTCTTTCTTTCTTTCTTTCTTTCTTTCTTTCTGTCTTTCTTTCTTTCTTTCTTTCTTTCTTTCTTTCTTTCTTTCTTTCTTTCTTTCTTTCCTTCTTTCCTTTCTTTCTTTCTTCCTTTCTTTCTCTTTCTTTCTTTCTTTCTTTCCTTCTTTCCTTTCTTTCTTTCTTTCTTTCTTTCTTCCTTCCTTTCTTTCTCTTTCTTTCTTTCTTTCTTTCTTTCTTTCTTTCTTTCTTTCTTTCTTTCTTTCTTTCTTTCTTTCTTTCTTTCTTTCTTTCTTTCTTTTTTGAGGGTGACATGGTCTTGCTATATGTCACAATCCTCCTGCCTCCACCTCTCAAGTGCTGAGATTAAAGGTGTGCACTACCACACCTGGCTCTTAGTTTCAGCATTCTCATTTGGGTTAGACTAGTCCCCCACAGGAGAGATTCCAAGCTATCAGTGAGATCCTCAGTGTCGGTCATAACTGGATTTGAAGCCTCCACAATCTCTACAATCAGGAGTTCCCATGCACAGGGCTGGGGAGAAAACCCATCCTAGTCACATGTGAGAATGTCTGTGAAGGAACTCTGTTCAACTCCAACACTTCCATTTGAGAACGAGAGAGCATCATCTCAGAACTGACAAGAGTCTAGTCCTGCCAAACATGGTGGCGTACATCTATAACCCCAGCGCTCGGGATGCTGAGGTGTGAGTTTGAGGCTAGCCTGGACTACATCATGAGAACATGTGTCAAAAAGAAAGAGGGAAAATTAATCCACTAATAACTTTACTTTTAGAGTCATCATAATATCCTAACTTCTCATTTCAGTGAGTCAATGAGTAGGAATATGGACCACAGTAGAGCCACTGGCCCAGCCCCTCTTGCCCCCCCCATGCCACATGGTGTGGGGATATGGTCAGGATAGGTGACCCACTGGGCTCTGGCCTCTGCCGGGAGAGGCCTGGGACTGACCGCCACCCCCTCCCTTCCCTTGCAGATTAAAACAGAGGACCTCGGTGACTCCCTACATCAGCCCCTCCCACATCGGCCATGTCACCTGAGCCAAGGACCCGCCATGATGTCAGGGAACCAAATATCTGGGGTAGGTGCCAACCTGTGCCAGGACCTCCCATCTCCTTGGCTAGCTGGTGAGTTCAGTCCCGTCCTTCTGAAAAACGCTAGCCCGCCACGCTTGGTGGCCTGTGATTTGGTAATAGTCTAAAGAGCTCTCTACTGGTCTAAGAGCAAAGGTAAAATATGGGGTCAAGGGGGACCAGTGGTACATACCTATAATCTCAGGCTGAGACCTGAGGATCACAGTTCAAAGCCAGCCCAGGTAGGAAAGTCTGTGAGACTCTTCTCTCCAATTAACCACCAAAAAGCTGGAAGTAGAGCTGTAGCTCAACTGGTAGAGTGCCAGTCTCCAGTGAGAAATCAAAGCAACAGCACCTACATCCTGAGTTCAAGGCCCAGTACTGGCTTTTTTTTTTTAAAGGAGATCAGGGAAGGGGTGGGATTCTAAAAGAGTTCTTGCATGGTGAAGACAGGCTGGTGATGTGAACAGAGGGTTTCTCCTGCAGTGACACCAAAAGGGCTGGTCTTGCCAAAATGCAGCTGATACTTGCCTGACAGTGACCACTGAGTCCCAGGAGCCTCCGGCCCCTAAGGGCTACTCTGCTCCTCCAAGGTCCTCTGTGAACACACACCAGGCTGGCCTGGTTGCTGGCGTGGGCAGGGAGTGACGGACGGGCCCCCAGGCAGCACCCGTGGCCAGTCCTGCAGCCATCCCCAGCTCTCCCTTTGTCTGTTCAACCCATCAGCCCACCAAGCTGCACTGAGGGCACAGGCCTCCATTCAGCCCACAGTCAGACCCCCAGAGCAGCCCCCAGCACCCCCAAATGCTGACCTCACTATTTCTGAGTTCAGAGCTGGTGAAAAAAGCCCAGAGGAAACAACTTGTGTTGAAGTCAGTTGGTTTTATTAAGAAGAATCAGCTTCTCCACAGCTCCCCACTCAGAACTCCCCACAAACACCCTCAGAGCCTGGCTTTCAGCTCAGTCAATGGACATGAGATTACACACCAAACTCACAGCCGGGATTCATACCATCTTTGGGGTAAACCTTTGAGACGTGGGTAATGCCTGCTGTCAGTCCTGGGGGCCTCGGCATTGCGAGTCGGGACTGACAGGAGTATGAATCCACAGGGCGCGAGCGGAGTGAGGTGGCGGTGCGTGGCAGGGTTCAGAGGTGCAGCAACCCCAGCGTTCACGGGATAGCTGCTGTGTGCCACGTGCCAGCGACGCCCCGCAGCAGGAAGCAAGCTTGCTGCCTGCAAAGTCTGGAGGCCCGCACAGGCCTCAGGCCCGGGGAGATGGGGTCCCTCAGCTTTGAGGGACGTGACACAGGTGTCTTTCCACACGCAGGACATGGCCTCGCTCCATCCACTCCAGCAGCTGGTGCTTGTTCCTGGCCATCTACAGTCTGTGTCTCAGTTCCTGCTTTCCCAGACCCCATCTGGGCAGCAAGGTAAGAACCCGGGAGCAGGCACAAGCCCAGGACCAGCCACATGCCGTTACTGGCACTTCCCGAGAAAGGGGATCACCCCGCTGGCATTAAAACCAGCCCCTGCCGTGTTCTAGGCCGAGGTCCCTTTCCTTGCTGCCCCCTTGCTTTCTTAGCCTCCTGCTGGGGCTGGCCACCACCTCGGCCTCAGGGGAGTTGAGCCTGATTTGGGGTGGGGGCAGGGATGGGGTGGCACAGGGGGAGAAGCCCTACTTCCTCCAGAATCTTTTCTGGATGGATGGATGCAGTCACTCCTCAAAGTCTGGCGCGGTTCTGTCTGCACGGAGCAGCAGCACCCCCTACAGGCCGTGACGAGCACTCTCAGATTGTCTCAGAACTTCCTGACCCAGGGCAAACATGTTCAACTCCTGCTGACATTCCTGAGCGTCACGCACCAAGGCTCTGCCGAGTGTTCATCCTGACTGATTCCTCAACCTAACCTGTGCGGTAGAGAATCAAACTATGCCTCTGGGGACCTTCCAGAAAGTACTAGAACAGTCCAACTGACACCCATGTTCTCTTCTGCCCCTTCCATTCCCATCTCTACCAAGTGGGGCTGGAAACGATGAAGGAAGCCGAACTCTCACCTGCTGTATAGCTGACAAGCAGAGAGTTTGGAAAGCCAGAATGTAAACAAAATGCCACTCTACCTTCCTGCCCAAGTTACACTTGCTCTCCTTCACATCCAAGGCATCTGAGACCAGTGTCAGGAGACGCAAGAATATGACCAATCTTTACGTGTTTCGGTTGAGCAACACACGTCACCCTCTTGGAAGGGGAAGAGGACTAACAGTTAATTCAGTTATCAGAAGACGGAAGAATGAGGTGACAGAGCCCGGGCAGATGACCCAGGAGTTCAGAGTACAATGCAGGATGAAGCGTTGAAGTCAGTTTGAACTGTTTGAACACCCCTTGATTAAAAATCACTAATTAGCTGTGTGTTTTCCTAGAAAACTCACCTAACCTGTCTGAGCTTCCATTTCCTCCTCTATAAAAAACGAGCGAATAATTCCTTTTAAGAGCTCGCATGCCTGCGCATTTTAATTAGGAACAATTAGGAGATCGAAGAACGTAAAGGCCAATAGCAGAACAGCAGAGGGACAGCACATGCCCCTCCCGTGCTCCCCCTTCCTGCTGGGCGACCTGCCCCCCCCAATTGTCTGTGTTGATGACTGATGGCAGTGAGAGAGAGGTGCTGGCCGGGGTCCTTCCAAGAAGGAGGCTCGCTGTCCCAGTCATCAGTCTGGCAGATTCCCTTGGGAGACAGCTTTCCTCCAGCGGGAGGGAGGAGGATGTCTACGTGGAGCAGAGGCATCCTGGCTGCAGGCCTTGCCTCCTCTCTCTGCTTTTCTCCCGTGTATGGGAGCTTCGGACCAATGACCAGCTGTCCCCGGAGCTGCATGGCCCCGTGGCTCCCCCTGGCATTCTTGCAGGTTCAGCTGGGATCCTGTAGCATCCCAGCCACTTCCTCCAGGGAGGACTCGGTCCCTCCCCTCCCCTCCTGCCTCCTCAGCCCTGCTAACCAGCTCCCCCCCCCCCCCCCCCGCCTCCCCCCATGGGTTTGCCCTGACCCTTCTGGGCCTTTGAGCCTCTGCGAGCAGGGCAGCAGGAGGGGCAAGTGGAAGGACTGGTTTGGGACTCCTGTTTACGTCTCTGTTTATCCCTGTGTCTGGCTGGCCTCCTCCTGTATGTGGCAATGCCTGGCGGTGCCTGGGGGGGGCGGGGAGCCTCCACAGGGCTCCGGGTGGGTTGTGGGACCTGATTGGGATGTGCGGGGAGGGGCCCCCCTGTGTCCAGCCTGTCTTTCAGGTGCCCTAGATTTGATCTTCTGCCCCTCCCTTCTCAACTAGGTCTGCAGCCGAATCTTCTCTCCTTTCCACAGCAACAAAGCAACCTCCTCCTCCCACAGTCGGGGCCTGGCCTGGCCTCCCAGGTAAGAAGTGCCCACCTCCCCTGGGTGTCGGCAGCCCGTGGGGGTTTCCCTGGCCTCTTTAGCTCCTCTAGGACCCGAACGACTGGAGACTGTCCAGCAAGCACACGGGGGAAGGAAGCCCAGTTACAGCCAGAGGTTTGTCCCAAAGTCACTGACGAGGCCAGGAAATGAGAATCCAATGCCCAGGCTGTGGTGGGCACTGGACCCGGCCGTCAGGTCCTGGCATCACTCCTCTGGGAACCAGGGTCCAGACAACATCCGGGGAATACCAAATGACACCCCCCCCACACACCCAAGCTCCTCCTAGTTGCTCTCACACCACCGAAGAGAGGGGGAATGCCACAGGCTCAGTGTCCCAGACAACAGAGCCTCCTACCTCAGGCCCATGAGGCAGGCTGCATCCTGCAAGTGGGCGCCTGGGGAGGGAGGGCAGAGGGGTCATGGACACATGCAACGCCTATTCACCAATTAGAAAAAAAGATACCTATTCCGGGAGCCAGCGGCAGCCTTGTGCCAGGTTGTGTGCTGAAGCTGCCATTTCTTCCCTCAACACAGACTCCTAGGAAAAAAACAATAACCATAGGACTTGGCGCAAATGGCTGCCGTGATCTTGGTGTGAAGATCCTCACTAACCCAAGCTGCCCCCTCCCACCCAAGGATTAGAGCTCTAGGGAGGAAGGAGAGGTGTCACCTAGTAGTTCAAATAAATAGGGGCCTCCCCACCCCCGCGCCCACCCTCCAACCCTACCCCAAAGTTAGGATCTGGACTCGATCTCCGTCCTCCCAGAACTTTGTAGTTCTGGACCCAGATCTGGGAGAGGGACCAATGCTCACATCTTCTAATATTTGATCAGAGAGACCATTGGACTAAGATCATTCTAGTTGGGTATGGTGATGAGCGCCTCTAGTCCCAGCCCCCTGGGACGTTGAGGCAGAAGCACTGGGTGCAGGTATTCAAGCCCAGGCGAGACAGCATAAAAGACCCCATCAAAGGAAAAAAAATCTTCCTAGGGAGGGAGAATAAAGGACTGGTTTAGAGTCCTGATAAGGACTGGAGGAGAAAAATGAATGAACTATGCTGGAAAACAAAATCAATCCAATTGGGTAATTGACTGGTTGTGAAGGGGGAGGAAGGAGGTCTGGCAAAGAACCAGTCAAAGAACAAATTAATTAATGAGAAGGAAGTTTATAGGAAGACGGAGCCTTGACCCTGAAGGTCTGCTCTGGGCCAGCTTCTCCCCAACACAACCCTGTCTGGCAGAACAGACCCTCTCTGTGAAGGCTTCCTGCCATTCTGTTGTAACACACGTCTCCCGGGGAACAGAGCCCTTCCTTAATTTGTCTCTGGTCCTTTCGTATTCCTCGTCATAAAGATGTCCATCAGATGATTCTGAATATCTTGAGAGAGAGAAGGGGAAAGAGGGGCAGAGGCAAGGAGAGGAGGAAGGGAGACTAAGCCCTTTATCTGTGTAGGCAGGGGGCTCTAAACTGGGCACTACCCAGACCCCTAAATCTAGATTGTATTTCATCCTTGCAAAAGATAGATCTAGGTCAAAGAGCACTTTTCCTATGACAAAAAAAGACCAAGGAGAATATCTCCTGACCAGCATGAATAAAAGGAAGGAAGCCAGGCATCTGTGGCCCATGCCTGTAATCCTAGCTACTCAGGAGGCTGAGCTCTGAGGATCACAGATCAAAGATAACCTGGGCAGGGAAGTCTGTGAGATTCTTACTTCTAGTTAGCCAGCCAAAAGCCAGAAGTGGAGCTGTGTCTCAAGTGGCAGAGCAATAGCTTTAAATGGAAAAGCTAAGGGACAGCACTGGCACCTTGAATTCAAGTTCCTGAACCACAAATAAATAAATAAACACATAGATGGGTAGATAAAGAAATAAATAGGATGAGCCGGGCGCTGGTGGCTCACGCCTGTAATCCTAGCTACTCAGGAGGCTGAGATCTGAGGATCACAGTTCAAAGCCAGCCCGGGCAGGAAAGACTGTGAGACTCCTATCTCCAATAACCACCAGAAAACCGAAAGTGGCACTGTAGCTCAAGTGGTAGAGCGCTCGCCTTGAGCTGAAGAGCTGAGGGACAGCGCCCAGGCCCAGAATTCAAGCCCCACGACCGACAAAAAAAAAAAAAAAGAAATAAATAGGATGAATGTGAATCTACATCGTGTTGATTTAAATACCTTTGATTAGAACCAATGCACTCACTGGGCCTGGCCATCCCTGCCTGTTATCCCAGTACTCTAGAAACTGAGATATTGAGTTCAAGGCTCACCTGGGGCTACATCTTCAAACCCAGTTTCACAAACTAAAATTAAACCACGATACTCTCGCAGAAGAAAACAGTGGTGTGGGGTAAAGAGTTTGTAGCTGTATGGAAGCTCTTCCTGTCACCAGGCTGGATGGCATCTTATCTTTAGTTGGTACCAGATGGACACCTCTGTCACCTGGCTCTGTGGGACAAAGAAACCAAGCTTGGCAAACAACCATTTTCTTGTCCCCTTCTGAGCTTTGTGTTGGGGGTCTTCATGAATAACCCAGCAAGCTCCTTTTATGGTGGAAAAATGAAAGGAGGAAATAATCTGTGTAACAAACAGTGAGTCACAGACTCAAACCCAGAGAAGCCACCTCCCTGCCCTGATCATCTGCTCGCTTGCTTTCTTCTTTCTTTCCTTCTTTCCTTCCCTTCCTTCCTTCCTTTCTCTCTCTTTCCTTCCTTCTTTCTTTCCTTCTTTCCCTTCCTTCCTTCCTTCCTTCCTTCCCTTCCCTTCCCTTTCCTTCCTTCTTTCTTTCTTTCTTTCTTTCTTTCCTTCCTTCCTTCCTTCCTTCCTTCCTTCCTTCCTTCCTTCCTTCCTTCCTTCCTTCCTTCCTTCCTTCCTTCCTTCCCTTCCCTTCCCTTCCTTCTTTCCTTCCTTCCTTCCTTCCTTCCTTCCTTCCTTCCTTCCTATCTTTCTCTCTCCCTCCCTCCCTCCCTCCCTCCCTCCTTCCCTCCCTTCCCCCCCCCCTCTCTCTTTCTCTTTCTCTTTCTTCTATTTGGTTCAGGTCCTGGGGCTTGAACTCAAGCTTTGCTCAAGGCTAGTGTTCCACCACTTGAGCCACAACTCCATTTCCAGCTTTTTTGGGGGGCGGGTAGTTAACTGGAGATAAGAGTCTCACGGATTTTCATTCCCAGGTTGGCTTTGAACCCTGATCCTCAAATTTCAGCCTCCTGAGTGGCTAGAATGACAAGTGTGAGCCACTGGCTGGGCACCTAGTCTCCCCCTTTTTTTTCTACCCATGTATTCCAGTAACTCCACTTTCCTAGAAATTCCAATTTCCAGTTCCATTCCCTTTGCAAAAATAAGATTCAGTGTCTCCTGGGAACTGCCACCCTCTTGAGTTCGCAAGAGGCAGACACCGGAGGGCGTGCCTTGGCCTGCTGAATCTCTGTGGGTCAGCGTGTCTTGTATCCTGTCCCCCCACCCCCTCGCAGGCAGTGGGCCGCCCCGGGCTGCCAGGATCCTCGCTAGACTCCCATCTGGAAGCCGCACCGCACCTCCCGGTGCCCAAGCATCCCCCAGGCCCCGGGGGTACCGACGAGCCCAGTGACCTAGAGGAGCTGGAGAAGTTCGCGAAGACCTTCAAGCAGAGGCGCATCAAGCTGGGTTTCACACAGGTTGGCGTGGGGGAAGGAGGCGGAGGAATCTGAGTTCAGGGAGTGGTCCTGGGCCTCCTGCGTGCAGCTGTGAGTGGTAGGGAAACGGAGGAGGTCAGGGCCAGTGGAGGGGCGAGGATGGAAGGCTGGGCTGGGGGAGAAGCCAGTGTTCCACCGTAGAGGGGAGAGGGCTTGGGAAGGAGCAGAGGGGGCTGCGGGTGCTGACGGACTGGGGTGGGGACATAGGGCAGGGGGGCCTCGTGTCCTCATGGACCTCCTGCTCCGCTGCTTGCTCAGGGAGACGTGGGGCTGGCCATGGGAAAGCTGTATGGCAATGACTTCAGCCAGACGACCATCTCAAGATTCGAGGCCCTCAACCTGAGCTTCAAGAACATGTGCAAGCTCAAGCCCCTGCTGGAGAAGTGGCTCAACGATGCAGGTGGGTCTGGGAGCAGCAGCGTGAAGAGCCGGGGGGGGGGGGGGGGGGGGAGGGGGCTGCAGGTGGGTCTGGGAGCAGCAGTGTGAAGAGCCTGGGGGGGGGGGGGGCTGGGGAGGGATTGCTCATCTGCGTGAGGCTTTAGGGTGCCAAGGCATAACACCCCTTTCTCCTCCATCTCCGTCTACAATGAGCTGAGAAGTAAGACAGTAGAAACAGTTGAGGAAGATGGAAACAGCCCCGAGAAAGCCCTCGGAGGGGCGAGGGGCGGCTTTTGGTCCGTTAGGCCTCAGAACAGCTCCCGGAGGCAGTGTTTGGGTCAGCCAGCCAGACCACATTTTCTCAGATCGCTGATGGCCACAGGCCCAGGCCTGGACAGGCCAGCCAGTCCCTGGCTGGGCAGTACAGGCCTGGCACAGCCCTGTACCTCACCAGTCTGGCACAGATGTCAGGGCAGAGCCTATGGTCAGGCCTGGCTGGGGAAAACTGACCACAGGAGGGGGAGGGGGACAGGGGGATAGTCCTGCCTGGAGGTCAAGGGTGCAGGCCAGCGCCAGGTGTTGGGAATGGTGCGTGCTGGGGGCAAGCATGGGGGGGGGGAGGCAGGGGAAGGAACCAGCCTGGTGTCAGGGAGTAATGTGGGGTATGGAGGGTCTCATACATTGGGGCCAGGTGAACCTTTGTTGTTAGAGACTGGCCTCTAAGTTGTAGGATAGTTGCTAATAGCACCCCCCCCTCCTCTGGTCATTACCAGCCTTTCCCAAGGGAGGGGTGCTGGTCTAGAGTGGCCTGGATCAGGGTGGAGAGGAAGGGAGGACGGGAAGGAGGGAGAGAGAGAGAGAAGGGTGGGTGGGAGAAAGGGAGGGAGTTTATCTCCAGGGCTAGGCTGTGTTCAGTGGTCGTGTGACAGTTCGTGGCTTCCGTGGAGGGGGTGAACTGTGGAAGTCCTCCCCCAGGGAAACATGGGAAAGCGCAGAAGCCCCTCCCTCCCCCAGGCTGTCCCTGAGACGGCTCTCAGGGAAGCATCAGAGCAGGAGAAATGATAGGAAGGCCTCGCACCTGTCTTTGAGCAGACGCCAGCCTAAGGTGCGTCCCTCCGCCCCACCCACCCCACAGCCTCGGGTCCAGTGCTGCTGGATAACTGGCTTTGGTGGTGACATTTTGCCACCGAGTGAAAGGGGCTTTGGGCTCAGAGTGCTAGTGCGCTCTACCTGGCACTTGAGTGCTGGTGTGTCTGCGAAGCAAGCCCCCCAGTGGGAGTGGGAGGATGGGTGTGACCACTAACCCCAGACCCTCAGCCCAGAACAGCGAGAGGCAGGACTCAGTCTGGTCTGGTCCCCTGATGGAGGAGGAGGGGCCAGTCCTGACAGAGTCACCACTGACCCCTGGGGAGACCCGGGGTGTCCCCTTCACTGAGCTTGCTTTCCTTCCCCCCGCCCCAGAGTCCTCCCCGTCAGACCCCTCAGCAGGCACACCAGCCTCCTACCCCACCCTCAGCGAAGTGTTCGGCAGGAAGAGGAAGAAACGCACCAGCATCGAGACCAACATCCGCCTGACTCTGGAGAAGAGGTTTCAAGATGTGAGTGGCCCCGGGGTGGAGGGTGAGGAGGAAGAGGGGGTGTGAAGCAGGGGGCAAGCAGGCACCCCATGGGCAGAAGGCCAGGCCCAGAGCAGGGCTCCGGGCACCAGTGCCAACTGCCCCTCCCCCTACCAGGAAGATGGTCAAAAAACAAACCACACCTGTAATCCTAGCTACTCAGGAGGCTGACAATCATGGTTCAAAGCCAGCCCAGGCAAGAAAGGCTGTGAGATTGTTATCCCCAATTAACTAACAACCACAAAGCCAGAAGTGAAGCTGTGGCTCAGGTCATAGAGCTAGGCTAGCCTTGGGCGCAAAAAGCTCAGGGACAGTGCCCAGGCCCTGAGTTCAAGCCCTAGGACTGGCACAAAACAAAATAAAACAAACAAAAAAACCTAAATCCAAATCACCTGGTGTTCCCAGGCACCCAGGGATGTCAGCAGGAGGCTGAAACTTCCTCCGCCCCATGGAGCCCTCTTGTGCTGGGCCCATTATCCCTCTCACTGGGAGATGTAAAGAACAGAATCGAGGGACAGTATTTCTGTATCTAGTTCATGAAAGCAAAGCCAGGGTGTTGCACATAAATTATCTTCTCTGAAAATGTTGTTTTTCAGTTTTAAAAAATGGGAAGGTGGCTCAGTGGTAGAGCACTTGCCTTGCATGCCTGAGGCCCTGGGTTCAATTCCTCAGCACCACATAAGCAGAAAAAAAAAAGCCAGAGGTGGCGCTGTGGCTCAAGTGGTAGAGCTCTAGCCTTGAGCTGAAGAGCTGAGGGACAGCGCCCAGGGCCAGAGTTTAGGCCCCACAACCAGACCCCAAAAAAAAAAAAAAAAGTAATCAAATGCCCACTGTAAACAATGTGGACACTACAGGGAGAGAAAGAAAAAAAAAAAAGGAACCCAGTACCAATGCCCTCTGAATGCGTTTCTTTCTTGTTCCTTCCTTCCGTGCATCTTTAAAGACTTATGACCATGTTGCATTTCCATCACAGTGTACATGTGTTTTGAACTTGTGGCAAAAGCATGTGGCAAAGAGCCCTGGGGAGAGGAGGGAAACCCAGCGGAGGCTAAATAGCTTCTAGTCAGAATCCTTCAAGTCCCTGCCTCCAGAGTCTCCCTCAGAGCACCAGGCTCAGGGGCCTCATGGCTACAATCTGCTGCTGATCGGATGACCGAAGCCAATTTCTCCTTCATTTTCCATTTCTCAGATATCATTAAGAAAGGGTGCAGGAGCGTGGCAAAGGCTGGGTGCCAGGGATCAGAACAAGGGACTGGCAACCTTACATTATGTATAATTACCCAGCAGACTTCCCAGGCGTGCAGATGGTAGCTCCCTAGGGAGAAGGGACTGGACTTCAGGAAAGGACGCAAGGGAGGGCATGGCCCAGGCATTCTGTCTGGCCCCACCACCCACCCATAATCCCTCTCTTCAGACATACCCCGAGGATGGCAAGGAAAGGCCTACCTCTAGGGCCCTCCACTGTGTCCAGCGTGTCCTGGCAGTTGACACGTGTTTTCTCGTGTAATCCCCACCCTAATCCGGCATGGTAGGCTCTGTTATCTCCTTTCATAGATGTTAAGACTCAGCAGTTACGCAAGTTTCCTAAAGACACCAACGTAATCTGTGCTCCACGAAGCCGGGGCCTGGCTCTAGAGCTTTGGATCTCTATCTTTCTAACGCCTGCCTCATTGCACCCACCCTCTATCCCTCACCCCAAACCTGACCATGTTCCTTTATGCTCTGTCCGCGCCCCCCTCCCCCCAGAACTCCAAACCTAGCTCAGAAGAGATCTCCATGATTGCAGAGCAGCTATCCATGGAGAAGGAGGTGGTGAGGGTCTGGTTCTGTAACCGACGCCAAAAAGAGAAGAGAATCAACTGCCCTGTGGCCACACCCATCAAGTCTCCCATCTACAACTCCAGGCTGGTGAGTGAGGGGCAGGGAGCCTGCCAGACACGGTGGGGGGAAGAGAGGGGGTCATAATCCTCAGGGAGGAGTGGGGAGGGCCGTCTTCTCCATCCTGGAGGGTGGTGGTCAGTAAGGAAGGAGGCATGTAACACACAAGCAAATGGGTGCTGGATATCACATGGAATTATGTGTTATGAAGAAGGGTGAGGAGCCAGAGCGCCCTCACACCTGTCATCCAGCTCTCGGGAGGTAGAAACAGGAGGATCAGGAGTTTGAGGCCAGCAACACAGGGAGACCTTGTCCCCTCACTTTGTTCCTCCAAAGAAGAGCAGAAATAAAAGGATACAAAGTGACTGAGGGAGGATGCTGATTGGAGATCAGAGAGGACTCCTCTGGTGGGGTAGCATTTGAACAGAGATCCAAAAATCATATGGGGAAGGGTGGTTGGAATTCAGTCTTGTTGGTGTTAGTCATAAAACTTGCATTTAAAATAAAAACAAAACACCACTGATGTTTGCCAAACATCCATTGACCATCTACTACGTGCTAGGATACAAAGATGAACGCCATTTGTTCCCTGTCCCAGAGGGCCTTGCTGCCTAGCAGAGTAACAGACAAATAAACAAATGATAAACAGGATTCCTCTCCTGGGAGAGCTGGGGACAGCAGCTAACAGAGCGCACTCCCTCCGAGAGGCGGTGATTAGTGCAGCCTCCCTAAGGAGATCATTAATACCTGCGTGGAATCCACCAGGACAAGGAGAGACAAATAAGTGTGGTGGGAGCTCTCGCCAGGGAGAATGAGAAGGGTGTGGAAGGAGGGGCACACTTGCATATTCACGGAAGTGTGAGTGGTTTCTATGTGGAGGAATGTTGAGGCTGCACTGGTCAGCAGGGCTGGGTTATGAGGGGGAGGGACGCAGTGCTAAGGAAGTGAAGGCTTGTGGGAATTGTTGGAAGATATTTTGAAGCAGGGCGTTGGCACGGGCAGATTTGCCTTTTGAACAATTGCTTGGACCTCAGGATAAAGGCTGGCTTCAAAAGTACAAGACTGGGGCTGGGAAGGTGGCTCAGTGGTAGAGTGCTTTGCATGCATGAGGCCCTGAGTTCGATTCCTCAGCACCACATAAGCAGAAAAAAAAAAAGCCAGAAGCGGCACTGTGGCTCAAGTGGTAGAGCGCTAGCCTTGAGCTGAAGAGCTGAGGGACAGCAACAGGCCCAGACTTCAGGCCCCACAACCAGCAAAAAAAAAAAAAAAGTACAAGACTGGGGATTAGAAGCATGGCTGGGTTGCTAGAGTACCAGCCAAAGAGTGGACGTGTCCAATATCAAGCTTGACTTATGGTCTTGGATCTAAAAAAAAAGTATAAGATTGGTTACTATATCTATATCTATATCTATATCTATATCTATCTGTGCTAATAGTGGGGCTTGAACCCAAGGCCTCATGTTCTTGCTTGGCTTTTTCACTCAAGGCTGAATCTGTACCACTTGAATCACAACTCCACTTCTGACTTTTTGCTGGTTAATTGGAAATAAGAATCTCACTGATCGATGCCTTCCTGGGCTGGCTTCGAACCTCAGTCCTCAGATCTTAGCCTCCCGAGTAGCTAGGATGACAGGTGCAAGTTACCAGCACCCAGCTTGGTTACATGATTCTTTGGTTATTCAGTAGCAAAATAATGCGGCTGGTTGTGAACATAGTTCAACTGATAGAGCACCTGCCTAGCAAGTACAAGACCTTGAGTTGAAACCCCAGTATTGCCCCCCCAAGGTAGTTAAAAATAATGAGGATGAAGTAAACTCATATGGTGAGAAAGAGGGGATGGAATGAACTCAAGAGACAACTGGAAGGTCTTGGTTAATACATGGAAAGCGCTGGGTGGGGTCCGGGAAAGCATGGAAGAAAGAAGACTGAGCATGCGGGCTGGGACAGCGGGGTAGACGGTAACCACCTGTATGCAAAAAGCAAATGGGATGAGCAGCTTTGAGAGTGGGCAGAAGGAATGACCGGTTCTTCACGCCAGGAGACTGTCCACAGGCATGTGGAATGATGGGTGTGGAGGCCAGGAGAGGGGCTGAGATGGGGACATGGATGTGGGGAGAAGGCACTGTGCACAGACGGCGATGGAGATCCTGCGTGGGGAGAGGCTCCACTGTGGAGATTGTATGGGGGAAATGAAGAGGGAAGGTCCTATCCCAATCCTGGGGACAGCAGCACTTGAAAGGAAGAAGCAAAGAAAGAGGATCCAGGGAAAACATGGAGAAGGAAGAGCCAGAAAAGGCCATCTACTGCAACCAAGTAGCAGGGAGAATCATTGTACAGGTGTTATGGGAACAGAGATAAAAGACACAGACTTCAGAATGGGACTCAGGAGGGCGGAGACCATCATTTGTTCGAGGAATACACTAGGAATTAGAAAGAGGAACGGAGCAGCAGAAGGGACAATCCAGGAGAAGCATGCAGTTATGAACACTCTGCTGTCGTGAGGGGAATCTTGTGAAGAACTTCAGCCTGGCTGGAGCCAGGGGCTTGGGACTCAAAATTACAGAGGCTGAGGAAGGCTGGGTCATGATGTGTCCCAGGTGCTCTGTGACCCCCAAAGCTCTAAGGAGCCATTGGACATTTTAAGTTGGAAGGCAGGGTGCTGATCGCTCATCATTGCTATCATAAATGGCAAAGTTGGAGCTGGGGATACATTTCCCTGGTGCATGCGCGCATGCGCGCACACACACACACACACGCACGCACACACACACACGCACGCACGCACGCACACACACACACACACACACATGCACACACACACACGCACACACACACACACACACACACGCACACAATATTCCTGCCCGTGGTCTGTATAGCATGAATAAATGCGATTCGTGCTGACCTCCAGCGGTTCCATCCATAGGTATGACCTGTCCTCAGAAGGAAATGGAAAGAGTTGGTCACTGTGACTCCATCCATTTATTATTTATTTGAAAACAACAACTTTTCTTGGGTGTGGCAGGCAGGGAGGGAAGGAGAAAGAGGAGCCGAGTGATAGCATCTCTCACCACTCCGCCACTCTCTTTAACTGTTCCCCACACCCATCTCCACCCTTCACCGGGGCCCTGGCCTACTGAGTAGGCTCATTGTCAGGGGAGAGGTACATGGAAGCAGCCAGAACCAATGCTGATTAATTAAGAAATGTGAACATGTTACATCCTGTTCAGAGGGGATGTTGCAGAAGGAGGAGAGGAGACACACTAAATCACGGGTCCCTGAGCAGAACTGCCTGTCTGTACCTTTGGAAACGCCATTCCAAGCTGCCCCTTTCCGGATGAGAAGAGTAAGGGGAGTTCAAGTAGACAGATCTCAGGGTGAAAGGAAAGTTAACAAAGCATTTAGTTATCTCCATGAGCCCCTGGCTTTTCCTTCAGGAAAGAAGAGAACTAACATTTAACAAGCTGAAGCTCTTTGCCAGCCTTTGGGTTGGAACCTTTATGGACATTAGCTCACTAAATCTTAATTAAAAGGAAATAATCAGGGATGTGTTGCTGCTGTTTTACAGGTGAGAAAACCCAATTTCAGTGGGGTTGGGTAACTTGCCCAAAGTCATAGAGATGGTGAATGATGGGACCTGGTCTGTTCTCTTTGATTCCACAGTTTTCTAGGCTGTTCTAAGGATAGAAACAGCGGGAGAGAGGATGACAGTGTACATGGGCAGTGACAATCATCTCAAGTGTCCCCCACCCCCCTCCTTTTTTTCCCCCCAGTTCTGGCACTTGAACTCAGGGCCTGGGTGCTGTCCCTGGGTCTCTTTGTGCTCAAGGTTATCGCTCTACCACTTGAGCCATAGCACCACTTCTGACTTTTCCTGAGTAGTTTATTGGAGATAAGAGCCTCATAGACTTTCCTTCCCCAGGCTAGCTTCGAACCATGATCCTCAGATCTCAGTCTGCTGAGTACCTAGAATTACAGGCGTGAGCCACTGGCGCCCGGCTGAAGTCCCTTTCTGATCTCTGAGGTTGGAGCAGGGAAAGAGAATGAAGACTTGTAACAACCTTCTCTTGCCTTTCAGGTCTCTCCCTCAGGGTCCCTGGGACCCCTCTCAGTCCCTCCTGTCCACAGCACCATGCCAGGCACAGGTAAGCTTTAAAATGAGGTTTCTGAGACTAAAGGCATGATTCAAGTGGTAGAGCACCTACCTGCCTACCAAACCTGAGGCCCTGAGTTCAAATTCCAGTGCCACCAATAGTGAATTCATTAATTGAGATTGCTAGACAGCACCAAAACTCTTTTACATAACAGACATCAAGACTGAAATGTATCTGAAATGTATCAGGACTGAAAAAATGTATCTAAAGAAGCATGCCCTAAACGGATTTCAAAGGACATTAAAAATCTGTGCTAGAGAAAACAAGGTTTCATGATCAAAGAAGTCTGGGAAATGCTGGGTAAGCAAAGTTTAAACAAACGTGTGTTTGGTTTGGTTTTAATCACAGTACTCCTAAGCACTCTAGGGCATAATACATTCCAGTATGAGGTGTACCAGCAGCCCGAGGAAGGCAGAACTCCACATCATTCCTACAGGACTCTTAATTTTTTTTCCCCCAAAAGTCCCTGTAGCATTTTGAAGAACTAGACAAGAGTGATCTGTGCCAGCCTTGGGTGCTGACATAGCTATCCAGATGTTCTCCATTTTTTAAAACAAAGTGTTTTAGTTTGGATGATAAAATGTAGGTCACCTCACCCATGGAATGCTGTCTGGAAGACTCCAAACAGGAACTTTCAATTGAGTCCAAACCTGTCAGGGGAAAGAAGCAAGCCAGTATGAGCCATCAGAGCCCAGGACCAAGCGGAGACTTAAATAGCCTCCTCCCTCCCGGTTCACACTCTCCTGGGGCGACCTCCAGCCAGTCAGAACGCAGAGCCAGCCGCTGGCAGTCTCTAACTGTGCCCTTAGCGTCCCTTTGTCCCCTTGTCCCCGATATACTTTTCTTTGTCCCCTCTTCTTTTCTAAGCTTGGGAATCTTGCTCCTGTCTTGCCTCTCCTTCTGGGGCTGCCAATACCCAGCCCAGGGTGTGTCCCAGAGTAGGATGAGTTTAGCATCTGTCTTCTTTGCATCTGGCAAAACCAGCCACACGGCTCTTGAGAACCTGGGGCTGCACAAAGCATGGGGCTGGCTGGCAGGTGAAGATGGAGGCCAGCTTGGTAGGCGGTGGGCGGATGGGCGGGGGGTAGTGAGGGAGAGGAGAGGGTGAACTCTCTTTGGGGTTACAGCCGGAAGTCTAGTGTTGGCAGGGCTGTGTCACGAGGTCCCTGGACTCGGCCGCATTATTTTCCTCTTGTGTTTGCCTCTCCTTGTCCTCAGTAACGTCATCCTGTTCCCCTGGGAACGACAGCAGGCCTTCGTCTCCTGGCTCAGGACTCCACGCCAGCAGCCCAACTGCATCTCAAAATAACTCCAAAGCAATGATGAACTCCTCCTCCAGCTTTAACTCCTCAGGGTGAGCTGCGGGGGAGCACCGAGGCCCCGGGCTGGGCCAGTGCCTTGGGACAGAGACCTTGTCATGAGACAGGAAGAGGGGGTGTGGTGGCAGGGAGAGGACAGAGTGGAGAGCCACACTGTATCCCCCACGAGTGGGGATTTGGGGAAGAGAAGCTGCCCTGAGAAGTCCTGGCAAGGAGCGGATATCAACAAAGCTAAAATTTCCATCTTTGCTTTGATGATGGAAATTTCCAATCACCCCTATCAGGAAGGCCCAGGTCCTTTGCCGGGCTTAGGAATGCTTCACTCCACGCCAGGAACCTGCCTCCCTCGATGTTCAGACATGTGCTTAGAACTTAGGCACAAACAAACCCCTAGGCCTCAGGTGTGGCGGACACAGGGAGACAGGGAAGTGGTAGTGATTGCTGTGTTCCTCTCCAGCCCGGGTGGCAGCGGGAAAGTAGCCTTCTAGGCTGTAGCAATTGAGCCAAAGAAGCTACCCTAAAAGCATTCTCAGAGAAGACACCTTGAGAATTTGCCTCCATGTAGGAGAAAACAGAGATTTAAAAAGTTAGGTGATAGCTGGGCACGATGGTGCGTGCCTGTAATCCCAGCACTTGAGCCAGGAGCAAGCTTATTCCAGCCCAGTGTGGGCTTCACATACCAAAGACCCTGTCTCAAAAAAAAGCAAGAAAGTTGGGTGATAGACTCCCCACCTGAACATCTAGGAAGAGATGATGCCACTTGTCCTGATCCAGTCAGTTCAGCAAGGCAGACAACTTTGATTGGCCAATTGTGGCAGAGCAAGAAGTCGACAGGCATGGTAGCACATGTCTGTAATCCCAGCTATGCAGGAGGCATTGGTAAGAGAATCACAGTTAGAGGCTGCCCCCTCCCCCAGAGCCAAGAGCAAGGTCCTACCCGAAAAGTAACTAGAGCAGAGAAGAGCTGGGGTTGTTACCTGACAAGGGCAAAGTCCTGAGTTCCAAACCCTAGTACTATCAGAAAAATACAATTAAGATACAATTCTTGTATCACAAAATTCACCATTTTAAA
The DNA here is from genome assembly GCF_024711535.1 of Dipodomys merriami. NCBI lineage: Eukaryota > Metazoa > Chordata > Mammalia > Rodentia > Heteromyidae > Dipodomys > Dipodomys merriami. The sequence goes on along the minus strand of NW_027202305.1, from coordinate 4,639,629 downwards.
GTGTAGAGTTTTGTGGGTTTTTTCCCTATAATTACTAAACTGTGCAACTATCACCATGATCAAAACACATGTGTGTATATACATGTGTATATATGTGTGTATATATGTGTATGTATAATCAAAACTCATATAGACCTATATATAGTATGGATATGTAGATATAGAGTATATAAAGAATTTGAACTCAAAAGTCTTATGCTTGGTATTTTACCACATGAGCCACACGCCCACTACTTTTTTCATTAGTTATTTTTGAAATAGGATCTCAATTGATTTTTGCCTGGACTACAGTCCCCCTAAATACACGTCTTGTATAAGCAAGATGACAGATGTACACTGCCATGCCCAGCTTTTGGTGGTTGGGATGGGGGGGGTCTTCAGGACACTTTGCCTGGGCCGGCCTATACCTGTTACCAGTCTTTCTCCATCACATATTTAACTTTGGAACGGGCCTGTTTCTTGTCTTCCTTCCAGATCTTGGTACCGATGGAGCCACCCCACCTACCTCCACTGAGACCATACAGCTCCCCTACGCCCCCTGGCCCGTGTGCCCCACTGGGAGGAAGGGAGTCGTGCCTTCCACATCTGGACAGATTCCCTTCATAGGAGTGGAAGAAAAGCCCACTCTTGCCTTTTCCAGGAGCAGAGGCCTCTGGAGAGCCAAACTGTGACTGAGCCGTGCGCTGGCTTCTGATGCTCTGAAGATAGGAGGCCCCTCGTGGGAACTGACCATGTTCACTTTCCTGGCCTGTGTCCTACCTTCTAGCTCTGAATATTCTAGACTGTTCTACCACGGAGCTGTCTCCATGGAGTCCTGTGTTGCAGAGAGAGGCCTTCTAGCCATTCTTCTCCAATTCAGCTACAGGGTTTGCCTGGTGTGCCAAACTACCAGAAGAAGACATAAAAGTTTTAACTCTGAATGTAGCCGCAATCCCAGGCTGACCCCCAACTTGGAGGAAAGATTAGGATCAGATATCTCCCCAGAAGCCTAGATGTCTTCTGAGCTCAGCAACATTTTTACTTTCACCTATTTTTTTTTTAACCAACTGGCTCCCTGGTACTAGGGCTTGAACTCTTGCCTGTTTTTTTTCACTTGAGCTACAGTTCCACTTTCTGCTTTTTTTTTTTCTGGTTAGTTGGAGATAAGAATCTCAGATTTTCCTGCCTATGCTCAATTCAAACCATGATTCTCAGATCTCAGCCTCTTGAGTAGCTAGGATTACAGACCTAAACTACTGGTGCCCAGCTAGATCTTTTCCCCTTTTGCAACCTCCAGGTTCAATTCCTTTTTCACCATCTGCTCTGGCCCCCAGACACTTTGTTCCACCCTGTGGTTCTCTTCTGTTTATTCAAGGGTACCCCGAAGTACAAGAGCTGTATTTCCTTCCCTCCCTCCCGCATTTCCCCTTCTCTAGTCCTTCTTTAGGCTGCAGAGAAGAAAGAACTCAAGAGCAAGCTCACAACCATGTCACCAGCAACATACTTGTACATAGTCCTTTCCAGGTTTTACATTATGTTCTTTTCTCCTTAACGTGGAATTTTCCAGGAAAAAAAAGTTGAACTCAGGTGTGAATTTTAAAGACATCTCTGTAATATTTTATCTTCTTTTAAAAAAAGAAAAGAAAAGAAAGGAATTAAAAGAAAACAAAACCAAAGTGTCAGTTACTTCCACGGAGTTTCCACATGGGCTGGGCCACTTTACTGACTTTCTCTTTTTTCTTTTTCTTTTCTTTTTTTGAAATATTATCCTTCAAATCTCATTCTTTGTGGGCCAGTGTGTAGAGCCAGCCATATCATGAAGCCAAAATGACTATTTTTTAAAAAGACTACATATCCAGGAAATGGTTGAGACGCAAAGGAATCTCTATTCTTAAATCAGTTTGTTTTGTGATGAGATGAATGATTCCACTCCTGATCAAAAAGGCTTCAGTTTCAGCTCTGTGCTTTTTATTTTTCTTTATGAGGCAGGGAGGGACTTGAGTGCATGCAACAAAGTGAAGGCTGGAAAATTATTCCGGTTGGTACATGACTTTGTGTTACCCCACTCTTAGCCCCAATTGATGCTAAGAAGTTAATACAGAAGAGCCCTGAAGAGTTCAGCGTGCCTATGCTTTGGCACAAAACTACCTTGAAGGCAGAGTAGGCAAGAGATTTGTTTCTTCATTTTGTAAGTGAGAAATGCAACCGGTTAAGATCAGATCAGAGGCTGAATAGGTGAAGGCCAGGGCCTCTTTTTTTTCCCTTCCTTCTTCCCTTCCTTCCCTCCCTCCCTCCCTCCCTCCCTCCTTCCTTCCTTCCTCCCTTCCTTCCTTCTTCCCTTCCCTCCTTCCTTCTTTCCTTCCTTCCTTCCCTTCTTCCCTTCTTCCTTTCTTTTTTCCTTTGCCAGTCCTGGGTCTTGAACTCAGAGCCTGGGCGCTATCTATCCCTGAGCCTTTTTGTGCTCAAGGCTAGTGTTCTACCACTTGAGCCACAGCCAGTGTCACTTCCAGCTTTTTCTGTGTGGTTTATTGGAGATAAGCGTCTCACAGACTTTTCTGCCCCAGTAGCTTTGAACCAAGATCCTCAAATTTCAGCCTCCTGAGGAGCTAGGATTACAGGCATGAGCCACCAGTGCCCTGCTATCTCTTATTTCAGATGCCCTACAGGTGGACTAGTTTTTCTCAATGGAAATTAGTAGCTATTTTAGGCAGAAGGTCATTTAAAAGCTACATATAAGCTGGGCATCAGTGGTTCACACCTGTCACCCTAGCTACTTAGGAGGCTGAGATCTGTGGATCACTGTTAGAAGCATAAGCAGGAAAGTCTATGAGGCTCTTGTTTCCAATTAACACCAAAACAAGCGAGAAGTGGAGCTGTGGCTCAAATGGTAGGGCACTAGCACAAAAGCTCAGGGACAGTGCCCAGGCCCTGAGTTCAAGCCCCAGGACACACACACACACATGCCACATATATTTGGCTTTGGAATATATTGGCACCTTCAGCAAGGAGGTTAAAGGTCATGGAGGCTATTGGGGGGGGTGTCATGGGTAATTAAAAATATAAATAGTTATCATTGAGCTATAGGGAATAAAGTTCCTACATATAACAGCTGATGAAAAAAATCTAAGGTTGAGTATTTGTTTCAAATAATAGCATCCTGTGGGAAACCTGGGCAGAAGAGTCAGCTGATCCTGGAACTTGAATGTGGTTCAGATGAAAAGTTCTCCCTCATGCCACAAAGTGGAAGGAAGGTTCCCTTGTCAAGAAAAAGTTCTAGTTCAAGGGGTCAGTGGGGTGCAATGGGACATATCTAGAGCATCAGCTATTCAGGAAGCTGAGCCAGAGTAGGCAGCATGAGACCCCAAGTCAAAGAAAGAACAGAGTTTTGGGAGCTACGTATATAGCAAAGGAACAGCAGGAGAGTCCATCAGTGGTGTGGATCTGCAGGGCCTCCCCTGACTCCTAGGCATCCATGCCCATGTGCACCCTTCCTGTGTACTAATAGAGACCAGAGCCGACCCTTTCCTGCCACAGATCCACCCTCCTTGGCATCCTGCTCAGGTGTGCATCTGCTCAGGTGAGTGCTGAAAGTCATCTGCTCGGTCCATGCCCCTAACCTGCCCCTAGGCTAAGCTCAGGATCTCTTAGTTCCCATTGCCTGTTGCCAGGGACATTTGCTGAGCAGAACCCAACCTGTCAGTGAACACCCATCCACCGTTCCTATCGTGGGAGTCTATAAAAATCCACCATTCCAAGGAGTTCATGGGAAGTCTCTGGGAGCAGAGGTTCTTGACTTCAGTTGCACACAAGCACAACCGTGGGGAGCGTTGGCAGTGAGTGAGGCCTACACAGAGAGTAGAGTCAGATTGACTTTAGGGGAGGAATTGGGATTCTCAGAGCTCTCCCAATGGCTGTAATGTGTGATGAAGGTGGAAAAGTCCACATCGCTGAGGGCCTTGTTCACATGCAATCCCAGCGCTGGGGAGGTTGAAGCATGAGGATTGTGAATTCAGGGCCAACCTGGTGACATGGTGAGAATTTGTCTCAGAAAGCAAGACAACAAACTAAGCAAACATGAAGATCCTGCCTTCACAGGACTGGAGTTAGGGGCTGAGATTCTATGTTTCTCACAAGCTCCCAAGTGATGTAGATTTTCCTGGTTCATCAGCTCCAGTTGCTCAGCCACATGGCAGGATCCCTCTTGCTATCTACGAAGACTCTTCCTCTGGGTATCAGATGTAGTTCAGGTCCTGGAACAGCACGCTCACTTGCCCTTCCTTCCTTCCTTCCTTCCTTCCCTCCTTCCTTCCTTCCCTCCTTCCTTCCTTCCCTTCCTTCCTTCCTTTCTTCCTTCCTTCCTTCCCTTCCTTCCTTCCCTCCTTCCTTCCTTCCTTCCTTCCTTCTTTTCCTTCCTTCCTTCTTTTCCTTCCTTCCTTCTTTCCTCCCCCCCTCTTTCTGGTTCTGGGGCTTGAACTCAGGGCCTGGGTGCTGTCCTTTAGCCTCTTTGTACTCAAGGCTAGTGGTCAACCCCTTGAGCCACAGTACCACTTCTGGCTTTTTTCTGAATAGTTTATTGGAGATAAGAGTCTCAAGGACTTTTCTGCCAGGCCTGGCTTCCAACTGTGATCCTCAGATTGCAACCTCCAGAATAGCTAGGATTATAGGCATGAGCCACTGTGCCTGTTAAGGAATACTCTTAAGACTTGAGAGCGATAGGTTATCTGAAAGACCCCAGGCAGGTTTTAAAATACACCGATTTCTAGCCCCCACGCCCAACCTACCAAGTCAACTAACTCACACATTCAAGGTGAAGTCTGCATAGGGTGTTTATTCTTATTTATTTTATTTTTGCCAGTCCTGGGGCTTGAACTCAGGGACTGGGCACTGTCCCTGATCTTCTTTGTGCTCAAGGCTAGTGTTCTATCTCTTGAGCCACAGTGCCAATTCAGGCTTTTCCTGAGTAATTTATTAGAGATGAGCCTCATAGACTTTTCTGCCTGGGCTAGCTTTGAACCATGATCCTTCGATTACAGGTGTGAGCCACCATTACCTGGCTTATTAAATTTTTATTGTTATTATAAAGGTGGTGTACAGAGGGATTATAATTACATAAATTAGGTACAGAGTACATTTCTTTTTGTTGGTCCTGGGGCTTGAACTCAGGGCCTAGGCACTATTCCTGAGCTCTTTCACTCAAGGCCAGCACTCCACTATTTTGTGCCATAGTACCACTTCCAGTTTTTAATTGGAGATAAGAGTCTCATGGACTTTCCTGCCTGGGCTGGCTTTGAACGGGGATCCTTAGGTCTCGGCCTCCTGAATAGCTAGGATTACAAGTGTGAGCCACCAGCACCCAGCAAGAGTACATTTCTCATCCAATTTTTCTTTCCCATCCCTACCCACAAAGTTGTATAGTTCATGTTCCACATAGTGTCTAGTGAGCATTTGTTCACCCTTGGTCCTTCCATTTCTGGGTAAACAAACACACTGCATGGGGTGTTTTGAAAGCAGTACAGATGATCAAGAAGCATCAAAGATTACACTACCCTGTTGATGGCTGGGGACCAGTGGCTCATGTCTATAATCGCAGCTACTCAGGAGGCTGGGATCAGAGGAGAGCAGTTCAAAGCCAGCCTTGGCAAGGAAGTCTGTGAGACTTCTTACCTCCAATTAACCACCAAAAAAGTTGGGAGTGAAGCTGTGGCTCAAGCCTTGAGCAAACAAACAAAAAAAAGCTCAGTGACAATGGCCAGGCCCTGAATTGCAGCCCAGGTACCAGCATACACACACACAAACGTTATATATATATATATATATATATATATATATATATATATATATATATATATATATATATATATATGTGTGTGTGTGTGTGTGTGTGTGTGTGTGTGTGTATGTGTATATATATATATACATATATATGTATATATATATGTATATATGTATATAAAGTTGACTGCCCAGTGGGCATACCCAATACCCAAGCCGGGGTTCTTCTTAAACCTTTGTCTTCATAGTTGGAGATGGCGCTCCCCACCCTGAGCTGTTCCCTCTCGGTCAGTCACCGGTGGGCTGGCGTCCCCCCTCCCAATCAGGCGGGAGAGCGAGCGCTGGCAACGCGCTTAGTAGGGGGGCGCGAGCACTTAGTGGGCGCTGGGAAGGCTCAGCGACTAAGCCGCTCCACCCGGGGAGGGCGGCGGGTCGGGACTTAGCCAGCCGGCCGCACACCAAGGCCGCAGCCCGCAGGCCCAGGGTCCCCGCCGGGTCACCGGCCCCGCCCCGAGCCCGGGGACCCTCGGCCCGGCTCGCGGGCCTTCCCGGGGCCTGCGGCGCCTGTGCGCTCCGTCCTCCCCGCCAGCAGGCGCCCCCAGACCCTCGGCTCTCCCTCCTCCTCCCCCCCTCCGCCTCCGTCACAGCCCGGTCCTCCCCCCCCACCCCCTCCGCCGCTTCCTGTCGCCGCGATCGCGGCCCCGGGCTGTGGGCGCCGCGGGGCCGGAGGCTTCCCGTGCGCTCCGCCAGGTAACGGCACGCGCCGGGGCCGGGTGGGCAGCGGCGGGCGGCGGGCAGCGGGGCCCGGGCCGGCCCCGGGGCCTCTGGCGGGGGGACGGAGGCGGGCGTGCGGGCGGGCGGCCCGCCAGGCCTGGGGCGGGCGGGGCTCCTCCTCGCCCCGGGGCCTCTCGGGGCCGGCCCCGCGCCACGCGGGGTTCGCGCTGCGCGGGATCCCTGCCCGGGGGCCGGGCGCCGGGGCCTCCCCGGAGGAGGGGCGCTGGCGGGGCGTGGGGGGGGGACTCCGCGCGCCCCGCGGCCGGCCAGGCCCGGCCCACCCCACCCATCCGGGACCTCGAGCTCCCCTCCCCCTGACCCTCCCCTGCCCTCCAGACTCGCTGTCCCCAAGGTCACCTCGCCGCGTCCGCCGCGGGGCTGCTAAATGGGCCTCTGTTCTCGGCGTGGAGCGGGGGATTAAGATGCAGGGAACCCCGAAAACACTGACCGGCCTGCGCGGCCAGCCCGCGCCCGCGGGGACCCGGCCCGGGCTCCGCGCTCCGGGCCCATCGCCCCCCTTTCACGCTGGGCACTTGCCGTCTCTGGTGCTCGCTCTGCAGCTTGGCCTAGAAGTTTGTGCAAGGTTTACCCCAGAGCTGGGTCCGACCCGGACGGGCCTGGCGCCCTCCAAGCCTTCCTCCCCCATTCCTCCTCCTGTTTTTGTGTTTGTGTGTGTTTGTGTGTTTGTGTGTCTGTGTTTGTGTTTGTGTGTTTGTGTGTGTGTGTGTGTGTTGTGTTTGTGTGTGTCTGTATTTGTGGCTGTGTGTGTGTTGTGTTTGTGTGTGTGTTTGTGTGTCTGTGTGTGTTTGTGTGTCTGTGTCTGTGTGTTGTTTGTATGTGTCTGTATTTGTGTCTGTGTGTGTGTTGTTTGTGTGTGTCTGTATTTGTGTGTTTGTGTGTGTGTGTTGGGGGGACAAAAATAAAAACCCAGAGCTTTTCCGGTGAAAGGTGATTTGAGCAGGCTGAGAGCACTCAGGACCTGGAAACCTGATTTCAGAGGCCAGCCGGGCAGAGCCTGACCTTCGTAAAGGCCTCTCGGATAGCATTCTTGGGAGTGGCTTGTGTATTGAAGTGTGTGGGTCTACAGATACGATTTCATCTTTCCCAATGGGGGCCGAGTGAAGGGGCAGCCATGCAGAAAATTCCTGCGGAGATGAGACAGATGTCTGAAGTGTTTGGGACTTTTGAAAATCAGTACTTCCAACACAGGAGCTAATGAATATTAAGAATGACATCTTGGCCAATGTTGGACCCTGAATTCTTTATGGCTAGTTGTGACTCAATTTTAGGTGTGTTTTGTTTTGTTTCTTTTGTCCACATGTCTACAGTTAAAAAAAAAAGTGTAACTTAACTTTGTTTCTGTTTTTACTCAATAATTGCCTTAGAGATATTTTTGTATTGTAACCTTATTCTCCTCTTATACCCCATAGTCGTCAGTTTCCCCATTGGTAAATATTTGAATTGGATTTCTGAATAGGAGTAGGGCTTCCCTCCTCCCCTACTCGGAGCTGTCTGGACTTTTTTGTTCTATATTTAGGTTGACCTCAAATTTTGATTTTGACTGATACAACAATGACCCTAGTCCAAACATCAGCTGAATTTAGTTTCAGCTGAAAACCACATTAATCTGACCCATGTCACATGACTTCTAGTAAAAACCAAAATAGTGTTGTTGTTGTTATGAGAGCTTTGCTTTTTCTTTTTCCTTTCTTCTTTTTTGGTGATGTTTGGGAACCAGGCCTCCTGCAGGCTAGGTAGGTGCTACAAACTCTTTAGTATTTTGAGGTTGCTTAAGCCTCACAAAGTTGCCCAGGCTGCCTTAAATTTAGGATCCTCCTGCCTCTGCCTGCAGGTTAGCTGGGATTATAGACAGGCACTACCACACACCCAGCTTGCGTTGGGAGTTTTGAAATGTGAAGATGTTAGTAGATACCTGTGCTTTGTTATCTGTGTATTGTTGCTGATTAAAACTGACATTGCTCATTATCTCTATGTAGTGTGATGTTGGACAACCTACTCCGAGTACACAACTTGCCAGCCGTTGCCAGTTGCCAACATGTTATCTCCAAGGATCCTGGAGTGATAAATGTGGACAAACTTAAGTAGAGGGTTCTCAGAGATTGAGGATTCTATGTAGATAGGGAAGACGTGTTTCCCTAAAGGCCATGTGCCAGCTGTTCCACAGTAGAAATGCGGACGTATACAGAAGGCGGGCTACTGCTGTCTCTTAGGGCACAGTCTTTCTTTCTTTTCTTTTTTCTTTTTTTTTTTTTTTCAGTCCTGGGGCTTGAACTGAGGGCCTGGGCTCTGTCCCTGAACTTCTTTTTGCTCAAGGCTAGCACTCTACCGCTTGAGCTACAGTGCCACTTCCGGCTTTTTCTGTATATGTGGTACTGAGGAATTGAACCCGGGGCTTCATGCATGCTAGGTGAGCACTCTACCACTAAGCCACCTTCCCAGCCTTAGGGTGCATTCTTGTTTGTCTGGTTTTGGTCTTTTCATCATAGGATGGCATTAGCTCTGTGTCTGCAGGTGGTGGGCAGCCTGTGCGGCTGGCTGTTGCTCTATACGTCTTTCTGCTGCCTGAATAAGCACCGAAGCTATGAGTGGAGCTGCCGGCTTGTGACCTTCACCCATGGAGTCCTCTCCATAGGCCTCTCTGCTTATATTGGCTTCATTAATGGCCCTTGGCCCTTTACACACCCAGGTAGGTGGGGAACATTAGAGATTTGTCATTTGGGGATAGAGCAAGAATGGGACTTTTATGTTTAAATTATTGCTGTATAATATTCAAGACTAATTCCCATTCTAATTTGTATTGTAATCTTCCCTCTTTGTTTCTACTCTGATATTATATATGGCACCTTGTGTTTCTGCTTTTTTAGAACTCTACTCTGTGTATGTGCATGCTGGTTCAAATAGGTCTCGAACTTGGGGCCTTGAGCTTTCCTCTAACTTTTTTGCTCAAAGCTGGCATTCTACCTTGAATCATACCTCTGCTTTGGGCTTTTTACTGATTAATTGGTGATAAGAGTCTCTGGAATTTGTCTTCCCCAACTCTCAGTCCTCAGCTCTCTACCTCCTGAGTAACTAGGATTACAGACAAGAGTTACCAGGGCCTGGCTTGTCATTCTACTTGTAAACCAAATTTGAGATGGCTTGTTACAGTTTGCTCAATTTGAAGTATAGAGCCAATATCAATATCTTCTACTACCCCAAACAGATGCCAATAGAACTGCATTGTACATATTAAACTTTCTTGGTAACTTTCCATTTTTCCTTCATCACATAATACATTGGAGAGATCTTTGTTCTTTCTTCACTCCTTTGTTTGCTTTTCCTCATCCTTTTTAATTATGACAGAACACTGGATTGTGTGAATTCACCTGTGGATGTGAATCATGGCAATGTAGCTGTTATCATTAAGAACCTTGTGCCTGCTTTGTTCTCTGGCCTTGGGAGTTTTAATGGGTTTGAAAGTCAGTGATGTAAGGATCCCTAGGCAGGGGGTGCCATTCCCAGGCACTTAATTTGCTCCTGTTTCCCCCCACCCCCAGGCTCACCCAACACACCTCTCCAAGTTCACGTGCTGTGTCTGACCTTGGGCTACTTCATCTTTGATCTGGGCTGGTGCATCTACTTCCGTTCTGAGGGTGCCCTGATGCTGGCTCACCACACCCTGAGCATCCTGGGCATCATCATGGCCTTGGTGCTGGGGGAGTCGGGCACCGAGGTCAACGCAGTCCTCTTTGGCAGCGAAATCACCAACCCTTTGCTACAGATGCGTTGGTTTCTCCGTGAAACAGGGCACTACCACAGTTTCACGGGCGACGTGGTGGACTTCCTCTTCGTGGCTCTGTTTACTGGTGTGAGGATTGGGGTAGGGGCTCACCTCCTTTTCTGTGAAATGGTCTCACCCACGCCTAAGTGGTTTGTGAAGGTTGGTGGAGTAGCCATGTATGCCGTGTCCTGGTGTTTCATGTTTAGCATCTGGCGTTTTGCGTGGAAGAAAAGCATCAAGAAGTACCACGCGTGGAGAAGCAGGCGGAGTGAGGAGCGGCAGCTAAAACACAATGGGCATCTCAAGACGCATTAGCCGAGGCTTAATTCCCAGGATGGATGGGGTTGAGTCAGCCATGGAAACTGGGTCACACACAGGACTGTGATGGAGCCATGCTTATAACACACTTAGGTTTACAAAAAGAAAAAAGAAAAAAAAAGGGCTACCTTTATTGATCACTTTGATCAGTGTTCCAGCCAGGCAAATGTAGTATTCACACTACTTTCTGCAGTGTGGAAAGTAAGTTAGGGAAGTTGTTCTAGAAGGCGACCTTAGGTCTTTTCTATTGCTGGGAACCTTGGTATTCAGACAGCTTCGAAAGGAACTTGAAAAAGATGAGTGCCCTCTCTTGTTCCTTTAGAAGACGCTCCTTCAACACACACTCATCTCTGCTTTCTGTGGAGCAATTTTCGTGTACCCTACGTGTTATGAAAGGAGCCTGCTCTGGAGGAAGCAGGCCTTTGATATCAGAGTGCTCTGTCTAGAGGCTCCACGAAAGCAGGTCTGCTTGAACAAAGAGGAACAGAAGGATGGGAGTGAATCTGGCACTGGTAGGAGGTTGTCTACCACCTTAAAAAAAACTTTTATTTTTGTTTTTTAGGTAAACAGTAAATTTATTTGAAAGCGAAAGGAAAGTAGCTGCAGAAACTTCATTAGGTGAGGGGGCTCCCAAAGAGGAGTCCCCCTTTTAAATTTGGTTTTGAGACAAGCATCTTTCTATGGAGCCCAGGCTGGTCTTAAACTCATGATCATTCTGTTTCAGTCTCTTGGGTGCTGGGATTACAGGTGTGCTACACCATGCCTGGTTCCTTTTAATCTTCTTTCTAATGAATCTCCCCTATATTCACTTGTAGTCTAGGGTCCCGAAGACCATTTGCAGGTTCTATGGTTTGCTAGGGGGACTCAGGGCTCAGCAGATAGTCTTACAGTTTTGAATTATGACAGTGAGAAGAAAGAAAGAAAAATCACCAAAGGGGAAAAGTCCATGGGGCAGAGTCTAAGGGATACCAGGCACCAGCTTCTAGAATCCTCTCCCATTTGGCTCATACAGGATGAGCTTATGACTGTTAGAAATGTTGCTTACCAGGGAACATCAATAAAGTCTCAGTGTAAGGCTTTTTTTGGCGGAGGTGGGGAGGGAGCAGGTTCTTCCTGACATATAGCAAAAATCATCGATTCTCTAGAGCAATATATGTGTTCGGCATAAGCCATATTGTTGGCACAGACCATTTAGGCTCAGTGAACTAGAGTAAGTAGTGGTGAGAACCCTTCTGTAATACCTACCCAGATACCAGCCGCAGGCCAACCCTGTAAGCAAGGCTTTTCCAAGGATGGCAGTACAGGCCAGCTACATCAACTCTTTTGTGCACGAAACCCATAGAACTAGTGCTTTTGACGCAAGATGAATGAGGTGCGGGTAGATTTACCGAGTCCTGTTGTACAGGTTCTGCCCGACCAGGAAAACTATGCCAGTTCTCAGGGCTTTTGTGTATTAATCTCCTAGGCATGAGAGGCCATGACTAAATTCCATAGGGATTTACCATGTGGATTCCACTGGGCTTGAGATGGGAGTTCATGTTTCAGCTGAGCTGTAGGTATTGCAAACAAAAACCAAAGACATTAAATGCTGACACTGGCCTCAGAGAGATGAGGCTAATTCATTCTTTCCTTCCTTCCTCCCTCCCTCCCTCATCTTACCCTGTCTCCCTTTCTGTTGCACTTCAACTATATTCCTGTTTTAGCGCTTTCTTTGCTTTTCACTTTTTGTGTGTGTGTGTGAAAATACTGTACCGAGGGGTTATAATTACATGGGCAAGATAATGAGTACATTTCTTATCAAGCACTGTAGCCTCCTCCTTTGTTTCCCTTTCCCATCCTTTCCCATCCCCTCCCTTCTCCCCCCCCCCCCCACCAAAGTTGTAAAGTTTGTTTTCACTTTTTTTTCTTGAGATAGGTTCTCACTATGTAACCCAGGCTGGCCTCAAACTTATGATCTTGCCTCAGCCTCCTGGGTGCTGAGGTTACAGTTATGTGACATCATGTCTAGCTCCGGTTAGTCCTCTTCCTACTTGTTCTCCTTTCTCTAAAATAGGTGCCCCTCTAATGTGACAAGGACAGAAGTACAAGGGGAAAAAAAAGTATTTCTTAGGGAGGTCATCTCCAATGTGCTGGTGGCAGAGACAAGAATACAAGCTTAGAATCAAGAATTATTTTTTTACGTTTAACTTATTCTGCTATTCACTTGCCAGATCATTTGTGTAGACCACTTATTTACTCTTGTTCTCAGATTAAACCTGTTGAGAATGAAAAACCCTGTGCATATTCCATAGAGGTACTATGTAGGTTTTTTTAAGTCTTTAATGTAGGGGCTTTTCATTTTTTGAGATAGGTCTCACTATGTATACTATTTGGCTCAAACTGGTGATTCTCCTCCCTATCCTGGGATTATAGGTGTGCCTGGCTCTAATGTAAGGCGTTCATGAAAAAGTGAAGTATTATTTATTTATAGATTTATTGCTTACTTATTATTATTTTATTATTTACCATGTTATTTAGACCAAGAATGACTGGTTAGCTCAGTTGGTAAGCTAGCAAATGGTGTGACTGAAGGTCAAAGGTTAGTAGGAAGTGTCAGTCCATTCTGTTGGTCACTGGGAATCTGAACCTATTCAGTGATCTTGAAAACAGTGTCTTTGGTTCTAGAAACCAGACGTGAGGGAGTGGCTGGATGCAAAGGGAAAAAGCAGGCCGAAATGAATGTTAACCATCAGACTTGGAGAATGAGTAACATTTGGTTGAAGAGTTTTGTTGGGCATTGGAAGTACCCAACAGGAATGTCCACCTCATTTTCTATGACTTGTGTCCCTAATAGGGTACCAGCAAAACTGTGCATTCTGATGTCAAGACTGGGAATGCTGACTTAAGCAAAAGCCTAGTAAAAACAGTGCTGTGGCCCATGAGCTAAAATAAATAAATAAAAATATATAGAGAGAAAGCTTGTTCTTGAATTTTGGCTTAGTGCAACCTGTTCCACACCATACAGGTGAACAGGCTTAATCCAGTACCAGCACTTTTCTCTCTTTCCCCCTCAGAAGTGAAAGGATTGCAGATCTGCCTATTTAGGGCACACTGATGTGAATGCATAAAAGAGTCTTACAGACTTTCCTGTCCAGGATGGCTTTGAGCCTCAATCCTTAGATATCAACCTCCTGAATAGCTAGGACAACAGGCGTGAGCCACCCAGTGCCCAACTTTTTTTTTTTTTTTTTGAGAAACTGGAATAAATGCTAAGGGGAAGGGGACCTCATTTCAGCTTTGTTGATGTGATAGTTAATAACTATGAAGAAACTTCTCTGAGAGAAAAAGATGACTCAGCAGGTGAGATGTTGTGTTTTTTACAACACAGGAAAAAGTAAGGGCCAATTAACCTGTGGTATGGTCAAACAAAAGAAATAAGTCGTTTGCATTTGAATTACTATGTAATAGCAAACTGCTCAAGAAGGATTTATATTTCAACACGATTTGTACTGAATTTTCTAAGAATAAAGTAACTTCTTATAAATACAGTCTGACTTTTAATTCGTCTCGTGATATTTGTGAAGAAGCTAAAAAAAAATTATGCCTTAGGCTTGTGGAAATGTTGACGTCTATCCATACTTCCTGGTACCATTAGTCTACTATTGAGCATTAATCATTTCTACCATTCTTTGTTTGCTTTTGTATTGGGATGACAATCAACATACTGAAAATATGTTTACCTTTTCAGCATGTAGTTTGTCTAAAGAGGAAGAAGTTAATTCTTCTTGGTTCTGCTGCCTTGGAAATGATGGTATGAATTAGTGTCAGGAGACAGCTTCTGGCTGTCCTGTGACCTGGGCTTCTAATGCCTAAAAGAGACCTGGCACACAGTAGGTTCATTAGTTGCAAGAGTGCTTAAGCAAACTAACTGGCAAACACCCTCAGAGAACTTGCCAGTGGATTGGCTCTTTGGTGCCATTTTTTTTTTAAGTATGTGTGCCAGTACTGGGGCTTGAACTCAGGGCCTAGGTATTGTCCCTTAGCTCTTTCGTTCAGTGCTAGTGCACTATCATGTGATCCACAGCCCCAATTCTGGCTTTTAGCTGTTAATTGAAGGTCAGGGTCTCAGACTGTCCCAGCCTGGCTGGCTTTGAATAAGATGCTCAGATCTCAGACTCCTTAGTAGCTAGGATTACAGGTGTGAGTTGCGGGAGTCTGGACCAGTGACACTTCATTAGGTACAGGACTGTAACCTGGGAATTGGTCTACGTAGGCAGCCCCATTCTCCAGAAACCATTTATCCCATAGGCAAAAACTAGAACAGCCAATAGATGTAAAGTGGCTTTCTCATGTTTGTTTTTTTTTAAAATTAGTAGTGTCTCAGATGTGACTATGGAGATTTTAATCATTAAAAAAATTAGCTTTAGAATAAATAAGTTAAAAAAATAGCTCTGAAGCTGGGCACCAGTGGCTCACATCTGTAATCCTAGCTACTCAGGAGGCTGAGAATTGAGGATATTGGTGCAAAGCCAGTCCATAGAAAAAAATCTCCACTTAACCAGCAGAAAGCCACAGGTAGAGGTATAGCTCAAGTAGTAGAGTGCTGGGCTTGATCAGAAAAAAAAAAAAAATCAAGAAATCCAGGCCTGGAAGTGGAGTTGTGGCTCAAGTGGTAGAACACTAGCTTTGCACACAGAGAAGCTCAGGGACAATGCCCAGGCCCTGAGTTCAAGCCCAATGACTGACAATAAAGAACCCCAAAACCAAAAAATAAAGGGCACTGACATGGCTGGGAATGTGGCTTAGTGGTAGAGTGCTTACCTAGCATTCATGAAGCCCTGGGTTAGATTCCTCAGTACCACATAAACAGAAAAATCCAGAAGTAGCTCAAGTGGAAATGATAGAGTGCTAGCTAGCCTTGAGCAGCAGAAACTCAAGGACAGTGCCCGGGTCATGAGTTCAAGCCCCAGGACTGGCAAAAAACAAACTCCAGGCCCTGAGTTCAAGCTAGAGTACCAGCACACACACACAAAAGATGATACACATAACAAAAAAAGCCCCTTAGTTCTGCAATGAGTAAGTTCTGCTTATTCAATCCTTTGCTTACCATCCCCTGAAGCTTTCCCACAGTAAAATGCCCTCTTTGCTAGATCCTGGGGCCTGTTAAATTTGGAAAGATCTTGAAAGCAGCTTGCCAAGAGGTTTTGTATGCAAGGGAGAGAAGGTGAATTAGGAAACATTCCGGGTTTGTTTTATTCCCAAAGCTTAAGTACAGAGACGCACTTGAAGGGTATGAGGAGAACTCATTTTAAGAGGCATGGTTGGATGAGTCATTGGGTCTCAGTCAATTGATAGTGACATTGTAACATTATTAAGA
Organism: Dipodomys merriami; assembly: GCF_024711535.1. Classification (NCBI taxonomy): domain Eukaryota; kingdom Metazoa; phylum Chordata; class Mammalia; order Rodentia; family Heteromyidae; genus Dipodomys; species Dipodomys merriami. The sequence goes on along the minus strand of NW_027202305.1, from coordinate 4,623,649 downwards.
TAGGGGACAGTAAGACACGGGGCGCACTGGAGAAAGCATGACTAGATCCGGGTATAAGGCTCCCATTTGGCTTCTTGAGGGTAAACGAACGGACCTCCTTCCACTTTAGAGAGGGAGAAGCAGTTTCATTCCTCTTCAGCTCGGAACATGCCGGGCTCCACCAGCGGGTGGCAGTGCGTCCAGGTCCGCTCGTTCGGAAACTCGCTTGGAACTCTTAATCTGCTTCTATTCTTTCCAAAAATAAACATGACAGAATTAGCTGGCTGGGCCCCGAACCTAAAGCAAACCCAGCAGGAATGGGAGTCATCTTTGGTCTCCGTTTACTCTTCCCTTCTATTACGATCACTGCTTTTTACCGGTCTCTAGGTCCGCCTGAGCCCACGCCTCCAGGCAGGGGTCCCGAACCGCTGTGCAATGACTTTCCAACCAGCACCGGGAGCGAGGTAATTATTTCCTCTCCACAGCCAGTGTGGATGAGATCTGACGTCTACAAAATGGCTGAAGTCCCTTTACCTCCGACCCGGTGGAGGCTCAGCAACCTGGAAACGGGATGGAAAGCAAAGCCATCTTGGCTGCTGGAGGCAGAATTAGAGAGCCCGGCCGGACCCGGCCCTTCCCCGGCTCCACCACAAAACGAGACGGGGGGCTCGATGTCTACCGATCCGAAGACACGAACGGAAAGGCAGGGCGAAGGACGGGAGCGCTTCCGAGACCGTGTTCCCTGCCTACAAGGACCTGTGTTTTCTTTCCTCAAACTTGAGTCGCTGTGGAAAGCACCATGCTTTCTCCATTTGGCAAATGAAACCTTTCGTGTTTGCCAAGGCGAAACAGCCTCAAGGCGATATTTACACCGAGAAATCCAGGCTCCAAGTCACCCCCCCCCCCCCACCGCGGCCCGTCCCGGCTCCAAGTCACCCCCCCGCCCCCGTCCCGGCTCCAAGTCCCCCCCCCCGCCCCCGTCCCGGCTCCAAGTCCCCCCCCCAGTCCCGGCTCCAAGTCCCCCCCCCCCCGTCCCGGCTCCAAGTCCCCCGTCCCCGTCCCGGCTCCAAGTCCCCCCCCAGTCCCGGCTCCAAGTCCCCCCCCCACCGCGGCCCGTCCCGGCTCCAAGTCCCCCCCCTCCAGTCCCGGCTCCAAGTCCCCCCCCACCGCGGCCCGTCCCGGCTCCAAGTCCCCCCCCCGCCCCGGCTCCAAGTCCCCCCCCCCCGTCCCGGCTCCAAGTCCCCCCCCCCCGTCCCCGTCCCGGCTCCAAGTACCCCCCCCCCCCGTCCCGGCTCCAAGTCCCTCCCCCGTCCCGGCTCCAAGTCCCCCCCCCCCGTCCCGGCTCCAAGTCCCACCTCCCCCGCCCCCGTCCCGGCTCTAAGTCACCCCCCCCCGTCCCGGCTCCAAGTCCCTCCCCCCCCGCCCCCGTCCCGGCTCCAAGTCACCCCCCCAGTCCCGGCTCCACGTCACCCCCCCCGTCCCGGCTCCAGGTCATCCCCCCAAGGCCTTCCCCCCCGTCCCGGCTCCAAGTCCCCCCCCCAGTCCCGGCTCCAAGTCCCCCCCCCCAGTCCCGGCTCCACGTCACCCCCCCAGTCCCGGCTCCACGTCCCCCCCCAGTCCCGGCTCCAAGTCCCCCCCCCCCAGTCCCGGCTCCAAGTCCCCCCCCCAGTCCCGGCTCCAAGTCCCCCCCCCGTCCCGGCTCCACGTCACCCCCCCAGTCCTCCCCCCCCCAGTTCCTCAGGCACCAGGCCTGGAGCCCTGCGGCCCGGGGCGGGGTCAGGCGAGCAGGTGCCCAGGTGAGGCGCCAGCGCCCTAACCCCGTCGGAGATCTGGGGGGGTGGGCGGCACGTCAGACGCCCGGCCCGGAGCTCGCGCCCCGCAGTCCCGTATCCCAGCAGCGCCCTCGCCCTGCCTTAAGGAACGAGACTCTCCCGGTTTTGGGGGGGGGTTGGTGCCACTCTCATCGGGAATGGGGGTTCGTTGTGGGGGGGGTGCAGGTTCACAGCCAGACACCGAAGCGAGCGCTCGCGGGCCCCCCGGGGCCCCAGCCCGGCCGCTGGGGGCCTCCGGCCTCCGCCCCCAGAACTACTTTCCCTGCTGCCCTGCAGCTGGGCTGGGCGGAGGCGTCCGCGCGGGGGCGGCGGGGCCCGAGGCGGCCCGTGCGAGCGGCGGCGGGCGCGGGGCGCGGGCGGCGCCGCGGAGGGATCCGGCGGGGTGAGGCGGCTCCCGAGTCCGAGGGAGGAGTCCCCCCCTCCCCAAAAGGCGTCGGAGGGGAGGGGAGAGCCCGCCCGCTCGCGCGCCCGGGACGCGCCGAGGCCGGGAAGGCAGAACCGGAACCGGAACCCGCGCGCGGGCCCGCAGCGGCCGCCCGCCCCGCCCCTCCCCGCCTCTCCCCTCCCCTCCCCCGCCCGCCGGCGCCGCCTCCGCCCTGCGCGCGCTCCCGTGAGGCCCCCGGGACCCGGCGCCGGCCCCGCGCTCGTCGCCGCCCGCCGCTGCCGCGCTCCACGCCGGGCTTCCAGGCCGGACCAGACCGGACCGGATCGGACCGGGACGTCCCGCTCCCCGCCGAGCCGCCGCCTCCCGGAGCGTCGGGGCGGAGCCGCCGCCGCCGCCGCCCGCGCCGCCTGAGGAAGAGTCCGGGCCCCCGCGGGATGCGGAGCCGCCCGCGGCGCTGAGAGACCCGGTCCTGTCAGCGCGGGCCGCGGGGCCGACCCTGCCCGCCGCGCCCGCCGCGCGGCCCGCAGCCCGGGGGAGGGGGGCGGCCGGGACGACCAGCGGGGCCGCGGGCCCGGCGACATGGGGCGGCGCCAGCCCGGCACGGGACGGCCCGAGACGCGGCCGAGGCTGCGGCCACCCGCCGCCCGCGGCAGCGCCAGATAGAGCCGCGCGGACCCAGGCCCGGCGCCGCGGCTCGGGTCCGGGGGCGGACGCGGTCCCCGCGCGGACCCCGCCGGCCCGGCCCCGCGGACTCGCAGGCTCCCTCCGCCACCGAGGCTTCTTTCTCGCCGGGAGGACTCGGCGCCAGCTCCGGAGCTCTCCTTCCGGCTGTTTTCGGAGGGGGAGATCGCTCGCCCCGCTTCCACCCGCACCCCCTTTCTTTGCCCCCCCCCCTTTCCAGTCGGATGTTCTAGATGACCGAATGGAGTTTTGAGCTGGACTTTTGTGTCCCTGCCGGAATTGGGCCTGATCCCAGAGGACTGGGGGTGGGGTGGGGGTGCTGCTGTAAAATGCAAGTTGGATAGGAGGAGGACCTCGCGCCCAGGGCCCCAATGAGTGGCACACAGTCTACTATCACCGACAGGTGGGTACGAAGTTCCCCCGTCCTCCCCCCCCCCCCCCCCGCCGGCTGGGTCCTGCCCAGCCGGATCGCCCAGCGACATTGACAGGCCTCAGGAACCGGGGTGCCAAGGTACCTGGTGGGCTTCAGTTTGCAAACTGTGGTTTTGCTGCTGCTGCTGCTGGTGCTTTTTGGTTTTGTTTTTTTTTTTCCTTCCCAGAAAAGTTGCCCCTGTTTTCAGACAAGAGATAGGGAAAAAGCACGACTGTGGGGTACAGTCTGCAAATGCGAATTAGGGCCAAGTAACTCGACTTGGGGAAGGTCACTTTGGGTGAAGGTCAGTGGCTGAGTTGGTCCTGTGGGTTTCGGGGTGTCAGCGGGCTGCCTCCTGCCCTGCGATAGTTCTCTCTAGAGAACACTGCAGAGATTGCTGTCCCGTGAACTTAAATTTCAGCCTGCTGCTGCTGCTGGGTGCTTTGTGAATTTGATCTCCCCGGTTAAGTGTTGACCTGCACAGTGTCTATTAATTATCTAATAATTGTCCCGAATGTTGACATTACCAGTAAATCACAGGCTCTTGCTGCAGGCCGTCTCCAGGAGCTGAAAGAAATGAGGGGAAATCAGAGCTTGCTTGCTTTTAATGATGCTGTTTTAATATTTCATCCTTCAGAAACACTGGCATTTAATGGGGATGGGAGCTGTAAGAGTGGTTCAAGCAAGACAGGTGGAAGGTTTGATAGTCAGCGGGGCATGGCGATGTATGTTCATGGGCCTTTGGAGCCCCTCCAGCCTCCACAAGTAGATTCCCTTCCTCTCCTTAATTCGATTGAATCGGTTTAAGTGGCAAAGGGGTAATGGTTTCTGTAGCACGCTTTATTTCTCAATTTAATCGTGATGCTGCATGTTAGGCCCTAATTTTAGGCAGCTAACATTATTTTAAGTCAACATTCAAACTATTACATCATTAAGAAAAAAAAGAACTCAGATCAAATAATTGAATTTCAAGGCCAAAGCCCTTTGAAGAAAAGTCTAGAAGCGCTCCTTTGGAAAGTAGCTTAATTTCCAAATAAGAGAGTTTCACCCAAGTGAAAGACTGTTGATTTTAAAAGGGCCAAATTCCATTATCATAGCATAACAGCTACTTTAGAAGCAGAACTTCCTCTTCCTGTTGATGCTTTCCAGTGTCACATGAGTGTTCACCTAAAATATTCCATTAAATATTTAAACGATTTATGTTCACCCTTTATTTACACACTTTGTGAAATGGCTGTTCATTTCCAGTGAGCTGATTTTTAACTTCTCTGAAGATCTGTGTCACATGAGTCATACAGTGCTTTCCTTGTTCCCCTCCCGATCTCTCCTCTTTTTCTGTTCAGGGTCTTTGGCTCCTGATTAGTCACTTTCAAGGGTTTTGCTGGTTGTTCAGTTTGTGCCCTTGAACCTGTAGGCAAGAAATCATGCCTAGGAACTGATGTGTTGATTTTCATTGAGATGCTGGGATTTACCGTACAGAAGTGAAGGGCACCAGCTCACTCCACACAAAAGTCACTATGTGACTTTTCAGATCTGAATAATGATTTTCTTCAGCTGTGCATTTCAAGGATTTTCTTCTTCTTTCTATTGGAATAAAATACTTAGATTTGAGTCTTTTTATGGTTTAGCATAAAAATGTGATTATTGAAAGCCTGCCCCTCAAAAGAAAAATGGCTTTGATTTATTTGTATATTTATGCAACAGCAGTAAGTATACATTATATGAAGTCAGGTATTGTATAGTGGCTTTTAACGCTGGGAAAAAGTAGTTCACATTGGTGAAGGGAATCAGTTTGACTAAATGTTTATAAGGCTGAAAAGATAATTTCTCAGTTGAAACCTCTACCTAGTTACATTAGGCAACTATTCCATTTAAAGCAAGACCACCAAATAAAAAGGCATTAGCTCTTGCAACTGATGGAGAACCTGCTCTTCATCAAGCATTGATTGAAAGATTGAGCAGCAAAATGCACTGGGGATTAATATTTTTGAATTGGTTCAGATGCTGTCTAACTCCTCTCTCTCTCTCCTCCTCTCTGTCCTCCTCTCCCTCTCCCTTTCCCTCTCCCTCTCTCTCCCCCTCTCTTTCTCTCTCTTCCCATTTCTCCCCCCTCCCTCCCCCTCCTCCTTCCCCTCCCCCTCTCCCCTCCCTCCCTCCCTCCCTCCCTCCCTCCTTCCTTTCCTTCCTTTCCTTCCTTTCCTTCCTTCCTTCCTTCCTTCCTTCCTTCCTTCCTTCCTTCCTTCCTTCCTTCCTTCCTTCCTTCATGAAAGTTAAAGAGAAGTCACTTAATTTTGTTGAGATCTGTTTCTTAGGAATTTATTATTGTTATGTTTTCAGTTTTTATTTTTTTGGCAGTGATGGAGCTAGCTTGAACTCAGAGCTCTATGTTTGCTAGGCAGGTACTGTACTTGAGCCATGATCCCAAGCCCTGGTTTTTATTTTTTATTTTTATGAGGATCATTTTTCTTTAAGCATTTCTTTTCTGTAAAGTAGCTATTTCTCTTTAAGAGTAGTTGTTCCTGATGTGAGTATATGTTGAGGTGCAATCTGGAAGTACTGGTTTAGTCTTTCCATACCAGTGTGCCTTAACAGGGTTATGAGTGTTAGGATATAATTTCTAGGATAATTTCTAGCTTCCTCTCAGCCCTCCCTACTCATCTTTCTTCCCATGTGTAACTCCATTTCAAAGTAGGTATATTTTTCTGAATGTAAGGCTATTGGCAAATTAATGGTGCCAGAGTAGCTTTTTAGAGATCCTTTCAAGTTTGAAGTACTGTATGTGGTATGGCTTTGTTCTGTAGAGTGCAAAGCCACTAGGCCAGCTGTGTGAACTGGAGTTCTTTCATTGTGGTGCTTCTGACTACAGAGCCTGTCCTCAGTTGAAATCAGACTTAGCTGGTTTTGGGCGTTGTTCTGTTTTGCAGTTTGTGGCAGGCGACACATGGCTGAACAAGATAAGAAGGGTTTTATTCTTGTGTTAGGGACGTGCTGGGGCCGGGATGGAATTCAGCTATGTTTAGGGTCTGATTGGTCACTTTGGATACTGCGAACTTGGTTACATCCTGTTATTATTTTGCAGTTAAATTAACACATTCATTTGCTCCCTTCTCTTGCCGTAAGCTTGTACTGCTCAGCCTTGATTATTTGATCGTGGTGGTGGTGGTCAACCACCCCACCTCCTCCTCCTCCTTTTTCTTGATCTAAAACTTACAGTATGTTCACAGTAGTCATACAGCTTTTTAAAAAGTCTTAAGTAGTTTTATGGATACTTTACAGTTTCTTGCTTTGTCACTTCGATGAGACCAGGAGATTAACTTCACCATTTAGAATGATCACTAGAAAAGTAGTAAAAATGCTGTTCTTAAGTATGCATTGGTTGCATTCAGACCTAAAATAATATCCTAATTGTTTCCAGTCCTCCTACATGGCTTCTTCTGTTCCTAGAGTTTAGCTTCTGTGACATTTGGAATTTCTTCTGAGAGGTAGAGAGGAGAGAATGCTCTTCAGCAAACTCAAGTGATTCCACGTTAGCTTCTGTAACAGTTGAGTTTACTGGGGAGGAGGTACAGGCAAGAAAGTTACGGGGGTCTTCATAGAAGAAAATGGGCTTTTACTTTGCCTAGGGTTTCCTTCCAGATTTTGCTGTTATGTTGTAGATAAAAGCTTTGGATGTACTGCAGTTTTCTTAGCATTGAATCCAATTTTAATCTTGTTTGACTTAAGCACACTCTTTGAATATGTAAACCTGTAACTTCATATGCAGTTAGCATTTTCATTTCTGGCATTTTTTTCTTCAAATGTTGCCACGTTGCTTTTGGGCAGAAAAGAAGAGTTCATGTCAGTTTGTTTTCAAGGTTGCACAAGTCATCTGCAAGGTGACATTAATTGTAGCATTTTCTTGTAAAGCCATTCAACTGATAAATGCAAAATGAAAACTGGGGACAAGAATCACAGTATAATCTTGCCATTATTTTGCTTTCATCTTTTAAAAAATTGTTCAGTATAAAATCTTAATTCATATAGGTATGCAATAGAGCATTCACTCGTACAGTTTCATATGATTCAACAGGTAAGAGTCTAAAGGAAGTTAGAAAAATGTCCCTATTCAGGGAAATGACAGGAAGTATATTTGAAATCATTGCAAAAAATCATTACCTGGGGATACCACTTACCACTGCTGCTTTCAATGGTTAACACGCAGTGAATGCAGGCTTTTTTTGAGTGAATGCAGGTTTTTTCTTTTCTTTTTTTTTTTTTTAAACAAGTTTGAGTTTTCCACAAAAGTGAACTTGGTGGTAGGTATTCGTGGAATCATAAATGGTGGATTTCCATATTATTCTGTGGAGGATATTATTCTGTGGAGGATTATCATCGTTGGCAAAGAGTTGTATAAATCTCTAAGTGGTTGTCTCTTCTCAGAGTCATCAAGAAGGGGTAGGAATTGCTTCCCAAATCAGAGTGGGTCACAAAAACAGCATTTAAATGGTTCTTTTTTGTTGTTGTTGTTGGTCGTGGGGCTTGAACTCTGGGCTTGGGCGCTATCCCTGGGCTCTTCAGCTCAAGGCAAGCACTCTACTGCTTGAACCACAGAACCACTTCCGGTTTTCTAGTGGTTAATTGGAGATAAGAGTCTCACGGACTTTTCTGCCCCGGCTGGCTTTGAACCGTGATCCTCAGATCTCAGCCTCCTGAGTAGCTAGGATGACAGGCGTGAGCCACCAGCGCCCAGCTCAGAAGAGGCATTTCTAATAGTTATCAGGCAATCAAGATGCAAAAAAGTCCCCATATTGCCTCCAGAGAACCATTTAAATGTTGGGCGCTGGTGGCTCACACCTGTCATCCTAGCTACTCAGGAGGCTGAGATCTGAGGATCACGGTTCAAAGCCAGACCCAGCAAGAAAGTCCGTGAAACTCTTATCTCCAATAAATCACCAGAAAACCAGAAGTGGCACTGTAGTGCAAGTGGTAGAGTGCTAACCTTGAGCTGAAGAGCTGAGGGACAGCGCTCAGGCCCAGAGTTCAAGCCCCATGACCCACAAAAGAAAAAGAAATGCCTTTTTTAGGGCCAGGGGTGTAACTCAGCGACAGAGGACTTTCTTACCATTGTAGAGGCCCTGGGATCTTCCCTAGTACTGTCAAACACACCTTCTTATCATAGAATTGCGTATGTGACTATGCCATATTTTCAGGAATAGATAGCTTAACTTCATTTGGTCTTTATGTATTAAAACATAGATTAGAAGACATTTTAAAGCTTTGTTTTGAAGACATGTCCCTTTCCCTTTTAATAATTCGGAGTCTTCAAAATAGTACCTTCGAGAATTTTAAATTGGCAAGTATATCTATATCTGTATCTATCTATCTATATATTTGCTTCTTTTTGAGTAAATTCCTCCGAAGTGTGTCATGATATCCTTTGATAGGGCAGACTGTGTTTCTGTCATTTTTACACTTTAACACCACTCACAGTTGTCAGGATTACTAAGTCAAGATTATAAAATGGGAGAGGACAAACCCAAGGCTTTTTTTTTTCCTCCCAGTGCTGAGGATGCAGCTCGGCCTGAGGCCCTGAGTCCCGTGCTAGGCAAGCACTTTATGCAATATTTTAATCTAATTTTCTGGCTTTCAAGGCCTCCTGTTTTTATTTTGATTGTTGTCTTTTTATGTATGTTATTTTTCTCTCTTTTGTAATTTTTCAACCTCACCAAGTCAGAGTTGGGATTATTTTTTTCCTATGAGATGCTTACTCTAACTTTAAATGAATCTGGAGGATAAAGATACTATCACTTCCCCTGGAGCCTGAACAACAAGCCTGATGGGTCTTGTAATCAGGAAGCTTTTCCTGGTCTTTACCTCAGACTTTTCTTTTAAGTTGTCCTATTTTGTGTACTTGCTGGACCAAGCTAATTGTAATGCTGTCCTCCCATTTTTTGCTTCTATGACTCTAAATAGCTCAGATGGTTATCCACCACTGTTCCATTCCTCTTTTACTTTTTGCTTAGTCAAGTTGTTATGGTTTCTGTTGCCCCATGATCGAACTACCAACATCCTGCTTAATATTTTCCTAGCTTTCCTCCAAGTTGCTCTCAATACGGCAGTTGATAATTGTGTATTCTATCTGGACTCATTTTAGAGAAACAAGTTCAAACTTTAGTTTTCCTGTGATTCAGATTATAGGTAGCAAGAGCCTCCCAACCTAAATTCATTCTTATTTATTTATTTTGAAGTGCTGGGGATCAAATCCAGGGCCTTACACATATTAGCCAAGTTACCACTGAGTTTGTCCCTGGCTCCACTTTTATTTTACATAGTTTTTAGAGTGGATGTTAAATGTAACAGTCACATGACACAAGAATTGTGTCAGCATAAATACCAAATCAACTAATGAAATAATTTCTTAAGTTTTGGAGGCCTTCTTTTTTGGGTCCGGTTGTGGGGCCTAAACTCTGGGCCTGGGCGCTGTCCCTCAGCTCTTCAGCTCAAGGCTAGTGCTCTGCCACTTGAGCCACAGCGCCACTTCCGGCTTTTTGCTTTTTGCTTATGTGGTGCTGAGGAGTCGAACCCAGGGCCTCAGGCATGCAAGGCAAGCACTCTACCACTGAGCCACCTTCCCAGCCCCTATGGTGGCTTTCTTAAAAAAGTTTTTTTTTTTACAGTAATGCCTGAGTATGATAAATATTTCAGTTATGTGGCCAGAAGATAAAACACAGAAATCCAAAATGTCAGGAGCTTTTACTGATTAAAAATCAGAAGTGAAGACAAAATAAATTAAGTGAAGATAAGTGATTGTAGCTGTAAGGTAAAATATCTGTTGCAATATGTTGTGATCCATGCTTTTTTCCCTCTGGTGGTTTTTCAGTGTGTATTACCTTAAATTATATGTCATCTTTCTTTTCGTTCGTCTCCTGCAGTGTCTTTATAGTAGTGTAAAGAAATAGACCTGTTTTGCTTAGTAAATGAACTATTGTTAAAATTGAAAAACTGTCTTACTTTCTTGCTGTTGTATGTAAAACTTGTTACTAATGATAAGAGGTAGTAAGAAAGTATTATTTAAATGATTATAAAATACAATTAGAGAGCTTTTTAATTAACCTTTTTCTTTGAAACTTTTTAGTTTAAAAGTATGTAAGTAGATTTCACTGTTCCTTTGGTATTTCACCAGTAATTTTAGAATTTTGGAAACATGCCCATTTGAAAGCATTTTACTTTTTCCACTTAGAATGTCTGGAATATCAAGATAGCCATATATGAAAGGTGTTTATAAAACAGTGTCTAACTCCAAGAGAAGCCAGTGAAGCTGATGGCTAGAATAATTTTTAGAGTTTTAATTCTGCAAAGGTTTACATGATTGTGCCGAAGGTCAGACACTTTGTCCAAATTGCATAAGCATGTATTGTTGACTTTTAGTGAAAGAAGAAATATGCTAAGTTTATCTTATTGAATTAGCATGCACCAGGGCAGCTGACAGTTTAAATTCATACCAAAAACAGGATCTTTCACTAATTCAAATGCTGACTCCTATGTTGGTTTTTTTTTTTTTCCCATAAATCATAGTCATGTGTCAGGCTTGAGTGGCCTCCCAGTGTTTAGAGACAAGCAAATATAATGACCCGTGAAAAAATGTTTCCCTTCTTGGGACTGTGAACAGCAATTCACATGGAAATCAGAAACCTGTAAGAGGTTGGGATGGTGGCGCATACCTGTAATCCTTTCACTTGGGAGGTGGATGGAGAAGGATCTTGAGTTTGAAATTAGACTGGGCTACCTAGAGTGACCCTGTCTCAAAAAAAAAAAAAAAAAAAGTCTAAGGAAACCCAGTTTAGTTAGTGCTTGCAATTAGTTACTTGTCATACTTTTTTCTTACGACGTTATAAAAGCATATTGTAGTCATTTAAAGATAACTTGTAAAACTACAGTTTTGGTTAAATATTGTAAGTGCTAAGTTTTAGTTAATGTACTCAAAGAATTTTATAGGTATCGAATAGATTCGGGAAATGTGGATTATTATACTCAAATCTCAGACCTGATTAAAATCTTAAGGAATTTATGTCTAAAAGTGATCACATAATACAGAAAGTGGCCATATGTTGTTGTCTTGACTCATAACATATCCCCCAAATACACTTGAATACACATAGGAAATCTGTGAAGGTGTTTAACCACGTTCTCTCATAGATGCTGGCTGGTGATCTGTCTGGGTTGTGGTTTGCCCAGTATACTCTCTGTGGTTTACTCAGAGGAAGTGGTTCTTGTGGGTGAAGGTCTGATCTTTTTGGAGATTGGTGGTAGCATATGCACTGTCAGCTTATTTCCTGTTTTATTGGCTGTTAGGGTGAGATTCTTCTCAGGGTAAATACTAAAAGGCTACTTAAATGTTTTGCAGCAGCAGGATAGATAGCTACAGTGCTGTCTAATGTCCACCTCTCAGGTAGGAGAGGGTTAAGTTTGTAGAATGCTTTGAGATCCTAGGATGAAAAGTACAAATATATTCCTTGGAGATTATTGCTGTGTTCAGATACTGTTTAGCTGAAGCAAAAGCATGTCTATGTGATCAAGTGCTATTCTACTGAACTTGATTTCTGCAACCATTAAAATATTATTTAATCACTACAAGAGTCAAAGTTAGATTTTTTTTTTTACTTTGTCCTCTTCTAATTCTTTATTTAAATTATTCTCTTTCAGTAAATTAGTAGGAGATGCTCTGTTTGTTGTACTGGTAAAGACCTGTTCACAAATGTACTATTTAGAGCTTCTTCATCTATTTAACTGGAATATTAAAATAATGAATAGAGAGACTCCCCCCCCCCTTTTTTTTTTGTTTTTTTTCAGTCATGGGCCTTGAACTCTGGGCCTGGGCGCATCCCTCAGCTCTTCAGCTCAAGGTGAGTGCTCTACCACTTGAGCCACAGGAGCACTTTGGGTTTTCTGAGTGGTTTATTAGTGATAAGGGTCTCACGGATTTTCTTCCCCTGGCTGGCTTTGAGCCATGATCCTCAGATCTCAGCCTCCTGAGTAGCTAGGATTACAGGTGTGAGCCACCAGTGCCCAGCTGAGACTGCCTTTTGTGATCAATAGCTGTACTATGCATAAGCAAGCACGTCTATTTTTGATAAAACCCAAAAATGAGCAAACTAATAGAATTGCACATTTATTACTTGACATTAAAAAAAGCAACTGAATATTTTGATCGTAGAGTGATAGTTTTTGGTAGTGTTTAAATTTAAGTTGTCAGCCAATTTTTGCTTTGTTATATTTTATTGTTTAATTTGGAAAGGATAAAGAAAAAAAAGTGGCCAAAATGATCCAACTACCCTAATGTTGTCCAGATGAAACACGCATGCACACACACACACACACACACACACACACACACACACACACACACACACTTTATTTTACTCTTTTTTTTTTTTTTTTTTGGTCGGTTGTGGGGCCTGAACTCTGGGCCTGGGCGCTGTCCTTCAGCTCTTCAGCTCAAGGCTAGCACTCTACCACTTGAGCCACAACACCACTTCCTGCTTTTTTTCTGCTTATGTGGTGCTGAGGAATTGAACCCAAGGCCTCATGCATGCAAGGCAAGCACTCTACCACTGAGCCACCTTCCCAGCTCTAATTTTCTCTGTTTTTAAATCTTTAAGTAGTTCTACAAAGGAAGTGACATTTAACAAAGCAGTCTGAATATAATGGAGCTTGATCACTTCCACACTTTAAACCATACTAATGTTATAAAAAGGCTCTGATCTTACCCCTGTCCATACAGAGTCACCATTTGTTGGGCATTCTTCTGAGAGATACCCATAGTTAAACTATTTTGGATTAGCCAGGTATCTGTGGCTCATGCCTATAATCCTACATTTGCAGGAGGCTGAGATCTGAGGATCATGGTTGGAAGTCAGTTCAGGCAGAAAATCTTAGACTCTTTATCTCCAGCTAACTAACAAATAGCCAGAAGTGGAAGTGTGGCTCAAGTGATAGAGCACCAGCCTTTAATGAAAAAGCTAAGCAGGGGGCTTGGAGTGTGGCTTTAGAGGCAAAGTGCTTGCCTGGCATGCACAAAGCCCTGGGTTTGATTCCTCAGTACCACATAAACAGAAAAAGCCATAAGTGACACTGTGGGTCAAATGGTAGAGTGCCAGTCTTGAGCAGAAGGAGCTCAGGGACAGTGTGTAAGCTCCAAGTTCAAGCCCCAGGACTGGCAAGAAAAAAGAGAATTAAAAAAAAAAGCTAAGCAGGAACTTGAGACCCTGAGTTCAAGTCCTAGTATCAATACAATTTTATTTACTCAAACTCCTCCCTTTTTTCCTCCCTCCTTTTCTTCTTCCCTCTTTCTTTCCCTTCTTCTCTTTTTCTTTTTTTCTTTTACTGCCTGTCCTGGAGCTTGAACTTTGGGCTTAGGTGCTGTTCCCAAGCTCCTTTTTGCTCAAAGCCAGCACTCTACCACTTTAACTACAGCCACTTCCAGATTTTTCTGTAATTAATTGGAGATAAGAGTCTCATGGACTTTCCTGCCTGAGGTAACTTCGAACTGCGATCCTCGGATCTCAGCCTCCTGAGCAGCCAGGATTACAGGTGTGAGCCACCAGTGCCTGGTCTCTTTCTTTTTTTGGAAAAGGGCATAGACTATAACCCAGGCTGGCCTCAAACTCTTAAGTCTTCTCCCTTCACCTCTGAAGTGCTGGGATTACTTGCTTATACCCGTACTCTGATTCTTCAAAACATTGAAATATATACTGGCCTATTTATTTTTGCATCTACTCTGTAGTAGGTATATCTGTCAGGTTTTGCTCTTTATACTGGCATAGCAACACCACCTTTGAATTTCAGTGTCAGCTCCTGATTGGCTATATCATTGCTTCCTGTGTCTTACACTGGAATCTTGGCTAAGGAAGCATCTGCTGTCTGGTGTATGTCATTATTGTGGCCAAAGGAAAAGGCAAGAAAACGGATGCAAACATAGGCTGACTCTTAAAGCTTTCAGTCAGTCATAGTGCACACCACAATGGCTCTGAGGACATTGGCCAGACCTAATCATGTGGCCTTTGTCAGTGGGATAGAATATATACCTCTTCCCCCATTGCAGGTGACTTGATCACATGTAAGTCTGTATAATCCTTTCAGGAAGCAAAGTAGAGGTTGAATAATTAGGAACAAAAATGTCTAGTTTACTACAGGTGATGCTTAATGAATGTTTTCATATGGATTGTTTTGAGTCTGTAAAAGTTCTGCTTTTTTAAATGGGAAATTTCAGATCCACAGAATAGTAGAGATCAGTATGTTGAACTTCCGTGTTCTTCTCATTAGCATCAACGTGATCCATGTATGGGTAGTCTGGGTTCATGTTTCCTTCCCTTGCCTCCTTATTTACTTACTTTGAAGCAGTTTCTGGATGTCCTGATTTTATCCATGTTTATTTTCCTAAGTTATGGCAACTTAGTCTGAAATGATAACTTTAGTAAGTTCTCACTGTCTACGTAGATTGAGATAGCAGTACTGTGAACTGACAAGCATGGAGTAGGAGAGGATGTTCATGGAGTATATTTAGAATTTGATAGCCAGGATTTGTTTTGATTTCATTTCCAGTATTTCTGGAGGAGGCTTGCAACAGAATGTCATCCACCTTTCCAGCCTCTCCTCTAATCCACTTTAGTGTGTGTCTTATGTGTGTGTAGCAGAAGCAGGTAATTAACCTCTGGAAAAAATAACATTGCAACAGATTTGATTTGTAGGAGGGTTCATTTCTCACTGAGCTTCTGTTGGAATCCTGCCAATTGAAAGGAATCCCAGCTTTTAATGGCTCCCAAGTCTTCTGGGAGCTTGAGGTTAGCAATGTCATTTTCTCTGGAGAAGAAATTCAGAATCACTTGTAAAAATCCTCTGTTCACCTATACTGTTTGTTGTGCAGAGAAAGAATCTACATGTCTTTAAAGCAATCCCCGTGATGATATGAAAGTAAATGAATCTATCTGGTTTTAGCTTAGAAATCACTAAAGCCGACTTAGCTGCTCAGGTTAATTGAACTGAGGGCCTTGAAGCCTCCATAACAGCTCAAGATGCTAGTATAATCAATCTTTTTATTTTTCATTTCCATGGTTGTAGAGAGTAAGAGACATGTTATGAATGTAGGATGGTCTCTCTCTCTTTTTTTTTTTTTTTTTGGGGTCCGGTCATGGGGCTTGAACTCTGGGCTTGGGTGCTGTTCCTCAGCTCTTCAGCTCAAGGCTAGCACTCTACCACTTGAGCCACAGCGCCACTTCCGGCTTTTTTCTTTTTTGCTTATGTGGTGCTGAGGAATTGAACCCAGGGCCTCAGGCATGCAAGGCAAGTGCTCTACCACTGAGCCACCTTCCCAGCCCATCTTTTTTTTTTTTTTTTTTTTTTTTCTAAGCAGTCATGGGGCCTGAACTCTAGGCCTGGGCACTGTCCATCAGCTCTTCAGCTCAAGGCTAGCACTTTACTACTTGAACCACAGCACCACTTCCGGCATTTTCTGCTTATATGGTGCTGAGGAATCGAACCCAGGGCCTCATGCATGCAAGGCAAGCACTCTACCACTGAGCCACCTTCCCAGCCCAGGATGGTCTTTTTCTGTACCAGGTCTGGGGCTTGAACTCAGGGCCTGGGCACTGTCTCTGAGCTTTTTGGGTCAAGGTTCACACTGTACCACTTGAGTCACAGCTCCACTTCCTGCTTTTGCCTGGTTAGTTGGAGATAATAGTCTTTTGGATTTGTCTGCCCTAGCTGATTTCAAATCAAAATGATCAGATCTTAACCTCCTGAGCTGCCAGGATCATAGGTTTGAGCTACTGTCACCCAGCTAGGATCATCCTTTCAGGGAATAGTGGGACATAAATTCTTTATAGAATATATGTTCTTTATGGTGAGGTAGAAAAGAGTTTAGTTTACAGTTGAGTGAATTCTTATATATAACAGGGTGAAAGTATAATACCACTGTCAATTTTATTTACTTTATTGGCTTCTGATCACTGTAAATAGAGACAATTAAAGTAATCTTTATAAATAGCCAAATAATTTTAATTTTCTTTAATTAAATTATATTGCTAACCTCACTTCAGAGTGAGGTTAGTTTTCATAAAAACTACAAGTTAAAAATGGCTTTCATTGGTGAAAGTAAAATTAAATTCATTTTTGTCTTTCTATTAGTTTTGGATTTGGTTCCTTGGGACAGTAGTTGATTTTAAATATAAATAAGTAAATTTTCCCAATGGAGAACAAATCTATAACTTCCATTGTTAACATGTCTATTGTTGTATCACAATTGAAAGCATTGGTTTTCAGAGATAATTGTTTGTTAGTACCTTTATCAGGATAATAGTACTTGGATTGCATTTTAGTTGGATTTACTTTGTACGTTGCCAGCTTGGATAAGACTTGTGGTTTTTTGCTAACTGTATTTACCCAGAAATCCTATGTGATTAGAATTCTTGAGGCTGTATTTAGGGGTAATTTGGGTGTGTTGCCTAGATGTGATTAGCAAAGAAAGAAACTCCTTACCATGGAATTGTAACTGAACAGGATACAGAGTACAGTTCTGCTTCTAAAAATAGGAATTAAGTCAGGTATTACATGGATGGATATTTGTAATTGTATTTTTTACCCTGCTGGTAGGTTTTTTCTCTTTGAAACTGCACTCTTGTCAGAGATAGCTGACTCTTACACAGATAGGGCTGGGGTGTATGTCTCAAGTGGTAAGAGCACCTGTCTAGTAAGGGAGAAGCCAACTTCAACCCTAGTACTGCCAAAAAAACACAACCAAAAAGTAACTTTTAAAAGAAAAGATATTTCAGCCCTGAATTTAATGTGCATGCATGTGTGCAGTGTTGGTGTTTGTGTGCTTATGTGTGTTTGTATGCTTGTGTATGTATGTGTGTGTGTTTTACCCATGTATATAATAATAAGTGGAAGGAACTGAGGATGATATTGAGAGGAGTTTGGATTTTGGGTGTATTTTATTACTAGCAGGGAGATCTTAGGCAAATTTACTTTTCTCAACAGCAGTTTAATTTTCTTTCTTTTTTTTTTTTTGAGATACATATGTTTATTTCTACCTTGTTATTTTAGGCTTTCTATTTTCTTCCTTTTTTTTTTTCTTTTTTTTTTGTGAAAATACTGTACAGAAGGGTTACAATTACATGGGCAAGATAATGAGTACATTTCTTATTAAGCATTGTAGCCTCCTCCTTTGTTTCCCCTTCCCATCCTATCATCTCCCTCCCCCAAACCTCCCCCCTCCCACCAAACGACTTGTATGTCTCATTGTTGCAATGGGTCCACCTGTATCCCTATTTCCCTTCCACAAATTATAACAACATCAAATACACTGAAAGCAGGGGTTATACCGTGGGGGAGGGACAGACAAAGCAACAAAGAAATAATCTTATAAATGTGTTAGAAACAATCGCATGAAACATTTGAATACATATCTTAGGGTTCATTTCCCTAACATCAACTTATCTGACCTTTTCTGCTTGACTCAGACATATACTAGTTATTGCAAATAAGGGAAACCATGGGACCTATGTTTCTTTGGGCCTGGCTTACTTCACTTAAAATAATTTTTTCCAAGTCTTTCAATTTCCTAACAAATGGGGCAATGTCATTCTTTCTGATGGAGGCATAGAATTCCATTGTATATATATACCACATTTTCTTGATCCATTCATCTACTGAGGGGCATCTGGGTTGGTTCCATATCTTAGTTATGGTAAATAAGGAACAGTTTAATTTTCTTGTCAGTAAAAATGAGAGTAATGTTTATTTGGAAGATTTGTTGTGAAGTTTAAATGAGAATGTATTTATGGACCTAGCACATAGTAAAAGGTCAGTAGATTATATAGCTGGTGGTGTTTAAACCTCAGACATTAGCTGTTGCTCTAAACCCTATAAACTTGTTTTTTTTTCCTTACTGAGATAACTCCTTTTATATTTAAAATTATACGTTTTAGAATTAGGATGTATTTACAAATGGATAGATTTTTTTTTTTTATTATAAAGAGGTTGCAGTTAAGACAGGTTAAGGGCTGGGAAGGTGGCTCAGTGGTAGAGTGCTTGCCTTGCATGCATGAGGCCCTGGGTTCGATTCCTTAGCACCACATAAGCAAAAAAAGAAAAAAGCCAGAAGTGGTGCCGTGGCTCAAGTGGTAGAGAGCTAGCCTTGAGCTGAAGAGCTGAGGAACAGAGTTCAAGCCCAGATTTCAAGCCCCATGACCGGACCCCCCCTCCCTCCAAAAAAAATAATAAAGAGAGGTTAAGAGTGCATTTCTTTTTGGACAACAGAATGTTAAAAGACTAATTTCAATTCAGACTGTAAAATGGTATAAGATCTCAATAAAATACATAGATAAGATGTATAAGATGAGCAACCACTTTTTTTTTTCTCAAGCCTGGGCTGGCTGGGTGCTCAGGTTGGCCTCAGACTTAACATCCTCCCGTCTTAGCCTCCTAGGTGCTGGGACTATAGGTGTGCGCCATCCCACTGTGCTCAGCAGTGAACTTTTAAATCTGTGGTTGATCCCTTAGAATTTGTGTTGTTCTGTGTTTATCAACATTAGTTCATTTGTTTATTCATTTATTCAGCATTTTTTTTTATGCTCATGGGGCTTGAACTCAGGGCCCTGAGCTCTTTTTGTTTAAGGCTAGTGCTCTGTCACTTTGATCCGCATGATCTGCAGCTATACTTCTGGTTTTCTGTTGGTTAATTGATATGAGTCTCGTGGACTTTCCTGTCCTGATTTTGAAGAACCATCTTCAGATCTCAGGCTCCTGAATAGCTAGGATTACAGACATGAAACACCAGCACCTGGCATCAATAAATGTTGAATGCCTACTTACTGTGTAGGTCATTGTTATGGAAGGTGGGTTTTTTTTGTTTTGTTTTGTTTTTGTCAGTCGTGGGGCTTGAACTCAAAGCCTGGGCGCTGTCCCTGAGCTCTTCAGCTCGAGGCTAACACTCTACCATTTGAGCTACAGTACCACTTCCAGTCTTTTCTGTTTATGTGGTACTGAGGAATCAAACCCAGGACTTCATGCATGTGAGGCAAGTACTCTACCACTGAGTCACCTTCCCAGCCCCTGGAAAGTTTATTTTAAGGTCTTGCTATATCTGTAAATTAAGAACTTTATTTGCAAGCATGTCATTTATGGGTTGGTGCTGAATACTAAGGCTCTAAAAGTCATTTTTATATTTGGGAAGCCGTGGTCTGAAATTATAACTGACTAATCATGATTTTATGTTCCAAATTAGAAACTTAATACATTTACTTCCTATCACATACTGTCCTTTTATTTTCCTTTTAAGTTATTTTAAGTTTCATTGCATTTTAGTAAACTACCTAAACTGAAATGGAACTGGAATGGTGTTGGTGTAGTGGAATTAGGACTTCATGGCTTTTTGGTAGCAGAAATCACCACTGTATGAATTAGATTTTGTTGCATTCACTTTTTGGAAGGAGAATCTCATTGACTCTTTGAAAGTAGTTTTTTTAAGCCTTTACATTGTGCATTCGGTGAATATGTAAATATGGTAATAATTTGGTCAGTAAAGGCACAGTGGTTTGATTAGTAAGATAATGTTTAAATCATGATGACCTTTTCCTCTATTCAATTAAAGGCAGCAAGATGTGAGTGAAAATGAACATTTACTCATAGATAAATGTGGTCTCAGCTGTAGAAAAGAACCTTCTATTTATTAAGTACATAATACATAGTGGGCCCTTTCCTAGCTCCTTCTATGCTTTGTCTTTTTTAATCTTCTCAACAAAGCAAGTAAATATTTTTCCCATTAAGAAAAGGGGGGGGGGAAAGTATAAAGCTCAAAAAGGTTCACTAACTACTTAGAGCTTCAAGATAGTTTATAAACAGAAGTTGAGATACAACTCCAAGTGAAGTTTAAAAAATTTTTGTGAACTAATGGTCTCAGTTCTGTTTATATTGATTAGCTTATTTTGATCTTTTTAACCAGTAGGATAAAAACCCAGGATAAAACCCATTTTGTCTTCAACACAAGTCTATTATTGTTGCTATATTATAATTTTATAATTTTATCTCCCCCTCCCCCTTTTCTTTTTGGCAAATACTAGGGCTTTAACTCTCTAGCTCTACCACTGAGCCATGTCTCCAGCCCTGCTATTTGCTGGTTAACTGGAGATGGTGTCTCACACACTTTTCTCTCTAGACTAGCAATGGAGATAATATGCATTAAGAAAAATGTCTTTTTAGAATAATCTTTCCTTTTATTATTTAGTTTATATTTTAAATAAGTAATTGTCCCTTTCACTGTAGCTGTAGATTTCTCTTTTGAGAAATCTACTTTGTTACTTTGAATCTTCATGTCTTCTTTTTTAAGTGTTACTTTGAATCTTCATGTCTTCTTTTTTAAGTGATTTTACTGAAACTTTGTAGCACGTTGGACAGAATGTTACTACACTTAATATTTAAGACCAAAACAAAACCTTCTCTGGTAATTCTTTGGTAATATAGTGTAGCAATGTTTTATGTCTTAACTTAGAGAGTTACTTAGGTATATGCTGTCTATACCTTTTTATTGAAGTAGTTGTTACTTGACAATTTTACCAGGCTTGCTGTATGTACGTATGTATGTATGTATGTATGTATGTATGTATGTATGTGTGTGTGTGTGTATGTTTGTATGTGTGTATTTCTGGTGCTTGAACTCTGGACCTGGGTGATACTCTTTAGTTTTTTTTTTTTTTTTTTTTTTTGTCTTGTTTTTGCTTGAGGATGATACTCTACCATTTGAGCCATAGTTCCACTTCTGCTTTTTTGATGATTGAGTCTCATGGACTGGTTTGGTTTGAACTTTAAATCCCTAATCCTCAGATCTCAGCCTTCTAGTAGCTAGGACTAACGCATGAGCCACCAGTGCTTAACACTCATTAGTTATATGAAGGGGAAGTTTCATGTGACATTTTCACATATGGACAAAAGGTATCGCAACCAATTTCACCTTCTTTATCATTCTCCTCCTTAAAGCAAATCCAACAGGTCTCGATGTTCCTACGTGCAGACCGAGGCTTAAGACTTAAGGAGAGGCTCCAGGCAGTAGGCAGTGCTCTTCTAAGCATTCTTAGGGATACAGAGACTTGTAGCCTTTGGGGAGGTCTCCAGACATCCGCTTTGTTGAGTGCTGGGAAGCTGTGTTTTCCCATGCTTGCAGCCTCCCTGTGGAGTAAAGGTCTGCTAATTTTGAATAAATATTTACCATATCTCATTTTAGCAGAGTTACTGCCTTACACAGCAAGGCGACTTCTGCTTATCCAACTTGAAAAATGTATTGTTATCAATATAATCTGGAGAATGTTCTGTTGTCTTCAAGGGCAGATGACGTTTTAAAAGTCAAATTGGAAAAAATAATGAGGAAGTAAACACTTCACAATTGAGAAATAATAATTTTGATTATCATGGCTGCATTTATCCATGCTTTAAGCTGTTATTGCACGAATAGCATTTTTTTATTCAGGTAAATACTGTATTTCTATTTTTCATCTTTGTCACTTTCATATGTTTAGTTTTAAGATAGCAGAATTGTTTATATTTGCATTCACTATGCTTTTACAACTATTCATTTAGTAACAGCAACTGGCTTTCACATATTAACCCCTCCCCCACAATATCCTGGATCCTTTATAGATATTATAGTTGATATGCATAAAAACCCATGGAGGTATGTCATTCCTGTTTTACATAAGAGAGAAAAACTTAGATTCCAGGACATGAATTGACTGTTTCAGTATTTCCCAGCCAGGAGAATTTTGGAATAAGGTTTATATTCAGATCTTTCACCTCTTGGTTTACTGTATTTGCTGCTGAACACAATTGTTGGTAGTTGTCTTTGCTTTTTTCCCCCTTCCATCCCAATGATACTTGGGTTGGACTCAGGGCTTAGCTCTTGCTAGGCAAGGCACTCTTATCTCTTGAGTCATGTCCCCAACCCATAGCTATCTTTGTGTGTGTGTGTGTGTGTGTGTGTGTGTGTGTGTGTGTGTGAAATATATCAACACAAGTAGAAAGTATAAGGATTCAAATAAGATAGTGTAGCCAAAGAAGATCATTTAGTCTCTTGTATTTTAAAATCAGTTGGAGCAGTAATTTCTAAGTTTCTACAGAACATCCAGGACACTTTGTTAGGAGGGTAATTTTTGTTTGTCTTATGAACCCTACATCCACAGATTCAAAGCAGAAGGTGTATTGTACAATTAAATTAGTAACTCTCAGACTTTGATTTTATTAGTTAAGAGAGAAATCAGATTTATTATTCTAAATGATCTAATCCATTTTATTAGTCAAAGCTCCCAAATTTGCATTTTCATATAATTTATCCTTGGAGCTATCTATCAATATGACTCTATATGAGATCTTGGAAGGATTCTATTTTCAAGTTTCTGTGTAATCTTTCTGTCTTACCTTCTCCTATACTTTCTTTCTCCCTACCCTCTTAACTGTACTCTTTGCCTTCATTATCATTACCAGATTTACAATCTCTCTTATCTTTATCTAGGGCCTCTGCTCTTCCTAACCTTGCAATTGTCAACCAAATTCCCTTTGTCCTGCCATATAATTTTAGACCTTGTACTAAATATCTTCAGTCGTCCTGGATTAGTTGTTTTTGTTAAGAGCAGCCTAGCAAAAATTATTTCACCTACTTTGATTTTACTCACCCTTTCTTTACCTGCCTAAGTGGTAGTAACCAAACCTTTAATCTCTCTACCCCAAATACATTTATTGAGTTGAATCAGCTACAGTTTCTGTCTTCTAGTCTGATATAGACAGCTTTTCAAAAGAGAAGAGTCAGTACTTTGAGCTTCACAGGTGAGATAGTCTTTCTGTGGAATCCTGAGAGGTGGGATACAGCTGCCAGACAGGTGAGGGGTAGAAGAACATTAAAAAGGAATATTCTGAGTGAAGACACAAGGTGAAACAGGTCACACTTTCTAGGAACTTCATACAGTTCGGTGTGGCAAAGCCTGGAGGTTGGTCCTGGGCCGGCAGTTGGTGCAGTTAGAGTGAGCCATGGCCCGGATCGTGAAGGGCCTTTTAGGTCATTCTGAAGAGTTGAGGTTTTTAACCTCTGGATTGTGGGAGGCACTGATGCCTTTAAATGGGAAGGTTGTAAGACCGGAGTTACACCGGAAGGGTCATTTGGGTGGCCCTGTGAAGAAAGGATTCGCTTAAGGGGTTTCAGGGATGGAGGGACTGATAAGGAGATTTTTAGTAATCCAGATGAAAAATGAAGTCAAGCTGAAGGTAGCAATGTGTTTAAAAAAGAGGAAGTGGGGCTGGGAAGGTGGCTCAGTGGTAGAGCGCTTGCCTTGCATGCCTGAGGCCCTAGGTTAAATTCCTCAGCACCACATAAGCAAAAAGAAAAAATCCGGAAGTGGTGCTGTGGCTCAAGTGGTAGAGTGCTAGCCTTGAGCTGAAGAGCTGAGGGACAAAGCCCAGGCCCAGAGTTCAAGCCCCATGACTGCCCCCCCCCCCAAAAAAAAGAAAGAAACAAAAAGAGGAAGTGACTAGAACTATCATGTAAGGAGGAAGAGGTAGGGCTTGGTTTGATTTTGTTGGTTTTGTTTGGTAGATTGGATAAATGGAGGAAGAAGAATCGAGGTAGAAGGGACAGATTTGATTTCAGGTCCTTTGGTTCCCTGTTACTATGCAATAGATTAGCACAAAATAGTAAACTTTTACTGACTAGTACAGAGGCCCCAAGAACTGGGGCTATTTACATTTAAATTAGTTAACCGTAAAGAAGGTAACAATCGAGTTCCTCAGTTGCTGCTGATCCCTTTTCTAGCTTAGCAGCCACATATAATCAGTGGCAACGGTACTGGTTGTGGCTTAAAGGACATTTAGTCATGCCAAAATGTTCTTTGTGAGTGCAGCCCAAAATTTGTATTTCATTCAGTTCTGTGACCTAGAGTCTGGGGGTAAGTGAGCTGAGTAGTCTTGGTAAGAAGGTTTTTCATGAGGTTCCAGTTAACATCTGCTCCTTGAAGTAAGAGCTTCATTTACTGAAAGGTTTGCTGAAGCTAATGGGTCCATTTCAAGATGTCTCATTTATGCTGGGCAGGTCTGCATTGGTCATTGATTTTTTTATTTACTTATTTATTTTTGGTGTCGGTCATGGGGCCTAACTCTGGGCTTGGGTATTGTCCCTCAACTCTTCAGCTCAAGGCTAGCACTCTACCACTTGAGCCACTGTACCACTTCTGGCATTTTCTGCTTTTGTGGTGCTGAGGAATCGAACCCATGCCTCATGCATGCAAGGCAAGCACTCTACCACTGAGTTACCTTCCCAGCCCTGCATTGGTCATTGATAGGAGGCCTTGGCTTTGCCTAGAGAGTGATCATTGAGGGTAAGTTGGAGGCTGTAATAACTTTTGTGAGCTGACCTCAGAAATCACACTATTATTCCATAATATTCTGTTCACTGTGGGAGAGAACTAACTGTACCAGGGCATAAATACCAGGAGGCAAGAGTCATGGGGTTATTTTGGAGTCTGCCCATCACAAGTACGTGTGATTTACGATCATTAGGACAGTTCTAGTTTAAAAATTTTTTTGGTTGGCTGTGGGGCTTGAAATCAGGGCTGGGCACTATTCCTGTGCTCTTTTTGTTTAAGGTTAGCACTCTACTACTTTGATCTACAATGCCAATTCCAGGAGACAAGAGTCTCACAGACTTTACTGCTTAGGTTGGCTTTGAGCCACGATCCTTAGATCTCAGCTTCCTGAGTAGCTAGGATTACAGGTGTGAACTACCAGTGAACAGCTCACTTTTAAGTTTTGATGGTGGTAAGCCCCGGTAATTTTAACTGTAAGTCTTTGTAATTGGAAGATTGCAATAGAGGTAACAGTCTACATTGGTCTATGGTTAAACATGAAAAAAACAAAACAAAACTAGACTTTTGTTCTAAAAAGAAATCTAAAACAATCTTTAGGATCTTTATTCACCTTGTTTTGTACATAGAGTACTTGTAAGGAAAAATTAAGTTGTTCACAATAGGCAGACAAATTTGTTAAGATATGCTTATTTATAAAGCTATCTCTGTAATGCATATAATCTTATAAATTAAAGATGTCATCCAGAAATACTTGAAATTCTTCCTGAGGCTCAAATGGATGTGTGAAGAGTTTTCCATTCTTTCTGCCAAACTGTATATATAGCTTCAGTTTTCAAGTTTAGGTGGGAAGTACTTTCATAAGGTTTGTAATAAGTGTTTTGAGCTGAAATAGCTAACAAAAATGATTCAAATAATGGTGTTAGAGATACAGCAAAAGTGCCAAATAAGAGTGTCATTCTTGGTATTAAAATAGAAGTTTGGAGTATCTCTAGGTGGCTGCATACATCTGAGGAGCTATTGGAGGCAGCATGATAGATATGAATGATAATTTAGGAATTCATGCAGTCCTTTAACATCAATGGTGGGTAGTAATCTTTCTCAAATCTTGGAGGAAGCATCCAATATATTTAAGAAGTAAGAAGAAGAGAAACAGTGGCTGAAATTAGTTAGCTAATATAGGTCTAATGGATTTACTCAATCTGGTTATAGATCATGCCTTTTACCTACAGTGGGTTAAACGCTTATGTCTAGCAAGCTACTTTGTAATAGACACTCAGAAGACTTCTACTTCAGTTGATTATGTAATCCTAACCTGTTGTACTTGTATTAGAATGAGAGAGTTTTAATTCATATTGTGAAAACTGATGAAATATGAGAACAAAAATAAAAATTATTTTTATGGAAACTGAGTTTATGTGCTTTAGAAATATAAGTAGAACCCTGTCATTGAAAAAATTTCTGTCAAAATACATAGCAGTAAAAAAACAATGGCTAACTTTGGGGGAAATATATAGTCTAGATTTTTATGAGTGTCTATTGTTTTCTACACTAAGGAAACTAAAACAGGAAATAAATCATAGGTGGTATATTTTAGGTTAGTTTGTGTAAGAAAGATCAGGAGGCATTTGCCATTAGCTCACTTAAAGAAACAGCCTTGTTTCTATACTTAAAAAGTCACAAATACATAATAAATGTATCAACCTAAATTCATATATTTCAACAACAACAACAAAAAATCTTTATGAATAACTGATTACAGAGTCGTAAATATTAGGGGTGCAAATCAAATGACTACCTTCTAATTTATACCTACTATTCAGTATATAGACTTTCTATACCTTGAAATTTCAAAAGCTTTTGGATATCTACACTTGTCTTAGAAGAGAAATTTTGTTTTGGGATATTCCTTTTAGAAGGGTTCAGTAATAATTTGCTTCTACCCACCAGTCTTTTTCAGACTTGTAAAAGAACTGAGAGATTGGTATTTCCCTTGGAAAAGATTAACAAAAAGAAGATAAATGGCTTACAGAGTCAAGAAAGAAGACAGTTTAAACTCAAATATACTTCCTCAGAATGATCTTTTCTGTCTGTACCCTCTCACTGAGGGTCTCAGATGTTAGGCAGAATTAGTCTTCTCATCATGGAAACTGAACATTCCTTAACAATTGATTTTACTTTGAAACTTACACAGCAAACACCAAAGGGTGAATTGTTGCTGTATTCTGTGGGAGCCTCAAGATTGACGTCAAAATACAAGTACAGCTGTGTAAGCAGTGGCAAGAGTATTTTTAACATCCCTATCAGATCATCTTCTTGACCTTCCTCTTTAATACTTTCTCCTTTTCCATTATGTACTTTGTACTGGTCCTGGGACTTGTGCCTGGGACAGGGCCTGGGCACTGTCCCTGAGCTTCTTTTACTCAAGGCTCTACCATTTGAGTAAAGCCACTTGTGGCTTTTTGGTAGTTTAGACTTTCCTGCCCAGCCTGGCTTTTGAACTGTGATTCCTAGATCTTTGCCTCCTTGTAGCTAGGATTACAGGCATGAACCATTGGTACTTGGCTTAAAAATAAAGCTTTATATATATATATATATATATATATATATTTTGGTTCCTGTCATGGGGCCTGAACTCTGGGTCTGGGCGCTGTCCCTCAGCTCTTCAGCTCAAGGCTAGCGCTCTACCACTTGAGCCACAGCGCCACTTCCGGCTTTTTTTCTTATGTGGTGCTAGGGAATCGAACCCAGGGCCTCATGCATGCAAGGCAAGCGCTCTACCACTGAGCCACCTTCCCAGCCCCAAAGCTTTATATTTTTGAGTCAGAGTTATGGTAGTCTTTAAACTAGTGTTGATACCATTGTTTGCTTCACTCTTTCCCCTTTATAAACTTCCTTTTTTTTTTTTTTTTTTTGATTATGGGGCTTGAACTCTGGGCCTGGGTGCTGTCCCGCAGCTCTTCAGCTCAAGGCAAGTGCTCTACCACTTGAGCCACAGCACCACTTCAGCTCTTCAGCTCAAGGCAAGTGCTCTACCACTTGAGCCACAGCACCACTTCCTGTTTTCCGGTGGTTAATTGGAGATGAGTCTTTTTTTTTTTTTTTTTTTTTTTTGTCGGTTGTGGGGCTTGAACTCTGGGCCTGGGCACTGTCCCTCAGCTCTTCAGCTCAAGGCGAGCGCTCTACCACTTGAGCTACAGCGCCACTTCCGGTTTTCTGGTGGTTTATTGGAGATAGGAGTCTCACGGTCTCCCCTGCCCGGGCTGGCTTTGAACCGCGATCCTCAGATCTCAGCCTCCTGAGTAGCTAGGATTACAGGCGTGAGCCACCAGCGCCCGGCTTGGAGATGAGTCTTATGGGGACTTTCTGGTCAAGACTGGCTTTGAACCCTGATCCTCAGATCTCAGCTTCCTGAGTAGCAAGGTTTATAGGTGTGAGCCAACAGTTCCCCCTGCCCCCCACCATAAACTTCCTTTTTTAAAACTTATATTCTAAAGTCTTGAGATGAGATGTGCTCCCTTACCTGATTTTTTTTTTAAAGACTTATATTTCAGGAAGGATTAGATTTACAGACAAATTGAAAACTTAGGGCATAGTATATACTTTCACTAAGATTCCTTTTTTATTTAAACACATTATATATTGGGGGCTGGGAAGGTGGCTCAGTGGTAGAGTGCTTGCCTTGCATGCATGAGGCCCTGGGTTCAGTTCCTCAGCATCACATAAGCAGAAAAAGCTGGGAGTGGCTCTGTGGCTCAAGTGGTAGAGCGCTAGCCTTGAGTTGAAGAGCTAAGGGACAGCGCCCAGGCCCAGAGTTCAAGCCCCATGACAAACAAAAAAAAAAAAGAAAAAAAGAACAAAAAACACATTACATTGATATGGTACATTGGTTTATTTATTTATTTATTTATTTATTGGGTCCTGTCGTGGGGCCTGAACTCTGGGCCTGGGTGCTGTCCCTCAGCTCTTCAGCTCAAGGCTAGCGCTCTACCACTTGAGCCACAGCGCCACTTCCGGCTTTTTTCTTTCTGCTTATGTGGTGCTGAGGAATTGAACCCAGGGTCTCAGGCATGCAAGGCAAGCGCTCTACCACTGAGCCACCTTCCCAGCCCGGTACATTTATATGTCTTTTTTTTTTTTTAACCAGGGCTGAGAACCAAACCCAGGCCAGGCGAGCGCCCTTCCGCTGGGCTAAACCCCCAGCCCCCCGGTACATTTATTATAATAAATAAATGTTAACATTCTTAGCTAAAGTCCATAATATATTCAGATTTTCTTGTTTTTTCTTTTTTCTTAACTTATCCTTTTTCTGTCCCATAATTCTCTATTCTGGCTAGTCAAGTCTCTGAGATTCTTGGCTGTAACAGTTCTTAGACTTCCTTGTTTTTGATGGTCTTGACCGTTCTGAGGAGTACTGGTTCAGTCTGTTTGCAGGATGACCCAAATTAAGATTTGTGTAGTGTTTTTCTCCTAAATTAGACTGGAGTTACTGGCAGGGCAAAGAGCTTTGCTCATGGTTAAGTGCTTGCTTAGCATAAGTGGGGTTCAATCCCTAACATTACTTACAACACAAAAAGAAAGGGGGGAGAGGCAGAGGAGCAGGATGGGAAGGGAGACTGGAGTTATGGGTTGTTGGCTTTCCCTTTGCCTCATGTGAGAGTACATACTGTACATACATGCAGGATTTGTGTATAAGGTGCATACCTCAGCAGGATGTGAGACTTGATGTTGATGATGGCCTTGAACACTTGGCCAAAGTGGGGTTTCTATTGAAACGTCCTACTTAGGTGAATTGCTGTGATAATTGCTTAGGCCTTATATTTTGAAGTCAGTTATACTGATATATAGGTCATTAAAAATTTAAATGTTTAGCCTTTAATATTTTATTTTAAAATTAAGGGTTGCTTCTGGAATTTGAAAGATTTTTTTTTTTTAATGGGACAGTTCAGAATTTATTTTATTTTTAATTTTTGTTGGTTTGGGGGCTTGAACTTAAGGCCTGGACATTGTCTCCGAGCTCTTCAGCTCAAGGTTAGAGCTCTACCACTTTGAGCTGCATCTCCACTTCTGGTTTTCTAGTGGTTCATTGGAGATAAGAGTCTCACGGACTTTCCTGCCCAGGCTGGCTTTGAATCACGATCCTCAGATCCCAGCCTCCTGAGTAACTACGTTCACAGGCATGAGCCACTAGCACCCGACTGAATTTAATATTTTAAGTAGAAAGTTAATGAAGTTGTTCAGTTTATCAACTGTTCATATTCTAGCTACCTGGGTCCATTCCCTTATCTTTAATTAGAAAGAAAAAGAAAGAGAAAGAGAGAAAGAAAGAGAAAGAGAAAGAAAGAAAGAAAGAAAGATAGAAAAAAGTCACTAAGGGCTGGGAAGGTGGCTCAGTGGTAGAGCGCTTGCCTTGCATGTATGAGGCCCTGGGTTCGATTCCTCAGCACCACATAAGCAAAAAGAAAAAAGCCGGAAGTGGCTCTGTGGCTCAAGTGGTCGAGCACTAGCCTTGAGCTGAAGAGCTGAGGGACAGTGCCCAGGCCCAGAGTTAAGGCCCCACGACCGTACCCTTCCTCCAAAAAAAATTTAAAAAAAAAAGAAAAAGAAAAAAGTCACTAAGTTGGACTTATACTTTGGGAAGGGACAAATATCAACTTACATGATTGAACATTTTTCTGAAAGGAAGATTTATGCCCCTGGGTGTGGAAGTGCATACCTCATGAGGCTAATGCTGGAGTATCTCAAATTCCAGGCTAGCTTGAGCTACACAGTAAGTTCCAGAAGTTTCAGGCCAATCTGAGCTACACACAAGACCTTGTCTCAGAAACAAACACAAAGATTATGTCTTTTCATTTATTTACTCAGCCACTTCATTCAGTATGGAGTATTTGTTTTATACTTTGTAAGTTGTGCTTTTCGGCACTGGTGCTCAGATGGTTCCAGCCTTGCTTGTTGGGAAGGGACATGCCCCCATTTATACCCCACTTTTTTGAGTTTTGAGCACTTCCTTACTTTGTGGAACTCTATAGACTGATATTAATATTGCTTTGTCACAGCTGTAGATTCAGCCGTTTCTTCAAGGAGCTATATAGTTACTTTTATTGAAAAACTGAATATGCTTTTTGCCTTTTAGGCCTTTTCAAGGGACAGAATTAGTAATACATTTATGTATCCTAACCAGTGTACATACCCACACCTACAGTCGCTTCTGTTTCTACTAGTTTGTGTGTGTGTGTGTGTGTGTGTGTGTGAACTTAAACATGAGTCTGTACTGATTTCAGTCCAGTACCACAGGATTTGCTCTAGTCTTCTTTCCTTGTTTATCTCTGACTTCCCTGACAATGAGAAACATGACTTTATCCACCCATTGTCCATCATTTATTTATTCAACCCCATGAAAAGCAGTTCCAGAATTCTTACCCTTTACCCTGTACAAAGTAAAATTTCCAATTGGAGTACAGTGTGTATATGTGGTTCCATTTGTCATTAGCTTTAAAATTTCAAGTCAAAACACTGAATCAGTCAGATTTAAAAAAAATCATTCCTTCAGTGCAGTTAGGTCATATTTATAATGTGGTTGAGTCATTTATCCCAAGCCAAATTGCATTTTCGTTTATGTTATTTGTTATGCTATTATATTCTTTGCTTTGCATTAATTGAAGTTTGGAGAAATGCACAGAATCATGTATTCACTGTAGTGCTGTACAGAGCAGATTCTGTGCTCTAAGTGGTCCCATTTGTAATCAGCCACTTCGTGTATTGAGTTTGTAAGCAACTGTTCCCTCTCACTCCTAGTTCCTAGCAACTACTCATCTGTTTTCTTTCCATACTTTTGCATTTTCCAGAGCATCATATAAATGAGGTAACATCACTGGATTTGCATGCAGTTTCTTTAACATAGTGGAATGCACTTAGGATTCTTCCTTGATGTGTGAATTAATAGTACATTATTTTTATATTGTCTTCCACTATATGAATGAATTACAGTTTATTTTTCCTCTATTAGCAGATATCTTAATTTCTTCCAGTCTTTAACAGTTGTGAGAAAAGCTGCTATATATGGATAGTCTTTTGGGAGATGTAGGTTTTTAGATCACTGGAGATCTATGATCGCAGGTTCTATATGGTAAGAATGGACTTAACTTTTGACGGCTTTTCTTTTTATGAATAGTGTCATACAGAATGTGCTGTCTTGAAATCTAGAATCTTTCTCTTGATGTGACATTTATGTCTCTTGTTCTGAATTGCCATTAATTAATTCACTGTTGATTAATATTCTAATATGACTGTACCTCAGAGTCTATATGGACCTTGAGGTAGTCTAGGTTACTAGTTGCACTATGGTTAGTAGTGCAGTTTAGGAACATTTGTGGACCTGCATGCATTTCTTCCTAGGTGTACAGTTGTTGATGAGATTTAGTTGATACTGCCAGACAGTTTTGTGCGGTGGTTGTATTTATATTCTTCCCAGCAGGGCATTGGGGTTCCAGGTACTTAATATGAATACCTACTGCATTTTATAGCATTTTCCGTACTGTGTCTTCTTCTTCCCTTCTAACCCTCCTCATTTCCTTGTGGCTGAAGTTGAGCGTGTGTGTGTGTGTGTGTGTGTGTGTGTGTGTGTGTGTGTGTGTGTGTGTGTGTGTGTGTGTGTGTGTGTGTGTGTGTGTGTGTGTGTGTGTGTGTGTGTGTGTGTGTGTGTGTGTGTGTGTGTGTGTGTGTGTGTGTGTGTGTGTGTGTGTGTGTGTACTGCTTATTTGGATTTTAAGGGAAGTTGAGAAAATGATCGACTTCCTTCTGGACTCTAAGAATGTTGGTGTTTAGGAGAAAGGGTGGTTTCCATTCCAAAGATCAGTAAGAAAAACCAGCATTTGAGGAGAACCAAGTTTCTATAAAGAAACTGAGATTGTAGAGGTTGCTTGCTTTGTTCTAGGGCACATGGTGAGGAGGTTTGGGAGATTTTGTTGGAAGAGAAGTATTATATAATTAATGGATTGAAATTTTGTTTGATGAACTAGGAGGATAGTGGTACTGAGTTAGAAATTAGTTAGCTTTATGGCTGGGGCTTAAGTGTTTGCCTGCAAGTATGAGGCATCAGTACTGCTAAGAAGAAAAAGTTGTCTTCAGCTTCTGAGTTGGCATATGGTATGAAATTTCTTCATCAGTATAGGTCTGTCTATAGGGAGTTTCTTGACTTTTGGAATAAGTAGAATAAGTAGATGGTCAGAAAGCAATAGGTATTTGCGGAATGTGACTGCTGGGTAGGTGGAGGAAGGAGAACCATACCAAAGGTCAGTAGGCTAGTCTGACTTGTTTTCAGTTGATCAAGGCTATTTTGTGTTTTTTTTGGCAGTACTGGAGTTTGAACTCAGGGCCTTGTGCTTGCTTGCTAGGCTGACTACCACTTACGCTACGCCTTTTAGCCTTGCCTTTTGCTGTTTTTTGGAGATACTGTCTAGTGAACTTTTCCACCTTGGCTGGAACTTTGACAGCCCACATCTTAGCCTCCTTATGACTAGGATTACAGGCATGAACCATGTGTGTCAAGGTTTTCTGTTTTTGAATCACTAATAATGTCTTACATACTTTCAAACCATAAATTCTGTAAATCTGTTTTTAAAATATTGTCCAGGGAGAGCATTAAAATTGGTACAATGTTACAAAGAGCTACAAAGTCTTTATTATATGGTTTGTGGTTCCACCCTGCAAAAAAGCTAAAGCTGGCCTTAAAATCATGATCCTCTTGCCTCTGCCTCCTGAGTACCATGATTTGAGTCTACTCCTCTCACTTTTATACATACACACACACATAAATACATATGTATGTGTCTGTGTATGCATATGTATGTGTGTATGTACTTACCTTTTTTTTTTAACCTTTTTTTTTGGGGGGGGGGTCCGGTCATGGGGCCTAAACTCTGGGCCTGGGCACTATCCCTCAGCTCTTCAGCTCAAGGCTAGCGCTCTACCACTTGAGCCACAGTGCCACTTCTGGCCCTTTTTTTTTCCTGCTTATGTGGTGCTGAGGAATCGAACCCAGGGCCTCATGCAAGTACTCTACCACTGAGCCACCTTCCCAGCCCTGTGTGTATGTACTTAACAAAGTACATTTGCCAATGTTTTGGTCTTTTGGAATCTGAGTCTTCATAGACCGTTAATGGTGGTCTGAGAATCCATAAGGGCTCTATTTTTGTGGGTTAAGTGGTAATTGGGATTTAACTTAAAATTTGAAATAGCCAAATGTTTTAAGGAATATATTTGACAAAATTGAGAACATTTTTCATTTTTTTTACCTCTACATTTTTCCCAGGAATGATATGAATGTAAATTGTCAAATTGGGCTGCTGCTTCCAACAGGAAAAGTAGAGGCTAATGAGCCATTTTAGCTTGGCAGTGCACTTGTTAGAGGACAGTGTTTGAGGCAGTTTAAACAAAGTTACCAAGCTTCTAGTGCATAGATATAGTGAGTGTCTCTGGCCTCATTCTACTTACTGTAAGTGGCCAGGGTGCTATTTAATCCAGTGTCAGACATCCTAATGCCTGGGGCATAGTTAGAGACCTGGGAAGATGTACTATATCAAACACAAACAGACAGAGTAGCGTGAAGAAATTTCAGTCCTCCCAGCCCTGCTTGCAAACTTAATTAGGTTTATTGGGGCAGAAAATATTTCCCCGCCCCCATTAAAAAAATCTGTTTTTCCTCCATTCCCACCTCCTGTCCCAGATTCTCTTTGAAGAATCATACTACCAACAACAAAAAAAAGACCTTTTCTTTTTTGAATCCTAACCTACTTGGTTTATTTGGCTTTAAGGGAAAGAGCAGTCGTGGCTAAAGACAATTTAAGCTATTTGGTTGGTAGACTCCATTTGTGGTGTTGTAGTCAGGAAATTCCAAATTTAAAAATCATTCTGTATTCACAAAGAAAGAAAAATTGTGACACTATAATTAGATCTTGTGTAAGTATTTTTAATTGTGGAAGCTGTTTGACTTGCAGGGTTAAAAATTGTCTGCTAAGCTAATTTTTGCCCTCTCTATCATTTATATGTGTGTTATGGTTTATTCCGGGGAGATGTCCAGGGATGTGTGTTATGGTTTATTCCGGGGAGATGTCCAGGGATGCTGTTCTCTGCCTTCTGGGCTTCTGTGGGCTTGAGATGATGGGGGGTGGGAAAGGAGGTGTGGTTTCTCCTTAGCATCCCTCTTGTGGTCAGTGAAAGCATCTGACAAATGCCTCTCCAAGGATGTGGGATGTATGGATAAAGGGACAGCCGAGGACTGTTCCAGGAGAGGTGGTGGTGAGGATTTCATTCTCCTGCACTCCATGGAAACGAGCCTTTTGAGCTTCCACCGGCTGTTGGCTTGTCCTGCTACCCAGGTAATCTGTTCCAGTCTTTGTTTTCTTGTGGCATATGAAATGGGGCAAAATGGTAGCGGAACAGCTCCAGTGGAGGAGGTGTGCCTGCACCAGGGATGAAACTAGGAAGGGGCAACATATTTTTGCATTGTTAATATTTCTTTCAGTAGCTTTTAAGGATTTCTTTATTTTCATCTTTAAAAAACCTAATCTGGCTTAAAAGAAGACAATTTGTTGTTTTGTGAACCTATGCTTTAATTGCTAAGCTTGAGAACAAAGGTTTTAATAGCCAGCATTGCAGGGATATCTTTATTCAGAAGAATAGGAAGTGGCATGCTTCTATTACCTTTTTAGAACGGAATTGGTAGTGGTTCTTGAATCTGAACTAGAGACTTTGACTTCTTATTCTGTGAATTGTGATTTAATTATCTCAAGCTTCAGAATGATTGTCTCCCTTTGATCCCCAAGGGACTATGCATGGGGCATGGGGGGGATTCATCTTAGAGTGGGGGAAGGGAATGCTATCACAGAATAATCTGATTGTTTTTTACTTGAAACTAAATTGAAATATATAATATCACTTGGGAAGGTGATATCCAAAGCACTAAATACTGTTTATTTGAATTATTTTATCCTTTGTTCAGTTTGTGCTATTTTGCTCTCGTCAGCTAAAATGTTGATTATACACGAGAAGCTGCTGAGTTCTGTGATGGCATTGGAATTGCATTCTGTCTTCCTATCCCAGTCCTATCTGTGATCACAGGAGCAGAAGCATCAATGTGAAGAACAGAAATAGTGTAAAATGCTGAAGGTTTTCTCT
The DNA here is from genome assembly GCF_024711535.1 of Dipodomys merriami. Lineage (NCBI taxonomy): Eukaryota > Metazoa > Chordata > Mammalia > Rodentia > Heteromyidae > Dipodomys > Dipodomys merriami. The sequence continues at coordinate 4,587,814 of NW_027202305.1, read as the reverse complement.
CTTATTCTGAAGGTGTTATTCATGGACAGAGTGACCTAAGACCGTAATGTGTGACAATCAAGTGTCTAATGCTGAAGACTTTTCTGTTGACAGCCTGAAAGCATTTTGAAGCATTCTATGAAGTATTCGGTTAATTTGGTTATCTCCACAAGTGACAATGAGTTATCATACTGTTTGTTACATTTTGAAAACTGGTCCTTTGGAAGTATTAGCAAGTAAACATGCTCACTGAGCGTTTACAATATGCCTTTCACTTTAAATGAGCACAGGATTTATAGTCTAACAGACAACATAAGAAAGGTACCTAGGTGATAGACCAGTATTGGTGTGAGTGTGTAAGTACTGGTTATTATATTTATGTACTGACATGTAGATGATTTTTCATAAACATTTGATCCTCGTAACAACCCAGTCACATTTTTCTTGTATAGATGAGGACGTTTTTACATTTTGAGAGCGTAAGTAATTTACAAGCGGTAATAAAAGCATGAAGGCTCTGCCCGTCAGGCCCCAGCGCTTGATCCACTGTTTCCATGGGAGCAGATTAAAGCATTTTATCACAACCTTGGTTCCACAGAGAAGGATGGCAGTGGAGTGGCCAGGTGATAGAGATCACCGTCTCTGCCCAAACCCAGAGATTGGATACAGCATGTAGCATCATCTGTTGAGTGAAGCTCTAATGTTACATGGCTGTTCAGTATAAGAAATCTTCCTATGTGCCATATGGAAACAAGTCCTGCTAAACCATAAAAATAAAAAAATTTGGAATTTTTATTATAAACATATTTAGTTTCCTTTACTGTCCTTCTATAACCTGGTCTCCTCTTTTGGGTGGGAGAGGGATTTATGATATACAGAATACATGTGCTTATTAAGATTATTGGTGTCTATCATTCCTCTCCTGCCCCTCCCCCAAATATATTACAACGACCTACAGAAGTGTTTGGCTACACAGTGTGCCATTGTAAATTTTTTTTAAATTTGATTTTTTATGATCAGTAGTAATTATACAAAGGGGTTTCAGTTTGTGAATACAAACTGACTGGTGTCACCTTTGCCACCATTGTCCCCATCCCAACCCTATTTATCCCCTCAGTTCACTTTGTTCCATTTCGCATAATGTAAATTAGGATTATAACTGTATTTTCCCACCATCCCTCTCTTGAAATTCACTTTTTAGTGAATGAACAAACAGTAGGTTTGTTTAGTACACTGGTAGAATATATAATTAACTTATATATTTTTAAGTACCAATAGATTTTTGTGGGGCTAGAATTATTCATCTTACATTACAATAATCCTTTAAGCAATTAAGTGAAAACCCTGAAAAGACGAAAACCTAACGCAAGTCAAGCATTCTTAAGTTGCTGGAATTTCCATTGATAGTATAAAACTTGATAAAGCATTATTAGATGGTTTCATTATGCCAAGAAAAACACAGTAGCAGCATTTTCTTTTGGTTTATCTGATTTATGTATATTCTCAGTAGTAATAATTATTAATAAGTAGAATGTATTTGGATTATTGAGGCTTTTATAGTTCATGAAGTATAACAATGTTTATGGGTAGTTTTTTTTTTTGTCTTTTCTGACACTGTCTTTGTTTATATACCAGGCTGGCCTTCAACTCACAGTTCTCATGCCTTGGGCATGTGTCATCAAGTGCAGCATTATGGATAGTTTCCTTATATATAAACCTTAGATTTGAGGGATATTATAAGTTTATTGAAGTATAATTGGCATATAATAACCTACATATGTGAAGTACATACTTTGAAGGGGTGTGTGTGTGTGTGTGTGTGTGTGTGTGTGTGTGTGTGTGTGTGTGTGTGTGTGTGTGTGTGTGTGTGTGTGTGTGTGTGTGTGTGTGTGTGTGTGTGTGTGTGTGTGTGTGTGTGTGTGTGTATCACTGCAAGCAAGAAAATAAACGTAGTTGGGCCTGGTGGCCCAACTTTAATCCCAACACTCAGGAAGCTAAGGCAGGAGTATCTCTAGTTTGTGGTCAGCCTGGGCTATATAGCAAGACCCTGTCTCAAAAACAAAAACAAAAAACAAAAATAAATATAAATATAACCATCACCTTTAGAATTTCTTGTACTTTTCTGTAATTCTTCCCTTCCCACCTACCCCATGTATTCAATGTTTTTCTTTGTCTTTCTAGATCAGTTAGCCTATATTTAATGTAAGTGGTCACTTACTCTTTACGATCTAATTCATTAGGCTGCTTGCAATCTGCACGTTTGAAGTTGTCCATGTTGTTGCATGTATCAGTAGTCCATTTATTTATTTATTTATTTAGGGTCCGGTCGTGGGGCCTGAACTCTAGGCCTGGGTGCTGTCCCTCAGCTCTTCAGCTCAAGGCTAGCACTCTACCACTTGAGCCACAGCACCACTTCCGGCTTTTTTCTTTTTGCTTATGTGGTGCTGAGGAATTGAACCCAGGTCCTCGTGCATGCAAGGCAAGCGCTCTACCACTGAGCCACCTTCCCAGCCCCCACCATTTATTTTTATTACTGAGCAATATTCCCATATATAGATATACTGTGATTTGTCCATTCTACTGTTGATGTATATTTAGCTTGTTTCAAGTTTCAGACTGTGAAGTTTTATTATGCTGTTCATATCTAAGTCTCTATATGGACATGAGCTTTCATTTCTCCTGGGTCAATTTACCCAGGAGTGGACTGGCTGTATCATGTAACAAGAATAGATTTTTAACTTTTTTTTTCTTCAGTCCTGGGGCTGGAACTCAGTGCCTGGATACTATCCCTGAGCTTCTTTTGCCAAGGCTAGCACTCTACCACTTGAGCCACATCACCACTTCCTGCTTTTCCTGAGTAATTTTATTAGAGATAGTAGTCTCACTGACTTTCCTGCCCAGGCTGGCTTTCAACTACAAGCCTCAGATCTCAGCCTCCCGAGTAGCTAGGATTTCAGGCATGAACCACCAGTGACTGGCTTGGATTTTAACATTTTTGGGGGAAGAGGAATGTCATTGCTGGGATTATGTCATAATTCCTTCTGTGGAGTCTCCCAGATTTTTCTGCCTCCATTGACCTGGCACCCTGATCCTCATAATACATAGCCTGGGATGACAGGCTTGTGCCACTGATGGGTTAAGAAGGAATCTAACTTTCCTGCCCTGGATGGTCTTGAACTCTGGATAGCCTCAAACTTATAATCCTGCTGGTTTAGCAGAGATTTCAGATGGTGACACAATACCAAGTCAAGAGAATCGTTTGAATGTGATCACGATTGTAAACTCCAGACTATTGTGGATAGATGGCTATAGATGTTAGCCTGAGAGAGAGAGGAACATGGAAGATGTCACTCAAGATTCTAGATTTCTAACTAGATCATCTGAGTAGATGGGGGTCTTTTTATTTCTAATTTTTATTTTTTTGTCTTGGGGCTTAAACTCTGTGCCTCATGCTCTCACTTGGCTCCCTTCCCCTCTACCCCCAGGCTGTGTGCACTCTACCACTTGAGCCACCCCTCCACTTCTGGTTAATTGGAGTTAAGAGTCTCTTGAATTTGGCTGCATAGGCTGGATTTGAACCTCAATTTACTTACCTCAGCCTTCTGGGTTTACAGGTATAAGCCAATGGTGCCATTTTTTTTTTTTTTAATGGTTGAAAAGTAGTTTGTGGTGGCAATGTAAAGAGTTAGTTTTGTACTTATTGAATTGGAGCTGCCAGTGGTTTATCTAAATGAATATGCTCAGAACATTATCAGTTAGGTCTCAGAAGGTTGATCACATGTACTGCCCAGATCTGTTATTCATTCCTTCACTATACAAATGTTTTTTGCATACTTATTCTGCTGCAGCATACTACAGTGAGCCTGTGGGCCCTGCTGTCCTAGCACTTATATTCTTCACCAGTAGGTAAGAGTAGAGGGAGACCACAGATAGGCTTTTTCTAAAAACTTGTTTGTTGAGTGCTTGTTATTTACTGAAGTGTAAATAACAAGGAGGATAGTAAGGGTACTAAGTTAGGCCCAGTTCTCTATTGAGGAAGCACTAGTGTTTTGCTGGATGTGTAGGAAAGGGCTTTTATAAAGGTGTTCTCTTAGTGTCTATATGTTACTTAATCCTCTGTTTATCCCAGTCCTTAACCTTAACTTTTTTTTTTTTTTTGGTGGTCATGGGGCTTGAACTCTGGGTCTGGGCACTATCCCTGCGCAAGCGCTCTATTGCTTGAGCCACAGAGCCACTTCCAGTTTTCGAGTGGTTTATTGGAGATAAGAGTTTCATGGACTTTTCTGCCCGGGCTGACTTTGAACCGTGATCCTTAGATCTCAGCCTCCTCAGTAGCTAGATTACAGGTGTGAGTCACTGGCACCCGGCCTTAACCTTAACTTTTATATTCCTTGGTTATTTTGATTGTAAATCACCTGGACTTTATCTTTTCAGAGTTTTTGTGCCTTCCCCATCCCCTGCAGAAAGGCTTGTGGATACTCGTACTTCCTTATTTCACTAAAGATTTCTTATATACCTACTTGCAATGTGAAAAAATAAAAGGAAGGTAAAGAGAATAGAAAGGAAAGGAAAGAAAAATTGAACATAATCCTATTACCTTTTCACATTGGAGTGTTCTGACATGTGGAGTATGATTATAGAAAAATATTGAGGCTTGCTTAATCTCTTCTACTTGCACATGGCTGACTTTTATCTATTTTTTTTTTAAGTCTTGGGCTTATGTAATAAGTTCTTTATTTTGAAATCTTAACTTTTTATGTCTTTAGTAGTGAGTGTTAGTGTTGAGAATGTTGTATCTGTTTCTTAGGGCATACTGTACCCTTTCAGTCTTGAGATTAAAATCCTTTTCGGTATTTGAGGAATATTTCTCTAGTATGTATTTGAATATTCCTTTCATGGCCTGTAAGGCATCGTGATCAGGAAGAAGACTAGCACTGTAAGCTCTGACCGAGTTCATGTCTCAGCCTCTCTGTCTACTTGCTTAGCCTTCAGAAAATTCCTTAGCCTTTTTGGGCTTTAGTTCTTTCAACAATAAAATAAGGAGAGTAATAGAACTTAATGGTTGTAAAATGGGAAAATGATATATATGTATATATAACTGTGTAGATAAGTTATATAGGTAGTCTTAAGTAGATAGTATATATACTTATACATAGGTATAACTATATATGTAGGTTAACTATATGTATATAAATGGTGACATATAACACATCTATATAGTTACATATATTGAACTATATATATATAATGCAGGGTAAATGCACAGTATTAGCTATGTTTGTTAACTTTTTCTTTTACTATACTTTCAGTGTTCAAATAGTAACGTGTTTGAGGTTATTGTTTACCGGGTTGTGAGTCCATGACAGGTGCTCTTGTCTTTCCATATCATCTCCATTTTACCTCCAGCAGCACCCTATGTTTTGGAATGTGCCAGTTCTAAATCTTTACAGAGAGCCCTACTCTTTTGTTCTATCCACACCTTTATGTTGCTTTCCAAATCGAAGGATAGTTGATCTTTGCACAAGCAGCATGATCCTTCTATTCAGAGAAAACTGGTTCAAAGTCTACCAACACTTCCTTGGTGCTACCCAGAATTAGCAGATTTGGCAAGTAGCACTTCTTTGTTTGTAGTTATAATCGTGTTTTCCATCTATGGAAGATGGATTTTTGCCCTCTACTTTTGCTTATAGTGCTTAGAAAAGCCAATTGTTTCTGTTCTCTTCTATCTTTACTGGAATTGAATCCATATTTAGAAACAGGCAGTTTGCTGTTCAGGTGGGAACATGTTTTCTTTAGATGTACAGCTGGCAAGTTGCCCATATGGCGAATAGATGATACCAACTGACTTTTCCCCTGAGCTTTGGAATTGAGAGAATTGCATCCTGTAGGATTGGGAAGTCTCTTGTAACCAGTTTATATTAGCTTATCTTTTCCTGAAACTTTATAATATGGTCAAAAGCTTTTCCAGCCAGTTATCTTTTTTTTTTAAATTTTATTTTATTTTATTTGTGAACATACTGTACAGAGGAGTTACAATTACATGGGCAGGATAATGCGTACATTTCTTACCAAGCATTGCAGCCTCTTCCTGTGTTTACCCTTCCCAGCCAGCCAGTTATCTTAAAGTTCCACTACAACTATTTCTCTTTCTATCTCCCCCCCCTCTTTTCCCCTCCCCCCTCTCTTATATAAAAAATGTTTGGTTAATTATAAAAACTTATTCCAAAGGAAGTTGATGGTTTGTTTGTTTCAAAGATATAGGGGCAGTAGTTACACAGTGAGGTTTTGAATTGAAACATCTTCATCTACTAGTTATGTAGCTTGTAATTACTTAAGCACTTTGAACATCACGTTTATATTTGCTAAAATAAGAATATTCTATAGAATTATTGTAGCATTAAATAAACTACACAGAAATTTAATGCAGTGACAAGTTCTTCTGTAAACTTGTGTATTATGATTTTATTTTTTAATAATTACTTTTATTATGGATACCTGATGGTCTGTGTTGAAGCGGTCTGAGAGCTAAGGTCCTGCTGTGCAGCCCAGGCTGTCCTTCAGCTCACTGATCCCTTGCTTTAATCTGTCCAATTCTGGGATGATAGGTGTGCTCCTCCACACCTGGCTCCAGCGTGATGCTGACTATACATATAACATGAACTTCCAAGTGTTCCTCAATGGACCATTCTTCCCAAAGAAGTCTTTTTCCAAGGATGAAAACCCAAGAAAACTAGCACAACTTACTATATCATTCCTTACCTTTCTAATTTATGTTTATTCTAGCCTCTTTTTGATATAGAAGCTCAGTAGGTTGTTATTTTTCTCATAGATTTAAGAAGCCTTTGTCCATTTAGGTTAGGGTTTAAGCATTGATAGGAAATTAAGTTGCTTTCCCGTAATGGGGATTTGGCTGTTTACCATCTCCCACCCTCCCAGGGTTGAGTTTTGTTTTGGTTCTTTTCAGGGACTAAATAGCTCTATCTAGCAGGGTCTTCCTGCCTTTGGCAGTGGAACAGTACAAAGGCTACATTGAGCATAGCTGCTGGGGAAACCCTTTTTCCTTCCCTGGCCTCTAAATGCTGTTCTGTCTCTGAAAAGCCCTGACATCAGCTCTTGGAAAAATTCAAATACTTGTGTTAGAACAGGGATGAAACACTTGCCTGGGCAGAGACTAATAGTTGAATGAACTCTTAAGTTCTAAGTTTACTAAACACTTCCCAATTATGTTACACTTTTTGAAGAATTAAATATTTAAGTGTAGACATTTCATAAAGAAGGGTAGAAAGGACAACTTAACAGCTGCTCCTTTTTATTGCTTCTCTCTCAACTTACTCTTTTTCCTAAATAAAATCTGTCCTCAAGATGATGGAGAATTCTTGCTTGAAAGGCAATGGAGAGAAAAAAAAACAACATAATTTTTTGTAGTGTTTTCCATGTAGATGCTTCTTAAGTATTTGATGATGTTTGGGATAAAATATACTGTTACTCTCAGCACAGACTAAACTTGTTTTTTTTTAGTCAAGAAAGAAGTGGAGGGTCTGAGAATGTGGCTTAGTGGTAGAGTGCTTACCTAGCATGCATGAAGCCCTGGGTTCAATTCCTCAGTACCACATACACAGAAAAAGCTGGAAGTGGTGCTGTGACTCAAGTGGTAGAGCACTAGTCTTGAGCAAAAGAAGCTCAGGGACAGTGCCCAGGCCCTGACTTTAAGCCCCAGGACTGGCAGGGGGAGGAAAAAAAAAAGTAGAGTTGGAAGATTTGTGGAGTAGGAAGATTTATGCATTCCTTAGAACAGTCTGTTGGGCTAGGAAGGTGGCTCAGTGATAGAGTGCTTGCCTTGCATGCATGAGGCCCTGGGTTCGATTCCTCAGCACCACATAAGCAGAAAAAGCCAGAAGTGGTGCTGTGGCTCAAGTGGTAGAGCTAGCCTTGAGCTGAAGAGCTGAGGGACAGCGCCTAGGCCCAGAGTTCAAGCCCATGACTGACAGAAAAACAAAAACAAAAACAAAAAAACCAGACTGTTAAAATAGTCCAGTTGGACGGGCGCTGGTGGCTCACGCTATGTCATCCTAGCTACAAAGCTGAGATCTAAGAACTACAGATCAAAGCCAGCTCAGGCAGGAAAGTCTGTGAGACTCTTATCTCCAGTTAACCACCAGAAAATCAGAAGTGGCTTGAGTGGCAGAGCTCTAGCCTTGAGCTGAAGTGCTGAGGGACAGCGCCTAGGTCCAGAGTTCAAGACCCACAACTGACAAATACAAACAAACAAACCCCCAAAACAGAAAACACTCCAGTAGTATTCCATTATATTATGAATAAAATCTAATCTCACTACCATGACTCACATTCTTGTATATTGGTCTTGTCTGTGGTAGTACTCACCTCAGTATTACTGTCCTTCTGTAGACTCCAGCCCCAGTGGACTTTATATTCCTCAGATGCACTAAGCTGCTCATCCCTGTGACCGTGTACCAGCTCTTTGTGCTGACTATTAACTAGCTTACAATTTGAACATGGAACAAATAGTGTATTACATATGAGTCCATGTGGGTATAAATGATTCTGCAGGTACCAAGGTGAGGAAACACAGCTCTTCTTTATCCATCGCCTTTTCCAGGAGGTGAAACTTGATCCTCTCAACTCCTAAGGTGGGTTGGGATTTTAGTAGCTTGCTTCTAAAGAAGGAAGGATGGCAAGGGAAGAGCTACAGTAGGCTTATAGGGAGAAGATGGGCAGTGCCTCCCTAGCACCATGTCCATGGTTGTGTGACATAACTTGGTACTACCTGTACCCCGACAGACCATGAAGCAGGCACTGCAGCTCTATAAAGTCCTAAATAGGCCCCCACATTCACGAACATCTGGTTTTCTACAGAAGTGAAGAGGCAAGTCAGTATTGACACAAATGGTTCTTGAACAGTAAGGTATGCAAACAGGCAAAATTCATACTAACACCTGATACAGAAAATATTATAAAGTATTTTTGCACCTAAAATAAAATAGAAAGCTACTAAATGTTTAGAAGAAAATGCCGGGGAGGGGGGCAGTTTTTTTTTTTATGACCTTGAGCTAGGCAAAGATTCCTTCCATCTGACACCAGAAGCACGTGCGAAGGCTCAGTTTCCAAATAAAGCCAGACTTGCAAGTACCAGGGCCAGCATTCATTTGAAGGGCACTCAGCTGAGCAATGGATGTCACAGTTCCGTGCTGTTTCCATGTTTAATGCAGGTATACACTGTTCCATGTTTTATGCAGGTATACACTGTATGTGCATTTTTTTTTTTTTTTTTTTTGCCAGTTGTGGGGCTTGAACTCTGCGCTTGGGCACTGTCCCTGCGCTCTTCAGCTCAAGGAAAGTGCTCTACCGCTTGAGCCACAGTGCCACTTCCGGTTTTCTAGTGGTTTATTGGAGATAAGAGTCTCATGGACTTTCCTGCCCAGGCTGGCTTTGAACCGTGATCCTCAGATCTCAGCCTCCTCAGTAGGAGGATTACAGGTGTGAGCCACCGGTGTCCACCTCTGTAGGCGCATTTTAATATTTCTTTATACACCGTGTAAGAAATGTAGTTTCTACATCTGTGTTTACTGTTTTCTAGTGGATTGATATGTGATTAATAAACAAATCCATCTGGAAATATTGCAGGTTTGTTGGAGCTTTGGCATATATTCAATTGGGGGGTGGTATTTGCTAAGCATCTCATAGTTAACCATAAAAGAGACGTGAGGTCTTTTCCTTCAGATCTGTTTCTGTAACATACCTCAGTAAGGAAAACACCTCAACCCAATGGTACCCAAAGCAAAAACTGCTCTCTGGGGGCTTCATTAGTGCCCTAAGGGGCTGCATTAGAGTCCAGGAAGGCATGCAGTAACAAGAAAAACAAACAATGTACTGTAATAGAGGAAAGAGGCAATAAATGGTTTTAAAATACTTTAATAGCCTCGAGGGTTTAGGCCTGAGACTGGGGTGTGGCTAGACTTACAAAACTGGCTTCTGATTTTTTTTTTTCTGGTGGGGAGGAAGGAGCTTATGATCTTATTTATTTTACTCTGTTTTTTTGGACCAGGTCTCATCTTGTATCCCAGGGTAGCCTTGAACTCTTGAACAGTCTGCCTCAGCTTCCAGAGGACTGAGATTGCTGGCATTCATTCAGCTATCTGCTGTTAATATGGATCCATTTTTGTTTGTTAGCTTTTAGTTTTAACAGAAACAGTCTTTTACCTACTTAGTGGTGTACTTGGTCACTTGGGCATCAAAGTCTTATTACTCTGGCCCTTTGCTTACAGGATATGTTGTCAAAGCAGTTCTGAAGCACCTGCTGCCACCTCTTCTCATAGAGGTCGGGTAGAAGTTATGGAATGGAGCTGAGGATCAATGTCACCTCTCTTTGCCTAATACCCACACAGGCTCCTCTTATCTCTAGTCCAAATACCCCTGTGGATTCCTTCCTATGAATGAGTTCATCCCAAGAAAGAAATTGAAGTTGAGTGTAGGATTGAGTTACAAAGATATTTGTTACAACATTGTTATTATGCTGAAAAACTGGAACAGTCTAAATGTTTACAAAAGGACATTGGTTAATTAAATAGCCATATCATGGGACACTTTGCAGTTCTAAAGAATTATTTAATTGGGCTCAGTTACCACCACCACCACCACCACTACACACACACACACACACACACACACACACACACACACACACACACACACACACACACACACACACACACACACACACACACACAACCACAAGTATTATTATTATTATTATTTTAGTACAAACATCTCTGCAGCAGCACACTGTGGGCCACTGCTGAGGGCATAGGTGCTTTATTGGAGAAGGGATGTAGGCAGGGAATGAGGAAGCTTCCCCCTTCTAAGAAGATGAGCACAGTTCTGGCTACCCCGACAGTGGGATAAGCAGGGTTTCTGGCCAGACTATAGTCTGGTCCAATGGGAAGATACTAGTCAGTCACAAAGTCATGGGAGTGCCACAGAAGCCTGGGTGTAGGTCCAGGAACCATACTGGCACAAAAACCACAATTATTTAAGGGATGTAATTGGATGGCAGACAGGTTGCCTACTCTGTAAGGCCCTGGGTTCCAGCCTTAACACTGAAAAGGAAAAGAAAAGGGGTAAACCTGTTTAGAGCTTTGTTTTACAAATGTCTGTTTCATTTGGAAGTTAAGTTTATAAAATAAGTACAAGCCAACCAGCTCTGACATATGGGGAGCCTACAGCCCCATTTGCCATCTTTGCTCTATGAAAACTTAAAAAAATTGGCTTATATCAGTTATGATCTATGAAGACTTTTTAAGAGCAGCTAGGATTTTATGGACCATAGTTTAAAATTAATAGTATATAATGAAATATTTAATGATATGAAATATGTTGATGTCTTATTTATTAAAAGACAGGGTCTCTCCATATTTCCCAGGCTAGTCTCAACCTCTTGGGCTCAAGTGTGCCTGAACTTTAGTTTATGATTAGCTGGAACTACAGTGGTGTACTACCAGACCTAGCTTGATGTTTTACTACGTTAAAGTTACCAAGTAATATATCCAGTATACTTTAATTTTTGTTAAAGAAGAAACTTTATATAGTTTTTTTTTTTTTTTTTTTGTCGGTCGTGGGGCTTGAACTCTGGGCCTGGGCGCTGTCCCTCAGCTCTTCAGCTCAAGGCGAGCACTCTACCACTTGAGCTACAGCGCCACTTCCGGTTTTCTGGTGGTTTATTGGAGATAGGAGTCTCACGGTCTTTCCTGTCCGGGCTGGCTTTGAACCGCGATCCTCAGATCTCAGCCTCCTGAGTAGCTAGGATTACAGGCGTGAGCCACCAGCGCCCGGCTATAGTTCTATATATATATATATATATATATATATATATATATATATATATATAATGTATAGCTCTATGTAAAGTCTATCTGTCTGGTATATAGAAATTTATATTTAAAGTTAGTGAATGCATGCAGAAAATAGTGGTTATTGAGGTTACAGATGATTTTTGTTTTCTGTTTTGTTGTTAATTTCAAGAAATTTTATGTTTTGGAAAAATAACAGTTTTAGGAGGTCTGTTGGGAGAAAGTTGTTTTTTTTTTTTTTTTGGAGCTGTTATGAAAGTAGTATTAGGAAATTAGTGGTAACACTGGTAACTTACTTAGCATTGACACTCTTATGTGTTAGAATAGAATATTCAGATAAGCCACATTTTAGCAGAAGAGAGCTGAGGGTCCACCCTGAGTAAGAAGGCTATGCCCTTAGTTTTTACCACCATATAAACATTGGAGGATGTAAAACAAGATTAATATTTAAATTCCTATCAAGCAGAAAGTCCCTATTTTTGAAATCATGAGATCATTTGGTAGAGCCCAATGTAGTTGTTTGTGTTTGTTTAATGATTAATATCTCTTCTGTAAGTCTGGATTTGATCATTTAAATGGTATTTTGAGAGATGATATACCTGCTTAAGTATTTTGAAGGGTTTTTTCCTGACAGTTGTTTTCACCCAGGTGTTTGAAATGAATGCTACTTATGTAGGAGGTAATACTGCTTGATACTCAATGATCTCAAAAAAATTTAGAGCCGGACGCTGGTGGCTCACGCCTGTAATCCTAGCTACTCAAGAGACTGAGATCTAAGGATCGAGGCTCAAAACCAGCCCTGGCAGGAAAGTCTGTGAGACTCTGATCTTCAATAAATCACTAGAAAACCGGAAGTGATGCTGTGGCTCAAGTGGTAGATCGCTCACCTTGAGCTGAAGAGCTGAGGGGTAGCGCCCAAGCCCAGTGTTCAAGCCCCATGACAAAAAAAAAAAAAAAAAAAAATAGAAACTTTGTTGAAAATACTCACAAAGTAGTAATTTTCCAGATTGTTAACTTACTGTTGTATTAGTTGTGAACTACTTTTCCCATTTCAGAAAAAAAACCAATATCCAGTCTTTTAATATCTCTGGAAGGTCAAATGATGAACATTGCAATTAAGAAGTAATTTACTCTTAGGATTGTCAGAAAGTATGTGCAGGATGTACGAGTGCCTTACTAAGGATTTGTATGCCTAAAGTCCTCAGTAAAAGGCATGACTTCTAAACCATAGGTAAGTAGTTAAACTGAGCTCCATGGTGCATAACCATCAGCCTACTTCTAGGGAGGCTGAGGCAAGAGGATCAGGAGTTAAAGGCCAGCCTGGGCTGCACAGTGAGATCCTGTCTCAAACCAACCAGCCAGCCAGCCAACAAACAAACAGTTAATTTGAGACCTTACATCCCAGTGAGTCATTGTGGATTTGCACTGGATGTGAACCTCTTGATTCCTGTCATTCTCTGTCTGATACTGCAAGGGCCTGAACTTGAAAATTAGAGACATGTTGAAAAATTCTCCTTGAGTTATTATGTCAGCTGCGGCTTTAACTTCAGAGTTCTTTGGATACAACTGATATTTTATTGCTCTGGATCTATATGCTAATAAAAACGGGCACAGGAAGGCTATTGTATTGTGGTCAGTGTTACAGATGGGAATTTCTTCTTCGTTGTGTGAGCTCCAGATTTCTAGTTCTTTTGATAACTAAGGGAGATCAGCTATGTCCCACACAGGTAGAAAAGGGGTTTATGATGCTTTGTGGGTGCTGGTGGTGGTGCGTATGTGGCTGGCCACTTACTGCTTTTTGTTCAGTATATCTTGCCATTCATAAATCTCTCAGCAGAAGAGAGCACTATGTGCTATACTTTTATGTATGGCAGACAAATACTCAGCTATTCTGTGTTGTGAAAAAAATAAACTAGAGCATGGTTCAGATTCATATCAGTTTCAATGTTATACCATAAGCTATTTATTTTGTAGGTATAGATAAATGAAAATCTAGCCGATAGAATTCTTGGTCATCCATTCCTGGTATTTTAAAGGAGAATTAGTGAACTTGATTTAACTACTTAGTGGTGATTGTGCTCAGCCTGACTTCACAAGGTTAAAAAAAAAAACAAAAAACCCAAACCCCATTGTCAGGAAAAACTTTCTTTACCCTGTGGCCTCTAGGAAGTTTTTTCATTTGAGTATTGATGCTAATTTTATACACTATAACTTGTTGAGTTAAATCTGTGCTTTTACCACTGTCTTTGAACTCTGCATTTCTAGGCATTTTATTGAGCCAAGCAGCTATTTGAGTATTGTTAGTGTTTAAATTTATTCTTTTCTGTTTAATTTGAATGCATGTCACTAATGTTCAGATTTGATTTTTGTTCTTCCTAATAGCTAATAATTAAGTGGTACTTAATAATAATTAAGTGATAGACTTGCTAGGTGCTGCTTCTCATTTCCTAATTTAATCCTCAAGATTTGTGAGGTAAATACCACTGTTATCTTTGCTTTACAGATGATGGTGGAAAAGTTAAGCAACTTGGTTAAGTTCAAGCTCCTATTATGTTGTGATATAGGATATAAACTCAGTTATATATTTTTTTCTGAGGAATCCTCTGTGCTCTAGGCTTGGAATTACATAAATTCACACTAACTGTGCCAGCAGCATATAACACCTGTTCCCTACCCACCCTGTCTTTTTCTGATTCCTGCACTGCCATTATCGGGTCCTGAGATTTGAACCTTAGAATATCTTATTGCCTAATTTGCAGGTAGAACTCTCCTCGCTGGCATGGAAGACAGTGAGATGAGGCTGTATGTCATTTAAATTCACTAGCTAACATTGTTTGGCTACAAATGATCTTTTTTTGTTTGGTTTGGTTTGGTTTGGTTCAGATTTTGAGACAGGGTCTTCCTGTGTAGCCTCCCGCTGTCTTAGAATTCCCTGTCTTCCTGTTTTAGTTTCCCAAGTACTGGGATTAGTACCATCACGCCCTGCTTTGTCTACTAATAAACTTGACCACTATCCAAGGCTGATAAAATTTCCTTAGCCTCTTCCCTTTCATTTCAGTCATCCCTCATTAAGACTAACCATCTGGGACTGGAGACCTGGCTCAAGCAGAGACATGCTCTGTCACAGCTGGTAGGACGGCCATGTTGTCAAAAGCTGAGTGGGAGCGAGAGGCCACAAGTTCAAGCCTCAGTACTGGATACCCAGAAAAAGAGGAAAGGGAGAGGAGGAGAGAGAGAGTGATAAAAGGGGAGGGAGAGAGAAGAAAGGAAGGAGGGAGGGAAAAAAAGAATAACCATGTAGAGTCTTAAATTCCTTTTTAAAAAATTTTTATTTTGGTTTTTGTCACAAGTCTTGAGCTCTAGGCCTGGGAGTTGAGCTCTTTTGCTCAAGGCAAGCACTCTATCACTTTGAACCACTGCGCCACAGGTTTTCTGATGGCTAATTGGAGATAAGAGGCTCACAGTCTTTCCTGGACTAGCTGGCTTTGAACCATGATCCTCAGAACTCAGCCTCCTGAGTAGTTAGGCTTACAGGCGTGAACCACTGGCCCCTGGCTTTAGAGTCCCAAATTTCATTTCATGACCATCCACTGCGGTAGCAGTGAAACCCTTGGTCAGGAAAGGGGAGGGTGGGAATTAACGCTGGCGTGTGGAATTTTCATTTCCTCTCGCATGGCCTCAGAACAGTTTTTATTGCAGTTATTGTTACAATACTGAATATGATTTCTAGTAAAATGATTTAATACAGGCAAATAGGTGATGACAAAAAATGTGGCAATCTTAAAAGAATATCCCAATAATAAAGTCCAAGTGAAACCTGGCTACAGTGCAAGTTTTACTCTAGTATTCACTATTTATTAAATTAGGGCTCTTTAGCCACTAAAGCACATTTTTCTCTATACCATAGTAACAGTTTGTTGAGATGGCCCCTGTGTACTGTGTAGTAATGTCCACAGGCATTTGCATTAGAGCCAAAACTTAATAAGCAAAAGGTTGAATGTAATGAACAAATATATTCTGAATAATTTTTGGGTGAGTTTCTGATTATAAAATTTTGCTCTTTACAGCTATCAAAAGTAAGAGCATCTAATCACCTTGATCACAGTGACTCAAACTCCTGATAACCTTTTCCATATTTTTCAGTGTTTCTTCAATATCTAGAAAAATACAAACATATATAAATATACACAAACATGTTCAGTGTTGGCTAAATGTCCAAGTCATCACATATTTTCAAAAGCCAGACAACTCCATTAGGTACCTCTGGTATTCTATCGGTATTCAAATACAACTGTTCTACACAAATGGATAACCAGCTGTTTCCTGATTCCATGGCAGGGGACAGGTCTTGAAAGCATTGAAAGCCTGGGCTTGGGTCATCAGCCCAGGCTGTTAAGCAGGGCCACTTTTTAGCCTTCAGACCTGCCTTTCTGTGGCATTTGGTAGTGTATTTATTATCCTTTCTCCCTTGGCCCTTTGTCTTTTCTGACTCATCTTCTTAATCCTCTTCCTTAGCTTCTGCTTCCATTCTTAATCATACCGATGCTTGTTCCTCCCCTCCCCTCCCCCCCCCCCCCCCCCCCGCAATTTGCACTTTTGCAATTTACTTCATAATTTGCTATTAAATTTCTGTGGTCAGATTTGATGTCTCAAATCTTCAACTTTTGTTGGAGGTTCTGGCCTCCTGTTTCCAGCTCTTGAATTACACTTCCATTTCATTATTCTGCAGCTAGTTGACACTTTTATTAAACTGTGAGATTGTTTTGGTGACTTTCTTAGTCAAAGTAGAGGAACTTGGAAGAAATAGACACCAAGGTTTTTGATTTTGTTATATATAGGCAAATATTATGAGCATGTTTGTTTTCTTAGATCCTTTTTTTTGTAGATACAATAAAATGGAATTCAGTGATTGGAGAAAAATACTGTGATTTAATCTTTCAAAATTTAAGTGCTTCATCTGTACTTTATGAAATAGTAACTAGATTATGATTTTTCTGTGATGGTCCTTGTTCTTTACCTTCTCATTCCATTTTTGACTTCGTATTTTCCTTCCTTTTCCCTTCCTTTGTGAGAGAAAATAGCTCAGGAAACTGGTTTACAATCAGTAATCTGGGAACTGCCAGGACTCTTTGCCAGAATCCCTTTGGATATTACAGATCTTGACGCAAATAGTATTGTTCGGGGGCAGGGGCTTTTATAATGCGAGGGGTCGGAGTAGCTAAGGATTCCTGGATTCCTTTGCTAACCATTTATAATCCTCTCTATACTAAAAGACATACTGGAGCTGGAGGTGTGGCTCAGCAGTAGAGTGCCTGCTGAGGGCTTTCTAGAGCTCTAAGTTTAAACCCTATATGGGGATGTAAGTGGGGGAGGACAGATTCTCATTCCCTTTCACACCCACCCAACATGGATGGGCAGACTACACAGGAACGCTCATGTGAAGATTTGGATGTTCTTCTGTCTCAGAAGCACTTTGCCATGTTACTGTTAACTTGCTTGTGTGTTAATGTACCATCACATATGAAGAGTCCTTTAGATTCTTTGCCTTTTTCTCTCGATCAGTTTGATTTGAATAAGAGCTAAAAGGAGGAGGTGGAGGCATGGCTCCAGTGGTAGAGCACCAGCAGTGAGTCAGAAAAGCCAAGCAAGAGATCTCAAGGCTCTGAGTTCAAGCCCCAGTATCAGGATAAAAAAAAAGTTTTATAAGAAATTGTTTGCTAAACTTTTAGGTTTGCTTTTGAAGCCTCCATGTTAAATGAGATACAACCATTCAAGTATCATTGTTTTAGGCATATTTCTTACTACCTGTGTTACTGTCTTCTTGTAAAACCATGTGAAATTGCTGTAACCTGCTGAAACCACTAAAAAACAGAATTTACTAAAACACAAACACATGTGCTTTTATAGATGTGCTTGGTAAAGTACTATTCTCAGATGAAATAATCTTTACATAAAATATCATAGACTGAAATAATTTAAGAAAGACAAATCAAAAGAAGATTGGAAGAGCACCCTCTCCAGCTGTTTCGGTATAGCATCAGAGTTTATCCAGAAGCCTCTGTAATGTTTCTTCAGAAGAAAGACAACCAGTAGGAAATAAATGCTTTTCCTTCTTTCAGCTAACAGAACCCTAGAACAAAAGAAAGCAGAAAAGAAAGTACTGTTTGTTTTCTACTTTTGGAATGCATTTTTAATAGCTGATTGTACTCCAAAAGTATTTTTAAAAAATTTATGTTATTGAAGCTAAACATAAATAACCAAGGGAGAGATTGGATGAGATAAAGAAACTAAAAATCGTGTCTACCTTCTTCTTCTACCTGTCTGTTAAATCTTGCCTTAGGAAAGTTAGCATATGATTTATATTCCTTACTCTGGTGTAGTATGGCTAATAAACTTAATACAAGAAGCTTATAAGTGAAATAACTACAAATACTTTTTTTCTTTGTTCCAGGTTTCCCCTCAAAAAACCTATAAGGTAAGTAGTTCAGTTGACCTGCATTTTAAAGTGTAGGCTAAATTTTAATTAGATGCATTCCTTCCTAATTATGAGAATTTTTGTGGTTCTTTGAGAGTGTGGATTTAAGTAGTACAAAATTTCATAATGCTTCACAAATTTAAAATATAACAGGTGTTGCATATTTTTTTTTCTGGAGTGCAGTATTGTTTTGATAATATTTTCAGTTTTTTAAACATAAACATTTGAAAAGTTTATTTGTAATCACAGTTTATTGACATTGATACTGTGAAGAGATTTATTTAATTTTAAGAGCTGTTTCCTGATCATTGGGGATGTTACTTGGGAAGGTGAGAATAGGTTGCTACTTTTCAGTGTGTTTTATCACTTTAGTGACTGTAACTTCCTTTATGAACTTAGGCACTGGTTATGTCCTATGTTTCGTTGGGTTTGAACTCAGGGCCTGGGTACTGTCCCCGAGCCTGTTTGTGTTCAAGGATAACACTCTACCACTTGAGCCACAGTGCCCCTTCTGGTTTTTGAGTGGTTAATTGGAGATGAGAGTCTCATGGAGACTTTTCTGCCAGGGGTGGATATGAACAGTGATCCTTACTATCTCAGCTTCCTACACAGCTAGAATTATAGGTGTGAGCCATCGGCGCCTCATTACATCCTAATTATTATTATTATTATTTTTTTTGTCGGTCATGGGGCTTGAACTCTGGGCCTGAGCACTGTCCCCGAACTCTTCAGCTCAAGGCCAGTGCTCTACCACTTGAGCTACAGCGCCACTTCCGGTTTTCTAGTGGTTTACTGGAGATAATAGTCTCATGGAGTTTCCTGCCCGGGCTGGCTTTGAACCGAGATCCTCAGATCTCAGCCTCCTGAGTAGCTAGGATTACAGGCGTGAGCCACCGGCGCCCGGCTTACATCCTAATTATTTTAAGACAAAACAAAACCCAGAATGTTCAGATTTGCTAGTGCTCATATAAGTGTTTATTCCTCAAGAAGAAATACTCCTGTCCAGTACTTGTGATGTAGCATTTCCTCTCTTTCATCTTAATCATAAATACTGTTTAAAATGTTGACAGTATGTCATTCCTAATTATATTATTTTTTATCATTTTTAATGATATCACTAACATTTCATTTAATCAATAGTTCTCTATCATAGTAAGGGTCTTGTTTTGCCCAGCCGTTATCTGATCAATGAATGGCTAGGTTACAGAAAAACATCATATTGTGAGGGCCTCTTGAGCCGTTAAGGTGATTGGCTGAGACTTATGTGGCTAGAGCATAGAGGCGGGGCTAAAGTGAGTCTGGCTTCAGCTAAATGTGCTCTGTCAACTCTTCTCCTGCATGCTGTACTCATTCAGTGATTTTGAGCTTGGCCATCATATATTTAGGGTTTGGGGACATGTTTTATTACTTTTAGGCACTGTTTTGTTTTTTTGTTTTTTTTTTAAAGAAAGGATCATGATGACATGTAAAAATTATTATACACTATAAACAGCCCTTTCTAAGAATAAAATATACTTTAATAATAAGTAGAGGGCTGGGAAGGTGGCTCAGTGGTAGAGCGCTTGCCTTGCATGCCTGAGGCCCTGGGTTCGATTCCTCAGCACCACATAAGCAAAAAGTGCCGGAAGTGGCACTGTGGTTCAAGTGGTAGAGCGCTAGCCTTGAGCTGAAGAGCTGAGGGACAGCGCCCAGGTCCAGAGTTCAGGCCCCACGACTGGACCCCCCCCCAAAAAAAAATAAGTAGATATGTATTATAGCATAGATTGAATTTTAAAAAACTTTTTGAAAAACATAGAGAAGCTTATGTTGCTTTCTCTTTGTAGAACACATTTTTTAAATTTTTAAATTGAATATTATTCTAATGCTTTTCTTATAGTAAATATTTGGTTGCTTTGATTTAATTTAGGCATGGAAGTATTTTGAACCGAGAGTCACCAACAGATAAGAAGCAGAAAGTTGAACGCAGTACATCACATGATTTTGACCCTACAGGTAAAATATACTGTATTAATTCTTCCAAAAAATATTGAGAATCATGAGGGTCAGAATGATAGAGCCTAAGCATCCTGAGGTACCAGGAGTGGTGGTTTTTCTTGTTGTCATTAGTGCTCTTCCAGTCCCCACCCTCACCCCCAGTCATATAGCGTCCCCTTGGCATTTATCAGGGATATACACATTTTAACTTTCATATTTTGGACTTCCAGATAGATGCATCCTTGTATATTTAAGAATAATGATAATGATAGAAACAGCTACATCATACTTGGATTTGGGTCACATCAAGGATTAGTAAGAGTACTTGTCATCAAATCAAGGTTGGAACAACCACTGCTTCTGCATTATTTCAGAATTCAGTTGTTGTGACAACAGCTTCAAAAATGAATGATTTTTCTCATTTTTAATAAGCAAATGAACAGAAATCCCCTTTTCTTTTTCTTTTTTTTGGGTCCGGTCATGGGGCCTGAACTCTGGGCCTGAGCGCTGTCCCTCAGCTCTTCAGCTCAAGGCTACCGCTCTACCACTTGAGCCACAGTGCCACTTCCAACTTTTTTCTTTTTGCTTTTGTGGTGCTGAGGAATCGAACCCAGGGCCTCTGGCATACAAGGCATGTTCTCTACCACTGAGCCACCTTCCCAGCCCCAAATCCCCTTTTCTTGAATTAAAAGTTTTTCTGAACTGAGATCTGTCTTAACCTTTGTAGTGGTTTTTTTTTTTTCCCCCAATAGATAGGTATTTTTTCAGATATAGAGAATTTCTCTTGTGGAATTTAGGCTTTTTCTTTTTTCTTCTCCTTGTAAACTTAACATTTAACTTTAAAAAATTGCTTAAGTTTCTTTTGTTATTTGAAATTGATACATGTTCTTTGAGCATGTATTATTTAACTGAGTTGTATATTCCCATTACAAAAGATAAAGTAAATGCTGCAATCCCAGATACATAAATGTAACATCTTTTAAGATATTTGTACTTAGCAATATAACTTCCCATAATTAATGGAGTAATATGTTTTTTGTATATAGTTACAGTGTTTCATACTTTTAGTTCAAACTGGTCTTGAATTTTGAAAAATAAAAGTATCTGTGAAGGGATAACTAAGAAGCAAACAGCTAATAGTTAAGCTACATCTTGGCCAATGGGGGAAAGGAAATTCTAGCATCAGTTTAGGAGGCTTTGGTCACTTACAGATCTCCAGGAAGAGGGGATTCTCTATTTCTGACACATAGTTTTGAAGTCATGGGGTTCATGGGTTTCATTTATGTGATTAGCTATTGTCTTGATAATAAAGGTCACAGGTTTCTGCCCTGTATTCATGAAAATGTTTTAGTTTTGTTAGATTTATTTTGTATTGTTCATGTATGATGGTCCAGGTCCAACAACAGATTTAACAAAGAGGTATGATCCTTCATTAATATAACTTTTGGTGCTTTTTTTCATCTCTGCAATTGCCAGGTGATTATATATTTTGTAGATTATTCATGTGTTGTTTTGTATGACTGTATTTTTATTGCACTGTCTTTTCTTCGATAAATCTTTAAAAGATGTCATTACCTGTGCTGTTCATGACTATTCTAAATGCTTTCACCTGTGATGTCCATACCTCATGTTTGCACGATTTAACTTGATCATGATTCATTCTTTTTACCCCCATGAATTTTCCCCCCTTACATTGGTTTCCATATTTTCTATATCTCTCCTTTTCTCCCGCTCCTGTGCAGATAGCTCCTCCAAGAAGACAAAGTCTAGTTCAGAGGAGAGTAGATCGGAGATATATGGTAAGCTCATGTAGCTAATTCAGCCTTGTACCTCTGGAGCTTGCTTCATGCTGTTTCATTTTGTTGTGGATAACTCCAGCCTTTCTGTGTCTGCTCTGCATGGCATGATCTACTGCAGGGAAACAAGCCTGGGGTTGAATGTGGCTGTGACCTGGAAGCTTCAGATCGGTACAAACTAACATTGTAGATTGAGATAGGCTTCATCACGCATCTTCTCTTTCTTCTTGGTTCTGGAAAGACATCATATTGTCTCTATTATGTTAGAGTCGGATTCCTCCAAATAACATGGATGGGACGTGAGTTCTTGGTATCTTCCCATGCCTCATTACAGATTTTGGATTACGTAGAATTTAAGCAGTGCAGTGTTTTCCTCTTAAGTATAGTGCTGACATAATTTAAATGTGTTAGCTGTCTTTTGGAACTTTATGTTTGTTTTTCATTGCATTATCACATGAATGAATCATTCTTGTAGAATGTATCCACAATAGTAAAAAGTGTAAATACTTCATTTTCTTGCTTGAAGAATTTGTGCCTTTCAGAAGCTTCCCTGAAGCTTATTTTGAATGAGGAAATTTCATACCAGTGCAGTGCCTTTGAAAACTAATCTTAGCCGGGCACCCTGGCTCATGCCTGTAACCCTAGCTACTCAGGAGGCTGAGATCTGAGGACTGCGGTTCAAAGCCAACCTGGGCAGGAAAGTCTGTGAAACTCTTTTCTCCAATTAACCACCAGAAAAAATGAAATGGCGCTGGGGTCAAAGAAGTTGAGCCCTTGCCTTCAGCAAAAGAGCTTACAGACAGAGTTCAAGCCCCATGACTGACAAAACAACAAACAAACAAGCAAAAAAACCCAAAACAAAAAAAACCTTCACAAAGAGCAAGTTTAACCTGAATGGGGAACTTTGGAACACATGGTGGAAATGCTAATATTTCCAGACTCACTCCTTTCTCCCCCAAATACAATAGATCTTGTTTGTGGAGTTCGAGTAGATTTTCTCTTTGTCTTTGCAGTTTACTTGCCCATGTCCCTTCTTTTGACATAGTTTGAGAAAAGTGAATGAAGAGGCATTACCTGGAATCAAGAGTTTGAAAATGGGCTGAGAAGGTGGCTCAGTGGTAGAGCGCTTGCCTTGCATGCATGAGGCCCTGAGTTCGATTCCTCAGCACCACATAAGCAGGAAAAAAAAAAAAAAAGCTGGAGTGGCAATGTGGCTCACAAGTGATAGAGCGCTAGCCTTGAGCTGAAGAGCTGAGGGACAGTGCCCAGGCCAGAGTTCAGGCCCCAAGACCGGACCCCCCCCCAAAAAAAAAAAAGTTTGAAAATAATCTTTAAAGATTATTTAGGAAGATTAAGGTATAACTTACACTATAACTAAAGTTATATCATTTTAGGAAGATTCCAACTTTGTCCTCAAAACCAAAACATTAAAAAAAAATTAATACAGCCAAAAAATGGATGTTTACCTAGTGCAGGTATTTCCTAGTGTGACTTCTATGAGGAGAAAGTACATAGAAATGCCCTCCGCCCCTGAATGTATTTGACAACTTAACCTCTGCCACCTGAGCCCACAGTATCAGATACTCTTTAGTATTATAAAGCCCACTGTTTGGTCCCAGACCAGTCAGTGCTTCTATGTTAGATACATAACATTTTTAACTTGACCTTTTTTTAAATTGTGTAGTTCAATGGGACATCTATACTAGGTCTTGCAGCAGGTCAATTTATGCCTTTTCTTCCCTCCAAAGTATTTTGACTCCTACTAATTAGTGAGAAATAACTCCCTAATCCTTCAGACTCCTGTCTTTCTGTTATGTGTATGTAGCGCTTCCTATACTTCATTCTCTTTGGGGACTGGAACGTTGTCCTTGAAGCTCCATTCTTTCCAGTAGCCTTTGTGATGCTGTATTTACCTCCTTCACCATTTTCCTAGATCTGTGGTATGTGTGCAAAAGCTTGTTTGCCTTGGATGAAGATTAGCAGTTTAGGAATCTATGACAAGAAATATTATACTAATATTTTTCTTCCCAGTGGTAGCAATTTTACACTCGTCCAGACATGCTATTAGCTTAGAAGTAATAGAAACATTTTAAGTGGTAATTGGAAGGAAGGTGTGGCTTCTCTGTGTTTGTTCCTTGAGAACCTTTGAAACACTGTGTTTTGGAAGGAACAGAACCACAAGTACTCAAAAAGCACTCATCTGAGGGATGAGTTGATCAGGACAGAGTCAGCATGTGTGTAGTAATCTCTGACATTATAAAATCATAAATAGGCTTCTTTAGTCTGTGTGGTTAGCATGGGTGAAAAAGACACTACAGAGAAAAGCAAACTTTGGAAATATATGGATATGACTGAGTGTGGTCATAGCAGTTGGCGACATTATGTTTCAGTGTAGGATCTTGTTATAAGCCCACCTCAAGCTTTAGCAATTAGACAGTGTCCTCCTCCTCCTCCTCCTCCTCCTCCTCCTCCTCCTCCTCCTCCTCCTCCTCCTCCTCCTCCTCCTCCTCCTCCTCCTCCTCCTCCTCCTCCCCCCCCCCCCTCCTTTTTCTTCTTTCTTTAGTCAGGGCTTGAACTCTGGGCCTGGGTGCTGTCCCTCAGCTCTTCAGTTCAAGGCGAGTGCTCTACCACTTGAGCCACAGTGCCACTTCTGGTTTTCAAGTGGTTTATTGGAGATAAGAGTCTCATGGACTTTCCTGCCCAGGCTGGCTTTGAACCGCAATCCTCAGATCTCAGCCTCCTGAGTGGCTAGGATTATAGGCGTGAGCCACCGGCGCCCGGCTTGCAGATTCTTTGGTTGGGTGCTTAACATAGACATCACTCATACATAATATTAGACTTTCGTAACCATTTTTAGAGTTACTTTTGAGATATTTACTTTGTTTATTAAAAGGAAACCAAATGTTTATTCTAGATCAACTTGTTAAGTTTCTCTATAGTTCAAGTTTCCCTGTATTTTTCTCTGTATCTTTTGCAGTCTGTTAGACAGGGGTGAATTCATTTTCTGATCTGCAATTTTAATGGTATTTGATTTCCTGTTTTTTATATATATATATATATATATATATATATATATTTTTTTTTTTTACTCAGTGGAGAACTTTTCTAGGTTACTGTAGGAGATAAAAAATTCACAAAAGGCATTTTGAATTTGACTATAGGATTTTTCTAACTTCTGTCATGATGTTCTTAAAGAGATTTTCACAAATATTATTTTCTTTTATGCCATACTAGCAGAATGCACATGTTCTGTTATTACATGGGTACATGTATATTTCTAATCAAAGAATATTTTAAAAGTTTTCTCTATAGATATTTTCCCAGGAATAAAAGGCCTGAAGCCTAACTGTGCTTTTTTCTGTAGCCACTAAAAATTATCTCCCTCAGCCTACTTTACTCATTCCATATTAAATAGATTTTTGTTCTTCCATTAGAAGAATGACATCCTCAGACCATACTCTTCATTTGCATCACAAAGGACATTTTGCTTTTAAATAAACTGATTATTGTAACTAGGTGTAGTAACGTGAGATCATCATAAGCATCCTGAGGAGGAAACAGTCTTCCTTTCAGTATTTTAAACACAACTGTGTTCTCCGCCCACCAGATGGGGAATTCCGTTCCTTTTCCCATGTCGAGTTCAAAGGCCTGTATTCCTCTTTGTGATTATGGAGGTTTAAAAATTAAGACAAGCATTTCTTCTGCTAGGAAATAAAGTCCCCTAGTATTATTTCCATCGTGACCTCTTTGGACACACTTCTGTGGACTCTTCTAAAAATAGTGTTGTGAAAACTCACAGTTACTTTTTGAGATAAAGAAGACCATACCAGGGCCTTCTGGTAATTAATTTCCAAGGTGAACACCTTGAACTTGATATTTGGTCCCACTGATACTATTTTGTGGACAAATAATCCATATTTTACTAAACTGTCTTAGCACGATTGGGCTGTCATAACAAAACCTAAAAGGCCATAGTCCATATGCTGTAAATAACAAAAATTAATTGTCCCGAGTCCTAGTGGTTTTCAGTCAGATGGAAGTCTGCTACGTGATGCCACTGTATCTGTTTTCTCAGTCTCCTGTGGCTTTTCTGTAGAGAAGAGACAGAGACTCTACTCTGTTCTAATCCTATCAAACCCTTATCACCTCGTAAAGGCTCTCCCCCAGATACCATCACATCTTCGGGTGAGGTGTCAATGTTTGGATTGTGAGGGACATATACATTTAGTCTGTAACCGAAGTAGACTGTTAGTACAGGTTGAGTGTGTCTTTCTGAAATGCTTCAGACAAATCCAGATGTGATTTTGATTATGGAATTTTTTTGTATTTAGAAACATTAGCATGTACATTAGGAGTTACAGGGATGGTATCCAAGTCTAAACATGAAATTCTGTGTTTTGTGTATATCTCCTACAAGTATTGTAAAGATAGTGTTACATAATATTTGTAATACTTTTCATGCTTTGACTGACCTATCTTGGAGGTTAGGTGTGGAATTTTCCTCCTGTGACCATTATGTTACTAGTCAAGAAGTTTCAGATTTAGGGCATTGTTTTGAGCTGCAGATTTTTATGTTAGAGATGATCAGCCTGTACGTGGAATATTCATGTTTGAGTAATGTTAGAGATGATCAGCCTGTACATGGAATATTCATGTTTGAGTACTTCAGTGGTGTATTTGTATCTCTGTTAGTAAGTCTGTGTGTGTGCTGGTCTTGGGTCTTGAACTAAAGGTGCTGTCTCTTAGATGCCACAGCACCACTTCCGGCTTTTTTCTTTTTGCTTATGTGGTGCTGAGGAATCGAACCCAGGGCCTCATGCATGCAAGGCAAGCGCTCTACCACTGAGCCACCTTCCCAGCCCCCTGGGTCAGAATTTTTAAAATAAGGAATTTAATAAAGAATTTAATTCTTTCATGCTACAATGTTCTCATTCACCTAGTCTTACTTGCTTAAAGTCATCTTTTACATTCCTCTGTCCCTTATCAGCTATACACTCTTACAGTATTCTTCACTGTGCCCCAGTTTCCCATTATTTCACTAGACTATTTTTATTTTTATTTATTTTTTGCCAGTCCTGGGGCTTGAACTCAGGGCCTGGGCACTGTCTCTGAGCTTTTTTTGCTTAAGGCTCTACCACTTTGAGCCACAGTGCCACTTCTGGCTTTTTCTGTATATGTGGCACTGAGGCATAGAACTCAGAGCATGCATGCTAGGGCAAGCATCCTACCACTAAGCCACATTCCCATACCAAGACTATTTTTAATAGAGTCATAGCTTTCTTAGACTTCCTCCTCTCTATTCTATAACCTGCCTTCACCTGTCAGATTAATTTTAGTTAAATAAAGATTTGGGTATTCACTTGTTGGGAAAGTACAAATGATTACTAAACTATATCATAATTTGTTCCTAATTTGTTATTCTGCCTTAATCCACTAATGTTCACCTAAAGGTACCAGACTCCTTTGCACGTTTCCATTTCCCAAATATGTCTTAGTATTCTTTGCTTAATCAGTGCAAGTCCTCTGTCTTGAATGGTTTCTTTTTTCCTGAAGCTTAAAATCCTACCCAACACAGACACTTGAGGAATACCCTTCAAGAGATCTGTTCTTCACAATTAATGAAGATAGAGTGCATTCTTGAAAAGTGTATATTGTATTCTTACCAGAAGAGTAGGAAGTAGTACATTTGTTAATTAGCTAGGAATTTCAACTCCTCTCTCTCTCTCTCTCTCTCTCTCTCTCTCTCTCTCTCTCTATATATATATATATATATATATATATATATATATATATATGTTTGCATGTATTGCTGGACAATATGATATTCCATAGCATATATACTTTGTGGCAGTTTTATCTGTCAAATTTAAAAAGTATTGCTCCTTCCTGGTTTTGCCCAGCTGCCTCTCTTGTTTCTGAACATTGCTGTCCTCCTTTGGAGGTAGTTAATTGCTTCTGTACTCGTCTTTGCAAATCCCATAATGCCTGACTTGGAGTCATTTCTTAAGTGAGTTTTGAATGAATGATTGCTGAGATTGAGATGAACTATTTTAGTAGACAATTGATGGAATAAAGTCTTGACTCATCTTAATTGGTTCTTCCCTTTTGGAAAACTTAAAGTAGAAGAAAATGTAACTTAAAAAAGAGATTTATTTCTGTTAGTGATCTAAACAAAGAAATCAGAATGCTGGGGACTTGAGGCTCCTCTTGCTGGCAGCATTATGCATTTAGACAGCAGAAACTTCTTAACAGAGGATTGTCTATCTGAAGGTTTACTCATAAAACACGCATGTCTGGCAGCAGTTTGCAAATGAGCTGTTTTGATTGGGTTGCACATGGTTTTTCTCCACACCCTTTCCTGAAGCTAATTCTTAGGAGGTGAGGCTTAGAGAAGCTTGGTCATGTAATAAAATAAAAGGTGAAGAAAGACTAATGTATGTTCTCCAAAAGCAACGTAATATGAAGGGTTGCCATATTGCTCATGAGTCTAGCACTCCGTTTTCATTAAATTACTATCTGGCACTGTAGATGTGACCTTTCTTCAGGAATATGTTTATAGTGAAACTTGAGAGTGCCTTCTCGCATTTTTCAGAATATCTTTTATCCTTTCCTCTCCACAGCATTACAAAGATACAGTGTATTCATTTTCAAAATAAAACCATTGGTAATTAATTATCTATGGTGTGAGAAGTAGACTTTATGTTCATTTCACATGTCACGTTACTGTAATGGAAAGCCATGGCTTTTTCTAATAAGAGAAATAAAATTTAGGAAAGCCTAGTATATATGTAAAGTTGATAGAACATTTTTACTTCTCCTGCTTCCAGGAGAAATGTCGACAGGAAATTTAAAAAAATGTCCTTGTGAATAGAGGAGTTAGTTTCAAGTAGATAGGCTGAAATCTTGCCAGGCAGATTGTTAATTAATGTTCTTACATAGTATTATCTACTGTGAATAATCTTCAGGGCTATGATTTTCTTCTCTTGTTAATTGAGGGTTTTGTTTATTTGTTTTTAGACAGGGTCTCACTATGTAGTCCAAGAAGGCCACGAATTTGCCATCTGGTTCTTTAGCTGGGAGTGCTGGGATTATAGTCATGTACCACCATGCCTGGTTGTATGATTTAATTTCTTATTAAAATGATTTATTCAGAATTTCCTTTATATAAAACAAACTCAGATTTATTTAATATTTATTGAATTCCTATTATATGTAGATGTCTATAAATAGTTCCTGTTATATGCTAAGGGATATGTAGATAATAGGACTGACACAAGCTGTTTTCTAGATGTTTATAGCTTGAGGCAAAAGAAAAAATTATAATGCCTTTTGATAAGTGCATACATATATAGTTACTTATTATGCTCCATATTCATTTAATAGATAGCTGTGGGAAAAAGTCTTCATGTACCACCAAGAATGGTGAGAGTGGAACGATATCACCGAGTTTCAAGGAAAGTTGAGCCTTAGAACTATCTTTTTTGTTAGATGTTCTGCCTGTCCCCATACAGAGTTCTGGGACACAGCTTATAGCCATCCAAGTGATTATGTGCTTGCTACTTTTTTTCAGAGACAGTCACATTCGTATGGTAGTTCCATTACACAGTCTTCTGACTGCTGGGATTATAGGTGCATACCACTATATCAGCCATATTGCCTCGCTTCTGACAAGTAGCCTTTGCCCTGCAAGCACCTGAGAAGTGTGTTTCAGAAGACCAGTGTTTTAGTACAGTGGACTTCTTTCACTGATTTCAGCGAGCTGGGAAGCATAGATATATATTATGTGAACATCAATATATTTGGTATTATAATTACTTTGATTTTTATTTTAATACCATAGTGTCTGTTTTGAAATGTGAATGATTATTAAGGAGATGGTGAAATATTGGTGTTTAGTAAGCATGGATTTATACAGACTCCTGTAAAATGTTGCTCTTACTCTATTTCAGGAGGCTCTAATTCTGGTTATTTACTAGAAATTTATCTAGAACACTTTTTTTTCCCCACTAGATTTTTTTTGTATCCATACTCATTTATAGTCTTTCTCTGATTATCTGAAAGAAGCTACATGGAACAAGGTTGACTCTCCCTATCAAGGCCAGGCTGGCCTTGAACTTGTGAACCTCCTGCCCCAGCCTCCAAATTCTGGGTTTATAGGTACATGCCATCCCTGACCTACAAAGGTTGAATTCTGATGGATTATTTCTCTTCTACCCTCAATACCTTTTACTGTTTTGTGGAAGTGATATGAATACAAACTACTGCAATGCTAGTAATCTCTAGAATTGAGATATAATAACTTTTAATGTTGGAACTAATTTGAGGTAAGATGTACATAAGATGCGCTCTTGCTAAGTGCACAGTTTGACGATTTCTGACAAACTAACACACTCATGTGACAATTGATGATACAGAACATTTCCACGACACAAAGTTCCATTTCCTTTCCCAGTCATTCCCTCTTCTTGCTCAGGTAATTACTGGTCTGCTTTTGGTTGCTATAGCTTGGACTCTTCCTGTGCTGCACTGGAATTACATCATGCACTCTCTTGTGTTTGGGTCCTTTTGCTTAGCATGATGTTTTTGAGATTCATCCTTGCATCTTGTTACATATTCACGGTACTTTTGTTCTTTTGCTGGATAGTAGTTTATGTTATGTATATAACAATTTGCTTATCCACTCATATGTTCATAGAATTGTTTCTTATTCTTGGCTCTAATAAACAAATCTAGTTTGAACATTTTTGCAATAACCTTTATATAGACATGAGTTTTTATTTCTCCTGGAAATAAAATGACTGGATCATATGTAAATATATGCTTATCTCTATAAGAAATTTCCAAACTATTTTCTCAAGGCTTTGTAAATTCCTAGCAACATTATAAGAATTCCAGTTATTCCATAGCCTTGCCAACACTTGATATGCTCAGTCTTTTTATTTTTTAGCCATTCTGTTTAGTGTGTAGGTTTTACTGTTTTTAGTGTACATTTTTGTCAATATTGCAGATATTAATTAGCACTTCTGCTAGTATTTGTTGGCTACTGCTGTATCTTTTTGATACGTTTATTTAAATCTTTTGGTCTTTTAAAAATTTATTTTCCATTGAATTGTGAAGTTGCTTTCAGAAGTATAATCTAGATAAAGGTGTTTTGCCAGATATTTGTAAAGTATTATGTCTATTTTCTCCCAGTCTGTAGCTTAGTTTTTCATTTTTTTGAGTGTCTTTAGAAGAGCGAAACTTTTTAATTTTGAGTCCAGATTTTTTTCTTTGATGATTGGTGCATTTTACATCTTGAGAGAACTGTGTCCTTGAGATCTTAGAGATTTGCTGCTTTATTTTCTTCTGAGAAGTTGGCTTAAATTTACATTTAGGTCCTTGGTTTTGCCTTTTTTCCAGCGTGGGGAGGGGATCACACCCAGGGATTTGTTGATGCCAGGAAAGCACTCTAACCCCCTCCCCGCCGTGATGTTTTAATTTTTGGATAGAGTAGGATTTCAAGGTTTGGATTTTCTTTATAGGAATCCAGTTACTCCAGTCTTTTGTCTTTAGTAAGCTCAACTTATCCATGCCATGTTATTATCAGCAAGAATATACTATGCCAACAAGATATTAGTAATATACTATCTTTAACATACCCTTTGCATATCAGTTATTTCAAAGATATTGTGGCTCTTGATATAAGCTAACTATCTATTCTTTATATATAAAATTCTTGGAAGAAGTTCTTATTTTCCAATCATTATCTTTGTGTTATTTTAATGTTACATAGTTTGAGTTTTGGTGAAATGGTTTGTTTCTGCAAAACTAAAAGTACATTAAATATCTCTACACAGAGATCAGGATCTTCAGATCTGATCTGTGCCAAACAGAACTGCAGAGTGGTCTGCTTAGGGACAGTCTTCTTCTTTTGGTTGAGTTCCCCTGTTTGGCACCTTGCCTGACAGTTTTCATTTGCTATTTAGGAGGGGAGAAAATTCTCCTACAGGAATCAGGTAAGTATATACGTAGATAAAAGAACTGGTTGAAGGCTCACAGGTTTTCTCTTTTCTGCTTTTGTCTCCTTTCTGTTTATTTTCACTGTGAGCCAGAGTATTTCTTCCCTTTGAACTCATCCCTTTGTCTTTACCTCTTAGGAGTGTAGCTGCAGGTATTCTGTACATATTTTCCTTCTTTGCAGTCTGTTTATCTAAGAATATTTTTTTGAGGTTAAGATTGTATTTCTCTGGAATTTTCCATAGGATGCTCCTAACCTTATGTTCTACAGAAGCATTTGATTTTCTTGGATTAAACATCAATTAGAGCTCAGAGCAGTGGGACAGGATTTTATATGACAAATAAATAGCTCAGACAGGAAGGGGCTTTCCTTCTAATTGTCTCATTTCTAATAATTCCCCTTTCCAATTTGCTATAACTTTTTAATCTTGGAGTAGTTCTATTCTACTTCTTCAGTGAGAAACCAGTATTTGTGTTTCTTTGTGATATTCCTCTGTTTGTTTGTTGATGGAGTTAGAACTCTTCTTTATATATGGGTTTCATGAGGTCTCTTGTGTCTCCCCAGGTAGCATATGGTTCATTGCTAATATATAATCATTGTCCTTTTCATTCTGTCTTCTCTTCCTTCTTTCTTTACTCTGGTTCTTGTGCAGGTCTTGTTCAGCGGTGTGTGATCATCCAGAAAGATGACAATGGATTTGGGCTGACGGTCAGTGGAGACAATCCAGTCTTCGTACAGTCTGTCAAAGAAGGCAAGGCATTTTAAAAAACAGTTTTGTCACCAGGGGCAAGCAGAATAAGCACGGAAAAGCTTGAAAATATCTGTTGCCTGGAATAGAATAACTTCACAGTTTGCAGGTCCTGTGGACTATTGCAGAAGATTTGCCTGTAGTGTTAACGGGAATGAATTTACCCCCGGGTGGTTTTCTTTATCATTTGTGTAACTCTAGAAACCCTATGACTCCATGATTGTGAAACTTTATGTGTCAACAGCTCCAAGGCTCTAGAATTTCCATTTTTTAAGGCACCAGTGACCATAATAAGTATTGACTAAAGGGAGGGTGATGGGCTAAACAATAATCAGTTCTTCCCTCAAATTAAAATAATGTCTTTTGCTGTTAACACATATTGAATATTTTCTTTATATTGGATGTCATGAAATTTGGAGTATTTTTAAAAAATTATTTTTAGGTGGTAATGAGCCTAAAAGTAGCAGACCATAAAAAAAGGCAGCATTTCACTAGTGAGAGACAGAGGCATGATTTGAACTTAGGTTCATGTCCTTTTACAGCTCATGTTTTTAACTGCTTTGTTAATTTACATTACTTTCTTTTTTTTTTTTTGTTTTTGTTTTTGGGGTCCGGTTGTGGGGCCTGAACTCTGGGCCTGGGCGCTGTCCCTCAGCTCTTCAGCTCAAGGTTAGCACTCTACCACTTGAGCCACAGCGCCACTTCCGGCTTTTTTCTTTTTGCTTATGTGGTGCTGAGGAATCGAACCCAGGGCCTCATGCATGCAAGGCAAGCGCTCTACCACTGAGCCACCTTCCCAGCCCAATTTACATTACTTTCAAGAAGACTTTCAGTGACTGCAAGCGAATCATGTTTTAAGTAACTCATTTCTTACACAGATGGAGCAGCCATGCGGGCTGGTGTGCAGACAGGTGATCGGATCATCAAGGTAAAGAAAAGACTATTATGGGACTTGTGGTAGGATTGAAAACAGGATATATCAGCCATACTCTTTGTTTTTTAATTTGGATTTTTATTAAAAGCAGCACTTTATGGATCTGTTGAGTATTAAGACTTACTTTATTTTGCGTTTATTTTGTAATCACTACTATCCTTCACTAAAGGGCTTAATAAAAGGTATCATAATAAGTGAAGACCTATATGTTCTTGATAAGAAAACAATTCACTTTTGTAAAGATCATTCCTGCCCACATTAATCTCTTAGTAGAAATGTGCCTTTAAATATGTAAGTAGAGAGCTAGAGGCATGGCTCAAGTGGTAGAGCACCTGTCTATCAAGCAGTAGGCTTTCAGTTTAAACCCCAGTACTGTCAAGAAAAAAAGCCCCTTTAAATATGTAAGTAGCGGCTAAAGACGTGGCTCAAGAGCACTCGCCTAGCAAACAGGAGACCTTGAGTTCAAATTTGGGCATTACAAGCAACAACAACAAAAATAATCCCCATGACATTGATTTTAGTCAGATATGATAGTTCATGGCTGTATTTCTAGTCTTTGGGAGGCTGAAGCATGCGGATTACAAGTTCAAGGCTTGCCTGGGCTACATAGTAAGATCGTTTCTCAAAAAGCCAGCAAACAAATATAAGTGATAAAAGTCCTTATTTAAAATATGAATTATGTTAGTACTATTATGTGTCAAATGGATTGTTCCTATAGAGGACCGAGGGCATAACACAGTGGTAGTACTTACCCTAGCATGTATGGAGTGTTGAGCTTGATCCTCAGCACTGAGAACAGACAGACGAATACAGAGTTAGCAGAAAAAAAGTATGCTGTGTATATGGTTTACATGAGAGGCAGTGGAAAATCAATCTTAATTTTAGATCTGTGACTATAGTGTAAATGTTGATCTGGCAGTAGAACCAATAGAGTCATAGAAAGCCAGCCACACACACACACACGCACGCACGCACGCACGCACGCACGCACGCACGCACGCACGCACACACACACACACACACACACACACACGTGTACATATATTATACCTGGTTTTATTTTAGATGATAATTTTTTTTTGTCAGTTGTGGGGCTTGAACTCTGGGCCTGGGCACTGTCCCTGAGCTCTTCCACTCAAGGTGAGTGCCCTACCAGTTGAGCCATAGCACCACTTCTCATTTTCTGGAGATGAGACTCACAGACTTTTCCTGCCCGGGCTGTCTTTGAACCTTGATCCTCAGATCTCAGCTTCCTGAGTAGTTAGGATTACAGGTGTGAGCCACTGGCGCCCAGCTAGATGACAATTCTTAAAGTCAGCCTGTCCATTGTCTTAATAGGATATATTTAGTATCTGTTATTTGATTTTCTTATAGGTGAATGGAACTCTGGTGACTCATTCAAACCATTTGGAGGTGGTGAAGCTAATCAAATGTAAGTGAATACTGTATTTAGTGTGAATCGTTTTCTGAAACCCATAAGATAAGAATCAACAGACATTTTCTATAATAGACTAAACAGCAAATAGTTTAGGAGATGTAGATGGAACATGGCAGTTGTTACTGTACTGGAGTCTGTCATTGTAGCACCAAAGCAGTCATAGTATGTAAAAGATTGGCTGTGCTGGGTTTTAATATAACTATATCTGTGAGCTCTATTTAACCCCTTGGCTGGAGTTTGCCAGCCCTGTGGAATAAAGTTCTCAAGTGGAAACTTTTTTTTTTTTTTTGCCAGTCATGGGGCCTGAACTCTGGGCCTGGGCGCTGTCCCTCAGCTCTTCAGCTCAAGGCTAGCGCTCTACCACTGGAGCCACAGCGCCACTTCCGGCTTTTCTTTTTTCTGTTTATGTGGTGCTGAGGAATCGAACCCAGGGCCTCATGCTTGCAAGGCATGCACTCTACCGCTGAGCTACCTTCCCAGCCCCTCA
The DNA here is from genome assembly GCF_024711535.1 of Dipodomys merriami. Lineage (NCBI taxonomy): Eukaryota > Metazoa > Chordata > Mammalia > Rodentia > Heteromyidae > Dipodomys > Dipodomys merriami. The sequence continues at coordinate 4,552,122 of NW_027202305.1, read as the reverse complement.
AGTGGAAACTCTTAAGTTACTAGTAGTTATTTTCTGTCAGCTCCATACATTGGGTTCATTATATCTTTGTCATTCATTTGAGTATTCATTTGAGTATATACATTTATATAAACACATAAATGAATTAGAAGAGAGGAAGTTGAGGGATCAGACTGAAATGGAAGTTTAGAGATCACATGACACAATGATGAGTAAATGGTTGTACAATCCAGAGTCGAGAATATCTCTTGGGAAAACTTCAGGGTTAAGGGTTTATGATTTTGGCTTTGAGTTAGTAGCCTTCCTGCATTTAGTTTTCATGGAAAAACTGAATCTCAGACCAGTGAGAATCTACAACTGCCTATTCTCTTGCCATTGTAAGGTCAAAAGTGGATGTGGTTTCTCCCACCTGGCGATGAGGCTTGGGCAGACCAGTGCCAGCCCCTTGAAGGACCAGTGTTTCTGTGAGCTTCTGTTTGCCAGTGGCGAGGAAGCCTGGAAAAAGTCCAGGCTCCACACCTTACACTCCCAGCCTAGATCCAGGTTGCTACCTTTTAGTCCTGCCTGTTTCCCAAGAGTTTCTTCACTTGTTACAGAAATAACAGCACAGACCAGCATAGCAGGAGTAGAGAGAGGAAGTCCCAGCATCCCACTGCCTATAATCGTTCTTTTCTCTGTACTGGCTTGGCGTCAGCTGTATTTATCATTACATTAAAAAAAAAAGAAATGACACCTTAAAATAATTTTGATACAATAAATTAAAAAATTTATGATCTTCTTCATCAGGTTATTTCATAGTAAAGAGGATAACAACTAAAAGATAGTTGTTTGTGGCCTAGCAAAATAATTAATATTTTACTTAACTCTTTTTCTGGTGTAGAGAGACATCTTCAGAATGAATTCGATAGATAGACTATTCTGTTGAACTTCTAATTGCTTCAGTTAGCAGCTCTGAATTCATTTTCCTTTCCAGCACAGTTCCAATTTTCTTTCTTTCTTTCTTTCTTTCTTTCTTTCTTTTTTTTTTTGTCGGTCGTGGGGCCTGAACTCTGGGCCTGGGCACTGTCCCTCAGCATTTCAGCTCAAGGCTAGCACTCTACCACTGAGCCACAGTGTCACTTCTGGCTTTTTCTGCTTATGTGGTATTGAGGAATCGAACCCAGGGCCTCATGCATGCAAGGCAAGCACTCTACTAATGAACCACCTTCTAGCCCCGTACAGTTCCAATTTTCTGAATGGTCACTTTCAGTTTCTAACATTAGAATATTTTTAAAGATATGCCATGATCGTCAGGCACTTGTGGCTCATGTCTGTAGTCCTGGCTACTCAGGAGGCTGAGATCTGAGGATTGCAGTTCAAAGCCAGCCCAGGCAGGAAAGTCCATGAGACTCTTCTGTCCAATTAACCACCAGAAAACTGGGAGTGGCGCTGTGGCTCAGGTGGTAGAGCGCTTACCTTGAGCTGAAGAGCTGAGGGACAGCGCCCAGGCCCAGAGTTCAAGTCCCACACTGACAAAAAAAAAAAAAAAAAGATATGCCATGATCAAAATCAGATCCCACACTTGAATAAACCGGTTTACTCAACAAGATTGTGTTCTATAACTTTTTGTATGTGACATAAATATTATGGTTTATGCTCACAAGTTTATTTATGCCTGATGTCTACTGTAGAGTATCTAAATAAGGTGAGTTCCTTATCCTTCTAGTTATTTTGTTGGTTTTATTTATTCCAGTATAAATTTTACTTAGAAAGTACAATCTGAGGGCTGGAGCTGGAGCTCAGTGGTAGAGGCTTGCATGTAGCATGGATAAGGCCTTGGGTTCAATCCTTAGCACTAGAAAACAAAATTAAACCCTAGGATTATAGCAGTAGATTACTTACCCAGTAGCATTAGAGAGTGTAGTTAACAAACCAAGCATAAAACACTCTGAGTAAACAAAATAGATGTGGCATGCCTAAAACCTGTGCACTATGTAGAGATTTCATATACACCTACTCTTCGATGCTGATTCTAGACATTGTAAAGGTGATTTCAAATTGGAGCACCTTAGAGAGAACTAAAGGAGAAAGGGAAGAACTAATAACCTATTGGAGACAGTATGTGAGCTAGTAATATAAGAGAAATGACTTTCTGAAAAAGAGTAATAGGACTGTAAGGGTTTAAAAAGTACTTATACTTGCTGGGTATGGCTGTGTGTGTGAATCCCAGCCACTTAGTTGGCTGATGCAAGAGGACTTTATAGTGTTTGAGGCTAGCCTAGTCTACATAGTGAGACCCGGTCTCAAAAAGAAAAAAAAAAAGTATTAAAGTATTAGACACCCTCCTTTCTTAGCAGTTGGAACTAGTTAGTGTAACCAAAGATAATTTTTAGGACCATAGAACACTGTGAAATGACTGTTAATTTCATGGGAGGACTAAATTTTAGGGAAGCACGTGTTAAAATGCATTTAAAATTTGTATTGAAAAGTCTAAAAAGTGTTTTTTTCATTTAGAGATCAGTTATCTAAAAAAGCTGTTTATGTGAAACATTAATTTCTTACTGATGCTAGATAAATAGTGAATGTTGGCTGGTGAGTCTTGGCTTATAATAAATTCTATTGTCTAGGGTTTTTTTTTCCCTCCCTTTAAATGTCTAGTGAAAGTTTCAATTAAAGCTCACTATTGTGATTTTTCTGCTATGTGGACTATTTTAGTTATATTCATTTTATAAGACTAGCTTAAAATTTATTGTTATATTCTAGAATGTTAAGTCCTGCCTAATTAGTGTTGCATTAAAATTTAAAGATTTCAAAAATGGGCATTTAAGAAATTAGAGAACATACCATTAGTAAGTGGTTGGTGTTAACCATCTCTTAATTAAGGAAATACATTGTTGAGGTTAGAGACTGTATTTGCTTTGATGCAGTGTCTGCTCTTCTGTGTGGTGGTCTGCAGTCTGAAAGGGCATTGTTCTCCTGTGGAGGGGCACTCACAGTGGAAAGGCCAGTTGATGAGCAGATGATGGAATTTTGTCACATAACATAATTTTCTTAGACCTGTCAGATTGCCAGGCCTGACACATATCTGTAATCCAAGCACTTAGGAGCTGAGCAAGAAAAATAAAGTCAGTTTTTCTGCCAGCCTGGGGTACATGATGAATTTGAGGCTAGCCAGAGTAAGCAGTAGATACAATATCTCAAAAAAAGTTTCTTATTAATATCGTTCTCTTTTTCCTTCCTTTCCACTCTCCTCGTCTTGCCCCAAGCTGGTTCCTATGTAGCTCTCACTGTTCAGGGACGCCCACCTGGGTCGCCCCAGATTCCCCTTGCTGATTCTGAAGTAGAGCCATCCGCCATTGGACATATGTCTCCCATCATGTCTTCCCCTCATTCACCTGGAGCATCTGGGAACATGGAGAGGATCACCAGTCCTGTGCTGGTGGGGGTAAGGCCAGCAGTATTTCTAAGTCAAAGCTTGGTTATGTAGTATGCTTTTTAGTAAGAGTTTTGAGGTGTTTATATAAGTTGCATTATAACTTGGAATGATTACAAAATGTTGTCATGGCATATTTAATTGAATAACTGTTAAATATCTGCCCTGTTCAAATCAGTGTGTCACTCACAGAAATATAATTTAGATATCTCCTGTAGAAAGTTCTTGGCCATCTAAGGAGTCTTAGAAGAGGACAGTTTTTTTTTCTTTTGTCTATTTTGTGTACTATTGTGTCTCTAGTACCTGAAATACTGTTTGACATGATAGAGGTGCTTAGAAAATCCTTGTTGATTGAAGTCAAGTCATGAGTGTACAATTATGTATAACACAAAGGCAAAAAATACTCATTATGAGGAAAAAAACCCCTATGCTCTATGAGGTCTCAGAGGAGGAAAGAAAGCACATCTAACTATGATGAGGAAGGACTTTATGGAAAGCTATTACTCCAGCTGAGCCTTGTAAAACAAGTTACATTTAAGTGGTGGTGACAGATTGGAAAGCAACTGAGGTAGAGGAAGTAGAACAAACAAAAATGAAGAGCCAAGAAAGTACCATTTTAGGAAGTTTCCAGGACTTTTGTTTGGCTGGTGCCTGTTAAGGAAGTTCATAGTCAGAGATGAGCATGTGAAAAGTACATCATCTATAGATCTTACGTAGTGGCCTGTCTGATTTACATGTAACTGGATAAGCAGTGAGAATCCGTTAAACAGTCTTGTGAGCAAGAAAATGATATGACTACAACAGGATTATAGGAAGACCAAATTAGCAAAATATTACAGGGTTGAAATACAGAGAGATGAGTGGTTGCAAGTTGTCTCATATTTCTGGCAGGAGGGATAGGGAGTTTGTGCCCAGCATGGGGACCAGTAGTAAAACACAAAGAAGAGAAGTATAAGATACTGGTCTTACACTTAAATACCTTCACTTCTGCCACTATTACCTGTGTTAATGTTCTCTTGGACTCGATTTAGTAATAGTGAAATAACAAGGTAGAAACTCCTCTGAACTTCTTGTCTTTTTAAGTATTGTGTCTGAAAGCTGCCTTCATGACAGCCAGGAATAGAAGAAATCCTGAAAGACACTGAGTCTGGGGCCGAAGCAGAATGATGTCTATCTTGTTTTCTCTATTTTAGCTTATTTCTCTCTACTGGCTGTTTATTTTTTATCTTTCTCCAGGAAGAAAACAATGTGGTTCATAACCAGAAAGTAGAAATCTTGAGAAAAATGTTACAGAAAGAACAGGAACGGCTACAGGTACTAAATTAGAAATGGGGCTTTTTGTAGCATAGTAAAATTGTGAGTGGGCCTAGTGGAGTTAGTTGGGTCATAATCATGATTGAGGAGAATTATAATCCATGCTAGCAACTATTTTGTTGATTAATAATGGACTCTTCCTATATTTTAATGACGTAAATAATTCTCAAAATAATTTTATAACTTTTCCAGTTCTTGCAGGAAGACTATAACCGAACACCTGCCCAGAAGTTGCTAAAAGAGATCCAAGAGGCCAGGAAGCACATTCCTCAGCTACAAGAGCAGTTATCCAAAGCCACAGGCTCTGCGCAGGTAGAATCACTGTTGACAAGGCCACCCAGCCTTTTACAGGAAAAGTGTCTTCTGGGAATGTGTTGGAGATGTTGCAATGGCCTTTTTAAAGTGATTTTTCTAACACAGGACAACAGGATATCCTGTGTAGGACATTGCACAAAAGTCAGTGTGGGCCTCTGATTGTTTACTTGCTCATATCTCCTCTCTTTGTTCTGCAGTGATTTGGAAAAAAATTGGGTGCTTTTTTCTTTGATGTGACAAATGATAAAAATGTATTTAGGTGAACACAGTTAATTTTTGTGAGTCTTTGTCTCATCTTAAGAAAGAACGGCAGTTGATAGGTTTTTATAAAGTGACGGACATTGTACATACATGGACAAGCCTCTCCACTTTGTACAGCAATGTTCTGAAGTTCGGTCCTGTTCTTTTTCTTTACTTCACACGTAAAACTTAGAGAAGCTTAGAGAGATTAAGCAGATTATCTGAGGTCATGTACCTCAAAAGTGATAGAACCAGAATTCAGCAGGGTGTGTTAGTCCATGCCTGTAATTCCAGCACTTAGAGGCTGAGGCAAGAGTCTGGTGTCTTCAAGGCACATTCATAATCTCAATGACTGTTTTTATTGTAGCTTTAAAGTACATAGTATTAGAATTTGCTGTACAGGATAAGTTATGGGGATAATGGTATCATTAGAAAAAATAGCTCAAAATTTGAATGTCAACCAGATATGTTATTTAATTGTATTTCTCATAGACAGCTGCTTAAACTTCATCTTTGAGGAAAATGGACAAATTGCCTACATACCTACAATGAGTAAAAGCTGATAAGCTGTCACTATTTCTTGAATCAGGTCTGAAGTGAATGCCACATGTCCATAGAACTGAAAAGATTCTTTCAGACCATGCAGCCTGGTCTGCTCATTTCCATGAGGTTGAGAGAACTAGGGCCCAAACTGGTTCAGTGACTTCAACAGGGTCACAGGTTAGAAGGCCCTCACTTCCTGGCTTGTGTACTTTTCATTATACTTCTTTTATTACTTTCAGTCCCATTTTGAATATCATATTGTTATACTGGGCAAAGACAGCGTTCTTACCTATGAGCAGTAAAAATGTGGCTCTTGATTTAAAGCTTACAATAATTTATTTTGTGGTATGTGTCCTAGAATTGGCAATTTATTGAAACTCGGCAGCATTGGAAGGATGCTAATGGGAAGCAGTAGTATAATCATCTTTACCAATAGTCAGATAAGCTAAATCACATTAATAAAATACAATTAATAATATTATTTGCTATTTTTAGTAGTTGGAATTTTTACTGTCTTTATTAGAATACCACCATTACTGTTTTTAGAATCATGTCATTTTAGGATTTTAGAAGTTGTAGTAATTCATGCTTTTTACTGTAGGATTTTAAACATTTTTGATCACATCAGAGATTTGAGATTTCAAAGTCTCTGTGTAGAAGAAATAGTGTCTCTTATTTCTTTAAGCAGTTAGTAATGAACCGTGTGTGTGTGTGTGTGTGTGTGTGTGTGTGTGTGTGTGTGTGTGTGTGTGTGTGTGTGTGTGTGTGTGTGTGTGTGTGTGTGTGTGTGTGTGTGTGTGTGTGTGTGTGTGTGTGTGTGTGTGTGTGTGTGTGTGTGTGTGTGTGTGTGTGTGTGTGTGTGTGTTCTTGTGCTTCTGTAAACTGTTTCAGGATGGAGCTGTAGTAACACCTTCCAGGCCTCTAGGGGATGCCCTAACAGTTAGTGAACCAGACATGGATCCTGGAGATGGACCTTATAGGACTGATTGGAGCGGTGGAGATACTTCTCGGCCTGGCAGTGACAATGCAGATGTAAGCTTGAAGTTTCTAAAATTTTATCTATTGTATTCTTCCTTATGGATCCTCTCCTGATTTAATGTTGTGAATTAGAAGTGATTTTTCTTTTGCTTCTTTTTATATATCATCCTAGTCTTTAACATAGCAATATGATAAGTTGAAACTCTAGGTACTACACTATATGAATTTTTTTTTTTTTTTTTTTTTTGGGGTCAGTGTGGGGCCTAAACTCTGGGCCTGGGTACTGTCCCTGAGCTCTTCAGCTCAAGGCCAGTGCTTTACCACTTTAGCCACACGGTCACTTCTGGCTTTTTCTGCTTATGTGGTGCTGAGGAATCGAACCCAAAGCTTCATGCATGCAAGACAAGCACTCTACCACTGAGCCACCTTCCCAGCCCTGTGCAGTATTTGAGCTTTCAATTCCAGAGTTCACTTTTTCCCTCAGACACCCAATGCCAAGGTTTCTTTTGGGAGAGTGGAATTTCCCAGCAGGCATCTTGTTTGTGGTAGACAAGTTAATAATGCCAGTGCTTTAATGCTAGTGCTTTTTCACTGAACTGAGAAGCCGACTGTTGATATCTTTAAGAGCATGTTAATATTCCATTTGTGGTCAGAGTGACTCAGTGTTGAGTCATGAAGTACTCTGCCATTACAAAGAGGAAAAGCCTTAGTCCTGTTAGACAGACTTCAGCTAATTGTCCAGGTTCAGCAATAGCACTTTCTTGATTCACCCTATGAGAATGAGATTAACATGGGTATTTGCTAAGAAATATGTTAAGTTGACTATAATGTGGCACCATATTTAAATAAATATTGAAAGTTAAGTTCCGCATTTTATATTCAACAGTACTCTTAAGTAGTATGTAGTAATAAGAATAAAGACTTATAAGTAGTTCACTTTCTTTAAAAGTGATGAGGGAAGTAGACTGAGCCAGTGTTTTGTGGGTCCAAATCAAGCTAGTGGATTGTGACTCGTATTTCTCTTAAAGACATGCATAGGAAGTCGGAGTACTTTGTGTGCAGAAGAGATGTTAGACCTTATGGTATACATGTACACACAAATGCTGGTGAATAATAGAATGTTTCTCTTACTGTTAAGAAAAAGTTGGGCTTAAAAAATAATTAAAGGCCATCATTTAGACTACCTTTTGAGGCTTAGGCCCAATGATTTAGTTCCTCATGCAAGGAAAATCTGAGAACTCCTTTTGGAATGATGATGATAAGAATCTGGGGCTGGGAAGGTGGCTCAGTGGTAGGGTGCTTGCCTGGGATGCATGAAGCCTACATGTGGTGCATGAGCACCATATAAGCAGAAAAAGCTGGAAGCGGTTCTGTGGCTCTAGTGGTAGATCACTGGCTTTGAGCTGAAGAGCTCAGGGACAGTGCACAGGCCCAGAGTTCAGGCCTCACGACCAACAACAACAACAAAAAAAAGGAATTTTGAGGGCTGGGAATACCTAGTGTTCATCAAGCTCTGGGTTTGATTCCTCAGTACCACATAAATAGAAAAAGCTGGAAGTGCTGCTGTGGTTCAAGTGGTAGACTGCTAGCCTTGAGCAAAAGACGCTGAGGGACATTGCTCAGGCCATAAGTTCAAGCCCCAGGACTGGTCCCTCACCACCACACACACATACACACAGAAGAATCTGGTGATTGGGTCAAAGATTTTAATGGAAAATTATACTTTTGATTCAAGGAAAAAAAGTCTCACAGCTGACACTTATCAGGCATACATACCATACATGTCTACATTTCTTATCCTAGATAATTTTCAGAATGTTTTTTCCACACTGTTTTTCCTTATCTCATTTTAGGAATCTATTGTAATGAACTGAACTTTTTTTCTCTTAAAAAAATTATTTAGAGTCCTAAGAGTGGTCTGAAGGAGAGGATTTATCTGGAGGAAAACCCAGAGAAAAGTGAATCAATTCAGGACATTGTGAGTATGAAATCTTTGCAGTGAGTATTGTGAGTATTGTCTTTACCAACCCCCTCAACTTTCTTCATCCTCCCCCTCCCCCTCTTGACTGCCCTACAGTGTGCAGACTGCTCTATAACAAAGAGTTATTTTGTCTAGCATGCCAACAGTGGCGATGTTGAGAAGCCCTGCATTACGTACTTATGAAAATGAATTAAAAATGTATAGCACTCACGGAAATCTTTGGTTAGTACATTGTAGGCGTGTTAACCTCTGTGGTAACTTACTTTATTTTGTGGTACTGTGTTTGAACTCAGCCTTGTGCTTGATAGACAAATGGAGGAATGGTTTCACATTATACCCATTATGCTCCTGCTAATCATGCTTTCCATGTAGCCAGGATGACAAGCCTGGTTACCCCTCCCATTTTATCACATAGCCAGCCCATGAGGCTGATCATCACTGGCTCTGCCTCTCAAGTACAGATGTGAGCCATTATGCTAACTTATGTGAGCCTGTGCTAACTTTGTCTTACCGATTTTTTTTTTTGTGTGTGTGTGCCAGTCCCAGGGCTTGAACTCAGGACCTGAGCACTGTCCCTGAGCCTGTTTGTGTTCTAGGCTAGTGCTCTACCACTTGAGCCACAGCGGCACATCTGGCTTTTTCTGAGTAGTTTATTAGAGATAAGCGTCTTGGGGACTTTCCTGCCCAGGCTGGCTTCAGCTCAGATTTCATCCTCCTGAGTAGCTAGGGTTATAGGTACAGCCACAGGAGCCCAGCTGCTCTATCCTTCCTCCCTTCCTTCTTCTCTCCCTCCCTCCCTCCCTCTCTCCCTCCCTCCCTCCCTCTTCTTTCCCTCTGTCCTTCTGTCCCTCCCCCTCCCCTTACCCTCCCCTCCCCTCCCTGTCTCTGTCTCGTCTCTGTCTCTGTCTCTGTCTCCCTTTCCCTTTTTGATACTGGAACTTGAGTTTAGGGTCTCATGTTTGCTTGGCAGATACCTGTTGAGCCATACCTCCAGACCTTTTTTACTTTGCCCCTTTTTTAGGATATAGTCTTGCTGTGCTAGGCTGTCCTGGACTATGTTCTTCCTATTTACACTTCCCTGAGTTTGATGCTGGAAATTTGATTGGAATTCAATGACCATTCATGAGTAATAAGAGCAGACTTTTGGAGAAAAAGAAAAAGACTTATATGTTTTGTCTGGCAAAATAAGGACCCCACACACTAGTATCTCTAGATTAAAAAGCACAGTCTAATCCCAAGGGAGGACAGGTTTTCATAGAAGAGCCCAGGAGCCTGGGCTTCCAGATGTATGTGCTGAGGTTTGACATCAGGTTAGGTGGTAGTCTTCTTTCCCAGTGTGCTGCTGGTAGTCTCCAGAGTTGTATTCCTTATTGTGCTGAATGTTCCTTCATTCCTGTGGTCAGCAAGGTGAGGAGAGGAGCAGAGTGGCCTGGCCTGGAAGACATTCTCGAGTTCACTCACATGAGGGTGAAAAGAACAAAAGTATGTTTTTAACACTTGTGTAAATGAAAGCAAGATGCTCAATAAAATGATTTATTGAGCTGAAACTACAGTTGCTTAGCTTACTTAGGTGTTTGTTCCTATAGACTATAGCAAATATGCCACCGTACCCAGCATTTTTCTTGAGGTGGGGCAGGGATCCACAGGGCTATCCTCAAACTGTGGTCTTCCAGATTCTTCTTGTCAAGTAGCTAGGATTATAGGCATGAGATGCCATACCTGCCTCATTTATGTATATTTTTTTAAATTTTCAGTTTAGAAAAAATTACAACTATGTCTGTCAGCATGTCTTTCTTTAACACAGTGTAGGCATTTGTGAATTAATAAATGAAGTATAAAAGACCTAATTAGAAACAGATAACCAAGGGTGTAGTGAGTAAAGGTGTTTGCTGTTTTCATGGAGAATGTTAATCAATACAGTGATAGTCATTTTCTCTGCCAGAGTAGTTTATGACATTGGCAGTTGGAGCACTCGTCTTTTGAAAATAAAGTACTTCGAAGAAAACAGACAAGAAGAAATCCCAGTGATTAAACGAACCACATCTTCTGGATGGTCTGTCTTTGTCTTTGAGTTAGACTCTAGGTAATGTTTTTGTTTCCTTTCTCTGTTTCCAGGATGCTCCATCGCTCGTCAGCAGTCCTTCAACCCGTGTCGCACCTCATATCATTGGGGCAGAGGATGATGATTTTGGTACTGAACATGAACAGGTGATGACATTCAAAAAAATTTACATTATGAGATGTAAATGCTTTCTGGAAATTAACATTTGTAAGGATTTGTAGCTAAACCTTAGGATCGATAACTCATTAGGTTAATTACTTATTTGAGCTTTGACCACTAGAAATGCTTTTAAAAGTGGTAAGGTAAGTCATTTGATATATACTTGTGTTTCATTTTGTTTTGGGAGTATGATGTTATGGATATTACAAATAATTTTTTTTCAATTATTTGTTAATGGTAGGAATATAATTGGCTAAATTTCTTTTTTAAAAGGAATTAAGGCTTAATTCTTGTCCTTATATATTGTAGGAATTTTTATTTACTTATTTATTTTTTGGGTCCAATCGTGGGCCTGAATTCTGGGCCTGGGTGCTGTCCTTCAGCTCTTCAGCTCAAGGCTAGGGCTCTAACACTTGAGCCACAGCGCCACTTCCACCTTTTTTTTTTTCTGCTTATGTGGTGCTGAGGAATCGAACCCAGGACCTTATGCATGCAAAGCAAGCACTCTACCACTGAGCCATCTTCCCAGCCCCCCTGTAGGAATTTTTAAAATAAGTCTTTTGAGCTTTTGGAGGCTGAGGCAGGAAGATTCTGAGTACAAGGCCAGACAAATGAGACCTAGACTTTGGAAAAAAAATAGTCTTTTGAGATTTTTCTGCATAAACAACCACACTGTTTATGAAGAGAAATAGTTTTATTTCCTGGCTTCCAATTTTTATATTTTCTATCCTTCTTTTTCTTGCTTCATGGTACTGGCTAGGATTTTCAGTGTGAGGTTGAATTAGAATGTCCAGACATTCTTGTTCTGTTCCTGATCTTCAGAAGAAAGTGTTCATTCCTTCCTTATTCAGTCTGTTATTGAAGGTGTTTGTAATTTTTCTTTATTAGGTTAAAGACTGTGCTTAGTCTGCTGAGAATTTTTACCATGAGTGGATGTTGATTTTTTTTAAATTACTGAAATTACATATTTTAAAAATTATTCTCAATATAATAGATGATACCAAATTATATATTGATATTGAATTGCTGGAACAAACCCCATTCAGTTATGATATATCATCTTCTTTTATATTGGTGGAATCAGCTTGATTTTATTTTACTTAGGATTTTTGCCTCTGTGCTCTTGAGAGATACTGGGCTATAGTTTTATTTTTTGTAATTTGTTTGGCTTTGCTAATTTAGGTAATGTTGGAATGTTAACTAGCTTTTAGAATGAGTTCAAAAATAATTTCTTTTTTCTGCATATATTGAGCAGAATTTGATATTGTTTATTTAGATTAAAGTTCTTATATAAATATAAACACTTTTAATGTGGAAATTGGGATGATAGTTTAAGTTTGTTTTCTATATTCAGAATTTTTAGGGGTTTTACAGTAATTTTAAAGGTTCTGACTTAAAAGCATACAGCATCATTTTCCACTGCTGTACTGTGATTAGCTTGAAAGAAAAGGAAAATTAGCTATTTCATTATTGGGCCAAAAAAACCTTCTTTACATTTTAGAAATGTTATCAAAATATTTTTGCCAATCTCCTAAACTTCCATTCTTCCTAAGTAGTTTACTTTCTATTCCCAAAAGATGATTAATTTTTAGAAGAAATTCCATAGCCTATGTTGCTAGTAAACTTTGTGGAAGTTTTAGAATACTGATTTTTTTTTTTTTAACAAAATAGAGAGATGTGTCAGCTTTCTGTCACTATGACACAATGCCCAATTAAAAGAACAACTTTAAAGAATAAAGGTTTGGACTGGTACCCAAGGTGGGCTGACTCCATTGCTTTTAGGTCTCTATGCAGAAACATTACGGCACCATGTGGTGGAGGAAAGCTGCTTCACTCACAGAGGCCAGGAAGCAGGAAAAACTAGAGAGGAGGGTCCCAGCAACAAACCACTCTCAGTGACAGCCTGCAGGCTCCTCCAGCTTGGCCCCACTGTCTGAGACTTCTTCCACCTCCCAGCAGCTCTCAGCTTGAAGCTCAGCTCTCAATACATGGGCCTTTGGGGGAACATCTCAGATCTGAACCCTCATAGGAGACAGAAGTGAAATTTGGATAGTCAGAGTCAACTGACCTTACACTGTCTTGTGTATTTGTATGAGTCTGACGTCTAATTGTCTTTCCTTCCTCTAGATCAATGGGCAGTGCAGCTGCTTCCAGAGCATTGAACTGCTGAAATCTCGCCCTGCTCACTTGGCTGTTTTCTTACACCACGTAGTTTCACAATTTGACCCCGCAACATTGGTAATACATTTTACAATTTAGCTGGTTCAGCATCCTGGTGTTATTGATTCACGTGCTGTAGGACTTTTTTGTATCTGTTAGATACAAGGACAGGCTTGTTTTCCAAACCTTTAAGAATAGATATGAAAGATACTTACAGTGTTACTAATGAAAAATTTAAAGATTTGATTACATAATAATAACTACTTTGTTGGTGGTAACTTCTTTGTTTATTGAGGATCTAGCAAATTACCCCTTATGTGATTTTTCACTTTGTCTCTTCTCTTTCCTTCTCCGTGACAGCTCTGTTACCTCTACTCAGACCTGTATAAACAGACTAATTCGAAGGAAACTCGTCGTGTCTTCCTTGAGTTTCATCAGTTCTTCCTGGATCGGGCTGCGGTGAGTTGCTTTAGGGCACTGACTGAATTGGCCTCTTAGTTCCAGTCTTCCCTCTTCTGTTTTTGGACATCCTTATGCTTCTGAGTATCTGTATTATATTTCAATTATTGATTATTCTTGACTTTTTAATCATTTGTGATTAAATTTGTGATTTAATTTTGTATATATGAATTCTCAGAGTAAATTTTAGGGGGATGAGATACATTTCGGTCTTTGTATAATTAGAATGAGGGAATAAAAAAGAGAACACCCATATATAATAGAGATACATATTAGGATCTAAGGTATCATTCTCACATAATTGATCTCTAGGTGGCCTCTTTGAACCTTAGAAGCACAAATTTAACTAAAAAGTGGTAAAAAGATCTCACACTGAAATAATACTAATGTGTTGTTTTACCAAAAATAGAAGTGTTAGTAAAGCTTTTAAACTTTGTTTTATGTGCACTGCTGTGGGTGGCAGCGGTGCCTTGGATGACTGTGCTGCATGCCTTGCTCTTACATGCTTGCAGGTCTCTTGGATGAATGCTTCAGCTTCTGTCCTTCAGCCTGAGTCACTTCCTTTCCTAACCTTGTCTCAGCTGACTGCCTTCCAGTTTTCATGGAAAATGTCTAGTATAGAGAAAGGAACTTCTACCAAATATGTTACTTAACCTCCATCATACCACACCCTGTGCCCTTTCTCTTCAACCTGTTAAAGAATTGTATACCCTCTCTCTAGTACCAGTTCCTCCTTTTTTATCTGGCAGTTATCTCCTCTTCTTCCTCCAACAGTTTTTTTGTTTGTTATTGTTGTTTGTTTTGCTTTGGTTCATTATATTAAAAACATTTCTTTTGTATCAGGACAAACACATACAGATAATTTGCTGCCTCATTTTATTTGTATTTCTTACATAGTCACCTACATACTTCCCCATTGCTAAATACAGTTGCCACCATCTTCTCAGGAGGCCTTCGTTGATACCAATCTACTTAAATGTCACCTTTACATTTTGTCATTTCTATGACTTTTTTTTTTGGTTGGTAGTGGGGCTTGAACTCTGGGCCTGAGTGCTGTCCCTCAGCTCTTCAGCTCAAAGCGAGTGCTCTACCACTTGAACTACAGCGCCACTTCTGGTTTTCTGGTGGTTTATTGGAGATAAGAGTTTCATAGACTTTCCTGCCTGGGCTGGCTTTGAACCACGATCCTCAGATCTCAGCCTCCTGAGTAGCTAGGATTACAGGCATGAGCCACCAGTGCCCCATTTCTATGATATTTTTGCCTGTAGAACTCTTAGGTATTAATTTTAGTTATATTCCTGCCCTCCTACCCTAAATGTAGACTCTACTGGGGCAAGTATTTTTGTTCTGTTTATATGTTGCTGTGTCCAATTTCGAACAGTTTCTGGAACAGACTGGTGACCCAGATACTTATTAAATGAATTATTGTTCTGATAGCTATTGTTTAAAACATTGCAAATTATTTTTACTAAAATAACACTGTCATGAAGAAAGTTGAGTATGTTCAAATACATTTCAGTTGGTATTTCTTTTTCTTCTGCTTGTTTGAATCCCTCCCCTTTCCTCCCCTCCTCTCCCCTTTCCCCTTCTCTCCTCTGCCACTACTGGGGCTTGAACTCAGGGCCTGGTACTGTCCCTGAGCTTCCTTTGCTCAAGGCTAGCTAGCACTCTACCACTTGAGTCACAGTGCCACTTTCGGCTTTTTCTGTTTCTGTGGTACTGAAGAATGGAAACGAGGGCATCCATGCATGCTAGGCAAGCACTCTACCACTAAGCCACATTCCCAGGCCCCAGGTCTATTTTTCACTGACTGTAAATATAGGTGCTTTGCATACTTTTAAACTTTCCATAGTTGCTAGGATCACAGGCACATGCCAATGTGTCTAGCTTCCCTTTGTGGACATTGAGTCTCTTGGATTTTTTGGCATAGTACTAT
The DNA here is from genome assembly GCF_024711535.1 of Dipodomys merriami. NCBI lineage: Eukaryota > Metazoa > Chordata > Mammalia > Rodentia > Heteromyidae > Dipodomys > Dipodomys merriami. The sequence continues at coordinate 4,536,584 of NW_027202305.1, read as the reverse complement.
GATCCTGCCCCATATGAGCCTCTCCCATAGCTACGGATGGCAGGCACACACACATCACTGTACCTACTATATGTTTAGAAGGGGTCTTGCAAACTTTTCTGTCTGGGATAGCCTTGAACTGCAGTCCTACAGTTTTCAGCCTCCCGTGTCACTACTATCATCTTTAATTTCACATCTCTTAAGAGAGCCCTCTGGCTATATCAAAACTTTGTATTTTACTGCTCATGATCTATGAGGGTATTATCATTAAAGTGTAAGAAGAATCCTGATTGGTTAATGTGGCAAGTCATTCTTCTTTGCTTCAGGTCATATTTATTTCATATAAATACCCACATAACATAAATGTACTTTTATATCTTTATTTTTACTAGAAATGCTTTTAAGTAACTGGCTTCGAGTTACTTCTTGGCAACTTTTGTTAAAGATAGCTTTGAAGCCCATTTCACTTTTTTTTAGCCGTTCTCATTGAGACAGGTTCTCATTATGTAGATCAAGCTGGCCTTGAAATTCTGATCCTGCTGCCTCAGCTTCCTCTTGAACATTGGGATTACAGGCATGTTTACCATGCTTGGCCATTTCAGTGCTTTTACAATGAATATAAAAGATCTTACATTTTTTTTTCAGTAATCACTTATTTTCAAACTTAAAGGACTTTATAGGAATTTTTAAATTTCAGGAAGCATATGACTTAAATAGGTATGTGGTAATATAAACATAACCAAGCTAAGATAGTTCTTCTAAATACAAAATAATAAAAATTTCCCTAAATTTGGTGGGGGAAAGGGATAATAGTTTGGTAATAGAATAAAAAACTGTAGATTTATGGGGGAAAGTACTACCTGAAAGGAAGTAAATTATAAGACAGTCACCTTAATTCAGTAGCAAGAACTACAGATGGTTACTGGGACTTTAACTCTTAAAACTCAGTGTTAACCTCTAGCACTTTCTTACTGGGATGTGACTGCTGAGTGTTTAACATCTTACATAGGAAAGCAGTGGGATATGCTGCGGCTTGTAGGATAAGTATCTCAAATCCAGGAAATAAAGTCATAGTTATATATGAGTCAGTTGGTCATGTGATCATATATACACAGTTTTAGTTTTACTTGTATTAATTCAAATAACATATGATAGATTGTATTGACCAATATTTCTAGAGTGCTAAAGCTAGTATGTTTATTAGCATAATGATGAAGCATTCATTCTTTTGTCTTGTGAAAGAATTGTAGCTATTTCCTTTATACTATAATATAATATTGGGAAAGAGGTTTATTATTTAACTTAAACACTAGGATGTTCCAGGGCTGTGAACTCAAAATCATCTTGTTGCTGGGAAGGTGCCCATTGGTAGGGTGCTTGCCTTGTATGTATGAGGCCCTGGCTTCGATTCCTCAGTGCCACATAAGAAGAAAACATAAAATAAAATGATCTTGTCTGTGAAAGTGCATGGACAAGTGTATCCAGGCTGTGTCTTCACTTCATACACATTGTAATGGGCCTGTAGTGCTGTTTCACCTTTTGTTTACATTTTGTTTTAGCACCTGAAAGTCTCTGTTCCTGAGGAAATATCTGTGGATCTAGGTAAGTTTGGAGCATCAGTACCTTGAATAATCACATTTCTGTAGACATGTTGTCCAGTTAAGCTCAGGAGGTTTTATTTATCACTAGGTGGCTGGTTTAATGCCTTGGATGACTGATAGAAAGAAAATCTATTATACAGTTAAGACCTACTGAAATCTGAATTCTGGTCTTGCACTGAAGACTTGTCACTGTGCTCCAAGTTAAATTTGTTCCTATTGAATTGCTGTGTTGCCAGTTCCACGTTGCATGGAATATACCTTTAGATCAGATAATCCCTTTCTCTTTATGCAGAAAAGAGAAGACCTGAGCTTATTCCTGAGGATCTACATCGCCACTATATACAAACTATGCAAGAAAAAGTCCACCCTGAAGTTCAGAGGCACTTGGAAGATTTTCGGTAAGCTTGTTGGTAGATAAGATCCCTGATATAGTCAGTCTCAGTTTAGTTTCATTCTGCTTCTTAGGTAAGAAAATGTTACACTTAGCACTAGGTGAATTGCTTGGTCGTATCCCTGTTGTTGAAACATATTGAGCATCTGAAGCTGCAGGGTTGGGGTGGAACTGAAAGTTCAGTCTCCAGCCCATGTGCTCCCAGTGCTGGGTTCTGCACTGTGCCTGTGCTCAGCAGTCCTCACGATCGTGTCTTCCCACATGGTGGACTCTGTTGTCTGAGTATTTCTTCACGATTGTGTCTCCCTGGGATTGACTCCACTCAGCTTCTTGATGATTTTGTCTCTCTGTGGCTGACTGTCTTGTCTTTTTCCTCTGGTATCCCAGTGACACTTTTTTGCCTATTCCTAGACATTTGTAGCTTATAAAGACTCTGCTGAAACTTTTTCAGAGGGACCTGCTTTGCTCTAGGCTGCTCCAGCAGATTTCTCTCGGTTCTTTTAGGCAGAAACGCAGTATGGGGCTGACCTTGGCTGACAGTGAGCTGACTAAACTTGATGCAGAGCGAGACAAGGACCGGGTAACTCTGGAGAAGGAACGGGCATGTGCAGAGCAGATCGTTGCTAAAATTGAAGAAGTATTGTAAGTAATGGAGGCATGTGTGGCAGTGCTCATTATGCTTAAAATATCTTTCAAGTGTGCTTGAAAGGGTGGTCAGGTTGTACAGATAAGGACCTGTTTATTTTATCATAATATTTGAATCTTGAGTTTTTCCTGATACTTTGTATTAAAGTTCTTATGTTCCCTTTTCTGAGTGTTGGTCAATAAGTAACTCTGAAACTTGTAATTGGTGATCAAAACCATGCAAATACTTGAGCTGGTTTTAATTCATTGGAAATGTTCTTGCTGTCATATATGTATATATATACAGCATATGTATGAAAATAGTGTAGGTCCTAGGGGATTTTTAAAAATTTATTACTATTATAGCAGACAGATTTAGATTGGGACACAAAATGTTAGCTATGATCCACTGTTTCTGAGTTTAAGACCAGCTGTTTTATTAAGTTTAAGTATTTCATTTTTAAACACTTTTACTTTTAGGATGACTGCTCAAGCTACAGAAGAAGAAAAGAGGTAAGATAACTTTATCCCTCCTCCCTTTTTTATTGTAAAAATACTGTACAGAGGGGTTACATTTACATGAGCAACGCAATGAGTACACATTTCCTATCAGGCATTGTTGCTTCCTCCTTTGTAATTCTCCTATCATCCCTTCCCTCCTACCTCCTTCCTAGACTTTTAAGCATTTCTCCGAGGAGCTGAAAAGGATCATTATTCATTTAAACTTTACACATGTAGACTGTGGGCTCCCTCTGGTGGCTTGTATTTTATTTGTGTAACATTCTGGTGTCTAGTTTGACTCCTTTCCTGTGCAAAAATGAGCGATAGTGATGAATAGAAAGAAAGCTCTTTATTTTTTTTCTTGGTTAATTTCAAGAATTCCAACATTGGGCTTTTGGAAATCATTTGGTGTCTTTGTTCTGGCTGACCACCCCTCAGAAGTCTTATTTTACATAATCCTTTCTCTCTAGTTCCACAATGCAGTATGTGATTCTCATGTATATGAAGCATTTGGGAGTCAGAGTGAAAGAACCTCGAAATTTGGAGCACAAGCGGGGTCGGATTGGATTCCTCCCAAAAATCAAGGTAAGACTGGAATAATAGAGAGGTAGGTAGGTATCAGACCTGACATGTTATGGTTGTATGTTTTCCTTCTTAATATTTTCTAAATCATCGTGTTAGCACTAGGTATGATGATAGGTCTAAAATGTAGTCCCTGTTCTCAAAGTATTCAAACTCTACTGCAAATCCAAACATGCAAGCTTAACATTACTGAACGTGAAAAGGGAAAATAGTAGTTTTTTCAGAGTGCCATCTGCAACTTTTATCTTTTAGGGACTTTCTTCATTTTTGTATCTTTAGTTCTAGCATAGTGTTTTCCACACATTATAAAAGTATTAGTGAGCTGCATGGGTTAGAATGAACTCGTGGTAAATGTAAATTTGTATAGTCAGCAAGCTCCTGGTAAGCTGCTTTTTTATTTTCCAAAATTTCATTTCCAAAGGGTTTGTGCAGATACCTTGAGTTTGAGGTGTCCTCAAAACTTTGTGGCAGCTTCTGCTGAATATGCACATACATATTTTCATTTACATTGAACCCATGTTCGAATTGTATTTCTATGTTTGAGAGCAGCAAAAGAAACCCACTCTGTTAGATAACTCTTATCTTAGCTTTCTCCTTGTACCTCCATGTAGCAAAGTATGAAGAAAGATAGAGAAGGCGAAGAGAAAGGCAAGCGGAGGGGATTCCCCAGCATCCTGGGACCTCCAAGGAGACCAAGCCGGCATGATAACAGTGCAAGTATGTTGCTCCCACCACCCATCCCTCCTGGGCCCATAGCCCACGTGCTGGGGTGAATGCTGGGGACGCTGCTTTCATGATGGTGCTGCTGCACAACCTGTGCGACAACCTGTGCCTTGTTCCGACAGTGTTGTTTCTGAACTAAGTGCCTCATGCTGCTTTCAGTGTGTCACAGTTCTCATGGTTAATGGTAGTATCCCACCATGTGGCCAGACACTTTGTTACTTACCTCTTCTGATTTTGTTTGTGTTCAGATTGCTTATACTCATGGATTTTTCCACCTTACTTTGTTTAATCTCTGTCTTTCTGTCTCTGTCTCTCTGTCTCTCTGTCTGTCTCTGTCTCTGTCTGTCTGTCTCTCTCTCTCTATATCTATATGTTTATACACACACACGTGTGTATATATATGTAATTTGCTGTCTCCAGAATTATTCTATAAGCTCTATTTCTCCTCTCTGCTTTGTTCATACCTCTTTCCTCCCAGGTCAAGTTAGGAGAGACAAGCCCATTAGAAAGTGCTTCAGTGGGGATGAGGAAAGCTGTATGGTGCTTCTTATCTCAGACAGTTCCACATTGGCCATCTGGGCATGCTTGGGAGTAGGAATTTTGTTGAGGAATAGAGATGACAAGTAGCTTACACCTGAGGAATCCTTAAATGCCAGTGCTACACCTGGTTGAGAAACACTGAGAAAGGTGGAAGAACATTTCAGAGGACAGGTAGAAGAGATGGAGGACCTCAGTACACTGACCAAGGGATACAGAGAGATGGTTAGGAATTTGGGCGAGCAGAGCTACCTGAGGATCTACAGTGCTGTGGTGACCTGAGCTTCTGTGCTTCTTGTCATGACCAACAAGAGCATGGATGAAGAGCAGGGTGGGGTCTCTGGACAATGTAGTGATGGAGGTGGCATGTGAGGATGAAGTTGTGCATGTTGGGAAGGAAAGCAGTGGGACTTCAAAGTGCTTCATCCTCATTCTTACAAACAATGCATCTCCAGATAATGACCTGTCAGCATTTCCTCTCCTTTTTCCATAGTTGCTTTCCACATCTCCTTTTCCCATGTCCTTCTTCCTTGCCCCAGACTCATCTACTATCTCTTCCCCCTTTCTGTTAGTCCATCTCTTATCTCCCCCTCCACTTTTCTCTCCTCTCTTTGCCCATCTGTCTGTCACCTTCCCTCTCCCTCACCATGTCCTTTTCTTTATTGTTCTTTTTTCAATAATTCCTTTCACATTTTTGTAGGCCCACCATGTTCCACACATTTTTCAGATAGTGTTACATCATCTCTATCTTTCTTAAAGCTGTTTTGAAGTGTAGATTACTAATGATTCCATTCTGTCCAGTTGGCAGGGCCATGGAACTACAGAAAGCACGCCACCCTAAGCACATGTCCACAGCCTCATCTGTGAGTCTTGACCCTCAGGATTCAGCCAAGTTGCGCCAGACTGGGTCAGCCAATGAAGGAGCAGATGCTGGATTCCTGCCTGCCAATCCCATGTCCTCTGTGGTTTCAGGGGCTGCTCTCCCCCAGGAAGGAGGGAAAGAGAATGACATGGGTGAGCGGTGCTGTAGTTAACTTAATCAGGATATTTGATATGAATGTGTTAATATTGTATAACCCATGATAGATTTAGGTTGAATCTTCGTGTGTGTGTGTGTGTGTGTGTGTGTGTGTGTGTGTGTGTGTGTGTGTGTGTGTGTGTGTGTGTGTGTGTGTGTGTGTGTGTGTGTGTGTGTGTGTGTGTGTGTGTGTGTGTGTGTGTGTGTGTGTGTGTGCGTGTGTGTGTGTGTGTGTTGTACTGGGGCTTTACCACTTGAGCCATACCTCCACATTTGGCTTTTTGGGTTAATTGGGAATAAGAGTAAAGAGATACTTGCTCAAGAAAGTTTGCTTTGAACATGAAGCAAGCCAGGTGTTGTGGCATACAACTATAATACTAGCACTCGTGAGATAGATGCAAGAGAAACATGAATTCTTGGTCATCCTGGGAACCATAACAAGATTCTGTCTTAGAAACAACCAAACAGTCAGGCGCCAGGGGCTCACGCTTGTAATCCTAGCTACTCTGGAGGCTGTGATCTGAGGATCACAATTTGAAGCCAGCCCAGGCAGGAAAGTCTGTGAGACTCTTATCTCCAACTAATCACCAGAAAAAACTGGAAGTGGAGCTATGCTTCAAAGCAGTAGATTGTTAGCCCTGAGCAGGAAAGCTGAGAGAATAATGCCTAGACCACCCCCCCCCCCAACCCCTGACCAAAAAAAACCAAAAGCAAAACAAAGCCAAGCTTGATGATGCAAACTTATAAGCCCAGCATTTGGGAAGTTGAGGCAGGAGGCTCATGAGTTTGAGGTCAGCCTATGCTGTATAACAAGTTTTAAGGTCAACTTGTACTGACCCAGATAGACTCTATCTCAAAAAAACCATAGCAAATATGTAGTATGGGGTGACATTGGGCACAATGCATTGTACTCATAAGCTAACTCATTAAATTGAAACCCCTTTGTACAACTGCTTAAAGATAATTTTAGAATGTGGCCTAAGCTTAAAGCAGCTGATAGATTATGAAACTTTAATAAATGTTCTAATTCACGTGGTGTGAGGGTTATATCTTTGGGCCACTATCGAAGACAATGTGATTTTACAATATTACAATATGTGTGTTATCATGCAAGCATGCTTTATTGATGTTTTTAAACAACTTTTAGAACCATCCAGTAGATAAGGCACAAACTACTTCATTGTGAATGCAAATCAGACTATACGTCTAAGGCCTGAAGATATAGCTCAAAATGTCACACTACCAAGTGCAAGGTTCTGAGTTCAAACTCCAACACTATCAAAGCAACAAGGAGTCAAATGCAGAGTGTAAGTCTAGAAGACCTTCTTGGTGACACAGAGAAAACTATACTTGAGACAAATGAAAAACAAAAAGAGAGATGTAATAAGGTGGAAAGATGCAGTCATTCAGTCCTAATCTGACATAGAAGAGAGTTAAGATAGCAACTCTTTGAAGGAACAAAAACACAAACTAGTTATTTACATTTAGGTAATAATTTAAATTTAGCTATTAACCTTCTTAGTGATAATTTAATGATTAAATATTTATAAAGGATTGGGGGAACGTTTAAGATAAGAATTATAAGTGAGCAAAATCTTCAAGGGAGAAAGAGATTAGATACTAGATGGTACCTAAAGATAATAAAGAAGTTGATTAGTATATGATTGAAAATAATCTAATGAAACTCACTGAAAACTTAAAAACAATGGTGGGGAATGGAGAAAGATGAAGAAAAAGTAATATAGAGGGGATGGATTTGATCAGAGTACATTATATGCTTGTTGAAAATGTCACAAGGAACCCCCTTTGTGTAGTTAATACTAATGAAGTTTTTAAAAGATAGCAAATCAGCAAAAAGAAGTAAACAGGTATTTACTGTAGTAATTGACATTTAAAGTGTGGTTTGCCACATTTGACATTGGAGGTAGAAAGGTGAAAGGTGTGGGGGGTGCTTCTAATCACTCTTCTGAACTCAGCTGTTGGCTTTTAGAAAGCTACTATAAATGAATTCTCAGGGGTATGCATATGTTTGTGTATTTTAAAGTTTATATATTACACTTTCGGTTCCAGCAAACTTGCAAATGTTCAGATAATAATGTGTCTCTGATTAGGTTGATTAGCATTAGATTGTGAGGCCTGTTTGTTTTTTTGTAATCAGTAACTTGTCCTCAGTGTTAACACTTTAAATGTCTGACTTTTGTCTTGTCAGGATCAAAACAAGTTGGAGAAACACCAGTATCTGGAGACTCCTTGGATGGCACACCTCGGCCTGCCAACACTGTTTTCGATTTCCCACCTCCTCCCTTAGACCAAGTGCAGGAGGAGGAATGTGAAGTGGAAAGGTAATTCAGTGAGGTTTTACAAAGGCTTAGGGCACTAGAGATATTCCTGTAATTTGTAGCATTTTTGCCCTGTGCAATGTTTAGAAAGAGCTGGTAGTAAAAATTAACTAGGTCCTAAAGTTTTCTTCTGTTATTCAATGTTAAATAATATATCTTAAGGAAGTTTTTATCCAGACACTTGAATCCACTTTTGAGTCTCTTTTATATAAATTTATTGACATACGTGTGTTTTCACTCTTTATTCTTCATTATTTTAGAGTGACAGAACATGGAACACCAAAGCCCTTTCGAAAGTAAGTAAATCTTAAATAGCTTTCTTTGTTTTTTAGATTTTTTTTGTTTTAATCTTTATATTGTTACTATAAAGGTGATGTACAGAGAAGTAGCTTTCATTTAAGAGATCTTTTTCTTTTTTTGGGTCCTGTCATGGGGCCTGAACTCTGGGCCTGGGTGCTGTCCCTCAGCTCTTCAGCTCAAGGCTAGAGCTCTACCACTTGAGCCACAGTGCCACTTCTGTTTTTTTCTGCTTATGTGGTGCTGAGGAATCGAACCCAGGGCCTCATGCATACAAGGCAAGCAGTCTACCATGGAGCCACTTTCCCAGCCCAAGAGATCTTTTTTCTGATGTTCCAGTGATAAAGGATAAGAAACCCTGTGTATAATCTCTTAAATATGATAAAAGAACGTCAACAATGAGCCTGACTCATTCAAAAATATATATATATATATTTATGGTGTTTAAATATAACCTGTTTAAAACCATTGTGTAGGAGAGGCGAATGTTTGGCATTGTGCTAAATCAGATGCAGAAATCTGATTAATTGGTGGTAATATTAAGACTTGTATGTTCTGTTTACCTAAAGCCCTCGGACACAATTCATTGGTTTTCTTCCTCAGGTTTGACAGCACAGCCTTTGGAGAAAGTCAAAGTGAGGATGAGCAATTTGAAAATGACCTGGAGACTGACCCACCCAGCTGGCAGCAGCTTGTCAGCCGAGAAGTGTTACTGGGACTGAAACCCTCTGAGATCAAAAGACAGGAAGTGATTAATGGTGAGTTGAATTAATTTGTTGCTGTTGTCCATACATGGCACTGTGTTTAACTAGAGTAAGTAAACCCCTCAGCTATGGGGTTTGCTTTCTTTTCCTTTAACTGTTTGTTTTAAACAAAGATGAAATTCAATGAGATGGCTGATTCTCAAACCCTTCCATCAAAATGTATAAATGGTTCTAGGAGTCATCTTTTTCTTTTTTTTGGGGTGGGGGGGGGTGGTCCTGTGTCCCTCAGCTCTTCAGCTCAAGGCTAGCACTCTACCACTTGAGCTACAGCGCCGCTTCTGGCTTTTTTTCTTTCTGCTTATGAGGAATTGAACTTAGGGCCTCATGCATGCAAGCCACGCGCTCTACCACTGAGCCACCTTCCCAGCCCATGGAGTCATCTTGATAATTGAAAAGGAAAGGGTATCTAGCTTTGAAGATATTGAGGAGCCATAGCCTTATTGATCTCAAAGTTGAGACTTATTGAGACACTATCCTGTTTTTGCATATAGATGATAAAGAGCAAGGGAAAGCACAGGAGATTAGTGGAGTTAATCAAGATCACACATATAATCAGTGATGAGAGGAAAACTCAGATCCAGTTCTTCCTGTATCCTGGTGCAGTGTTCTTCAGTTACCCTAAAATGTTTATAGTAGATAGGTGGCGTGGATGCTATGCCCTGTACTCTCCCTAGGATGTGATTTGAATAGTTATCTTTCCCATCTCTGACATGGTGAAATTATGGCCTGCCTCTACAATTGAGGATTTAGGGGCAAATTGGATAAGCAGAAGTACTACTATTTCTGAAAAAGTCTCAAATTTAAGACTCTTTAATCCTGGAGGTTACATAGTTTCAAATATTCTAGTTATGATAGGTAGGGATTATAAGCAGGTGAATGAGTTTGGGGGTATGCAGTTAACTTTTAAGTGTAAAATAATTTGAATGAGGTTTTTTTTTTTGTTTCAACTCAGCCACTGTATTGGAGAATTTCATGGAATTAAAATGAGTTCAGAAGCATGCAATCTCTTAACTGCTAAATAATTTATTATACAACTCATTTGCTTCCTAATTCTAACAGAAGACTGTTCCATGGAATTATTCCAAATAAGGCAGCATTTCATCTCTCTCTTTCTCTCTCTTTTTCAACTTAGAATTGTTCTACACAGAAAGAGCTCATGTCCGAACACTGAAGGTTCTTGATCAAGTGTTCTATCAGCGAGTGTCCAGGGAAGGAATTCTGTCACCTTCAGAGATACGGAAGATTTTTTCAAACCTGGAAGATATTCTTCAACTTCACAGTAAGAGAAATTGGTCTGATCATTATCCCTACACTTCTAATAGAGGAAAGATGGAGAATACTTACAGATACCTTGGATACATTTATGTATAATTTTATGTAATTTTGTCAATATATCCATGTTAGCATTTCTGAAATTATATGTGATCACTTAATACAAATAAACAATTGGGTCTTAGGCTAAATTCTGTTCCCCATAATCAGCCTTTGGAATACAAAATGTCTTTTTTTTTTTTTTTTTTTTGGTCGGTCGTGGGGCCTGAACTCTGGGCCTGGGCACTTTGCCTCAGCTCTTCAGCTTAAGGCTAGCGCTCTACCACTTGAGCCACAGTGCCCGGTTTTTCTGCTTATGTGGTGCTAAGGAATCGAACCCAGGGCCTCATGCATGCAAGCCAAGCACTCTACCAATGAGCCACCTTCCCAGCCCCAACAAAATGTCGACATAGGATTGGAGTCTAAAAGAGTATTTAAGCTGAAAAATGTGAGAAGTCAAAATTACCTTTGAAATTTCCTGTCTTAGAATATGCAGTTATATAGTTCTATATAGAAATTTAGTTTTTAAATAGTAATATGTAATATATAATCTCATGATAGGGTGACTTTTAGAAGCTGTTTTATTGCTTCATTGTGTAGAACACGTTTTATAAATAAACTGAAACCCTTTCATAAGACCTTTTCTAGTTCAGTCATCTGGGACTTTTTTCCCCCTCAGTACTAGGAATTGCTCTTGGGGCTTGGAACTCTACTGCTTGAGCCATGTTCCCAGTCCCTTTTTTTTTTGAGATAAGTTTTTGCTTAATAACTTCCTGGCCTGGCCTTGAACTGTAATCTTCCTGTCTCTGTCTTCTGAGTAGCTGGGGTTGCAGAGGTGCATTATGATACCTGACCCCCTTACATTGGACTTTTGAAGATAGCAGTAGATTGTTCCTCTCTTTATGGGTCACTATATTTTTGTGGTCCTTTTTAACCATTGACACTTTCCAACAAAAATGATGACATTTAAAAATTTGTGGGCAGTCTGTGTTCTATGAGAATTTATCTGGTGCTTATAAAGATGCAGATTTCAGGAAGAACAATGAGCAGAATCCCTGCACTTTGAAGTTCTTTCTGAACATGGTAGTACAATGGATTCTTCAGGTTACATGCTTATTTGATGCAACACAACTGTACATTTCATGTACTAGCTGCTAAAATGTTCGATGACTTAGCTAGCACCTGTTTCTCAGGTTGAGCTTACAATATCTAGCTGCATACATATCATGCTGATTGTGTATAAGAGTAAAAACAGCTATGATTCTTTGAAAATTTTGATCTTTGAAAATTGAGCTGCTTAGTCCTACTAGTAATTCAGCCTGGAATAAATGTGTCCTTAATTTTGTTTTTCTTTAGTTGGGTTGAATGAGCAAATGAAGGCTGTTCGAAAAAGGAGTGAGACCTCTGTGACAGATGAAATTGGAGAAGATTTACTCACCTGGGTGAGGGCCTTTCTCTTTTTTTCTGGATGAGAGACCTCTCTCTTTTTAGATAAGGAGCTTTTCTCTCTTTCTCCTTTTAACTATATGACAGACTATAAAATCAGTTTCGAGTTAAGTAACAAACCATTCCAAGTACAAGTTTACTCATTTGCAAAGTTTAGTGGGAGGCTTTTGGGTTCAAAGTAAGTATTCCCTTGATTAATTAGTGCTCAGGCTAGAGAGTAAATGGGTCTTGCTAAAAGTAGGTGGTCCACTTCTTCTGCCACAAAAGTAGAAAAGTGAAAATTTCTTAGTTTTAGTTAGAGAACAAGGTGAGTGTTGAGAGACTCTAGTAGCTCTTTGCCACATTTTGTCAGTGTATATTGGGCTATACAAGGCACTGGGAGCATAGTGACATCCAAAGAGATGTGACTCCTGTTGTCTGAGCCCTCCTCATTATTTATGGGCAGATCACCTGTGGGCGATACAGCGCGTGATCATTATAACAAGAAGGGAAGGAGGCAGGTTGTTGTTGAATGTATAGCAGAGAGACCTGGACTAGAACATACAAGAAATCTTGTAGAGGAAAGTGGTTGACTCTGAAGCAAGTGCTCTCTAGTTGAGGTGAAAATAATAGAACAGTATATGGTTTAGTTCTCAAACTATTAACATAAACAAAACAGGAGTGGATTTGATATGCCCACTGAAATACTTCTTGAGTGAATGCCACATGATGGTGGCAATTCTACATTACATATTTTTAAGAGGTTGCATTGTAGCAAATTAACGAAAGACAATCTTACTGCTTACATCGGTGGTCAGACCATCTCCTGGCGTCTACTCCTCTAATGGTAGTTCTTTTGACTACAAAAAAGAACTTGATTCAGAATGGAAACAAATCTTAACCAATTCCCACCTTGGTTTTACTGTAAACATTTGCAAGCATTTTCTTGCCTGATGCTTTACAGCTACATCCCCAGCCTGAGAGTCATATTTATTAAAGAATAAGAATGTATAAAATTTGACCTATTAAATATCATTTTATTTATTTATTTATTTTTTGGGTCTAATCGTGGGGCCTGAACTCTGGGCCTGGGTGCTGTCCTTCAGCTCTTCAGCTCAAGGTTAACAGCGCTCTACCACTTGAGCCACAGTGCCACTTCCGGTTTTTTTCTTTTTGCTTATGTGGTGCTGAGGAATCGAACCCAGGGTCTCAGGCATGCAAGACAAGCACTCTACCACTGAGCCCAGCCTTTAAATATCATTTTATGTGTGAGCAACTTGAAGTAACTAATTTACCTGCAAAAACTCTACAACAGAATGTTTTGTAAAATGTGTTATTTATATACTTTTGAGAATATGGCTTTACCTGGGCTCTGATGCTGAGATCTAAGGATCGCAGTTTAAAGCTGACCTTGGCAGAAAAGTCCCCATGAGACTTTTATTTCCAATTAACTACTTAAAAATTGGAAGTGGCACTGTGGCTCAAGTGGTAGAGTGCTAGTCAAGAGCACAAACAAGCTCAGGGACAGCACGCAGGCCCTGAGTTCAAGCCCCACAACCGACCAAAAAACAACAAAAAAAGAATATGGTTTTAAATGAAAGAATATTTAGTAAACTACTTTGTAAATCATAAAGCATTTGTTTGTAAACACAGAAGTTGTATTTAAAAAATAATTTATTTGATAGCACATGTGAAACATTTGTTTGGCATCCAGAAACTTTAGAGTCATGGAATATTCAAACTTAAATTTACAAATTAAAATATATTAGTAATTTTTAACAAAGATGCTCATGAGCATATGAATCTCTCCTAAGCCAACTCTGCTTCTGTAGCAGTAAAGCGGCAGTGATTTTACTTTATTTCCTCTCTGCCCAGAAGCATGGTACATTTTACAATAAGAAAGGTAGCAACACAGAATTTCCTTCCTGGAACACTAAATGAATGACGTTTGTAAAGGTTTCAGAATCTACAAAAATGAAATTTTAATCTCAGTCTCCAGGCTTTTTGTATATTCTCCAAATATCCACTCTATAGGTGGTGTAGGCTGAAAGGTGGTAAGTTTTGGTAGGCTACAAGCAAGAAATCATTGGCATGTGTTCAGGAAAGATCTGGCGGTATCAGAGTCAGACCTTCTTAGTGAAGAGCCATGGATGGTCCCATAAATCCGCAGTCCTGTGTTTTCTGTCACTTGAGACTGCTTCCTGGAATGTCAAAGGGATTGTGGTTGTCTCTCATGTTATGTGGCCTTATGTAAGCTCAGGATCTCATTCTCTATTGTTTTCCTCACATTCTTGGCACAGTTCAGTGGACCAGGAGAGGAGAAGTTGAAACACGCTGCTGCTACCTTTTGCAGCAACCAGCCTTTTGCCCTGGAAATGATCAAGTCTCGTCAGAAAAAGGATTCTCGGTTCCAGACTTTTGTGCAAGTGAGTTGAGTGAGTCACATAAGCAATGATAAGAAGAAAGCATTAAAAGAAGTTAGCTATAGAATGAACTTAAGGAATTCTGACATCAACTGCTTTTTACAAGGATTATATTTCTGTTAGCATTTTTAAAAAGACGCATATCTGTCAAATTAGTGGAAGGCATAATAAAAATGACTTTAGAATGAGGGATAATAAAAACGTGATTAAGATTAAAGTATTTGACATAGAAATTTATAGGGGGTCTTGTATCAGAAGATGTGCCACCTGTACGGTTAAATGAACACTATAAAATCATGGGGGGCTGGGTAGGTGGCTCAGTGGTAGAGCACTTGCATGCCTGAGGCCCTGAGTTCGACTCCTCAGCACCACATAAGCAAAAAGAAAAAAGCCAGAAGTGGCGCTGTGGCTCAAGTGGTAGAGCGCTAGCCTTGAGCTGAAGAGCTGAGGGACAGCACCCAGGCCCAGAGTTCAGGCCCCAGGACCAGACTCCCCACCCCCCACCCCCCACCCCCAAAAAATCACCAGTATAAACGTGTATTAGGCCAGAGAAGATTAAATAGCAGACATACTCCTTGAAGTAGCCTTGTATACTGGAACAGATAAGTCTGTAAACTTATCCAGCCTGCTACCTGTTTTCGTAAACAAAGTTTTATTGCTATATAACAGGATTATGACAATGTGGTCACATAATGCAAATTTTTCATACCATAGTTGTAATGATTTAGGGATATGACTACAATTTGGCCAGATCCAAGAAAGCAGATCTTAGAGTTGGTTATAGATGCTTTCAGTAGTTGCTTAAACAAACCACTGGATTCGTGATAGAAACTCCCTTTCCCCAATAAGTGATTAGAGGGGAAAGCAAAAGGAGGGTGTTGCAACAGATTGTCTTGGTGTTTTTTAAATAACCAAGAAATGTGATGCTATAGACACTTAAGTCAATGGCACATGGTAGGTCGTTATTGTCATAAGGAGAATTACAGACTTACTTTGCTTAACTCTAGGATGCTGAGAGTAACCCTCTGTGTCGCCGCCTTCAGCTGAAGGACATCATTCCCACCCAGATGCAGAGGCTTACAAAATACCCACTTCTTCTGGATAACATCGCCAAGTACACAGGTAGGGTGTTACCACAGAGGTAAAAAAGCTAACAACAAGACAAACAGAGCATGTCCTGTGAGCCTCAGTGTCCTGGCACCTGCAGTTGGATTTCTGAATAGAAAGACTTCCTAACAAGATTTAATCTCATTTTCTGCAACCTGTTTGACTTAATGTAGCCTATGAGAAACTCTTGCAGAGTTCTGCAAAGTGTGAGTCAGGCCAAATCAGAATTACCACCTATTTGTGTGGGAAAGCTCTATTAGAACACAGCTGTGCCCATCAGTTTGCACGTTCTCTCTGCTTGGGAGCTCCACTAGCAGAGTAGAGTTGTTGCAATAGGCCATTGGCTTCAAAGTATGAAATATTTATAATCTGGTCTTTTATAGGAAAAGTTTGTCCATCCTCGCTCTAGCATCTCTAATTCCATTGAAGAAGGTTTATACTGGGTGTAAGAAATGTTTTGTAGGGGCTGGGAAGGTGGCTCAGTGGTAGAGCACTTGCCTTGCATGCTCGAGGCCCTGGGTTCGATTCCTCAGCACCACATAAGCAAAAAAGCCGGAAGTGGCGCTGTAGCTCAAGTGGTAGAGCGCTAGCCTTGAGCTGAAGAGCTGAGGGACAGCGCCCAGGCCCAGAGTTCAGGCCCCACGACCAGACCCAAAAAAAAAAAAAAAAGAAATGTTTTGTATCTGCATATGATTTTTTTTGGGGGGTGTAGTATGAACTCAGGGCCTTGTATTTTATAGGCAGGCACTCCCCCACCTGAGTTGTATCCCCAGTCATTTTCTTTCGTTTGTTAAAGTTATTTTCACATAGGACCTTTGTGCCGAAGCTCGCCTTGCCCTTAGTCCTCCCATTTATTCTCCTCCCATTTGTGCTCCCCTTTGCAGGTAGTTGGGATGTCAGGTGCATGCTGTCATACCTAGCAGTCTTTCCGCTTCCCCTCTGTCTCTTCCCTTCCAGAACTTCACACATGCTAGGCAAGCATCCTACTATGGAGCCACCTCTCTGGCTCCCTTTTACAATCTTGAGGCAGGATCTGTGTAGCTTGGGCTGGTCTCAAACTCACATTTCCCTGCCTCAGCCTCCCAAGTATTAGGGTTATAAGAGTATACCCCCACATGCCTCTGTAGTCTCAAAGTAGTGTCATCAGAAATCTTACCTGTCTAAAAACTACATGAATTGAGATTCTGCTATAGGTTTTAATCTGGCATAAAAATACTAAAGGTCTTAGTATGTGCTTCTAACTTTTTAATAAAATGAAATCTCACATGTCTCTGTGTATACACATTTCTTTTTCTTTCTTAATCTCCTTTTACATTTTTTATTTCTTTATATTTAGAATGGCCAACAGAAAGGGAAAAAGTGAAGAAAGCTGCGGATCACTGTCGTCAGATCTTAAATTATGTAAATCAGGCTGTCAAGGAGGCAGAAAACAAGCAGGTAAAAAAGGGAGAGCAAGAAGGTATAGGGTGGTGCTAGAGAACATTAACTTACCATTACCCAGAATCTGAAATTGACTGATTTTGTAATGGATCCACATCAGTTTATGACAAAGTATTAGAGTGTTTTTTTTTTTTTTTTTTTTTTTTACTTTTTTTGTACATTGGTAGCTGCTTGCTTGCTAGTTCATTCAGCAGGCATCTGTACAACTTGCTCTCTTTCCTGGTCACAGGATACAGAGGTTGAAAATATGTGCACATGACAGCCGACTCTGAACCTGTTTTCCAGCAGAGTAGTCACACATGGCTGCCATCAAGGGCTGTAAAGGAGTTTCAGAGTGATATGAGCATCTGGCTGGGACCTAGCCTTGTGTGGGGCTTGTAGGTAGTGGATCTCCAAGAAAGCCTTCTTGTGGAATTGACATTGGAACCACACTCTGAAGGATAAATAGAAATGAACAAAAACAGTGTAGAAGAGGATGAGAGCCCAGAGTAGAGGAAGAAATAGAGCCGTGTGTATGAAAGCCCAGGCATTTTATGCAAAGCACTGTGGTCTGTTTAAGTAATGGAAAGATTGGATGCTATATGTGCACTTCATTCCATGTAAGTTTTATCTTTCCAAAATGAACTATTGGTAATGGTTTGCATGCTACAATATGTAAGGGAAACATATATTTAGGTCTAAAAAATCTATTTTATTTTATTTATTTTTGACTGTCCTGGGCCTTGAACCCTGGGCTTGGCCACTGTCCCTAAGCTCCTTTTGCTCAAGGCTAGTATTTTACTACTTGAGCTACAGTACCACTTGTGGCTTTTTCAGAGTCTCATGAGCTTTGCTGCCAGGGCTGGCTTTGAGCCATGATCTTCAGATCTCAGCCTCTTGAGCAGCTAGAATTATAGGCGTGAGCCAATGATGCCTGGCTAAAAATCTGTTTTAAATGTGTCAAATACTATAGACAGAGGAGTAAATACCAATAGATATGTACCCAAACAAACACAATTGAGCATGACAAGTTTGGGTTAGGTATGTATTCACTACAAGCATTCAGACTCTTCCATGTACTTACTAGGTTTTGGTATTGAGGAAAAGTTAATGTACCCTTTGATCCAATGATTTTAACATTTATTCTACAAGTATAGCTTCATGGATGCACAAATGAATATGTTGAAGACCACTTTATTACAGTATTATTTGTTATTGGCAAAGATTGGAAGTAGTGTGTGTGTCTCTTAGTAAGGCAGAGTTCAATAAATTATATACTTCATTCCCAGAGTTGAATACTGTTGCTTTTGACAAAGTAAGGTATCATTCTATGGTAATGGGGAACTGTGTCCGAGAAACATTATGTTATCCACACACACTGAGGAACACGTGTGCTTACATTGTTATGATTGGAATGAGAGATATATACGGAAGTAACAAATGAATGCATATATGGATCTATTACTGCACTGCATCTTGTTTTAAAAGGATCTACTCAGACACATAATCCACATAGATATATGCATATAGTCTATTTGCATAGGATTTTTTCTCACAGGCAACCCAAGAAACGGACATTTGCGTTTGCTTCTTTAGAGAAAGCTGGGAGGTGGGAAGGACAGAAAACTTTCTTTTTATTGTGTGCCTTATATTACCTTCTGAGTTTTGAATTAAGGGCATGATTTTCATATTCAGAAAATAGGCATAAGGTAGTTAGAGGCCAATGAATTTGAAAAGAATATTAAAGAGTATCAGCTGAAGAGACAGGAGGGAAGGTGGGAGAGTGTAGAGTGCAAAAGCCAAGAGAAGAAGCGTTTAAAGAAAGACTTGAGTTGTCAATCATGTGCGGCGTTGCATTGAGCTCAGGAAAGTGCAGATTCAGGATTTCTATTTGACGGACTGGGAATGTGGCTCAGTGCCTCGCATGCATGAAGCCCTGGGCTCAATTCCTCAGCACCACATAAACAGAAAAGGCTGAAAGTGGTGCTGAGACTCAAGTGCTAGAGCTCAGGGACAGTGTCCAGGCCCTGAGTTCAAGCCCCAGGACTGGCAAATCCCCCCCCCCCCCAAGATTTCTATTTGACTTATGAACAGAGAGATCATTGATGACCAAAGCAATGACCTTTGCTCCATTCTGTCTTAATTTCAGCGCCTAGAAGATTATCAGCGTCGCCTTGATACCTCCAATCTCAAGTTGTCAGAGTACCCAAATGTTGAAGAGCTCAGGGTAAGAGATAGTCTAATCATATTTTAAAAGTAAATCAAAATGTACTAAAGACCTGGCAGGGAATGAACATCGTAGTGGGAGTATCCATCATTTGATGGAGGGTTTTTTTTCATAGATCATCTACATTTATGATTTTATTCTGCCTTTTGAATGTCTGATCTGTGAAGATTACCTTTATCTTTCATTTGAGGAACATCTGTGAGAAAGAACTGTAGACAATAGGAATTGTCAGGAAGTTAAGGAACTAACTCTTAGTAAATTTAATTTTGACTGTTTCATAGTTTGACTCCTTATTCCAAGAACTTTCCACATCATTGGGTAAAGTTCAATAATGTAATTATTTTTCCATGAAGTTCCTAAAAAGCATTAAAGTTGAAACCATTACAAGGATGACAGTAAAGCATTTGTTAATTGTCACTTCTTATACCTGGGATTTTTATTAACTTATTAATGTTTTAAGTCTTTTTATACCATTTCGGATGGTTATTTAGTAGTTGTTTTGGCAGATATGATGTCTGCTTTAGAATAGGCTTCATTGTCATATGTAACAGTTTAACTTAAAGAGAAAGATTTTCCTATTAATAATAAAGGTGCTTGTCTTACTAATAAGTTATTGATAGAACAAGCATGAATAGTCCTTGGACTCTTCATGATGAATGCTGTTCCTTAAAACTGTCTTTGGAATGAAAACTTTAGGACTCAGAAGCCTCTTCCAGATAAGCACATGCAGCATTCATTTAAGAATGAGCTGAGGGCTGGGATGTAGCTCAGTGGCAAAGCGCTTGCCTAGCAAGTACAACGTCCTGGGTTCCATCCTCAGTAACCTCCTCTTCCCCACCCCCCCCCCAAAAAAAAAAAAAAAAAGAATGAGCTGGAAATGTAGTGGCCAAGTGCTTTGTAACCTAGTGAAATTTGGGAGATTTTAGATTTTATGTAGGTTATTTTAACATCGACTTTTCCATTTTCAGGACTGATTACAGCAAATGAATGTAGAAGTATCTTTTATATTAAGACAGATTTTGAAAAGAAACTAAATTACATGGAATATCATTCCACTGATGAGATATGCTTGAAAATAATATGTATATAATTCTCTTTGGCAGAATTTGGATTTAACGAAAAGAAAGATGATTCATGAAGGGCCCTTGGTTTGGAAGGTGAATAGAGATAAAAGTATCGGTAAGTCTGATATCAGTTTTGTGTAAAGTAGAGGAAGGAAGAGAACAGCAAAGTTTCCTCATGCCAGAGGGAAGAAGAAAGAATCATTCATAGTGCTTGTGGAACACTGATAGAAGATCTGCTTGTGTTATTTTATTAAGTGTGAAGTGTGTTCAATATTCACATAGGAATGAGGAGAAAACTTGGTCATGGTTCAGCTTCATTTCCTTCATTCTTGTATCTAATGAGTATCTGTAGTAGACTTTCTGCCACTACCTGTCAGAACTGTCAGTGGTGGGGCTGGGAAGATGGCTCAGTGGTAGAGCACTTGCCTTGCATGCATAAGGCCCTGGGTTCGATTCCTCAGCACCACATAAGCAGGAAAAAAAAGCCAGAAGTGGTGCTGTGGCTCAAGTGGTAGAGTGCTAGCCTTGAGCTGAGGAACTGAGAGACAGCATCCAGGCCCAGATTTCAGACTCTACAACCGACCAAAAAATTAATAAAATAACAACAACAACAAAAACTGTCAGTGGTGAGGGACTGCCCCTTTACTTGTCTTGGGTTACAGACTGATTCTTCCGTGACATTCAATAAAGAATGAAGACAATGTACAAATGAATGTTTTTACGTTTGTTAGAGTGCCAGAAATAATTTCCTTTATCAAATCATTGCAAAGTTTATTACACATCTCAGTGCACCATTTCTGCATTTTTATTTCTAGATCTATATACATTGCTGCTGGAAGACATCCTTGTATTGCTACAGAAGCAGGATGATAGACTGGTGCTGAGGTGTCACAGCAAGATTCTGGCATCCACAGCTGACAGTAAACACACTTTCAGTCCTGTCATCAAGCTGAACACAGTGTTAGTTCGACAAGTGGCAACAGGCAAGTATGCCCACTGGAGGACACTGACTGCTGGACCCTAAAGTTGAATGAGCTATCTGGTGTTGGCTAAGCAGCACAACTAGTCTCCATAGAGTTTTGTTATTTTCATGTATTTAGGAAAAATTGAATGACATTTATTTACTGTTAAGAAAGTAAATTAAAAGTTTATATCCCAAGATTATGTAAGGTGCCTAGGTTCTTTAAGTGATTTTTGTGTATTTGAAATTGCTTTGGACTTTATTCCATGTTCCAGTCATTGATAGACAACCAGTGGAGATAGTGCATGGAGAGGTTCTCCAATGAGAGGTTTTTGCTTCTGGTGTATGTTGTTGGATTTGGTGGAAACAAAGCAAATCTGAAGAGGTGGTTGTAGTTGAGTTTTTTTTAAAGTGAGTTTATAATGACAAGTTATATTTAGTTGTACAATGAGATCCTTTCAGAACATGTTAATTTCATGCTGACAGAGTAAATGTGTGACCTCTTTTCTTGAGTATTGACTAGACATTCCAAGTAACAACTTAGCCAAGCAGCAGTTCAAAATAAACATTCAGTTTAGTGATTCGGATTCTGATACTTAAGTGTGTTGTACATTTGGTTACGTTGAAATTTATGTAGTGTGACATACTCTAAGTTGCTTACTTAATTTGATGAACTTTTGCAAAGTGAATATGCAACCTTTATCCAAATTAAGACAACCGTAGAAATATCCCTCCTGGTCTCTGATTAAAGTGGTAGAGTAAGTTTTGCCTTATTCTTTTCTAGATAACAAAGCCTTATTCGTCATCTCCATGTCAGACAATGGAGCCCAAATTTATGAATTGGTGGCACAGACAGTTTCTGAAAAGACTGTGTATGTATCATATTTATCTGCCTTGTTGTAATTAATAATTATCCCCAGCATAATATTCCACAAACTTTGTTTTTATAATAGGACTCTAAAACCAAAATTATATCAAAATTAAGTTTTTCCTGTATAATCTTTTAGAAACATTTAAGTGCTTGTTCCCTGTTAGGTTGATTTTTAACATTTTTATTCTGTTTTATTAAAAGTAAATTTTCCCAGGGAAAGAAATTCTCAAAAGTATCCATGAAATTTCTAAATGGGTGGTGTATCCATAATGTTAGAATTTCCTTTGAAGTATATTTAGACCTTCTACCTAAAAGTAGGTTATCAAAATAAAGAAATTTAACAGTTCCTTCATTCATTCTCTGCTCTCTCCTCCCCTCCCCTCCTTTCCGAACATCAAGGTTGTTCAAGTTTGACCAAGGTATTTCTCTTTTGTTTTGGGGTTTGCTCTCACCTTCTGAAGCTGGCAGGACCTTATCTGCCGAATGGCTGCGTCAGTGAAGGAGCAGTCTACGAAGCCGATCCCCCTCCCGGAGTCACACCCGTGCGAGTGAGTGGTACCTGTGCTGCAGGGGGATTGAATTTGTGGTTTTGCTTGGAAAAGTAGTGGCTAGTTTTTATATTTGGGTGTAGTGATGTTCATAAAGCTCAAGGATTATTTCTTCTCTTCTCTAGAGGAGACAATGATGAGGAAGAACCACCCAGATTAGAAGTGGAGCGCCGTGACATCTCAGCCCCTGGCCAGCAGAGCCCAGGTGAGCTCCTAGCATAAGCTTTCCCGCTCAGCAGAGTCTAGGTGAGCTCCGAGCATGAGCTTTCCCGCTCAGCAGATCCTAAGTGAGCTCCGAGCATGAGCTTTCCCTCTCAGCAGATCCTAAGTGAGCTCCGAGCATGAGCTTTCCCTCTCAGCAGATCCCAGGTGAGCTCCGAGCATGAGCTTTCCCTCTCAGCAGATCCTAAGTGAGCTCCTAGCATGAGCTTTCCCTCTCAGCAGATCCCAGGTGAGCTCCGAGCATGAGTTTTCCCTCTCAGCAGAGCCTAAGTGAGCTCCGAGCATGAGCTTTCCCGCTCAGCAGAGCCCAGGTGAGCTCCGAGCATGAGCTTTCCCGCTCAGCAGAGTCTAGGTGAGCTCCGAGCATGAGCTTTCCTGCTCAGCAGAGCCCAGGTGAGCTCCGAGCATGAGCTTTCCCGCTCAGCAGAGTCTAGGTGAGCTCCGAGCATGAGCTTTCCCTCTCAGCAGAGCCCAGGTGAGCTCCGAGCATGAGCTTTCCCTCTCAGCAGATCCTAAGTGAGCTCCGAGCAGGAGCTTTCCCTCTCAGCAGATCCTAAGTGAGCTCTGAGCATGAGCTTTCCCTCTCAGCAGATCCTAAGTGAGCTCCGAGCATGAGCTTTCCTGCTCAGCAGATCCTAAGTGAGCTCCGAGCATGAGCTTTCCCTCTCAGCAGATCCTAAGTGAGCTCCGAGCATGAGCTTTACCTCTCAGCAGAGCCCAGGTGAGCTCCGAGCATGAGCTTTCCCGCTCAGCAGATCCTAAGTGAGCTCCTAGCATGAGCTTTCCCTCTCAGCAGAGCCCAGGTGAGCTCCTAGCATGAGCTTTCCCTCTCAGCAGATCCTAAGTGAGCTCCGAGCATGAGCTTTCCCTCTCAGCAGATCCTAAGTGAGCTCCTAGCATGAGCTTTCCCTCTCAGCAGAGCCCAGGTGAGCTCCGAGCATGAGCTTTCCCGCTCAGCAGATCCTAAGTGAGCTCCGAGCAGGAGCTTTCCCTCTCAGCAGAGTCTAGGTGAGCTCCGAGCAGGAGCTTTCCCTCTCAGCAGATCCTAAGTGAGCTCCGAGCATGAGCTTTCCCTCTCAGCAGAGTCTAGGTGAGCTCTGAGCATGAGCTTTCCTGGAGGAATGTGGTCTGATTTGTGCAGGTTCTAGCATCAACGGCCAACTTTGCTTATGGACCTTCTGTGTTCTGGTGTAATTATCACTGCTCGAAATGCTGCTTGCTTTGTGGATAGTCTTTATAGCCTGTGTCATAGAGTTGTTTTCTACATATTTCCCAAAGTTTTATTAAGATGATATGCCTTACCTTTTCTTCTCTACTACATAGATAGAGATTTGGGTCTAGAACCTCCCTTAATCTCATCAAAACCTCAGTGTCATTCACTGAGTCCTGGTGAGAAGTCGGAGGCAGACGAAGTGTTTGTGACTGCAGCACAGCTGGCAAAGGAGCAGTGTGCAGAGGCCCTGAAGGAAAGTGGAGGGAGCCATGAGCTCACGCACGCAGATCCACACCTGCTGGTCTCAAATGAGCGGTGGGCTCTGGATGCACTCAGGAATTGTAAGTTTTATTCATATTGTATTGCACGTGCTTCCCAAGCTTGAGAGTTGTATAATGTATTGAGCAGCCATTTGGGAGAATCCAGAGAAGTGGAAACGATGATTTTTCCCTTTAAGAAACTTATGGTCTAGTTGGAAAGATTATAGAAACCCACCTCCTCTCATTCCCACCTTTGAAAGTCAATGTGCAAATGATAATAATGCAGGAATGTCAGAATCGATTTAGGTTAGTTGACCAGAGGAGTATGCAGTAGAGAGCATGAGAAATGTGACCATTATGTTGAGCAGGGGTAAGATTCAAACAGGTATGTGGAACAGATGCCATTCAGATGTGAACAGTGGTTTGGTATAGGCAGAAAACTTCCAACTGTTGAGAGAGCGGTGAGCAGTCTGGCCAGCCCGCGGTAGACACTACACTGCAAGTTAAAGGAGTGTGAGAGAAGCTGGGAAGAGGGAGATGGCAGGCTAGCTCTTCTGAACTCCCAGGACTGGCCTGGTGTAAGAACTTTTTCAAGCCACATGTATTCTAGCTTTCTTGTGAGAGTATATTTTCCACCATATCCCACACTATACACATATGTGCACATGTGCAAGCGTGTGCGCACACAGACACATACACACACATGCATGCACCTACCTCTTAGCCGCCTCCCCTAACTGGCTGAAAATTACTGTTGAAAAGGGAAGATAGTATACCGCTCTGTTATAATGAGGTGGGTGAAATCAGAAAAGTTGCTCTGGCTACACTAGCTATGACTAATAAAAACAGATTGGTCCAGCTGAGAGCTACAGAAGGATTTGAGTGGAAAGAAGCTTTCAGAGATGCGCCACTACTGCCCCCTACCTCCCTTTACTGCACCTTATTATTATTTTTTTTTCCTTTTATTTGGCAGAGATATTTGACATTTTCAAATGTCAAAATTAAAGCTGAGCAGAGTGGCTCATGCCTGTAATCCTATTTGGGAGGCAGAGATTGGGAAGGTTGAGGTTCAGGGCTTCCCTGCCACCCCTCTCAGCCAGTAAAGGGTTGTTGTGCAGGGAAGCCTGTCACTCCAGCTGTGTGGGAAGTGTAAATAGGGTAATCACCACCAGGGCTGGGCCTGGGCATAGATGGGAGTCCCTGTTCCAAACTAACTAAAGCTAAAAGGGTTTGGGGCCTGGACCAAGTGGTACAGCACTTTCCTAACAAGTGCAAAGCCCTTAGTTCAAATCCCAGCACTGCCAAAAAGGAACGAAAAGATTAAGATAATGAGTGGCAAGCCATTCAAGAGGAAGTGAAAAGCAGGAGTTTGGGATTTTACAGCTAGCATTTTGGGGAGAGAATTCAGGGTCAGTCCTTGTTGCGTGGCCTCTCTCTAGAAGTGAATGTAGGGCAGAAAGGCAAGGAGGTGGTCAGAATCTCAGACCTATAGGGGAACTGCTTACCTAAAGCCATGCAAAATAGTAATTAAGCCCATGGTAAAGTGAGGAGTTACTTAGAATCTAATTTATTTTGTGTTCTTTTGCATTGACGGTCTTCATGATTAATGGCTTGACTAACATTGTCCTAGAACCCAGTCACTAGGCGAGCGATCTCAGCGTAAACGCATCCTATCCAATGACATTGCTGCTGCTGCTTCTGCTGCTGCTTCTGCTGCTGCTTCTGCTGCTGCTGCTGCTTCTGCTTCTGCTTCTGCTTCTTCTTCTTCTTCTTCTTCTTCCTCCTCCTCCTCCTCCTCCTCCTCCTCCTCCTCCTCCTCCTCCTCCTTTCTTCTTTCTTCTTCTTCTCCTTTCTTCTTCTTCTCCTTTCTTCTTTCTTCTTCTTTCTTCCTCCTCCTGTCATAATGCTTGAACTCCAGGCCTCCCTCAGCTCTTCAGCTCAAGACTAGCACTCTACCACTTGAGCCACAGCGCCGCTTCCTGACATTGCTTCTTATTTTCAGCAACCTGAAGGACCTGTACCACTAGTGAGGGAAAAACCTGGTATACAGCCTGTTACCTTTTCAAGTTATATAGACTACTACAAAAATCACTAGATTTTTTAAATTTTTTCTTGTCAGTCATGGGGCTTGAATTCTGGGGCCTGGGCTCTGTGCCTGAGCTCTTCAGCTCAAGGCTACTGCTCTATCACTTGAGCCCAGCACTACTTCTGGTTTCCTGGTAGTTAATTGGAGATTAGAGTCTTATGGACTTTCCTGCCCAGGCTGGGTTTAAACTGAGATCCTTAGATCTCAGCCTCCTAGTAGCTAGGATTATAGGCATGAGCCACAGGCGCCCAGTTAAAATCATTAGATTTAAATTTTATTACAAGACATTTTTATTGCCTTCCTCAGGGAGATTTTTTTCTAAATTACTACATATTCAATGTGCCTCAAAAAAAAATAGTTCTATGTTTATAGAGTCTGCTCCCAGAAAAAAATCAGAACTTATAGGATTTTGGTTTAGCTTACATAGCCTTCAGTATCCTAAGCCCCTATGGGGTATTGGTCCAGCTATATAGAAAATAACACAGGACTGGTGTGTGAACCTGAGGCTTGTGAACAGAGCCTCTCCCTGTACAAGGTATTTGATTTTTGTAGGTCTGGCTAGTGTTGTCTTCCCTAAAAAGTGGCACTTTTTTGTGCACAACAACATCAACAACGATTATGTGTGATAATACTTTGGTTCTTTGTTATTAAAATGTTTTAGTTTTAGAGATAATGGTAACTTGTTGCTGCTAATCCTGGTTGTGCAGGGCTCTGATTGTGAATGTCCTTTTCTTTTTGGCTCTCTCACATCCCAACTCTTCAGTGGGTTTGTTGAAGCAATTGCTGGTACAACAGTTTGTCTTGACCGAGAAGAGCCTTCAGGAGGACTGGCAGCACTTCCCAAGCCACAAGCCAGTGTCTCAGGGGGTGCAGGCAGATGGTGGAGTCCAGAACTCAGAACACATCAAGGCCATTAATCCTGGTGATGGACAGGTGTCCTTTACAACTGGAACTGGTGACTTTGCCACTTGTCGCAGTCCACGGACTTCAACTGAATCTTCTGCTCCCCCAGATTCAGTAGTGTTGGCATCCCAAGAGAGCCAGGCAAGTAACATTTTAGTAATGGACCACATGATTCTGACCCCAGCAGCACCGGCCACGGAGTCGGAAGGGGGTCCTGATGAGAGTGGAGAGCACTTTTTTGATGCCCGTGAAGCCCATGGTGAGGATAACCTACCAGAAGGCGATGGAGCAGAGACGAAGGAGGAGAAGGATGTTACCTTACGCATCTCAGGCATGTTTCTTTCACATTTAAACTTCAATTCTTACTGTTGTTGATGGTTTTGTATGCTGGAATGCATTATCTGTGTTCGTATGTGTGTGTAGCTCTATGTTTGGTTCTGTTTGTGTCCTCATGCCACTCATAGGTGCTGAGTCCACTGTGTCAGGTTGCATCCTAGGAGCTGGGAGATACAGCAGGGAATAAAATGCAGCGCAGTCTCCTGTCCACATGAAGCTTACGTGCCAGTAAGAGAAAGTGTAATAGCACATAAGAAAACAAACAAACAGAGGTCAGATTGAGAAAAGAAATAAATCTGACGATAGCTGGGCAGAGAGTGATGAGGGCAGACAGGGAGATCAAGAGAGGCTCTGCGGAGCAGAAACCTGAATGAAGTGACCAGAGCTTTGTTCAGGCAGAGTAGAGAACACTCAGTTTCCTGGCAAGAGCAGGCTGTGTGTGTGTGTGTGTGTGTGTGTGTGTGTGTGTGTGTGTGTGTGTGTGTGTGTGTGTGTGTGTGTGTGTGTGTGTGTGTGTGTGTGTGTGTGTGTGTGTGTGTGTGTGTGTGTGTGTGTGTGTGTGTGTGTGTGTGTGTGTCCATGTACGTACACGATACATATACCAGTATCAGGGCTTCACCTTAGAGCCTGTGCTCTTGCTTTGTTTCTTTGCTCTACTGCTTGAGTCTTACCTCCAGGCCTGATCTGTGTGCTAGTTAGTTGGTGGGAGCCTAATAGACTTTTCTGCCAGCCTGGCTTTGACTAACAATCCTCAGCTCTTAACCTACCAATTCACTGGGATTACAGGCATGAGCTGCCGGTGCCTGACAAGAGCAGGCTCTTGTAGTTAGCGAATGGAGGGTGGAGGGGAAAATGTTAAGAGACCAGGTAAAGGGTGTTGGGCTCAGAAGGTGGTGGTGAGACCCTGTAGGATCCTATAGGAAGGGACTTCATAGTTTCCATTTTTAAGCTTTCAAAATGCTACTAGTATGGAATCATTCAGAAGCTGTCATGAAAGTTTGCTTAGTTGTAAGAAAATTCTGGCTTTTTGCTTCCTTAGTAGCTTTCCGAGCTGTCCTCAGAGCCCACACTTCATGATTTCCCGATGCAGTGGTAACCTCACCCTGGCTGTCTCTACCAACAGGAAACTGTTTAATCCTCGATGGCTATGAAGCGGTGCAGGAGAGCTCCACAGATGAGGAGGTCATGTCGTCCTTCGCCCTGCAGCCCGGACTGGGCCTGCCCTCTGCGGACTCCCCCCACTTGCAGCACCCCTCTCCCCAGAGCGCTCATTCTGATGGGGCAGCTTCACCATTCACCCCGGAATTCCTGGGCCGTCGGCGCTGGGGGACTCTGGAGGGCTCCTGTTTTGAGATCCAGAGTCCCTGTTGTACAGATTCACAGAGTCAGATCCTGGAATATATTCATAAGATAGAGGCTGACCTTGAACACCTAAAGGTACCTCAACCTCCATAGCTCTTGACTTAAGAAAACTACTTAGCAGAGTGCAAATGTGGAGTGACTGAAATGCCGATGTCAACAGACGTGGCCACGCTCTAGATCTGTATCTTCTCTCTGACCGTTATTTATGGATAGGGCTTCGGTATAAAGCTGAGAGCAACACTGTTTATCTTGCAGCAGATCATGGGCGTGGGAAGAACTGTAGTTTTCTGGCTGTGTTTGTGTGTGCTTCTGAGTCTAAGAGCTGAAAGGGCTGGGGCAGTGGGCCGAGCTGGGTTGGCCGCATGAGCTGCACCGAGAGGGTGGTGCTATGACCCCGCTGCACCTTGGCCCAGGAGGAGGGGGCGGTGTCCCAGGCGCTCCCCTGGCTCCAGTGATGCAGAAACCTGGCTGTGAGCAGAATGTGTTGTGACTTGGTAGCTGAAGGTATCTCTGGTTCAAAGCTGAAGTGGCGGCCAGCTTCCAAGGAAAGGCCGCTTGCAGCTGGCGCTCCGCATGCTGCTGGAGCCCACGTGTTCTTCTCAGGACGCCACTTCACTGGGAGGCTTTACGCACGTACTGAAAGATGCTGTTAGCTAAAGATTAGCCTCCCTTAGTATGTTTTGAGCTGAAAACATACTAAGGGAGACTAATGAGGTTGTGTCATCTTGTGGCTGAGGGCCACCGGCCTCTTCAGGGTGACTTCCGGGGTGGGAAAAGTGTGAAGCTAGTCATTCAGAGAAAGAAAAGATTGACTTTTTCTTTCCTACTAACAGCTTTTAATGATTTGTGTTAAAGTTGAACTTTGAGAGCACGAATCTATAATATAAAAATTTTTCTTTTCTATTTTCGATAGTTTTTCTTTATTCTGTTGCCATCCACATGAAGAAACAAAAACACAAACCTGTGGGTTTTCTTTTACAGAAGGTGGAGGAAAGCTACTGCATTCTTTGCCAAAGGCTGGCTGGCTCAGCCCTCACAGAAAAGCACTCAGGTGTGTGAAGCTCTCGTGGCCTAGACTTACCCTGGATAAGTAATTTAGCATTCTATCATGGGACAACCCAAGGAGAGTCCCTTTCTTGTCCATCTTATTTGTAACCATTATATATCTAGGAGAAGCTTCTGTCTGCTAACTCTGCCTTTCAGAGAACTGCACTTGTCAGTTCCCTGCCAGCCCCTCCCCTCTCTTTACTCTTTAAAAGCAGAAGGTAGAGGGGAGTGGTAGGAAGCCTGGAGAACCACTTCCTGGTGAGGGGGCTTGGGCCCAGCTGTGCTGGAGGCTTCTGCTCATGGGGAGCCCCTGGCCTCCGGATGCGGGCCAGTCTGTGCTCCAGGCAGTGGTGCTCCGTGGCTGGTGTTCTGCCAGATGGGGCAGTTCAGACCCAGAAATATGACGAGCCCCAGATTGCATAGGGGTTCTTGGTCACATTCCTTTGTTCTTAATGTGGTTTCCACCACTCTTTGTTCTTCTCAGATCAAAGTTAAGAGTGCGCTGGAGGTGACTGCACGTTGTTGGATTCCGAGCATCGGCCTTGTATGAACCATGTCCCGGCTCCAGTGTGAATGCAGAGTGGGACAGGATCTGCCGTGAAGCACTGGGCCCGAAAGCCGCAGTGCCCACCGGGGGCGCGTCCTCAGCCTGGAAGCCGCACTGGTCTGTCAGTGAGGGAACGCCCATTCCCTCCTGTTCCTCTCCTCACCACTGCAAATCCATTTGATTCAGAACAGAAACCAAATGTACAGAGCTTTGGGTGTAGGATATGAAATTGTACTTAGGCGTAAGAAAAAGAGAAAATCAGATGTATTTATTTGACTTCATTCCGTATTTGAAAGCACATTTTAATTTTGACTCTGCCTTGTTTTGTTTTAATTGAATAGTGAGTTTTAGACATTGTACTTAATACACCCAAGAACCCATTGTTCCTGAAGTGAAGAGGTCAGGACGGGGTGGGGCAGGGGTGAGAGGCAACAGCAGGAGTGAGGAGGGCGGGCGGGAGGAGGCCTGGCCTTTGCTGGGTGGCCGCTGGGTGGCAGGCTGCCCCTGTGAGGTCACCCGGCACGGTGAGGCTCAGGGCTCCGTGTGCAGAGGACGCACGCTGTGTGCGGCCCGTCTGAGGTAAGCACCCCTGATTAACGGGAATCCTCCACATACTAAATGGCAGGCACTTGAAAATGGGTGTGTTTTCTTCTGTCATTGTCTTTTCTATTGAGGGTTGGGATTTGAGGGGGGGGGGGAGAAGAAAGCAAATTTTTATTTTCTTGACTATAAATTTGTTATTCTTGGTATTGTTTCATTTTTATGGTTACACGTTAGACTGGCACTTGTGTAAAATCACCCTGCAGATTGAGCAGGAAGTCAGAAGGAACGGGTGGCAGTGCTTCAGGTGGTGGGTTGCTGAAGGGGCGGGGAGGGGCTTGTCCAAATGGAATCACTGCTGAGTTGAACCAGGGCTGTCATTGGCCACGGGTACTGCTGATCATAGGCCAGTACATATCAGTACCTGGAGGTTTGACTGTAATTGTTTGCACTGACGGTGCCAAAGGGCTCTTGGAGTCACAAGGAGAGCTGAGGGCATTGGAGGAGGTGGTGGAGGAGGGGGAGAGCTGCTCCCTTTCACTGCTGGGGTGCAGCCCCAGGGTGGAGCCACAGCCTGGCCGGCAGCCAGGGGTCATCGCTGCTGCTGGCGGATGCAGAGTCGCCGCAGCCCCTTGCGAGTGGGCGTGCCAGCACGGTGCGCTGAGAGCTCCCGCGGCCCTGTCGGCTTGCTGTGGTTTTCTTTGTGCATTGGGTAACTATGTTTGGGGAGTATTTTGCCAACTAAAACAAAACCATGTATTAAATATCTAAGTTCTGTTAATGCGCAGAAAGTTCATGCATTGGCCATCCTTAGTAGTGTCCTTTGACCTCGGGATCAAGAGTCAGGATGTCACTTTCTTCTTCCCTGCACCCTGCCTCCTCAGGAAGCTTTTGCTCACCGCCCATGGTTGGGGCTGCCGGCTGCTTTTCTAGACGCCCCCAGGACGTGAGTGCGTCCACCTGTCCAGACTCCTGCCTCTGCCCTCTTGGAGCCCACCTAGGGTCCGCTGGGATCTGTGTACCTCATCTAGAAAATGGAGCTACATTTTGAGTCACAGGCCAAGTATAATTGAACTCAAAATGAAGATTTAAAATTTAGAAGCACAAGCTAATATATAAATGAAGCTTGGGATGTGGAACTTTCTGTATCTCTTAGGAGAAGCAAGTAGAAACCAAATGGTTGCAAAGCTGCTGGAAATAACTGTCACTCCCACTACAATAAGCGTTATACCTGTAGCCACTTCACAGTAAACAGCAGGGCGGGCATTCATCAGACAGCAAGTGTGGGGCACACGCATCTCAGCGTTAGACACTACGCTCACCCAGCATTCCCAGAGTGCGGGCTGGCCAGGCCTGGGCTTCTTCCCTCCCGTGCAGCACTACCTTGTCCCTCGTGACGATTCGCCTTTGTCCTCTACATTTTCACCCTCTTTAGAACTATATAATAGTGCTAACTGGAAGCATACCTGCACCCATAGTTCTAGCAAATAAATTAATATCTAGATTTTTCAAACAAAGCTAAAGTGAATTCTGGAACAGTCCCTCTGTACCTTCCATCTTCTTGTCCCTCCTATCCAGCTACTCCTCCCCGCCCAGCCTCCCTCCTCTCAACGCCCTCCATTTCATTGCAGCCTTCATAATCATAGGCGATTGACTTTTATGTTCTATCTTCCTGGCAGGATGATAGACGAGGCATTCATTCCTCTTGCCTTTGAGCAGGGCTGGTTAGCTTGAGAGTGGTATTCTCCTTGCTCCGTGGCTGGGGTTCTGTATGAGCGCACCAGGGAAGCCCAAGGCGGCCTGCCCAGAGCCGCAGAGCTGCTTGTTCACGGTGCAGGCCGCCCCGGCCCCCCTGCCCTTCCCTGCCCCCCTGCCCTTCCCTGCCCCCCTGCCCTTCCCTGCCCCCCTGCCCTTCCCTGCCCCCCTGCCCTTCCCTGCCCCCCTGCCCTTCCCTGCCCCCCTGCCCTTCCCTGCCTCCCTGCCCTCGCTATGGGTCAGTGGTTTTTTTGCTTTTAGTGGCAGATTACAGTTGGATGTCTCCTTCCTCCTCAGAGGACAGAGTTAACCAACCAGCACGCCCTCAGAGCGCTGTAATTCAAAGTCATGATGATCGCCCTATCCATGTATTTTGTATACTTTAAATCAGCTGATGCGTACTACTGGGGTTTCATTGGCTCTTACCACCTGAATTGTAATTATTTATTGTATTGCATGGGAGGTTTGTTTCATGAGCTTTATTCTTTCTTGGCTTTATTCTCCCCAAAAGAAGCTGTAACAACTGCTAGAAAGGATGAGTTTCCTTTTTAAAAGTTTTTTGGTTGTTGTTGTTTATTTGCTATTTGGGGAGAAAAAAGGAAAGAGTTACTGGGATAGTAGAGATAAGCCCTTTTTGTTTGATTTTTAGAAGTTGAAGGAAAGAATTACGCTTCCCGTGAGTTCCCCATGTGTCTCCTCACTTCCTGTGAGCTCCCCACATGTCTCCTCACTTCCTGTGAGCTCCCTGCATGTATCCTCACTTCCTGTGAGTTCCCCACATGTCTCCTCACTTCCTGTGCGCTCCCTGCATGTGTCCTCACTTCCTGTGAGCTCCCCACGTGTCTCCTCACTTCCTGTGAGCTCCCCGCATGTCTCTTCACTTCCTGTGCGCTCCTCACGTGTCCCCTCCTTACTCCTGTGAGCTCCCCGCGTGTCCCCTCCTCACTTTCTTTGAGCTCCCCACGTGTCCCCTCCTCACTTCCCGTGAGCTCCCCGCGTGTCTCCTCGCTTCCCGTGAGCTCTTTGTGTCTCCTCACTTCCTGTGAGCTCCCCGCGTGCCTCCTCGCTTCCCGTGAGCTCCCCGCATGTCCCCTCTTCACTTCCTGTGAGTTCCCTTCGTGTCTCCTCACTTCCTGTGAGCTCCCCGCATGTCTCCTCACTTCCTCTGAGTTTCCCGTGTGTCTCCTTGTCCTCCGAGTTCCTCGTGTGTCTCTCCCCTTTGAAGAGGCTGCTGCGGTGCGGTAGCTGGCTTGGTGCACCCTGCTCGAAGGGCAGCCTCTCCCACTCACGAGTCAGAGCCAGGTAGCTGCTTCCTTCCCCATCATGGAGGGTGACCCTGTGGCCTGAGGCCTTCCAGTACCAATATCAAGTTAGCAGGAACTCACACGGCTTCCCGTGGGCTGCCCCCCCCCCCCACCGGTTTTGTTTTGTCAGTTGTGTTCTTTTCCTGACACTTCCATCCCTTCTCAGAGTGCTCTGTAAAACTGTTCTGTACGAGAGTTTGTTTTGTCTTGTTCCTTATACCTTCCTCATTTGAACTGAGGGTCTTGATAATAAATGGGTAAGGAAATAAAAAACAAAATACCTCCTAGAAACTCTCCCCTCCATTTCCAACTGCTAAGCAGACAAGCTACACAAATGGGCAGTGCACATGGCTGGCTGTGTTTAACAAACCTCTTCCTTCCAGAACATTCTGTTTTCCTTATTCACCATGCAATCATGTACTCTTTAACAGAAATTGCTTTTAAAGAAATCTGGAACTATCTTTTAAAAAAACTTTATTAATATCATGTATTTTTACTGATCACATTTTGAAATGCCTAAAAGACTTTATTGTTCTAATTATCCAGATGTACCTTTGTAAAATAGCTCTTTTATGAATTTAGCTGATAAGGCTGTATGTTTCTGCAACAAAATATTGGTCATCTAAAAACTTTCTGTTTTCTGGGGTCTGGGAAAATAGAAAATAAGAGTTCAAATATTAAATAAGCTTAAAAGAACCAAGTATGTGACTTTTATTTCTTCGTATTCGTATTGATTCTTCTTACTTCACACGTTGTTGTGGAGAAGTTGAGTTGTCGAAGAGCTGTGCTGATCTCCCCGCTCAGTTGGCCTCACTGCCGAGGCTGGCCTGCCAACCTCTAATTTGGAACCTCCACCAGACTGGCAGCAGCCACAGCTTCCCTGCAGGGGGAAGCGTTTTTTGCAGTTTTAAAACAGCTTTAGTAAAATATAATACATATATGTCTCTTGCCTGTCATCCTAGCCACTCAGGAGGCTGAGCTCTGAGGACCAAGGTTTGAAGTCCTTCTGGAAAGACAAATATGTGAGACTCTGAATACCCAAATAACAGCAAAAAGCTGGAGAAGTGGCATCAGTAGTAGAGCCCCAGCCTTAAGCAAAAAAAAGCTCAAGAAGAGTCTAGACCTGGAGCTCAAGCCCCAGGACCAGCACAAAA
This sequence comes from Dipodomys merriami, assembly GCF_024711535.1. Taxonomy (NCBI): domain Eukaryota; kingdom Metazoa; phylum Chordata; class Mammalia; order Rodentia; family Heteromyidae; genus Dipodomys; species Dipodomys merriami. Next base: position 4,501,143 of record NW_027202305.1, on the reverse strand, counting down.
TGAAGTTATGGAAACAGCAGGTCTAGAGCCAGTGGAGCCGAGTCACGCACATGAGGTGTCCAGGCTGGTTAAGGACAGGAGCCGAGTATACAGAGCTGAAAACACGGTGGAGCTCATCGGTGGAAGAAAGAGCAAACAATATATACCCACGCAGTGGAACATTATGCTGTGAAAAAGGAATGCGATACGATACGTGCAACATGATAAAGCTTGAAAACTGCATGCTGAGGGGAGAGTGCCATCACAAAAGGGTGCGTGTGACATGATTCGTGTGTGTGAATTCTCTAGAACACAAATCCATAGAAAGTAAAGTACTGGTTACTTAGAGAGGTTGGGGAGAAGGGAGCATGTTCATGGGAATGAGGTTAGGAGCGAACAAACCTGAGAATATACTAAAAGAGGTTAGAAATGTACTTCTTTAAATTTATGGCATGTGAGCCGGGCGCTGGTGGCTCACACCTGTAATCCTAGCTACTCAGGAGGCTGAGATCTGAGGATCGCGGTTCAAAGCCAGCCCGGGCAAGAAAGACCGTGAGACTCCTATCTCCAATAAATCACCAGAAAACCGGAAGTGGCACTGTAGCTCAAGTGGTAGAGCGCTCGCCTTGAGCTGAAGAGCTGAGGGACAGCGCCCAGGCCCAGAGTTCAAGACCCACAACCGACAAAAAAAAAAAAAAAAAAAAAAATTTATGGCATGTGGATGATAACGTATTTAATTTGGCACCAGGTGCAATAGGCTGCTGGAGTAGTCCAAGTATGGGGGAGAGTAAGGCAGGAGGATCACTGGAGTTCACAGGTTTGAGGCCAGCCTGGCAACATAGAGAGACCTCGCCTTTAGCAATAGATGTTGCTGGAGATGTTGCTCAGACACAGAGCATTTTCCCTGCGTCATGGGAGCCTGGGTGCATTCCTCAGTAGAGTTAGGGGACAAAGTGGAAGACAAGGAGTACCTGTCCCCACGCCCACTGGCTCCCCACCTCTGTCTATGCTGTGCTTAGTGGGGGGGCTGGAAGACAGCAGTCCTGGGGTGCACCCACACCGTAAGCCTTCCTAGTGTTTCCAGGCCTCTGTGTGGCTAAAGAACCAGGTCTCCACATGTCAGCCAATCTGGACTTCACTTGGATGTCACTTGGTGACGTCAGGCTGACAGTTCACTTCCCCGATGCCACAGTGTGTGCACAGAAGCATGGCCGTGCAGCCCTCTGCAGGGGTGTGTTGTGACTTGGCAGCCTGCGAGGTAAGCAGGCCGCAGAGCAACGCCATACTGAGAAACAGCAGTGGCAAGAAACAGCAGTCTCGCCAAGTCTTGTCAGGTCCCCACAGCATAAGACCTGAGTGACAGCTTCATTGTGACATTGTGTTTGCATTGCTCTGGAGTCCCAGAAATAGTGGAGCAGCACAGGGCTGCCCCGTTAAGTGGAATGAGCTATGGAAGCCTAGGGCTTGCTTTTGTGCTTTCAGAATCTCATTGAGGATCTACTGACACATTCATTAATTTATTGCTGGCACCGAGTTTCGAACTCAAGGCCTGGGCACTTGCTGTCCCGTAGCATTTTCTTCATACGAGGCTAGTACTCTGCCACTTGAGCTCCAGCTCTGCTTCTGGCTTTTTTGGTGGTTCAGTGGAGATAAGAATCTCAAGGACTTTACTGCCTGGGCTGGCTTTGAACTTGGATCCTAAGACCTCAGTCTCCAGAGTAGCTAGGATTATAGGCATGAGCCACCAGCACCTGCTTTCTGATGCATTTATACTATTCCAATTTGCCAGTGACTTTGTTTTCCATTTCAAGAGATGTGTGTGTCCTCTTGTGAGCGGCAGCTTGGGTTTGGGGGCACACCAGCATGGGAACTTCATGTTTCCTTTCAGTCCCTTCACCCCAAGATCTAGTGATGATTAAGAGACTTGAAAACAGCTGTATTTAGCATGAGATAGCTGATCTGGACCTTCCTCCTAGCCACTGGTCTTCAGTGACTGAAAGAGCTCTACAGAGATGAAGTTTGTCCAGTATGAAGGTAGATAGCAAGGAGCCATTCTGAATTTCTCAGTTCTTTACCTCAGACATCTGATTTTTATTTGGGCTCAGGTTAGACATGTGCTTTGAAATGATGTGACACCACGGCGCGCACAGGAGACCTTTTACTCAAGTTCCAGCAACCTTTGGAAGCCATTAGTTAACAGTACGCATCTAATGCGATCCTGAGGTTCGCCAGAGATGTCTCTTGATTGCTTCATAAAACACTGTAATGAAGCCAATAGAGGCAACCTTCAATAGCCTCGAACCAAGGGGGTGCCCCACCTGCTTCCCACCCTGAAGTCCTTCCCTGCTGGGCAGCTGCACCCACACATCGCCAGAGCTCCTTCCTCTCCCTGCCCGCTTGCTGTTTGTTTTTGTTTGTATCTGGTCTGTGTGTGGATGTCAGTAGTGTGCAGTATTTCTCCTAATCAATGTTTTAGCCTTGTTGGTATTTATTCAGCTCCACTGACTAGATTGTATTAAACTGAGTTGCATGGATGGGAGAATAAATCTGCATTTCTCTGTTCTCGGGAGACATCATCATATTTCCTATTATGTGCAGTTATTGCTTTGTGAGGATATTAACGAGCTCTTTCTCAGCTGGAAATACTGTTGCTTTCTCTCCCCCCCCCCCCCAAGCAGTTTCAAATTAACATGGGGGCCAAGTTGGATTTCTGGACTCTAGCTTTGAATCTTTTTCTCCATTTGCCGTCATTGGCCATGGGCTGGGCCCAAGCATCCGTTTCCTCGGGCCTACCACCGACAACGTGATTGTCGTTTCTCTGTGGCTTTGCATCTACTGAATCGTTCCTGATTGTGTAGGCTGTTTCTGCTTTATTTACATTTGGGAAGAGAAATGAACCAAAGAGCCTTCCTGCCTCTACCTCTCCCCGTGGCCCCGCTGAGGCCTGAAGTCTGGTATGCATGCATCTGTTTGCACCCTGAGTCCACGTCTTAGAACAGGGCAGGGGGAGGCACCTGCATGTGTGGCCAGATCAGATCTGCGGAGGGGGCGTTGTTCACCTGACTTGTGTGCTGAGTGGTACTTTCCCATAGTGGTACTTTGAACTTCGTCCATGTTTATTACCCAGGATTTATTAACTGTCAACCCTGTGCTCTATTGAACACAAAGCATAATAGTTGTGTGCGTGGAGTTGGGAGCGCACAGCTTCAGCTCTTACTACGATAACAGCATGGAGTGGACAGTGGCTCCAGCCTCGAGAATCTGTTCCAAATATTTTCTATTAAATTAATAAACACTGGATGGTGTCCTGGAGGGAAGACACATCGGAAGCCAGGGACATACATAAAACCAGACACAATGTGAGAGAGACAGACAGACAGACAGAGAGACAGAGAGGGAGAGAGAAATAAGAGACACTTCAACTTATAAAAGTAAGGATGTACTTTTGATTCTTCTTTCAAGTTGCTAAGTGGGTGGTTTTTCTCCCCCCAGTTATTTTGGTCTCGCCTATGGCTTTCGTTCTACAAAGAATGTTTTGATCTCTTCACTTGGCCCAAAGCAAAGCTGGTGGCTTGGCTCAGGACCAGCAGTGCCTGCACCTCCAGGAGCTCACTTAGGCTCGGTGAGGCTCGGGCTACTTGAGGGCCCCTGTGTGTGTGCCAGGCGGGCCTGCGGGGGCCGGGTCTTGGAATATGAGAAAGACGACTCTCATTTCCGTTTACTAACCAGGTATTTTGTCATCTTGGCACGGGTAGACCAGGAGCAGGTTCAAGCGGGGCTGCAATAGGAGGAGGTTCTTTGTGAGCAGAGGCGCATGCAGGACGGGCCTCTCTCCCCCATCATGACCACGGGGGAGGTTAGGACAGAGGTCGCCGCCCCACACACGTGTGCATTTGTGTGTATCCAGTGTGCTCGTGTACTCCATTTTCTTTTGATGCTGGACACTGCACATGCTAAGCGTGCCTGAGCCATTCCCCAGCCCTGAGTTTATGGAATAAGGGGGAGAATGAGCCAGCTCTGGGCCCCCGGAGCCCGCCTCCTCACTGAGCTCTGCCTGGCCCCTCGAAGCCGCTGTCTCCCTGTTCACTGGGTCTAACTGGAGCCTGAAAACCTAGTGCTAGGACTCTACTCATGAAGGCACTCCCTCCACCTTCCAGATTGTTTTTCTTCCCTTGCCAGTACTGGGACTTGAACTCAGGGCCGGGGCGCTGTCTCTTAGCTCTTTCGCTCAAAGCTGGCACCTACCACTTGAGCTACACTGCCACTTCTGGTTTTGTGGTTCATTAAATTTAAAAGTCCTGCTGACTTTCCTCCCTGGCCTGGCCATCGTATTCTCAGCTCTCAGCCTTCTGAGTTGCTAGGATTACAGGTGTGAGCCACCAGGGCTTGGCTCTACTTCTTTAGCCAACAATGCCAGAAAACAGATTCTTCTATCACTACTGCACAATAAGAATCTTTTCTTGTGTAGACAGGGTCTTGCTACGCAGTCTCTGCCAGCCTCTAACTCTCAGTCCTCCTACCTTAGCCTCCCAAGTGCTAGAATTAGACCTGTACCTTCCCACCAAATAAGCCCAACTTTCCATTTTGCTGGTTACTTGTATAAATATCTATATATAGGTATTTTTGATCGTGTTCAACGTTAACTTTTATTTTCAGTTTTGTTTGCTTATATAGTTTATTGTAGTTGTTGGTCGTGGGGCTTGAATTCTGGGCCTGGGTGCTGTCCCTCAGCTCTTCAGCTCAAGGCTAGCGTTCTACCACTTGAGCCACAGCATCACTTCCAGTTTTCTGGTGGTTAATTGGGGATAAGAATATCATGGGGGGCTGTGAAGGTGGCTCAATGGTAGAGCGCTTGCCTTGCATGCCTGAGGCCCTGGGTTTGATTCCTCAGTACCACATAAGCAAAAAGAAAAAAGCCGGAAGTGGCGCTGTGGCTCAAGTGGTAGAGTGCTAGTCTTGAGCTGAAGAGCTGAGGGACAGCGCCCAGGCCCAGAGTTCAGGCCCCACGACCGGATCCAAAAAAAAAAAAAAATTAAAAAAAAATATCATGGGCTTTCCTGCCCAGGGGGACTTTGAACCGTGATCCTCAGATCTCAGCCTCCTGAGTAGGATTACAGGCGTGAACCACCAGCACCTGGCCAGAAAATTTTTTTTTTTTTTTTTTTTTTTTTTTTTGTCGGTCATGGGGCTTGAACTCTGGGCCTGGGCGCTGTCCCTCAGCTCTTCAGCTCAAGGTGAGCGCTCTACCACTTGAGCTACAGCGCCACTTCCGGTTTTCTGGTGGTTTATTGGAGATAGGAGTCTCACAGTCTTTCCTGCCCGGGCTGGCTTTGAACCGCGATCCTCAGATCTCAGCCTCCTGAGTAGCTAGGATTACAGGCGTGAGCCACCAGCGCCCGGCTTTGGCCAGAAAATTTTTAATTAAGATTTTTTATTAGCATATACTAGTTGTATGAGGGAGTCATTGTGACATTTCCATAGATCATACGCTGTAACCCTCACCCTTCAATCACACTCCCTTACTCCCCATCGTCACCCTTCCTTTAAAACAAATTCAACGAGTTTCATTGTTCTGTTTTCATACAAAATATTTTTGAAGGCAACCATATCACCTCAAGCAGGGGCCTCGCTAATTAGCATTTGAGAAGTAGCACTGGATGCCAGACGGGAGGAGGGCTGCGCGTTCCTCTGTGTTCTGTGTTTGAGGCATAAAGAGAGTAGATAGACTGAGATGCTCTGTGTGTGTGTATGTGTGTGTGTGTGTGCCATTTTCCTCTGCGGGTGTGTGGGTATCTGTGTGTGCATGCACATGCATGTGTTCATATACCCAGACTGGTCTCACACTGGCGCTCTCTTCCTGTGGTAGATATGCAAGTCTTTCTCAACAAGGCCATTAATGCTATTTCCCTAGTAACACTTGAGTTTGTCGATAGCATTGCTTCCGTCAATAGAGCACTTAAGTAATGATTGCATTTTGCGGGGCTAAGCACTTAGAGAAAAGCGCTTGTACATCGACAAACAGGGCCTCACGCCTAGTGTGTTTCCCCTTCCCCGGCTGATTCTTTGGTTCTCAACAAGAAATGCCTCTGTGTGCCCAAACACTCAAAATTGCTTTACAGACTGGGACTTGGAGGGTTGAGGCAGGCAGGTTCCCGCTGCCTTGCCCCTACTGCTGGACTTCCCTCCTGCCAGCTGGCTGAGCTCTGCTTCTACGCCGCCTCGGCGGGGGGCTCTTCTCTCCCAAGGCACCTCGCACCTTTTCATTTGAGCGAGCAACCCAGCAGCCCTGTGACTCAGTCAGATTTTGGGTGTGCAGCAACACAGAGAAGAGCTTAAGTTTGTGACTCCAGCTGCTACCACATCTTCCCCGAGTCCCTTCCAGCTGAAGAGAGCTGAATTTGCTTTCTTCCAAAGCTGGGTGCTGGTGGCTCACGTCTGTCATCCTAGCTATTTAGGAGACTGAGATCTGAGGATCATGGTTCAAAAACCAGGCCAGGCAGAAAAGTCCTCAAGACTCTATCCCCAGTGAACCAGCAAAAGTCCAGAAGTGGAGGTGTGGTTCAAGTGGTAGAGCTCCAGGCTTGAGCATAAAAGCCAAATGGGAGCATGAAGCCTTGAGCTCAAGCCCCAGCCCTGCCAACAAACAAACAGCGAACACATAATAAAGACCTTTGCCTGTAATCTGGAAGATGAAGGAGGAGGAGAAGAGCGCATTTAACTCTGTAGACTCCAATATGAAATGTTCTCTGCAGCGGAGCTAGCTGGCACGGCTTCTCTTCCGTCTGAGCTCACTTCCCCGCAGTGCTCCTACCCCGCCCTCCACTGGGGTGGGTAGGAAACTGGCCTGGGGGAGCAAAAATCCTCCTACCTTATTCCTTTCACCGCTCTGAATCCCGCAAAGGGAACCAAGCTCTTGAAAATTGTTATGAGATAAAATTCAAAAGCTTTCTTTGGGAGGTAAAATTAAATGCACACTAGACTATGTTTGTTGAAGGCAGAAACCTTGTCCAATTTCTCCTTCTGTACCCTGTAGTGCCTCAGCCCATACCTGGCAGATAGAAGCTACTCCAAGAACGACGGTACTGTTGAGCTGCAAGAACTTCTGGCATGATAAAAATATAATAGCTTGTCGAGATGCATATATGTGAAATATATAGCTGTGTTGGACACTGGCGACTCATGCCTGTAATCCTAGCTACTTAGGAGGCTGAGATCTGAGAATCACAGTTTGAAGCCAGCTTAGACAGGGAAGTCCATGAGACTCTTGTCCCCAAGAAACTGCCAAGAAGCCGGAAGTGGCGCTGTGGCTCAAGTGGTCAAGCACTAGCCTTGAACATAAAAGCTCAGGGACAGTGCCCAGGCCCTGAGTTCAAGCCCCCAGGACTGGAAAAAAATACATATGTACACATAAATATATTCACATACTGTATACAACACACCTTTTTTTTTTTTTTTGACGGTTCTGGGCCTGGGCACTCTCCCTGAGCTGCTTTTGCTCAAGGTTAGCACTCAACCACTTCAGCCACAGCACCACTTCAGGCTTTTTCTGTGGTACTGAGGAATCGAACCCAGGACTTCATGCATGTGAGGCAAGCACTCTACCACTAAGCTACCTTCCCAGCCCTGATGCACACACTTTTTTTCTTGCCTTCCAATACCTTTAAAATATCCCCGTGTCATCACAAAATAGTAGGAAGATTTAAAATGTCACTGTTCAGACAGAACTCTGCTCTGGATAAATTCCAAATACCAATCGCCCTGAGGAAATCTGGAGACTGACAACTTCGTTTTGATATCTCAGGGTTGGCTGTTGCATTGAGATGACACCCTTTTTCTCTGTGCCTGAGGTAGCAAAGCATTGCTCCCTGGGGAGGCCCCTCGCCCGGCCTCCTGCCCGGCCTCCTTGTGCTCTTTGAGATGGAAAGGGGAAACTCTGTAAGGTCAGTAAACTCAAAGCTGCTGCTGCTTCCTTCATCATCATCATCATCATCATCATCATCTTTTTCTTACTCCTGGTTAATTATAGACAACAATCTCATCAACTTTCCTTCCTGGTCTGATTGAGATCCATAGATCTCAGTCTCCTGCGTAGCCAGGATTACAGGCATGAGCCACTACACCTGGCAGTGATCTCTGACCAGCTTCCTGCAGACATTGACTTCCTTCCAGGAGCAGAAACTTTGAGTTTCACCCCAGTGGGGCTACTTCCTTCCGGAGCAGTTTAGATCTCTAACACATAGGTAGTAACAGCTCCTACCTGGGGTAACTGAAGCAGAGGAAGAGCAGGCATGGGGGGACACAGCTGGCAGCTAGTGAAATGCTGCTTTAAGATCTGCTTACCTGGGCTGGGAAGGTGGCTCAGTGGTAGAGCGCTTGCCTTGCATGCATGAGGCCCTGGGTTCGAGTCCTCAGCACCACATAAGCAGAAAAAAAAGCCGGAAGTGGCAGCACCAGGCCCTGAGTTCAAGCCCCAGGATAGACAAAAAAAAAAAAAATCTGCTAACCAGTCAAACAAATGCCTGGCCAGCCAGGCCCTGGACGCACAGTCATCAGACTCCTGCTTCAGCCTGGGGTCCCCCAAGTGTGAACCCTGACTCTTGCCTGGATCAATACAGGCTCAGGCTTGGAGAGGAGCTACGCGGCAAGTCATCCCATCTGACTCCCACGACCAAGGACAGCGGCAAATCTGGTTTGTCAGAATGACGGATCCCACCAATCCTCTCTCTCTCTCCACCCGTGGCGCACCTTCCACGGAACCTTCGGCAAAGAGCTGGCAGGTCCATCTGAGATCCGGAGCTCGTTCACAGTCCTAGACGGAAGAGCTGCACGGGACAGGCCCGGGAAGGGAGAGCGACCCCCCCCCCCCGCCGTGCGGGCGCAGTGATGGGAGAGGGGGCGGGAGAGCGGGCGTGGGCCGGGCGCCGGGCTCAGGCCCTCCGCACGGTGCCTGGGGCTGGTGGAGGCACGGGGCAGCCCGGGCGGCCTTCAAGGGCTGCAGGGGCTGAGGACGGCCATGTCGGGCGGTGCCTCGCTCCCGGCCTCGGTCACAGTGCACGGGGAGGCTGGGATGGAGTAGTGTTCTCGGTGGATCTGTGCACCTGAGCCAACGGGCGGAGGAGAGCAGCTACAAACCAACCCAGGAGGACGAGCTCTGGCTGCGGCCCGGCCCGGGGCCCTGGCTCCCCGCACCTCCCCTGCAGGCCCGGGGCGGCTGGACGCGCGGGTGATGGGGGTGGGGGGTCCTAGAGGAGGGGGGGCCTGGCCCCTCCCGACCTCCCCCATCTGGGGAATCCACACACGATCGGGCCGGCCCGCAGGGCGAAGTGGGCTGGTCCGGAATCGAACCCGTGCCCCTGGCGCCCAGGGGAGGAAGGCTGAGGGCCCGTGGGTCGGATCTCGGCCACAGAGGAAGCAGGCGCGCCACGGTCGTGCGGGGCCACCGATGACCCGGACGCAGACCCCCGTGGGTGGGGAAGGGGGGGCGGGAGCTCGGCGCCGGCGTCCCCCCACCGAGGCCCAGCGCCCGGCGCGCGGTCCCCGCGCTGCGCCCAGCCGCCGCCAGGGGGCGCCGCCCGCCCGCCGCAGCCGGCCCCGCGCGCACCTTCCGGGGCCGCCCGCCCGCCGCGCGGGGCGGTGGAGGCGCGGGCTGCGCCCGGGTCTCGGTGGGCGAAGGAAGGTGGGCGACGGCGGGCACCGCCGCACCCGCCCGGAACGCGCGCCCCTCGCCGCGGCCCGCGCGGCGCCCTCCGACCCCGCGTCCGGATCGCAAGTTCAGCCCCGGCTTCTCGGCCGCCCCGCCGCCGCCGCCCCGCGGTCCGTCCCCAGGGCTCCGGGCGCGGGCGAGGCCCCGGCGGGCGGGCGGGCGTCCGGGTTCCCGCAGCCCCCCGAGGGGCGCCCGACCCCCGCCCCGCGGCCCGGCGCGCGGGGCCGCTGCAGTTCCCCCGCTGCCCGCCGGGCGGCGCCCCGCGCCCCGCCGCGCGCTCCGCGCCCCGCGCCCCGCTCGCTCGCGGCCGGACGCAGACTCTGCCCTCGGCGGAGCGGAGCCGCCGGAGCCGCCGCGGCCGCTGCGGAAGAAGAAAAAACCCAAGGAAAAACAGCCGGAGCCGCGGAGCTGCGCCCGGGCCCGGCCCGGCCCGGCCCCCGCGCGGAGCCGCCAGGTAAGGGCAGCGCCCGCCGCCAGACCCCGGCCCGCCCGGCCCCGCACCGCGCCGTCCGCGGGCCCCGCCGCGCCGCACCCCGACTTCTGACGTCTTCGCCGCCCGCTCCCTCGGGGCCGCGGCCCGCACCGCCCGGCCCCCGCTCCCGCCTCCTCCGGGTCCCGCACTCCGGCGCCCGCGCCCCCGGATCGCCGCCCAGCCCCGCCGCGCTGCCCGCACTTCCGCCGCCTCCCCCCCCCCCGCACCCCGGCCTCTCCCCCAAACCTCAGCCTCCCCCCCCCCCGCACCCCGGCCTCCCTCCCGGCCAACTCCAGCCCGGTCCCCGCGGAGACGCGGGTCCGGCACCGCGCCCCGCCTCGCCCCCCGCAGGGCACCCCCGCCCCCGGCCGGCCCTGCCTCGACTTCCCCGGCCGCCCCGGCCGCGGCCCCCGCTCCCCCCTCCCCCCGCCGGGAGTGAGGAGAAACTCCGAGGCCGCGCGGGCGGGAGGGGCCGCTCTCCAGGGAGGCGGCGGCCCGGCCCGGGTCTCGAACCGGGGGTGCAGGGCCCGGAGCACCTGTGCCTGGCCGGGCTCCCCAGGCCGGGGCGGGGCGGGGTGCAGCCGGCCGGGAGGGGCCGGCCGGGGCTGGGGCCGGGGCCAGGCCGCCTGGCAGGGCCCGGGCACTGCGGCCCAGCCGGTCCCCTCCCGGACCGTGGGCCGGTGGCTCTTGGCACCTGCTCTTGGTGCTGCCATCTTCCTCCCGGCGCCGCTGTCTGGTGGAGGGGCCACGCGCGGCCACCTCCCTGCCGGCCCCCAGCGGTCCCCGGGCATGGCCCCCGGCCTTGGCCCCCTAGGCATGTTCCCTTGTATGTCCCCTGGGCATGCCCCCCTTGGCATGTCCCCAGGGCATGTCTCCAGTCATGTCCCCCCCATGTCCCCAGGGGTGTTTCCCTGGGCATGTCTCCCGCGGGCCTGGGCTGTCTGGAGGGACCAGGGCAGGGCTGGCTGGCTGGCCTGGTCCAGGTGGTGTGCGCCTTGTGAAGCGCAGCCCAAGAGGGCTGAGACCTCTGTGGATAGAGACCCCCTCCACTTGCCCTCCTGGGTCACCTAGGGGCCGGGCCACCTGGGGAGCAGGGGCATCTGCAGGGGTGGGGCTGCCTGCCCTGGGGAGGGACTTGAGACAGAGCGTCCACCCTGCCCGTGGTGGGAGCGAGGAGCTGGGGAGGCCATGGGCTCATCCACAGCCCTGTCCTGCCCCAGGATGCATCGGAACCCCCCTCCCCGTTTCTCCCAGGGAGGATGCCCTCTAGAACCCCCCCTCCAGTCCCCACCTCTGTCCCACCTGCGCAGACACCCCTGGAACCCCACCTCTGTTCAAGCCATTGCTCAGGTTTATTATTTGCCTCACTGGTTAGACTTGTTCCCCAGCCTTCGCAGAGTGAAGCTGACATGCCCGTGGGTCTGGGTTCCTTTCCCTTTCCCTGTTTCCTTCTCCTCTTGTGGTTGGGCCTCACCTGCCAGCCCCCTGCCTGCCTCTCCAGCTTGCCACCCAGGGGAGACAGAGGCAGGGCGGGTAGAGTGCAGGTGCTAGTGGAGGAGAGGTTGGGGAGGGGAGATCTTGGGGCTCCCCCTGCCCCCTCCCGGGGTTCTTGCTGGTCTGGCTGCCTGGGCGTCCTTAGGGTAGAGATGCAGGTTTGGGGAGAAGCGAGCCCTCTCCCCGTGCAGGGAAGAGGCCCCGGCTGGGGTGGGGGGGGGTTGTAGAGCCTTGCTTCTGTCCATCCTCTCTCCAGTGTCCTGTGTGGAGGTGACCTCTGTGGTTTCCAATGGAGAGAACCCTCCAATGGAGGGCCACCCCTCATGGTTGGCCCTGTCCCAGGAGCCTGGGACAGGGGAGGGGGGTACAGGTCAGACGCCTTCCCCGTCCCTCCCCAAGAGGAGGGGGGTCCTCTGTGTGTGGCCCCAGCTTAACCCCACGCTCAGCTGTGGCCCTGGTGTGACCTGCTCACCCCTCAACACAGGCGCCGTGGGGTCTTGGCCACGTGATCGTCCTCTCTTCTTTCTGCCCAGCCTCCCATTGCCCAGCCTTCAGGTTCGGCCAGCCACAGCTCCCAGGCTTCCTGCCTGCCTTGCTGGGCCCCTGTGTGACCTTGGGCACGCCATGACCCTCCTCTCAGAGCCTCTCTCCCCTGGCCTGTACAGTGGGGCAGGGCTCACCTGTTTCCCAGGATTGGCAGCCTGGAATTGAGAGGACAGGAGAGTGATTGGTCACTTTCTCAGGTGGCCACGCCCATTCGATGTGGGCGTGGCCACTTCCCAGTGTGGTCAGGTGCCTCTCTGTTCCCTTCCCCACCTAGCTGACAAAGCCCCCAGCAAAGCTTACATCTGGGGTCTGTCATGGCCTCCAGCTCCTGACAGCAATGCAGATGTCAGCACGGGCTGTTACCTGATCATAACGTTTTGTTACATGCGGTAGGCTTATGTTTTGCAAATGCCACGCTGGGTCATTGGGAGGGGTGGGATCACTTGGACGCTGACTGCTCACTTGGCTTGTCCACTGTCTCCTGGCTGCCCTGTGTGTTAGCCAGGGCATCTCCAGCTTTGCAGACGAGGATGGGGTCCCGGGGGCTTCACATCCCAGACCCGTCTATGTCCCGGGCCCCCCATCTACACACCGGCCCTGTCCACGTCCCAGACCCTGTCCATTCCCCAGGCCCAGGCCCCGTCCATGTCACGGACTCCATCCACATCCCAGACCCTGTCCATGCCCTAGACCCGTACATGTCCACCCTCCTATCTACATCCCAGGCCCCATCCATATCCCGGACCCTGTCCATGCCCCAGGCCCTGTACACATCCCAGCCCCTGTCCATGCCCCAGACCCGTACATGTCCACCCTCCCATCTACATCCCAGGCCCCATCCATATCCCGGACCCTGTCCATGCCCCAGGCCCAGGCCCTGTCCATGTCACGGACCCCATCCACATCCCAGACCCGTCCATGTCCTGGGCCCCCCCCCCATCTACATCGCAGGCCCTGTCCATGCCCCAGGCCCTGTACACATCCCAGCCCCTGTCCATGCCCCAGACCCATACATGTCCACCCTCCCATCTACATCCCAGGCCCCATCCGTATCCCAGACCTTGTCCATGCCCCAGGCCCAGGCCCTGTCCACATCATGGACCCCATCCACATCCCAGACCCATCCATGTCCCAGGCCCCCCATCTACATCATGGGCCCTGTCCACGTCCCAGACCCTGTCCATGCCCCAGACCGGTACATGTCCCCTCTTCCCCCCACCTACATCCCAGGCCCCATCCATATCCCGGACCCTGTCCATGCCCCAGACCCGTACATGTCCAGCCTCCCATCTACATTCCAGGCCCCCTCCACATACCGGACTCTGTCCATGCCCCAGGCCCAGGCCCTGCCCACATCATGCATCCCATCCACATCCCAGACCTGTCCATGTCCTGGGCCCCCTCCCCTTTCCCCCCCCACCCCCTCTACATCCAGGCCCTGTCCACACCTCAGGCCCTGCCCACGTCATGGACACCGTCTATATCCTGGGCCCAGTCCATGTCCCAGAGCTGTCCATGTCCCAGCACCCTCTCCCCTTTACATCCAGGCCCCACCCACACCCCTGGCCCACACCCATCCACGTCCCAGACCCCGTCCACCATCCACGTCCACGACCTGCCCACATCTATCCACTCATGGACCCTGCTTGTGTTCCTGCTGTCCACCTCACAGACAGACCAGCATCTCCCTCATACCTGGGAGGGAGGTGCTTTATAAATCACTTCATCGGGTGGTCCTTGGCTGGGTGGCACCTAAACCTTTACGGGCAGAGCGGACGCCCTGCCTTCCCGTGCCAGGCGGAGGGCTTGAGGACAGAGACCTCACAGGTGGGACATGGCACCCTTGTTTCTCGGCGTACAGCTTGGTGGACTCAGGCGCCGGGCTGGGTGGTGGGGAGGGAGGGCCTTACCTAGAGAAGGCTCTGGGGTGGGGGGTGAGCTGAGTGGGAGGGCAGGTGGAGAAGGTCCTGCCCAGTCCTGCCCACCTCCGGGCTCCAGGGAGACCAGGCCGGACGGCACGGGCCGAACTGAGGGGATCCAAGAAGACCTTGAACGCCACAGAGAAAAGGCTGTAGTGGCTGCAGCAGGCTCGGGGGTGTTACGCAGAAAGAGAGGTTGAGGGCAAGGCGGGGGTGACGGCAAATGGGGGAGCTTGAATGACATTTCTAGGGAACAGCAGAACGTGCGGACAGATTGGACCAGCAGATGAGGGAGCAGGGAGTGTTGGGGTAATGTTGAGACTTCGAGCCTGGGAGCCCAGGGAGAGAATGCTAATGTGCCTTTCAGAGCTAAGGAAGCCAGGGGGGGAAGTGCTTTCCGCAGGAGGGGGGCACCTGGGGCATGCGGGGACCAGGCGGTGTGGCCCCAAGGGCTGGTGGACAGCAGCTGAGCCGTGGGGCAGAGTTCAGGCACGGGAGCCAAGGGGGCCGCCCCTGGGCATGTCTGAGGCCTGGGTCCCACCTCCCACCCTCCTATCAGCCCTCACCGGGCACCCCCAGGGCCTCTTTCCATGTCTGTCAGACAGAGGGACATCAGGCAGGCTGCAGAATGGAGCCCCAGCCAGTCCCTGCCACACGGGCTTTGTTTACTGAAGTCTCCCCAGCGCTTGCCCCGGGCAGGTATATGTAAATATTTATTGTACTTAAGAGGTTTCAGTTCACATTTCGCGAATGTTTGCTTCCATGATAGATGCACAGGTGCGTGGGGGGGCCCAGGCTTCTGGGCTCAGTGTCCGGGGATCTGGGGTCAGACAGCACTTCCTGATTCTGTCACCAGCTCTCTTTTGTTGCTAACAGTGTGGTTCTGGCTTGTGTGACCCATAGTCCCCCCGGGGCAGGCCTTCCCGGCAGGCACGGGGGACTCGCTTCTGCGCTCCGTCCTGTGTCTGAGGCTGGGCTGCTGTTCACAGAGAGGCTGTGGGCAAGTCCAGGGACGGCCATGGGGAGCCCACCTCCTCCCCTGTGAGTCAGGGTAACGCCTCCCCGATGAGTCGGGCCTGCTCCGATGTTTAGGTGGGAGCAGGGGAGGGAGTGGCTGTGGCCGTGGCTGCCATGGCCGTGGCTGCTGTGGCCGTGGCTGCCATGGCCGTGGCCGCCCAGGCTGCTGTGTGGTACTTGGGTGGCTGAGAGGCTGAAAGGGCAGCTGGCTGTGCCCAGAGCATGGTGGGCGTTTTGGGGAGAGGTACACACCAACCTTTCCTCTCTACTCATTGCCAAGTCCATGACATTCCCAGGAGCACCCCGGGACCCCCACCCCGCCCAGGAGGGAGCAGGGAGGAGGCGATCCCAGGGAAAGAGACCGCTTAGTGCAGGCGGGGCAGGGTGGTGAGCAGTAAATACATGTTTAGAATTGGAGTTTAAGGGCCAGAGTTAAGGAGGAGGATTTAATAGAATGAGAAATCAATAGTCCGGAGGAGGTTAAGATGTATAAGGGAGGGGCGGGCGGCGGGGCACACTTAATAAAAAGGGAAAGTGTCAGATGATGAGGCCGTGGAGGTGCCGCTGGCCGAGACCTGCGCTCAGGACGCTGCCCCCTCTCCCCGCACCAGGGCCTGGCAGCTCCTGCCTTCGCTCTGGCCCGTCGGGGACTGTGCAGGTACTTCCCTTGCTCCTGGAGGCTGGGTGGGACCAAGGGGCCAGTGGGGGGGGCCATAAGGGGGCATCTCCAGCACAGATGCTGGGGGTCCCCAAACCAGGAGCCACAGCGGCTCAGCAGTGGCACAGTAATCCCGCAGGTGTTGGAAGAGTCTTAGTGCTCAGGAGGCTGAGACCTGAGGATGGAGGTTCAAAGCCAGCCCTGGGAAGACAAATTCAGCTAACCAGCAAAAAGCTGGAAGTGGAGGTGCGGTTCAAGTGGCAGAACACTAGACCTGAGCGGGAAAAAAAAAACCAACTCAGCGAGGGTGTGAGGCCGAGTCCTCAGGTATCTTGAGTTCTAATCTTTGCTTTCCTGGATTTGGAATTCTCAGTTGATGGTCCTTTTGCACTTAAAAAAAATTAGCAGACATTAGCTGTGCAAGTGGGGATTTCACAGTGCCATTTCCACCCATGTTTACATGGTGTCCGGCCCCTCAGGCGCTCTCTTCCCTCCTTCAGTGGGTTCAATGCTATTCTATTTTCATTCATGTCTATAGTCTATTGCCGTCCTATTTCTGTGCTCACCCTCGTTAGCCCAACTCTTACCCCCAACGGAGCCTGCTTCGCTTCCCCTCCCTCAGCCCTCTATTGAGCAACAGCTTTCACTGAAGTTCTTTTTGCTATTTTTTTTTTTTTTTGTCAGTCTTGGAGGTCTTGAACTCTGGGCCTGGGCTCAGTCCCTCAGCTCTTCAGCTCAAGGCGAGTGCTCTACCACTTGAGCCACAACGCCACTTCTGGTTTTCTGGTGCTTAATTGGAGATAAGAGTCTCACAGACTTTCCTTGCTGGCTTTGAACCAGGATCCTCAGATCTCAGCCTCCTGAGTAGCTAGGATGACAGGTGTGAGCCACCGGTGCCCGGCTTCTTTTTGCTGTTTTCAGTGGATCTCAAACCGATTCACCCTCTGTCCTTCTTGTTCTCTCTCTCCTCCCCCGTTTTCCTAGGTAGGCTCATGTTCTGTCCTTGTCCATTTATATATAATAAAGTATGCAGATGTGCATAGTATGTATTTGTTTATGTCTGTGAGGATGGATGCCTTTTAGGCCTAGCTTCCACAGGTGAGCAGAATCATGATACCTTGTTTCTCCGATCTTGGCTCGTCCCTCTCGGTATCGCTCCCCCCCCCGCCCCATTTTCCTGCAAAGGGTCTAACGTTCCACAGTGTGTACAGAGCATGTTTTCTTTGTCTGAATGGACTCTTGTGATGGTACTGTTCCCATGCTGGCTTCACGGGTGGACAGCGAGAGTCAGAGCAGAGGGCAGATCAGCATGGGTGGCATAGCTCGCTGGAAGCAGAGCTGCAATCGGCACCCAGGCTTCTGATTCCTGTGTGTGTGTGTGTGTGTGTGTGTGTGTGTGTGTGTGTGTGTGTGTGTGTGTGTGTGTGTGTGTGTGTGTGTGTGTGTGTGTGTGTGTGTGTGATGGTCTTTCCCCCACTGAAGGACCCAGGAAGGAGAGGGTGGGGGCAGGAAGGAGGCGTTGCCCCAGGGTGCTGAGCCCCTCTGAGGGAGGGTTCGTCTGGCTGGAGCTTTGAGGCAGGGCTGCCCCTAGCTCCTCCTGCTCAGCGGCTGGGGGCTGCTCGCTGGGGATTGTGGGTGGGGCTGGATCTCACGAGGGCCTGGACTTCCAGCAGTGCCATGGGCAGGTGCTACCACAGCACCGTTGGGACAGTTAGGGTCATAGCTGCCCTTGGCCTTCTGCCGCTTAGATCGGTTCATGAGATCGTGACAGAATAGGTCTGCAGCAAGGCGGGCAAGGAGCTGGGAGTAGGGGCCAGTTTCTCTCTCAGGCGGCTGTGGGGTTTGAGGGCTCAGGGACTGGGATGGGGTAGGGAAGACCGCAAGCCCTGCGTCCTTGCGTGGTATCCTGCTCCGCCCCTGCGATCCCCACCTCCCAGACTGGCCCGGCCCGGCCGCTGGACCACCGTGAAGGCAGGGAGTCCCTGGCCTAGAGGCTCACAATGTGCCAGGCCTGGGCACAGGTCCCTACGCTTGTACCCACGGGAGGGTGGCCTTTCTGCAGCAGGGCCGTCTGTTCGTCCGTTCTGTGGTCAGGAAAAGGGAAATCCAGGGAGGTTACACGAGTCACAGCCGGGCAGGGTGCGGCCCGCAATCACCAGGCGCTCTTCCCACCGGGAAGCCCCTGCCCGCTGCCCAGGGCCTCATGCCATGGCCCGTACCCACCGCGCCTCTCCCCAACTTCTGGCCAGCCCCATTCACGCCAGGCAGGGCATGGCGGGAGCTGCAGGGGCGCAGGACAAACCCTCCACTGTCCATCACCCCCACCTGTCAGATCCATGCACGGGTGTCAGCTGGCGCCAAGTCTCGGAGTCTAGGCCGGGCTGGGGTGAGCCGATGGCCGTCCTCTGGCAGTGCGGGGAGGCTTCCTGGAGGAGGCCCGCCTGCGGGAGTATGGGTGAGGCCCCCTGCAGCCTCGGACGGGTCAGCTGACACCGAAACACAGGAAGAGCGGATGGGCTGACCTGTGTGCCGAGGCCTCGTAGGTCATACGGTGCTTTCGGAATGTCGGGTATGGTTTTATTCATAGAATGTTCCAGAACTAGTACACAGTCATGTACAGTACATATGTAGTGTCAGGGCCATAGATACTCTGGAGGGGAGCCTGGAGGAGCCCCTGGAGCAGCGGGTACACCTCATCTGTGCACGAAGAGCTGGCACGAGGGCCTCGTGGAGGTGGGCACCGCCGGCACTTGCTGCCCGGCTCTGTGCCTCAGTTTGAATGTTCCTTGAAACCTGAATGTGGTAATGCAGGTGAAGCCAGGGCACACGGCCAGCGTGCGGTCAGGTGAGAAAATGTCCAGGACCCGAACTGACATGATACACACAGAAGCTGAGCCGGGAGCTGGTGGCTCACCGCCTGTAATCCAGTTCCTCAGGCCGGGAGCTGAGGCGAGCGGTTCAAAGCCAGCCTGGCAAGAAGGTTGGTGAGACTCTTATCTCCAATGAAGCACCAGAAAAGCCTGCAATGGAGCGGTGGCTCAAGTGGTAGAATGCTAGCTAGCCTGGAGCAAAAAAAAAACTCAGGGACAGTGCCTAGGTCCTGAGTTCAAGCGCACGCGCACACACGCACACACACACGCACGCACGCACGCACATACACACACACACACACACACACACACGCACGCACATACACCACACACACAAAATGGGAGCGGATATTGTTCAGCATTGTAGACAGTGTTCACAAGTGTTTTTCTTGTCCAATCCCGTGACAGCCTGCCCACACTTTACAAGCAGAGAAACTGAGGCTCAGGGCGTCTCCCAGCATCTCAGCTGCGCGCGGTCTGCAGGATGCCGGCACGTAGGGTGGGCCTGGCCCCTTCCTTGGCACCGTGCTCGCTGGTCCCTCGCGTCTGTCATCCCAGGCGCTCAGTAGGGGACTGAGCTTGTAGCTCCCGGGGCTGGCCGGGCCACAGTCGGGTGCTTTGGACTTGCACACAATAGCTCTGGCCGATGGCCGGTCTGGGGCAGGGGTGGCACTGTGTTCCCGCTTAGATACCACCGGCGGTGTGGAGGCTCCTCTGTCCTCGCCTCTCCCTGCCCCCTCCCCCCCAAGACGCTTCAGCTACCGCACCCTGGACTTCCCTAGACGCCCTGGGAGTGGAGTGAGTGCGCAGCAAGCTTTGCTCTGAGGATTGTTCTGCATTTGGCTGGAGGCTGGCCGTGAGCACCGGGTACGATGACCCACTCTGGGGGCCCTTCCATCGCGCGGCACCCCTCTGCGGCGCTGATCTGGCTCCTTCACCTTTTCTGACTGCCCCGGACCTCTGCACACGCTGCTCACCTGCTTGCCATTCCATTCCTCTTTTCTTCTGTTTCACTGCCGCTGCCCCCATTTTTCTTCTGCTCCATCTCTACACTCTTCCCAGAACCCCCTTCTCCTGGCAGCTCAGAGGGCCCAAGTGGGGTCTGCTGACCTTGGCAGGCCCGTGCTTGGTGCACAGTGACAGGGGCTCCGCATAGCCCATTGGTCAGGGCTCCGCATAGCCCATTGGTCAGGGCTCCGCATAGCCCATTGGTCAGGGCTCCGCATAGCCCATTGGTCAGGGCTCTGCATAGCCCATTGGTCAGGGTGGCGTGGCGGGCTGAGGACAGAGCGGTCCCGGTCTGTGTGCTGCCAAGCCTCAGTCTCCCCCCGAGCCCAGGAAACCCCAGCCCCTGGGATGGGGGCTGCGTTCCGGGGCGGTGGGACCGTACCGCTCGGGGCTGAGAATGAGGGGACCCAGGGCTGGGAGGGGGCAAGGCACGCTGGACAGCACGTAGCTGGATTACAGGCATGAGCCACAAGCCCTGCCCTGCCGTGTTAACCCAGAGGCCCTGAGGTGGAGGGCCGACTGTGCAGGAGTTCTGTGTAAATGAGTAAGATCGGGACTCTTAATTGGATGGCCATTGGTTGCTGTGATGTACCCGTCCTTCCTTGGAACCTGCTCCCTTCCCCACACCTCCCCTGCTCTCCAGTCCCCTCCCCCTCCTCCTTCCCCTCCCCTCCCCTCCCCTCCCCTGTCTCCCTTCTCAATCTGTGTCTGTTATTGGCTGCGGCCCAGGCCCCAAGTGGAGTCCCTTCCTCAAGCTGGTTTTCCTCAAGTGTGTGACACGCGGGACAGGACACAGCTGCCATGGGCCCGGGAGGAAGAGAGAGCCTGGGGTGGGGGGTGGAAGGGTGGAGGCCGGCGTGGGAGGCCGCAGGGTGTAGTAATGGCGGGTGTCCCACACTCAGCCAGCCTCAGGTTCTGCTCCAAGTCCTTCTGTGGTGTGACCCGGGTCATCTCACCCTGCCTGTGGGGCTTGCCCCCCCCACCCACCAAGTGCAGCCCTCACGCACTCCTCAGACTCCGCTACCTGATTCCGGTCTGCTGCCTGGCAGTACCCAGAGCTCCGCTCTGATCCAAGGGCCGACCCAGCCCCTCTAGCCTCCCTCCCCTTCTCCCCAGAGCCCCTGCCTGTGCCATGAGCCGCTGCCTGGCGCCCACTCGCCCGTGTCGAGACCCATGCCTGAACACAGCGCCGCGCCGCGCTGCTCAGTGGGTGGCCGTCAGGGATCACCCTCCACAGTCCTGGTCCTCGCTGTTCAGGCCAGCTGCCTGCTGTGTCGGTTTCTACTCCCCAATCCTTGGCTAGTGACACAGCTGGCTACGACACAGTGAGGACGGGCGGCCTAGAGCTGGGCCAGAGAGGAGCTGCAGATCCTCTGCCTGACACAGGAGTCAGACACACGTTACAGAAAGGGGACACTCATGCAGGCTTTGGAGGGTGAATAGGAGTTTTCTAGGTGGACAAGAGGAGACAATGGCATGTATAGGAGAATAATGAGCGGTGCTGGAGAGTCGTGAGTGGTGCTGAAGAATCATGAGAGGCGCTGGAGAATCATGAGAGGTGCTGGAGAATCATGAGAGGCGCTGGAGAACAGTGAGCGGCGCTGGAGAATAGTGAGAGGCACTGGAGAATCATGAGAGGCACTGGAGAATCATGAGAGGTGCTGGAGAACAGTGAGCGGTGCTGGAGAATCATGAGAGGTGCTAGAGAACAGTGAGCAGTGCTGGAGAATAGTGAGCGGTGCTGGAGAATAGTCAGTGGTGCTGGAGAATAGAGCTCAGTGCTGGAGAGTTGTGAGAGGCACTGCAGAATTGTGAGCAGTGCTGGAGGATGGTGAGAGGCTCTGGAGGATGGTGAGAGATGCTGGAGGATGGTGAGAGATGCTGGAGGATGGTGAGAGGCGCTGGGGGATGGTGAGAGATGCTGGAGGATGGTGAGAGGCGCTGGGGGATGGTGAGAGATGCTGGAGGATGGTGAGAGACGCTGGAGCATGATGAGAGATGCTGGAGCATGGTGAGAGATGCTGGGGGATGGTGAGAGATGCTGGAGCATAGTGAGAGATGCTGGAGGATGGTGAGAGATGCTGGAGGATGGTGAGAGATGCTGGGGGATGGTGGGAGACCCTGGAGCATAGTGAGAGGTGCTGGAGGATGGTGAGAGGTGCTGGAGGATGGTGAGAGATGCTGGAGGATGGTGAGAGACGCTGGGGGATGGTGGGAGATGCTGGAGCATAGTGAGAGATGCTGGAGGATGGTGAGAGGCGCTGGAGGATGGTGAGAGGTGCTGGAGGATGGTGGGAGACGCTGGGGGATGGTGAGAGACGCTGGGGGATGGTGAGAGATGCTGGAGCATGGTGAGAGACGCTGGGGGATGGTGAGAGATGCTGGAGGATGGTGAGAGGTGCTGGAGGATGGTGAGAGGTGCTGGAGAATAGTGAGAGATGCTGGAGGATGGTGAGAGATGCTGGAGGATGGTGAGAGGTGCTGGAGAACAGTGAGAGGCGCTGGAGGATGGTGGGAGACGCTGGGGGATGGTGAGCAGCACTGGGCTGGAGAAGGGAGCGCTGGGGCCATCTGCTATGTGTACAGGCAGTGTCTCAGAAGAGGCACCAGTGGTTGAGGGCCTGAGCCCTGCTTTCCAGCGCTGGCTTCACCACTTTCTCTTTTGGTGACCCTGGCGTTTGAACTTGGCCTTGTGCTTGCTAAATAGGCGCTCTACTACTTGAGCCACACCACAGCCTGTTTTGGGTCTCACATATATACTCAGGAATGACCTTGGACCAGGTCCTCCTCCTCCCTCTGCGTCTTTCATAACTGAGATTACAGGGGAGCGCACCATACTTGTTAAGTTGTAGGTCTTGGTAACTTTCTGTCTGGGCCTCGAAGTGAGATTTTTTTTTCCTATCTCTGCCTGCTGTGGAGCTGGGATTACAGAGGTGAGCTGCAGCACTGGGGCCAGCAACTGCACCCCTTACAGCATGTGCTTGCTTGCTGTCATCGGGCAGAGTGATCGCCCCTCCCCACAGGACTCTAGTAAGATGAAACGAGTTAAAATATATGAAGCACTTACTACCTGAGCGTGGCCAGCGATATAAAACATTAACTATTATGATTATAGCAGAACCTGGTGCATGCTGAATTTTTCATTCATTTGCTCCAGTTTGCATTGCCACACAGATTCCCGCCTTGTTCCTGCATAATGAGCAGGGGCCGGAGGACAGGACGGCGAGGCTGTCCCAGAGGCCTGGGTGTGTCCGAGCAGACTTCTGCCTCCCCCTGCCGCACAGCTGCATTTAGCCCTCACCAGCCAAAGCCCATCAACCCAGACCCAGTGCACAAGGCCAGTGTGAGGCCATCCTCGAGCCGCCGTGGGACGGGGGCTGGGCTGGAAGTACGGCGTCCGACATGGAGAAGCAGTGCAGGCAGGCAGATGCTTGCACGTGGCAGAGAGAGGTATTGGAAAGCAGCAAGCGTGAGGAGAGGCTGAGGTCAGACTCAGCTTCTCGGCTTTTCAAAGGCGTAGACTGTCTATCTGAAATGTGCCCATCTTAATTTTACTGAGTCTTAAGCTCAGCTGGATGGCACTAAAAGGGAAGATGAAGCAGGGCGTGGTGGGGAGTCCTAGTTACTCAGGATCGCCGTTCAAAGCCAGCCTGGGTAGGAAAGCCCATGAGACTCTTACCTATAGTTAACCACCAAAAAGCCAGAAGTGGAGCTGTGGCTCAAGCAGAAGAGTGCCAGCCTTTAGTGAAAAGGTGAGGGATAATGCCCAGACCCTGAGTTCAGTACTGACCCAGGACTGGCACACACAAAACAAGTAAATGAAACAAAAGGGGAGGTGGAAGTTGTTACTGGCCTGGGATGCAGGCAGGCTGGATCCAAAGAGCACGGAGCCCGAGCAGCGGGGAGCGTCAGGGCTGCCACATCCGTCTGTCGGCTCGTTCCCAGGGTCCCTGCGGGTCTCTGCGCCCATCCCGCGGACGGAGTTGTCGGTGGCTTCGTGCTGGACTGGCAGGGAGGAGCCAACCCGTGTGTGGCATTGTCATATGGAGAGCGATCAGTAGGCAGAACTGTGGGCCTAAACCCGCAAAGTGGAATTAACCGCGAGCAAAATCTAGAAGCTCTGCATTCACAGTAAACAACAAGGAAAGGATCCGTTGCATAGCGAGGGTCGGCGCAGCGCCTCACCTCTGTAGCCTCTTTATTCAAGTGCCCGGGATGGGGAGGAGCGAGGCTCCAGGTCAGGCAAGGCCAAAAGAAAAAAGAAAAGTTGAGAGACTTCCTCTCAGCAGAAAACACTGGGCAGGGTGGCATGTGCCTGTCGCCCTAGTACAGAAACAGGAAGCAGAAACAGGAGGATCAAGGTCCAGAGCTGTGTGGGGACACAGAGGATGCTGGGAATGAGACCCTGTCTGGAAGGTGCAGCTGTCTCCCGGTGACCTCTCCCCCGGGCATGTCTGACTCCCCCCCCCCCCCCCCCCCCCGTCCACAGCTAGCCGCACAGCACACCCAACCACCCCGTCTCCTTGAGGCTTAACATCCCTGTCAGATTTCCCTTCTCTTCCTTCTCGAGTTAGAATGTGTTTCCACATCAGTAATGAAACCGTGTGTGCTGCATCAGCCATTACTGCTGGCTTCCTGAGGCCTCGGGCCGCCTGGGCGATGCCTGCAGCCCCTCCGCCCCTCGTGCGGAGATGGGCCGGGTGGGTGCTCACGGTGTGCTTGTCAGAGGCCTGGAAGCTGGCGGTCCTTCTGCTTATCTACCTGTCTGTCCCCAGAGAGGGAGGAAGACGGGAGGAGAGGGTCAGGCAGCTCCATTGGCTAGTCACTGCAATATAAGCTGGCTGTCCTTCATCTGAAGACGCTCACACCTGCAGTGCCACAACCCACAGAGCACGGACAGTGCCGAGAGCCTCCAGACTCTGAGAGGAGAGTTGTGCCCACACCAGGCTGGTGTGTGGCAGGGGTGGGCGGGGGCTCTTCCGGAGGAGGAGTGGGAGAGGAGGCTCAGAGCAGGCTGCGCTCACCGGGCCCTCTGCCTTGGGGAGTTCGTTTGGGGAAGGCACAGGGCATCGGCCACCTGCCGCAGAGATGCCTGAGACTGAAGCCAGCTGGAGCAGGAGAGGCGCGGGCGGCCGGGCTCTCAGGGGCCAGAAGATGGAACACTAGGGGAGACAGTGCAGCTCCGTGCTAGGATAGGTGGCTTCCCGGGACAGGGCGGGGCCTGTCACCCAGCTTGGCTCTTGTGTCCAAAGTGCTTTTGAGTATGAGGTGTGGAAAGCCACAGGACCGGCCAGGCTGAGCTCCAAGCGTTTCCAAATGGTCAAGGCCATGCTGCGCATACTTACTGGTGGGTCGAAAAGGAGGGGCTGGGTCACCCGGAACCACACCCTGCGTGCTGTCCTCCTCCTTGGCTCCTCTTTGCAAATGGACTCCCAGTCCAGTGCTCTTTGTAGCACATGCAGCTGCCCCTCATGACCATCTGCTTCAGGGAAGCCGGCCAGGGAGTTAATTAGAAGTATTTTAGGTTCAACACATCGTATTTGATCTGGAGCTTAATTCGAGCTGCCATCAGCAAAGTTATTATCATTACCAATGTAGTTAAAGTGGTTAAATATTTAAAGCCATGTCAGCGACTCCCAGACACACAGGGTCACCAAACACATAAGCAAAACGCCTCCGCTGGGGCCGGGTGGTGGATTTCTGCACTTGGCACGTGACCTGGATGGTGCACCGGGGCTCCTGCAGGGAGGGGACCTCAGCTGGCAGCCCTGTCTGGCCTGGCTCTCACAGGCCAAGGTTACTCAGCAGAAGCAGATGTAAAATAATTGCGTTCCAGGAGTGCTAGAGCTAGGACATGGTCACAGGTACAGAAGCGACTGGGCGACAGTGGGCTGAGTGTGGGATGGGTGCGATCAGAACAGAGTGTTTGCTAGGTTGGGCTTTCCCGGGGGAACTGAGCACATATAGGCCAGGCATTGTGGCTCATGTCTATAATCCCAGCTACTAAGGAGCTAGAGATTGGGAGGATTGAGGTACGTGGCCCACCCTGGACAAAACCTCTAAATTGTATTTGAAAAATGAGGAAAAAGTGCTGGGACATGTGGCTCAAATGGTAGAGCGCTTGCCTAGCAAACATGAGGCCCCGGGTTCAAACCCTGGTGCCATCAAAATAAGAGAGGTATTATTCTCTCATGGCAGCCTTCAAGTCTGCAAGAGACCCTTCCATGTCTCTGAGGAGAGATCACCACATGGGCTCACCAAGGAAGGGCAGGGCAGCTTGGACTTGGGAAAGTGAGGGATGCATCTAGGGATTGAGAAGAAAAGCCCCTGAGCTCAGGGTCTGGACCATCCGTCTGATCTGTCTGGCAAAGGGAGAGGGAAAGCCAGGCGTGTTTCACACCTGTGAGGTCATCGATAGAGCATCATGGGTAGATGGTAAGCTTCATGCACTGCATGCAAAACTGTGAATATTTGTCATCATTTCAAGGAGGACTGTGACCTCCAAAATCACCTGTGCATGATACGTCTGTGTATGAGGCCCTCCAGAACCTTCCAGCCCTCTTTCCAGCCTGCTCTTCCCTCCCATGCCATGTAGCCAGGCGTCAGCTATAAGATTTGCTGCATCTTCTTGAGCATGGTTTTTTGGGTCCACCTTTCTGAACCCTTTACCTCCTGCCCACCTGTGCATCTCATCCTCCGAGACCCAGCGCAAGTCTTTGTCCTCCTCTGGGCCAGCCTGGGACCTTGGGAAGATTTCATGGAGCGCTTACGTAAACATGGTGTGTTCCAACCATTCCGGCATCTGTTTTTCCCACAAGTCCCAGGTCTTCTTGTGGCAGGACTGGGCTCTTCATTTCTGAGTGAGTCTTCAGTTTGCTCTGAATGAACAGTTTCCACCGAGAGGGCCACCGCGGCGAGTTATCCACAGCAATGTTCTTTGATCCTGAACGACAGAAGAGTGGAAAGGTATACTATGTTCATAGACTGGAAAACGTAATTGCTGAGGTTTGTAATTGTGCAGGCTAGACAAGTGCATGCACAGAGACCCAACTTCAAGCGTCAGCATCACAAAAGCAAAGACAAAACAAAGCAACACCAAAAGCAAGACACGTGACAGAAGGCAGGGAGACCCGTGTTTCATCCCACACTCAAACGTCAGTTGAAAATGTAAACCGAAGGCAGTACAACTACAGAAGAAAACACAGAGGACATTGGTCTTGCCAGCGACTTTTTTGGATATGAAACTAGAAGCATGCTGAAAGAAGTACATTCCATCACACTAAACAGCCTCTGCACAGGGAAGAAGTGATCCACAAAGCAAAAAGGAACCTGTGGAGTGGGAGAAAATGTTCCAAAGCCAAGTGCTAGTGAAGGCTTGCTGTCCAGAATATATGACGATCTCGTATAATTTCATGGCAACCCCCCCCCCACAATCTGATTAAATCTAATTTCCATAAACCTGGAATGAAGATTTCTCCAAGGAATATGAATATAGGAGCATATATAGTGTTTACCATCATTAATCTTCAGGAAACACAAACCAAACCACAAGGAGACCCCTTCACTGTACTTAATATGGCTGTAATAAAGAAGATGGATAACAAGCATTGTCCAGGACCTGGAGAAACTGTTAGTGGGAATGTAAATTGGTAAAGCCATTGTGGAATCCTTTGTAGATTCCTTAAGGCATTAAAAATAACACTACTGCCAGGCACTGGTGGCTCATGCGGTCATCCTAACTCCTCAGGAAGCTGAGCTCTGAGGATCACGATTTGAAGCTAGCCTGGGCAGGAAAGTCTGTGAGATTCTTCTCTCCAGTTAACTACCAAGAAAGCTGGAAGAAGAGCTGTGACACAACTGGTAGAGTGCTAGCCTTGAGCATTAAAAGGTCCAAGCCCCTAAGTTCAACACACACACACACATACACACACACACACACACACACACACACACACAACACACACACACACACACACACACACACACACACACACGCACACATTCAGGTCTTGGTCAGCATCTAGAAGGGACCAGATGCAGGCTAGGCATGAATTCTCACCAACACTTTGACGGTGGCCATCAGCTGAGTAAGAAAGTGGTGTTGCAGGGTGGTGGAGGAGCAAGCCGCCTCTTATCTACAGCCACTCAGAACTGGCCTTGGTCGTGACAGAAACAACTTGGATTTTTTTTTTTTCCATGGTAGCATCTGACATGGGAAACCAGCCAGCCTTTCTTAGGGAGAGACCAGAAATTACAGGAGCTCATCGTTATTATCTTTTAATTAAAAGCCAGCAACCGCCTGGTATTTGGTAAATTCAGGCCCCCTCCCCACGGGTCTCCTAATGTGCTAAAATCTGGATTTAATGTGCTGGATTTATTTTCTATAAGACTGTGTGGCTGAACCTGCTGGATGGAAAGGGCTTTGTTGGGGCTTTAAGAAGCAGCTCATTAGTGGGATAAATCTGCTGAGTGTGGGAGGAGACCACGCACGCAGCTGCCCAGGCCTGCCAGCATGGGCAGGGCTGCTGGCTGGGGTCTCCCGGAGGGACCCACATAGGGAGACCACCTTCCACAGGGGAAGGACACTAGGAAAAGGCAGGTGTTGGGTGCCAATGTAGTGTCTGTGTGAGGCCACTAGCGACTGACAGAAGAGTCTGTGAGGCTTTATCTCCAACAAACTGCCAAAGAGTCAGAAGTGGAGCTGTGGCCCAGGTGGTAGAGCACCAGCCTTGAGCTGGAAAAAGGTCTGGGACAGCACCCTGGCCCTGAGTTCAAGCCTCAGTATTGGTCCACCACACGCTATACACACACCCAGAGTGAATTAGGGAAGAGGGAAGGGGCGGAATTGCGTGAGGCACTATGGTCAGGAGTAGAGGCAGAGAAGTGGCTGGAGGTTGTGTGAATGAAAGGTAGATGGCTATCCACGAAGTTTAGGAAGGTTCGCATCATGGCCAAATGGGACCGGCAGAAATATGTTGGGCTGTTACCGACTGGGTTCCGGGGTCCTGAGGAGCGGGTGGCAGTGACGGACCCTTCTTTGCAGCATGGACAGCCCGTGACTCTGCATGCGTCCTGGGCCGCTGCGGAGGCCAGCGGTGCCTCTGTCCGGGATCCTGCCTCTCTCTGGGTTTTGCTCTTCTCCCACCTTCTCCGCCCACTCCTCACACAGGAGAAGGGGCAGCTCTGGCCTCTTCCCTCCCAGCCTCCCTGAGGCGGGCGCAGTGGATGGATGAGCCCTATGGTCTTCCTTCCTAATGTGTTTGCTTGACTCTAGGCTGTGGTAAGGGCAGCCATGGAGGCGTGGCGGTGACTCTGCCATATTTCAATCTAACCTTCCCAGGAGATAGCCCATAAAAACCAGTGCACGAGACCCGAGGAGGCTGTCAGTAGTCCTGCCCACAGCCTCTGTCCTGCTGGCCCGCGGGCCATGGGGGCCTGGGTCACGGTGCGGAGGTGGCCGTGCCGTGCTGTCTGCCCATCGGTCTCATCCCTCCACTCCCAGGAGACCTGGCTTTGGGCCAGCTGGGATTCGGAGGGCCGAGCCCAGCCAGCAGCTTCTTGTTTATGCATTAGGTGTGAGAAGGCTCCTGATTGGCCGGTGAAGCGGTAGCTCCCGCCAGGCCCAGGCCCAGCCGAAAGGAAGAGCAGCTCATGCCCACACAGCAGGCCTCGGCTGCCCTTTCACTCCCAGGCTGATCGGCGTGGGGAGGCTCAGGAGGTGGCCTGCCCTGGTGGTCCTGCCAGGCCGCTCACCTTTCCCCATCTTCTCCCAGACTGGTCTGGGGCGGAGGCTGCTGCCGGACACCCACCGTTGGTCTCCTCTTCTCTCCAGATGCTCTCCCAGCTACCCATTCTGATCGGATACCTGAAGATGAGCGAGGAGGAGAGGCAGCGGCCTGCTCGTGGCCCCAAGGCCCTTCCCACTTGTCAGGAAAGCAGTGAGTGGCACACAGGACACGGACAGGTTCCTCTCACCTGTCACTGTGAGAGGCCTTGGGGCTGCGCCCGCTGTCATGGTTATAGATGCCTTGTCTGCGGGGACCGGCAGCCATGCTGAGCCATTTGTCTTGAGGGCAGCAAGAGCTGCTTTGCCTTGGATTTGATGCGCCCGCATCAGGGTTGTTTATTCGGCCCCTTCCCGCTCCGTCCAGGTCATCTTTCCGACTGTTTATTTATAAGCTCACTCTCGGCCACTGGCGAGCAGTTCTCACTGAAATGCGTTTTCAGGCCAGCTTCGGTTTCCATGCCAGCACACAGAGCTTGCATTGAAGTCGGGTTGGGAAGAGCAGGTGCAGGTGAAGGTTAAACCCCAGAGAAGATGGGGTAACCTGGGAAGGGGCCAGCCCTCGCTGCCCCCGGTCTCTGTCTGTACAGGTGGTGGCATCCGTGTGTGCCTTCATCCGCCATGCCTCTCCATGTTCAACTCCTCAGTGGTCCTCAGAACACCTCCCCCCCATCTAACCACCTACCACCATCCTGTCTTCTCCCCTCTCCCGCCGTGCTTCAATCACAGCTGGTGCACACCCGCCCTCCAAAACACGAGCCAGACAGGCTAGTCCCCGTCCCCCCGAAAAGCAGACCCCACCCCCACTCACCCCAGCGGACTACATGTAGGGAGGGTGGATTTTTTGCTTTCCGATCGGCTGGCCACGTGGGTCCGTGTGTTCCTCGTGGGTTGCTCCCCGAGTCTAGGCCTCGGGCTCTTGGGAGTCTCACAGGAAGCATCTGTGTGGGGAATGGGCCTAGCTCTCCGAGTCTCACGCCCACTCTCGTGGACTCCCAGGAGGAGCCCTTTGGTCATTAACTGTGCTCCACAGGATCATGCCTGTGGCAGTCCATCCCCTTGTGCCGGGTGCGTGGCGGTCGCACCCCATGTCCACACGTGGCCGCATGTGTAGTCAGCGTGGTGGGAGGCTCTCGGCGTCCCCTGGGCCGTGCTTCCTGCACCCAGCTCCATCAGTGGCTCTGGGCATCGACTCCCCAGCCCCTCCTCTTGGGAGCTAACCAGCTCCCCCGCCCCCAGAAGGCCCCTACTTCGACACACTCGGACACCTGCTGCAGTGGCCTGGCCCCGGCTCTCAGTACGGCCTTGGGCAGGCGCTGGCCTGTTCTTTGGAGCCTGATTGAGGACAGCACCCAGCGCTCCGCTGACGGTCCCCAGAGCCTGCGGCTCCGTCAGCGCATCCTGGCCCACGCCTCAGAGCCGGCCTCCTTCCTCAGCCTCTGCTCTCTTCTCCACCAAGGGACTCTCCAGCCTGGCATCTTCTTGCTGACTTGTTGGGGGCAAGAAAATAATGCCCCCTGCTGTTCCAGCATGCTCCTGAGGGGCTGCCCCTGCCCCGCCACCCCAGGCCTGGCCTCACGGCTGCGGACCACTTGTTTACCGTTTCCAGTGTCTGCCGGCCAGGTGATAGGAGGGCCTGGCTGAGACAATCTGAATTAATTTTGCAAGTAAAATTTCATCAGACGACCTATCAAGCACATCAGTAAATCAAGACATATTCCATCTCGTGTGTGCCTGAGCCTATCCATCACGCGAGTCAGCCCTGAGATGCCAGCCAGGCGTGGCCACAGCGGAGCTGCATTCTCCACCAAAGGTGCACGGGGACTCGGGTGAGGGAGAGGCCGGCTCTGCTCTTTAGCTGGGAATAATGTTAAGAAAGCATCAGGCATAGGGCTTAGAGTCAGTTAATGGACTTGGGGCATAATCTCCTCTTAGCTGTCCATCTCTGAGAAGGTGATTTTAGCCTTGAGCCTCAGTTTACTTATGTTAAGAAGGGCTGCTAGCCAGGCACCAGTGGCTCACCTCTGTAACCCTGGCTTGATCTGAAGATCTGGAGTAGAAAAGGCCTCAACTCTCCATTTAGAATTAGCCAGCAAAAAGCTGGACTGGAGATGTGGTTCAAGTGGTTGAGCACCAGCTGTGAGTGAAAAATCTGAGCAGGAGCTGGAGTTCAAGCCCTGATACTGGCATAATAAAAGGGCTTCTGTGAGGTTACACGGGACAGACCTCGGTGAAATGCATCTTAGCAGATGCCCTATGAACATCATTTCCTTTCCCCAAGTGACACAAGCCAGCTCTCTACGCTGTGTTTCCTTCAGTCATTATGAGGAGCAGGTATTGGTGTGAACCACAAACGCTAGACCTCGGCAAGCCAGTGGGTTGTTCTATAACAGTGGCCCTTGCAGGTATTTAGTTGATCGAGGGGGCTCAAGGGACACTCTGGGCCGAGCTAGAGAAGGGGCAGAGGTATTCAGCTGCAGACAGGGTATGCCTTCCCCAGCTTGGCCTCTCTGGTGTCTTCCTCTGTCTTGCTCAGTGAGTATTTGGCTTTTTAGAAACGTCTGAGATCCTCTTTTTTTAAAATTATCTGAGTTTATTCTCCCTGTTCTCCTCACCACTGGCCAGAGCCATATACGACCAGGAAAAGGAGATAGAGAAACTTTTGCTCTTACCAACCCGGGCTGCGTTTAACTGTTCAGAGGAGACCTTCTAGAAAGGTCAGTGTGTGTGTGTGTGTGTGTGTGTGTGTGTGTGTGTGTGTGTGTGTGTGTGTGTGTGTGTGTGTGTGTGTGTGTGTGTGTGTGTGTGTGTGTGTGTGTGTGTGTGTGTGTGTCTATTGTGGGATAACAAAGGCCCCCTAGGCTGGGGTGGTCAAGATTCTTTCCTATGTTGGGCCTCTTGGTTGCTGAGGAAGGAAGGTCCTCTGGCCCAGAGCTTTCTGGAGGAGGCCAGCCTCTCCCACTTCCTGGTCTTTCGTGGCACTGTGGAACTCCCCAGCCCCCCACCCCGTTTCGTGTGCTCGCCTCTGCCAGGCACTAAGCAGACGTCTACCCTGCCACAGGGATGTGCCGTGCCCACCAGCCGAGGGGGTGGATTTACACACCGAGGCCAGATGTCGTCCGTAGCCTCTTCTGTCTTGAAGCCCAAGAACTTAAATAAAACCCATGTTGTGGCCACTTTAATGAAATAGTTGCATGCAAATAGACATGAGAAAAGTCTGACCGCTGTGCACGCTTTCGTAAGCAGCATGCCCAGAACACGATTTGATCATCTTTTCATTACTCACGGTCATTAATGTGAACATCAGTTGGCCCCGTCATCTCCCAGGGGTGGGTAGCATCGTCTCTTCCTCACACTGACTTTCCTGAGACACCGGAACTCTTCCTCTCCTCTCCTCTCTTATTTTGTCTTGTTCCTTTGCCAGGGAGCCTGCTCTTCTGTCTTCTGGTCTGAGCAGGTATAACTGGACTCGGCTCTATGCCAGCTCGAGGGGAGACAGGCTGAGAGCGGGTCTCCCCTGTTTGTTCTGAGCTCTCTCTCCTGCTTTATCTGGGGAGAGAGCTGAACCCCAACGTTGGTACATGACTGCTTTTCGTGCAATATAGTTTCGCATAGATACCCAGTTTTCTGAACAGATCTTTAAGATTATGGTAGACCAGGGACCACACCTCATATTTGCCTTGCAGCAGGTGTACACAGCGAACGTATCAACAAATCCACTTCACAACGAGATGTGGAATGAACTAGAATACAGCATATTTGTACCACTGGAAAGAGCGTTTCCACCATGACAAAGTAAGAGACAGGTTGATTGTTAATGTTGGTCAATTTGGAGTTCTAATTTCAACCCCATTCACTGGTTGGCTGATCACAGATATTGCTGTGCCTCGGTTTCCTCATCTACAACACATAATAGCTGTAGGGTTACTTTACAGGGCTGTGAGCAGTACGTGAAATATTGGTTGTCACAACTGCTTAGCAGAGCTGGGTGCTGGTGGCTCATGACTGTAATCCTGGCTACTCAAGAGGTTGATGTCTGAGGATCATGGTTCAAAGCTAGCTAGGGCAGACGAAACCAAGTCATATCTCCACTTTACCAGCAAAAAGTTGGATGGAATTTGAGGTGTGACTGAAGTGGTAGCATGTTAATTGTGATTGATAAAGGTGAGCAAGGGTGTGGGCCCTAAGTTCAAGCCCTAGCATTGGTGCATTCTCTCTGTCTCTCTATCTCTCTTACACATATTTCTTAGCACAATAAGCATACAGTGCTGTCAATAATAGCAATGGGAAAGCATAAATGTTTGATTTAAGGAAGCCTGGCAGAGATGGTGAACTCTGGGGTGGGGGAGGCCCAGGATTTCATTCCCTCCAGCCTTCCTTCCAGGCTGCTGGAAGATCTTGAGTTGACTTCAGCCCTAGATGGATATTAATGTGGAAATGTTAAGGCTGGTGATTTCCACAGCCCTTGAGTAATAGACATTTGGAAAATTAAATATTTCTGTCAAGTGTGCCATAAATCTTGGCTGTTTAGGAAGGTGAGAAATTAAAATGACAAAAACGCCTGGGAGGGAGGGAGCCATCCTGGCCCCTGTGGGTGGTCTCGGGTGGGTGGGGTCGTGGGGGGAGCAGGGATAGGCCTGGCTGAGGGGGCAGCCAGGCCACGTTGGGGGCTGTAGGCCATGACTGTAGCAGACCTTGAAGTGCAGCCAGTTCTTCTGTTTTGGAGTTAGGAATGCTGGGGATCCAACCCAGAGCCTAACGGGCGTGTGTGGGTGAGCTGGGGCCCCAGCTGCTTTTGGTGGAAGTTCTCCTTTTGCATCTAGACCACCTTGCCGGGCTTCAAGTCCCTCTCAAAGGCCCCCTCCCCCCCCAGCCACTCCAGGTCAGTGGAAGCACTGCAGCATCTGAGGTTCCTTCTAGTTCTTTCCGATGCCAGGGGACCACCTGAGCCTGGGGTGTGGGAGACTCTTTTGGGGCTTCCCAAAGCTCTACGTGGGCGTCCTCTGCTCCAGAAAGCCTCCCACAGTACAGACAGACAGACAAACGTGTGTCCCTGGGGTCAGGAAACAGCAAAGAGAAAGACACGATTCTCTCTTCCGGGAGAACATGACTATGTATCTCCTTCCTGTCCTCCAGCAAGCTCAGGATGTTCCAGGGCCGTGCTCATACCCCCAGCCCGCTCCGCTCCTCTCCCACCTCTCCTCCCCCTCCACACCTGTGCTCATCAGGATGTGACTCGGTCTCCTCCCACTCTGTGCATGCGATGATGGGCGTGTCACTAGGTCATTGCCTCTGACTCACTTTAAAGGGCCACAAATGAACACAGACATACCAGGGGTGAAGGATCTCAGAGCCATGCCATTCTCTTCCATCACTCAGTTACTCAACCATTATGAGTAATGGTGATTAGAATGTGCCACATTTTCTTGATACCAAGGAGATAGAAGTAATAAAAGGCCAGTTCCCTCACCATATGCCAGGGTACCAGGCATATGAGCATGTTAGAATTTCTTTTCATCTGACAGCCTAAGATATTATGGTGATCCATTGAAATAAGGAAATTGATTCTGAGAAATGAGTGGCATTCCATATGGAAGATCTGAGGTTCAAACCCACTCTTGCCCAGCCCTAAGCCAAGACTGCTAGTCCTTTGCCAGCAGAGCCGGATGGAGGAGTCAGCGGGGACCTGGCTGAGGAGCCCAAGCATCTAGAGGGGAGCAGGAGCATCTTTAGGAAGGCTAGGGTTTAGAAATGGTTCATCCCTTGAAGGTTTAGGTGCAGACAGCTTGGTGCACAGGGCAATTGTATTGGAAGATGGTATGCCTTTAAGAAGCAGGGCCTCATGGGAGGTGACAGGGTCATGACAGCAAACCCCATGGCAGAGTCATCAAAGCAGGGGAGGCAGGAGGCGCTGTGTCTGGCCCTGTCCGCTCTGTTGCTTCTCTTTTACCATCTGATTTTTTTTCAGCACCCTCTGCTCAGTGCTTTCCACACTCGTGATGAGTGATGTCATTTGCAGGTTGCCACGTTCTGAAGTTAGCCCAAAGGCCTTCTCCAGAGACTCAGCAGATGGAGTTATGTATCTTGGGCTTAAGCCTCTAAAAGCCAGGAGCTAAAATAAACCTGTCTGTCTGTACACATCACTGCCATCAGATATTCTATAACACCAACAACACAAAATAAAGGGGAAAAAGGGCTGGCTCAGTCTGGGGTGGGAGGCAGGAGGCAGGAAGCGGGAAGCAGAAAGGGCTTCCTGGGGAATACGAGGCCCCAGTTTCATTTGGGCATGCCCGGGCCAGCCAGAAGCAGAGTAGGGTCTGGGGTTTTGTGGGGCTGGAGAAGCATTGGCACATACAGTAGTGAGGTCTTAGGTTTGGGGCAAGGCATGCAGGCTGAAGCTAGGGAGGTGACCACGATCAGGTGACCGAGGGCCTAGTGTGTCAGACATAACACAGAAGGGACAGGCTGAGATTCCGTTGGCCGTGATGAAGCTGCTGGATGGATGATGGGAGTCAGAAAAGCCATCAGCCGCTGTAGACCTTGGAGAGCAGTGTGTGAGGCTGGAGCTATGGCCGGGAGTGGATTAGCGTGGGGGAGTTAGAAAGCAGAATCCAGGAGATGGTGACGTTGGACATGGAAGGTTTCAGATGGGGAGAAGGGAGGTCCCATCTTGGGGTGGGGGCCGCATGGAAAGACAGGCCCCAAATATGCATGGCCCGATGGCAGCGGGAGACTCCATGGGCCGCGTGGATGGAGCTGAAGTGTCAGCCATGCAGGCCAGTCATACCCAGCCGGCCTGGCTCCCAGGGGCTCTTCCTGCAGGCAGATCTGGGGAGGGCGCTCCTTCCTTGTCGCTGAATGCAATGTATGGACAGGCCTATTGTCAGACCCTTGTCTAGGGAGGCCTGGCAGGTGGGCACTGCCGTGGAGCATTCCTTTTAGGTTAACCACATACGGCTTTGGGGAAGACAGTTGCCCCAGAGCCCCCAGCTTAACTTCAGGCTTGCTTCAGGACGGGCGCCCTGGGTTCCTGGAGTGCGTGCATGTGCCTGTGTGTGTGTATGTGTGCATGCACACGCCTGTGGAGGACGTGCGCCCAGCTTGTCCAGGCACTACGGGACAACTCCTGGGGTCTGCATGAACCTTGTGCTCGGGGACAGGCTTCTAAAAGGAGTCCAGGGGATGGCCGGATTCTGGTGTTCCTGGGAAGAGACGGCAGACCGCCCCTCCAGCTTTCTGGAGTCAGATGGAGCTTTTGAGAGCTGAGGGCCCAAAGCAGAGTCGGACGCGGCCCTCCTTCGAGGCTCCGGGGAGGGGCTCCCGCCAGCCGTCGTGGGGCTGTGTGCGGGCAGCTTCCTGAAGCCGGGGTTGGGGCGCGGAGGCCTCTGGCGGGCGGGCGGGGGTGGGGCCCGGGTTGGGCCCTGGAGCCCCGGGCGGGCCCGGCCTGGCCCACACGCGCCGAGCGCTGCGCCCCGTTCCTCGGCTTCCCCTGGCACCTCGCCGCGCCCGGCGCCGGGCTGAATCCGGCTCCTTGTTCCGGGGAAAATGCGCCCATTGAGGCCGGAGCCCGGCTCCGCCTTTTATTGCTGGCGGCGCCCGGGCTTCCATTTGTGAACTTAGCGGCGTGCGCGCCCGCCCGGGAGGGGCCAGGAACCCGGGCCGGGCCGGGCGACGGCCGCCGAATGCTAATCAGGGGTCGGGCCCCGCTTCGCCCCTGCCGCCCCCCTCACCGGGCCTCGGCCTCGCCCCTGCCGCCCGCCGCGCGCCCGGTCCGCCGGGCATGGGGTGAAGCGCGCGGCGGGGACGGGTCTTAGGACCGGGGACGACGCCGGGGAGGCCCCGTCCTCCTCGCCAGGACCCGGCGCTGCCTCTCCCGGGGCGCCCCGGCGCCCGTGGCTGGGCTCCCCGCAGCCCTGGTGATCGGCGCCGGCCGAGGCCGTGGCCGGGCCCCGCGCGCGGAGCAGCGGCCGCCGGGCTGGGCTGCGCCCCACGTTAGTAAGGGCGCCGCCGCCGGAGCAGGTCGCTGCCGGACCGACGACCCCGGCGGACGCGGCGCGCGGGCCTCCCGGAAGCGGGGTGCTCGGACCCCGCCGCCGGGGGCTTGGCGCGGGGGAAGCGCTCCCCCCCTGCCGCCGCGGTCCGCACGCCGGACCCTCGGCTGGTGAGTCTGGGCCCGGGGCGGCCTCCCGCGGGAACCCCAGCCGGCAGCCGCCCCGCCCCTCCCGCGGTCAGCGGCCGGGGCGCACGAGGGTTCCCCCCGCGGAAGCCGAGGGGAAGGGCGGCCGGCGCGCGGGGCGCGTCCTGGACGGGTCACAGCCCGGGGCTCGTTGGGAGACCTCCCCGCCCGGGCACGTTCACGGGGCCGGGGGCCCGGGGTGCCGCCCGGACAGGCAGCAGCAGCGCCCGGCCCTAACGAGGCCCGGCGGAAAGGCAGGACCGGACTCCAGCCCGCCTGGCTCGCCTCCTCCTCCGCCGCCCTCTTCGTGCGGTTCAGAGGGAACACCTGGCCACTCGAGGAAACGGGAAACTTAGGTGGTAGTTGTCCGAAAAGCAAAGGGAGTGCGGGAGAGGCGGGGAGTGTGGCCCAGCCCGGGATCTGGTCCCGGGCCATGTCTGTGGCCCTGGCCGCAGAGGTGCGTACTTCTTCCTGTGCCGAGGACTGGGCCGGGCCACAGAGGTTCAGTCTTCAATCAAGGCCTGCGAATGGCAGCCCCGATTGCAGTTTGGCTCTTGAGACTCTGAAGCCCATTCTTTGCCCATTATCCTAAGCTTCAGGTTTATTTTATTGCACAAATGAAAAGGCAAAAAAAAAATGTATTTGTAGAAGGCGTTTGGTGAGCAGCTGTAGCTCTTAAGCCGGAAGGGATTGCCAGGGATCTTCTGATCTAGGAAGATAGGCTCTACACTGCGAGATAGCGGAAGTAGCTGAGGCCCACAGCGGCCTGCCTAGAGTGGTCCCCCAGGAAATCACGCAGAAAGGAGACTGGACCTCAGATCCCTTCCTACTTAGGTTGGCGATGTCTCAGGGGTATCGGGGTGTCATGAAGGAAGGAGGAGACCCACTTGAAAGGGACACAGCAAGGCAATGTTTGCTTCATTCTACTACGAAAACAAGCAAGTGCCTTGGGGAGGCAGCCTCCCCAGGTTTTAACCCTAATGCATTTCTGCTCTGGTTCTGTTGGTCAGACCTGAGGTTCAAGGTCTTGTGTGATTGGTTGGTTTGAAAGGGGCTGAAAGTTTATCTGGGCAATCAGCCCAAACCAGGTACACCTAGCCAAGGCAGGAACTTGTCAGAAAAACAATTCTTACTCAGCTGGTGCTTTAGCACCGTGAGCTGCCCCTCCAGCCCCTAGAAAAACAATTCTTACAACAGGACTCGCATTAACAAAAACAGCTTCTTGTAAGGTGGCGCCTACCCTTAAAATGCTTATGTCAAGCCATCACTTGGATGGAAGAGAGTCTAATTCCTACATTGAGAGGTCAGGTAAGTCCATGCTGGTCTTTTAAAGCAAGGTAATTTATGGTGATTGCAAGCTAATTTATGAGTAAATCATGTCAGCTTGTGATTTCATGCCTTCAGGGTTGGTGCCAGGACGGTGCTTTGATTGTGTCACAAACTAATCTTCCCTTTTTATTGTGCTGGTACCAGGGCTTGAACCCAGGGCCTTGAGTTCTTGTTTTGTTTCTTGCTCGTGGCTGATGCTCTACTAGTTGAGCCACGTCTCTAGTCCAGCCTTTTGATGGTTAATTGTAGATGAAATCTTGTGGACTTTTCTACCTGGGCTGGCTCACCTTCCTGCCAAGGATCAGGTGAGA
This sequence comes from Dipodomys merriami, assembly GCF_024711535.1. NCBI lineage: Eukaryota > Metazoa > Chordata > Mammalia > Rodentia > Heteromyidae > Dipodomys > Dipodomys merriami. The sequence goes on along the minus strand of NW_027202305.1, from coordinate 4,461,877 downwards.
GCTAGACCCTCCATGGGTTTCTCTTCTCTCCTAGGAGTGATTCACACGTCCCTGTTCCCAGCATGGGGAGGAAATGAGCAAAGCACTTCTGTTAAAAAAAGACAAAACTGTGTAACACAACCCCAGGCTCCAGTTGAGGTTTGCAAAGTAGAAAACAAAACAGAACCATTTTCCAGGTACTTTTATGTTATTGCCTCTCTAATGTGCCCCAAAATATTTTCCAAGTGATTCATCTACAATCCAATAAGAGCAACGGCTGCTGCCTTTCGGATGGAAGGAGCCGGGGAGGGAAGTAACACAGGTGCTCAGAGCCATTTGCCGGGGGCAGGCACTGAGGTTAGTGCCGAGGGCGTCTGCAGTGTCGGGTGGGGCAGCTGGCACCACCACCACCAGAATGGAGCAGCTGGGCTGTACCTGTGCTTCACAGAGAGGGCCGGAAATGGTGAGCAGGGCCCAGGCTTTCCTCCCTCTGCCTCGGTCTCCTGCCACTCAAAGAACTCTTTGTAGGCCTCTAATTTTAAATGTGATCACTACCAATAATAACAGCAGGAGTTATTAAATATAACACATACATATAAAATCTGAGGGGCTTTCCAGTTGGACAGCTGCCTTCTCTGTCTCTCTCTCTCTCTCTCTTTCTCTCTTTTTCCCTCTCTCTCTCCCACCTCCTGGGATTGGAACCCACACCATGATCCCTACGTTTCTTTTTGTTTGCGGGTACTAGACTTGAACTCAGGGAAGGACTCCTGCTCTTGGCTTTTCTACTCACAACAGGCACCCTACCAACTTGTTCTTGGTTTTGGCTGGTTAATTAGAAATGGAGTCTAACAGATTTGTCTCCCCTGGTTGGCTTTTAACTATGATCCTCAGATCTCAGTCTCCTGAGTGGTTAGGATTATATGTATGAGCCCCCCCCCCCCCCCCGGCATCCAGCTCTACCGTTTCTTCTTGTTGTTCAGGTTGAGGATGGGCCAGGGCCTTGTCTCTCCCTTGGCCCTCACCTTCCCATTTGTTTCAGTATGTGGGGATCTCCCTGTGAATGCTGGGGGGTTTTCCCAGAGTTTTGACTTTGAAGAAGGAAAGGATGGCTTCCTGGAAGGGAAATGACAGCCAGTGGAGGTTGCAAGGAAGAATCAGGAGTGGCAAGAAGGACCACGGGGCAGGGAGAAGATCTGGGCCTCGGTTGTGCATCCGGACCTGGGGGGGGCGTGCATCCAGACTTGGACCTGGGGTACTGGACATGGAGCGCAGTGCTCCTCCCCCCCGGTGTTTCTCTTTCAACATTCGGATCTCATTAGTTCTGCTTCTTGGGGCTGAGGCCAGGGCGCCATTTCCATAGCAAAGCCTCACATGAAAGGGGCTGGCTGCTCCTGGGACTGCCCTGTTGGTGGCAGCCATAATGATTAAGGGGCCCCAGGGTGAGATGAAGCCTGGGCCAAGGGTCAAGGTAGCAGAACTGCGCCGGCCTCACCAGAGGGGACGCTCCTCCTCCCAGCCCGGGCGGGCCGGGGCTCAAAGATGGTTATAGCTTGTTTCTAAGTGAACGTATTGAAAGTTTTGTTATAGAACAATCCTCTCATCTTAGAAGCCATGGCTTCCAAGAGCTTTTATCTGACAATTATTTTCATAATACATGCATGTTGTGATGTACATATTACATATATATTTATAGGTGTATATGGAACACACACTTCTTTTTTGACAATGCTGAGGTTTGAACTCAACCCAGGAGGGTTCTCCACTATCAGAGTCATGCCTCCAGCCCTTTCTGCTTTGGTTACATTTAAGGAAGGGTCTTACTGTTTACCCAATCTGACCAGGATTGAGATCCTTCTACTCGTATTCCCCCGATAGCTGGGATGATAAGCAGATATCACCATGCCCAGACTTTTCTGTTGAGATGGACTTTCGTTCTTGGCAGGGGTTAGGATTGTACCATGAATTTGGGGGAGACGTGGACTTGCAGTCCCTTAGTACTCTGATAGGTAAAGGTGGCCAGGGTGCTGCCACCTGCCCCCCTCCCCAAAGCACCCCAATCTCTGACTTGCTTGGTGTCGTCTTTCTCCCTTTTTAGTCACTTCCTAAAGCATTGTCTCTCTGGAGAAGTTTTCCAGGCAGAGGAAGCAAGATGGCGGTGCCTGCCAGAAGTCATGCATCAATAAGACACAGGCGGTTCTCAAGCCCTGTTTGAGCCATTTGTGTCCATTGTTCTTACCCTGTTGCTAGCTGCTGAAAGGACCAGCACTGACGGGTTTGTGCCTCTCAGCTCCTCAGTTCTCTGCTCAGAAAGGCCATTAAGTGTCCTGCAAGAAGATGGGAAAGCAGGAGGTCTCACTAACCCATAAATAAGACGATCAGGCCAGAAGCCAATGGACTGTACACTCATTCATTCACTCACTTACTCACTCCATCTTTTATTGCTCTAATAAAGTTCTTGGCTTTGGTGTTACAAAATCCCAATGTCTTTCAGTTTGAGGTGTTTCAAGTCGACTTACAGCAAAGTGACCTCGGTGGCTTGGAATTGCCCCAAGGCCTGTGAACCAGGTTGGCTTTGCCAATCCTGGGAGGTATCCTGGTGCTCTGCTGTGTGAGTCGGAGGACAGGTGGTATGTGCAGGTGAGTGAGAGGCCCCGTAGAATGTTTGTTGTTGACGATGGCAATGCTTGATCAATAAAGCTAATCCTGCCTTTGTCATCAGGATATCAATCTTCAGTCACGAGGATGAGAATTTCTCCTTGAACATGCTGTTAAGGGTGCTCAATCAGATGCTGTGAGTTTGAAAGAGCTGGGGCCTGAGGAAAAACAGAGAAGTAACCTACTAACAAGTACTCTATTAATGCCCAGGCCCTGCCCCACCTTGGGGCCCACACTAGCTCACATCTTGTCTTCTTGGCTTTCGGGAGGAGGCAGAGGCCATGAAACAGGGCTGAAGAGTCAGGATTGGAGCACTGGGACCCAGGTCCTGTGTGTGTGCACACGTGTGCATGTGTGTGCACACACATGTGCACCCATGTGCGCCCGCATGCACAAGTGCTGGTCCTGGGGCTTGAACTCATGGCTTGGGCTTAGCCTTTTTTCTCAAGGCTAGAGCTCTACCTCTTGAGTCACAGCTCTACTTCTTGCTTTGTGCTGGCTAATTGGAGGTAAGTGTCTCATGGCCTTTCCCCCTCCAGGATGGCTTTGAACCTGTATCCTCAGATCTCAGCCTCCTGAGTTGCTAGGATTGCAGGTGTGAGCTACGGGCACCCAGCTGTCCACTCCTTTGAGGCCTGGCTGGAACCGGGCTACAGCAAGGCAATGGCAGGTGGGGCTCCTGCTTGACTGCTCCCCTGGGTGCCACTGGGACCCAAGACGATCCTCAGCAAATGCCCAGGGCCGGCACTCAGGCCTGGGCTGAGAGACATGAAAGGGAGTGGTTGGTTGTGTATCTTCTCCAACTTTATTGTCATATGAAGCATGCTCAGTCAGTGCCTTTGAAGAGTGTAGGCACACATTTATGTCGTATCACCTGGTCTCCGTGGACACCCTCAATGCCTGGCCCACAGGGATGGAGCCCTTTGCCCTGTGTCATTCCCCCCTCTCCCCATTCCCCCCCCCCCCCCGCAGGGCCTGCTGAACAGGGTGGCCCCGAACCAAGCATCTCTGTTTAATGAACGAGTGTTCATTGAGCATTGGAGAGCCCACGTCTATACTGTGTGAGGGAGATGGGGTCCCTTGCCATTGGGAGCATGTGACATCGAGGCATGGGGGACCCCTTTATTGACTTTCTCCTGCAGTCCTGTGCTGCTTTGCCCTCGAGGAGGCTGGTGACCGCACTCCTCAGCCTGCTGGGCTGTGGGGAGGGTGCCAGGCCCACACCGGCTGGGGACCCAGAGGCACGCTGGCAAGTTGTGAGATGTGCAGGTTTTCTGCTCAGCCTGGGGCGGGCCGACCGTGCCACAGTGTGACTATCTTTCCATTTATCATCCTAGCCTCTGCTCCCTCTCCCTGCCCGGCTACTGCCTGCTACCTGATTTAATTTTCACACTTACTCAGACGTTCCTTGTGTTCCTTGTCTGCATCGTTTAACTTCTTGTCCGGTGAACCTAGGAATGCCCCTACCCTCCTCCAAACCCTTCTCCCTGCCTGGACCACTTGTGCAGGAAACCCAAAAGGTTTTCTTTCCGTGCACATCTGGCCAGGTGTGGCCGCATTGGAGAGGGTGTGCTTGCGTAGGGGTGTGTGCCTGACACACCTCCCCACGCACAACCAGAGACACAGACTCCTGCCTTTGCCTCATTCTCTGCCTGTCTCCCTCCACAATCTCCCTGACTTCATCTTGGCAGTGTTGGGTGGGACTGAAGCCTTCATCTGCAGCCTCCTCCCTTACCTCGTGCATATGACCCCAGCAGCAGAGAGTCCCCTGGGTTTATAAGAGGCCCTAAGGAGCGCCAGACTCCCAGCCACCCTGATAGCACCCTGCTGCAGCTGGGACATGCAACTTATTTTCTGGGAGGTGCCCACAGGAAAACAAAGTCTGAATGGCCATAATTTACTGGGCTCCTGGGTAAATTTGTATTTCATTCTGATTATTGAATGTGTCGCCTAATTGCAGCTATAAAAAGGAATAGTCCATCTTCTCCATGCAAGCCCGGTGCTGGCTGATTGTTGTTTAATTAGTTGATTCCAGTGGTCTAGGGGTGAGTTTGGAATTTACAATTACAGCTCCTATTATTTCAGGGAGATTGCTGAATTAATTAGTGGGACAATAGGATTTCTCATTGTTGACGTCTTAAGAATCCACAGTAATAACTTCAACACAGTTGCCATAATGCAAGTTGGTGAGAGATTTGTCTCTTCTGCTTGGGTGAGGCTGAACTTGAGAAGAACTTGGGTGGGTGTGGCCGGAGCGGCTTCTCTCCAAGGATGAGGCCTTGGAGTAGCTACAGGGCGTGGAAGAAGTGGGCTGGGAATCTACGCTCAGGCGAAGGTTGATGTCATGCGGAGCCCCCTGGGAACTAGATAGCTTCTGGTGTTTGTGTCCCTCGGTTCCCTTTGCGCCCCCCAGCCTGGGTGAGGCCAGGGACAGGCTGGCTGCTGTTTGGTTCTGGGTGGCCCCCTAGCCTTCTGGGGAGGAGCTTGCTTGAGTGGGGAGAAGAGCTGCGAAGATTCAGCGCCCATGCCTCTCCGTGTGTCCTCTCCCCACCGCTTCCCCTCCCCTTTCTCAGACTCCCCAGTAACCTCTTCTACTCCAGATATAAAAGAGAAATATCGCACTTGAACTCCAGCCAGGGAGGTGATAATGAGAATATAGGAGAAACTGTTTATCCAGGTGGTTAATATTTGAGTAATCCTGAAGGTCATGTGGCATCTTTCTTTCAAAGAATGATTTCTCCCCTGGCTTCCAGGTCTGTGAAGCCGGGCAGGGCGCGGGGCTGTGGCCTGGTATCTGCTGTCACCTGGTGGTAGGACAGGTGGGTGGCCGAGGGTTAGATAGCCTGGGCCAAGAGAGAGGATACAGCTGGTCCTGGGGCAAGCACAGAACGGGATGACAGATAACACAGACACGGTCTCGAGGGGTCCCACCTTCCCCTCCTCCTCCTCGCCCCTCACCCCGATTGTCCAGGGCCAGGTGTTCTTCAGGGGGAAGGGGGGATACAGAGCTTCTTGGAAGACAGATCATTTAAGATTTAATGAGACATTTTCTGCCAGACAGGGGGGTTGTAAAATGCAGCTAATTTAGAGCACTAGGGGACCACAGAGTCATTTGCTTGTCTACCAGGAAAGGCCAGACATGAAATTATTGCTGGTCCCTGCCCTCCTGTCTCTGGCCCTCCCCGACTATACCACTGGGCTGTGGGGGAGCTGGATGCACCTGCTGGACCTGCGGCAGGCAGGGTCGGCTGGCTGAGTCTTCTTGAGGTGCCAGGATGCATGGGTAGATTGAGGCAGCAGCATGCAGCCCTGGGCAGGGCACAGACTCCCCAGCTGAGTTCAGACCTCATTCCATAACCTTGGTCCTTGTAGTTAGTCACCGGTCTTGATCTGCAAGGCCCTGTCTCCCGGCAGAGCAGACGAAGGAAGAGTTAGCAAAGGGAGGAGGCTGGAGGAATGTGTGCGTGCACGAGACAGAGGTGGGGATGCCCCGACAGATGGACAAAGGCAGGACACGGGGCAGTCATGGGGAGATGGGGACAGGGAGGAGAGGAAGAAGGCTGCCCCATCCCCAAGGCTGGGCTGGCATCTGTTGTATGTTACACCAGCACTAGCAGCAAGGCATGGGCCCTGGGCTGGGAGAGCAGGATCCACACGGGCAGCAGAGCAGGCTGAACTCTGTGCTCTGCTCCACCCCTGGGGTTGGATGGGAAGGTGAGGGTTGAGCTGCTCCAGCTTGCCATGGAAAGGCGTGGACTCTAGGAGTTTCTGTTGTGAATGCCGAACTGCCCTCTGAGGCCTCCTGTCCGCTCTCCAGGTGTACCATACAACTGCGTGAGATGATCACGCAGTCGGAGAGTAGGGGGCGGGGAGGGCAGGCTTGATTTGCATGCTGGATTCAGAATTGGGATCCTGTTCTAAAAATGAGAAGAGGAGACATCGGAGGAGTGAGGCGAGGAGTGACATGGTGTGACTTAGATCTGAAAAAAGGAATTTTGACAGCTTTTCAAGAATAAACCAGAGGGGAGGAAAAGCCCAGAAGTGCCGTGTCGTTGTGGGCTGGGTGAGAACCGGCGGTTGGCAGGCCCGGGGCGGCCCTGGGGGGCAGCAGACGATCGAGGGCATGATCGTGGTGGGCAGCGGTGACAATGCCCACAGACAGCAGGGCACACCGGCCTGGTGGAATGCCCTGACTTCCCATAAGCCCCTAAGTCCCGTAGCCACCAGGAACCTCACTGGATTGGTAGGAGACCAACCTTGCCTGCCAGTCAGCTGCCTCCGCCCTTGGCAGCCAGGGGTCATTTCCTGCCCCCATAGCCTTTCTTTTCCAGGATGTTCCTATACGTGGAATCAAGCGGGATGTAGCTGTTTGAGTCTGGCTTCTTCCAGTAGGCCCCATCCACATTGCCACCTGTGTCTCAGATGACCGATGGGAGGCAAAGACGGCTTTCTTCAGTCAGCAGTTGAATTATTTTCAATTCTTCAGCAATTTTTTTTCTTTTTGGTTGGTGGTGGTACTAGAATTTGAACTCAGAGCCTGATACTTGCTAAAAAAAGAATTGCTCCACCCCTTGAACCACACCTCCAGCCTTTTTTGCTTTAGTAATTTTGGGAGAGGGTCTTTGCATTTTTTTTAGAGTGGGCCTTGGAACCTGTCTTTGATCATCTTACATCTTCTGAGAAGATGGGATGACAGCGGTGAGCTAGCATGCCTAACCTTCAGTTCTTTGGCAGTTTTTATAGAGGCAACTGCATGTTAGAGTACAGGTTTTTAACCGATTGTAAGTTTTATTTTTCTGGGGAGAGAACTTAGGAGTGGATTGCTGGCTCACGTGGTAAGGGCGTGTTTCACTTTATGGGAAACAGGCAGTCATGTGTCCCAGTGGCTGAGATGTCTGCACCATGCTCACCACTCAGCTGCAAGAGCTCTGGTTGCTTTGCTTCTTCCCTAGCAGGTAATAGTACATCCTTTGTGGTAAACTAGAACAGTCACTTCCCCGTTTGAGTGGATATGTAGTGGTATATCATTGTGGTTTTAATTTACGTTCTCCACTGGCTAAAGATGAACCTTCTCATCTGTTTGTTTACAGTCCCTCTAATCTTTGGTGAAGTACCTACTCAAGTTCCTTCTACATTTCTGTACAGGTTGTTACTTTTTTTGCTACTGAATTTTGAGAATTCCTTATATATTGTCAATCCAAGATGTGATTTATTTTCTCCAACTCTGTGGCTTAATTGTTCTCGTTCCCTTGTTTTCTCTCTCCCCTTCATTTCCTCCCCACCTTTCCTCTTCTTAACTCGAAAGTCCAAGTAACGGAAAGATTAAAACATACAGAATTCTGTTATCCATCAGACTCCATCCCTTTATTGCCACTCAGAGGATATTTCTGGAAAGATGAGCTCTCCGAGAAGCTTATCCTGATGGTCCAGATTTTTTTTTTTTTTTTTTTTTTGTCGGTTGTGGGGCTTGAACTCTGGGCCTGGGCGCTGTCCCTCAACTCTTCAGCTCAAGGCGAGTGCTCTACTGCTTGAGCCACAGCGCCACTCCCGGTTTTCAAGTGGTTTATTGGAGATAAGTCTCATAGACTTTCCTGCCTGGGCTGGCTTTGAACAGCGATCCTCAGATCTCAGCCTCCTGAGTAGCTAGGATTATAGGTGTGAGTCACCGGCGCACGGCATGGTCCAGATTTTGTAGATTCTTTTTTCTTAATTGTAATAAAATACATCTAACATAAAACTGGTCTTCTTTGTCTAGTTCCTCAGTGGTAAGCACATTCATGATCCTGTGTGGTCAGAATCCAGAATTCTCTTGCTCTTGCGGAATGGCTGGTCATTCTGTTCCCATCAAGTTTGGTCACCCTTTCCTCCTCCTGCTGCTGTCCTTGGAGAAGCCATTCTGATTTCTCTCTCTGAGAATTTGACTTTTCCAGTGACTTCTTTGTTACTGGCTTGGCCCAATATCTTTATGGTTCATTGATGTTGTTCCAGCTGTCAGAATTCCTTTCGAGGGTGGGGAATATTCCGTTGTATATGTATTTAGCACATTTTGTTCATCATCAGACCCTGGCTTGCATCTCTTTGGACTTCCGTGATGCCGTGAACGTGTGAATGAAGGCCCACACTTTCAGTCCTGTTGCGTTCCATTCATGTTTCTTAACAGGACTTGTGAAGTGCAGAGTTCTTAATTTCAATAAAGCCTAAGTTTTCGATTTTTTTCTTTTATGGTTTGTGCTTTTGGTATTATGGCTGCGTATTTATTGCCCAATTCAAGGTCACTAATGTTCTCTCCTGGAGGTTTTATAACCCTCAGATTTTATACTGTGAATGATTTTATTTTTATATATGATGAGGGGTCTGGACTGAGGTTCCTTATTTTTTCTTTTTGCAAATGGATATCTAATTGTTTTAGTGCTATTTATTGAAAAGTCCTCTACTGAATTGCTTTTGCATTAGATGTTATTTTTACTTGAAAATATGTTTTTTCCAATATTAATTTCATTTATTTTCAATACATCTATATTGGTGAAAAACTCGAACTCAGGACCTTGTACTTGCTGGGCAGGTACTTGAGTCATGACACCAGACCGTTTTACTTTTGTTATTTTTTTCAGATAGAGTCTCATATTTCCCCCTGGGCTGGCCTGGACAATGATCCTCCTGTTTATGCTTTCTACATAACTGAGACAACAGAGAGACATGTTCTACCGTTCCTAACTTCCATTGATTGAGATGATGTTTCACACACCTTTTGCCCTGATCTGCCTTGAACTGGGATATTCTTCATCTTTGCCTCCATAGTCTCTAGTGTTACAGGCACAAGCCATCACACCTGGCTTAGGTAGGCTTTGCGGTCAACTTCACTAATGGATGGTGGATGTGAAGGAGAAGGAGGATCAGCAGCTGGTTGGGAGGATGAGCGAGTGTTGGGGAGATGTTGGCTTGGGAGCTGGAGTTCAGAGTTATCTTTTGAAGATGCCCATGTAGCCCCAAATCACCCACCAAGGATGCAGCTGTATGCATGCTGCTGTTCAAGCCACAGTCAGGGTTGCAGACACTCAGTGATGAGCATGCACACTGACAGTGTGTCACTGTCGCATGCAGAGGCAGAGCCGTGAGGGAGGCGTGCAGGACCTTTGAGGCCAGACTACTTGGGACCAGGAAGAGCCTTGGACAAGTCAGGCATGTGGCTGAATAGGAGCTCACCAGGAGAGAATCTGGGGACCAGTTTTTCTCTAAGGTCAAGACCACAGGAGGTAAAGGCTTGGGGGTGGGAAGTGCAAAAGACTTTGGACCGTCAGAGAGGCGCTGGGGTGGGAAGACAGGGTCTGAGGTGGGAGAGAACGTGGGGCCGGCTCAGGAGGGAACTTTATATTCCAGATGGAGTTGGAGAACGTGGTGAGGTTGGTGGGTGGGCTGTCAGGGCAAGCTTTCCTGGAGGAAGTGACCATCGCATCCTTTCTTCCTCCTGGACAGTTCATCAGGATCTGGGTGTGCGTCAGAGGGAATGGGAAGCAGGCCAGGAGGCTCTGGATCCAGTTCATGGCTGTGTGCTGGGTGTCTGAGTCGGGCAGCTCTTGTGGCACAGATGGAAGGCGTTCCAGTGACTGGTTTGGGGTGTGCGCTCACCTCTCGGGTCTCCCTTTCCTCTGACCCCACAGCGCAGCCCCTGGCTTTGACATGGAGAGTGTGTCTGCCTCAGAAATCCCCGATGAGATGGTTCTGCAGCTCCGAGAGATCTCTATGTTTTGGCCTTCTGTGCCTGATGAGTGCTTGAGACCAAGACTCCTGCCCTGCCCTCCCTTGTTGTAGGAACAGTAGGGCAGGGGCCAGGGCCGGGGGTGGGGCTGGGGCCAGGGCAGCCAGAGGGGGATCCAGACCAAGCGTTTAGTGGACTGGCGTGGGTCAGATCTGTCATCCATCGACCTAATCAGACTCCGTCTGCCCTGACAGGAATACAGATGTGAGGCTTCTTTCTCACTCCACTTGAAATTGCTTTGTAATAACAGTAGGAGTTAGAGAGGCATTTTTATTGATTAAACAATTGAGACGATTTGTCTTTACAAAACTGAAAATATAGAGGTGTCTCTTTCTCCCTATGCATTACACATGCTTATTTATTAGAAGCAACCGTCTCTGCTTGTAATCAAGCTGGTGTTTATGATGAGGCTGCTTCTCGATGCCAGGCCGGGGCAACATAAAAGAAGCCTAATGTAATAACATGGATGATCAGAGGTGAGAGGCCCCCGGAAGGCAGTCCTGGTCCCTGCTGGCAGGCATGGTGAGGGGGGAGTTGGAGGGAGCCTTGGAGCCATTTTGATAGGGAAATGATTCTTACAGAGTCACGTGGGTGGAAGAGTGTGTGCTCCATCCGATGGAAGGCTCAGGGTGGAATCCGAGCTCCTTGCTTCTGTCACTAGGGAGAAGTTACTAAAGACTCTGACATCCAAAATAGCGATAATGACACCTAATGAGATAGCATACATGAAGTGCCTGGCACAGGATCAGACAAATGGGGCTATTATTATCACTGTGAGCTCTGCAGAGAGGGGTTTTCGGGAGGGATGGGGTAGAGTAAGATGCTTGGACCTGTATCTTACATAGGGGACAAATTGGGGACTTTTAGGGATTGAGTTTTCAGGCCCAGTTCTTCATTCTAGACCATATATATATATATGTATATATATATATATACACACACACACACATACATATATACATATACATATACATATGTATATATATATATATATATGTAGCTGGAGGCTAAGGCAACAGACAACTGGTCTACCTGGACACATGGTACTCAGCTCAGGTGCAGGGAAGACTGGGTAGGTAGTACTCAGCTCAGGTGCCAGGAGGCATGAAGTGCAGCCAGGCACCAGGAGCTGCCTTTCCCATTGCGTGGGGGATGGAGACCTTGTTGGACAGAGAATGCTGCACTGGAGGGGCCAGAATGGAAACCACTGTCTTTCAGTTGGCTGCCAGATTTGCCAGACAATATTCATGAATTCCATTCATGGCCCCAGACTGGACTGTGGACCAAACAGAGGGGTGGTGAGGGTAGGCATGTACACCTGAGCGTGACAGGAATAACACTGGTTCAGGTTGCTGGCCTCTACTGCTGTGTATTTGGGCCCGGACTACACTTGGGACACCTAGAATCTGGAGGGAGGTGGAATGGGTGTCTCAGTGTCTGGGGCCAAGGTCTGGGGTGGAATGGCTCCAGTTCCTCTAGCCCCAGTGACAAGAAATATATCTCTGGACTTGCCACTTGTGCCGGAGTCACCCCTGATAGAACTGCTGCTATCAGGGATGGATGTGAGTGTGAAGTCTGGATGGGTGTGGGCTCTAGCTTAAGAGAGTTAATAGAGAGTAATGTCAGTTACTCCAGAGACAGAGATACGGAGGATTATGGTGTAAGGCATAAGATCTAGGAAGTCCTTTTCCCCTGCTGCCCCTAGCAGCAAATAAGATGGGCATGGTGGTGCCTGCCTGCCATCCAAGCTAGGGAGGAGGCATAAGTGGGAGAGTCAGGGTCTGAGGTGAACCCAAGCTAAACATGCAAGACCTGCCTTGAAAATGAAGTGACTGTGTGTGGCACAGTGCACAGAGTGCCTGCCCAGCAAGTGTAAGGCCCTGAGGTCAAACTTCAGTACTGACAAGAGACAGACAGAGACCGGCGGGCAGAGAGAGCGCATTAGGACTTTGTTCTGGAATGAGTTGGGGGCGGGGTGGATTTTATGAGCAGATGCTACAGACAGGTGTTGTATGGAAAGCCCTAGAAGATACTTGGTTCAGGACAGAACTGCTTCTCTGCAGGAGGACACCGGATGACGCAGGTCACACATCCATTGTGGCCCTGTGGGCAACAGGCCTCCCAGCAGGCTGAGCCGAAGATGACGACTCTCTAAACAACTTGTAATGGGCCTAGGAATAATTCTTGCCTCGTTATCTGCCACCCCAGGTCCATCAGGCCTGGCAGCCAGCTGGCCACCTTGTTATAGCACAGCGTGGCCTCCCCCTGCCCCTGCCCTCAGGGGTCGTAGGGGCTCAAGAACCAGCATTTCTAATGAGCCCCTGGTGGGTGTGGTGCTGACATTGCTGGCCGGATGCCAAGCTTGGCATAAACTCACCTCTCAGACCCCACGCCACGTAGCGGGATGGGCAGTACACGGCCCTGACCTCTACCCAAATGAATCAGAGTCCCACCTCGGCCACTGAAGAGCTGTCTGGGGCAGAGATGGCAAGGTTGGAGACACCTGCTTTTGGTCTAGTCTAGGTCAGGTGTTGCGGACAACTCAGCCACCGGGACCATCCCGTGCTGGCCACCCGTGTCCCTTGAAAGCAGTGCAGCCTTTTGAGTTGGACACCGGTCCGGAGGAGGTGAGGTCAGAGGGTTGTGGTGGGAACAAAGGCATCGGGCGACAGCGCTGGCTGCCCGGGGACAAGCAAAGCCTTTGCCCTCCTTGGTCCCAGAGTGGGGACTTGGAGTGTAATCTAGCCCCCTCTGCGGGAGTCCTTCACCACCCCCCCCGCGGGTCTGGCTCCTTCGACCACAATAACTCTGTCCTGGGCAGAGAGAGCCCGGGCACCTCTGTCTCCTCTAATTCATATTTAAAAGGTATCGATGGCCAAAAAGGCCAGCGGATCAGAGGTGCCCACCTGGAGTTTTCTCATGTAAAGGCTCCCTTCCTTCTGGCTTCACTCAAAGGTCACTGATGAGGCCCAGAAGCGAAGGCTGGGGGTCTGGGTGACAGCCAGGCAGGGGCAGCCGCGGTGCTTTGGATGAAGATTCCCTGCTGGCCTGAGGCCGCCCCTGTGTCCAGGGTGTGAATTGGGGCCTGGGTTGTGTGGGAGGGCTGTGGCGCAGCCACGGCCATTTTTCCTCTTCCCCGACTCCCTCACACCCCACACTAGAGACTGCAGAAGGCGACTTCTCTCCAGTAAGCAGGCAGGCAGTTATGTCTGCAGGAAGCGGCAGCGGGGCCTCCTCGAGTCCTAATCAGCTCTGACTTTGCTTTCCCTGAAAGCAGCACAGGTGGGGGGCTCGTGTCCCAGGCTGTCCCAGCCCCCCTCAGATGCCAGGCACAGGCCCCGCATGGTTTTGCTGTTCTGATTCCAGCTAGGAGCTGGGGTTCTGTCTTGGTCACGGGTGTATTTCCTCTGAGCACAGGCAGACCCTCGCAGGTACCTGGCTCTCCCTTCAGTGGTCGAGTGGGTGTGTGCAGGCCATGCGTCTGCTTTCCTGCTTCTCCCGATTTTGGCGTAGGCCACTTCCGGGGGACACCAAGGCCCGCCATACAGTGACTCATGTGTGACTCAGTGGTCCTTTCCTCCAGGCGCTGTCTCCCCTTCCCGTGCTCTGTGCCAGGCGCTGCACCAAGGGCCTTCCACACATGGCTAGCTCACCAGGCAGCCACAGAGATGGTACTGCGGGAGGTCTCTACTTCACTGGTCGGTTAGGGGGCGAGTTGAGTTACAGGACTCGGCAAACCCAGTCCTTGCCTCCAGCTCCCTTCCCTGGTTTCCTTTCGGTTGACCGTGACTGAGTCCAGAAACGCTTCCAAATGGGAGGAGATGTTGCTGAGAGATGGTATGTCCATCCAGAGGCTAAACTATGGAAGCTTCGGGCGCTTTGCCTGCTTCCTCCTCAGAGATGGAGGCATAAATCAAGGCAGGCCACCTTGGGACACCATCGCCTCACATTTAAACAGAGAAGGTGGTGCTGCGCCCCCCTCTCCCCAGGTATCACCTGTCTGGGTTGTGAGCGGTCACACTTTTCGGGGCCCACCTCCCTTCCTGCCCGTGGGTACCCATGGAGCTGTGCCGGTCCACTCTGTCCGGGACACCAGAGACTCAGCAAAGCACCGCACAGGCCTTGCCTGGCTCTCTGCCGCTGGTCTTGTGTTCCCGCTTCCTCTCGATGTCTTCCGGTAGGCACGGTTGCAGCCACTATGCAGAAGTTGACCTCCGTACTCTTCCGTTCAGTCACTGTGTGCCCCAGTTGCCCTGTGTCCCCTGCCCCTTCTAGAGAGCCTCCAGGTCAGTACAGGGGTCCCCAGCTTTCTCCTCGATCTGCCTCTCCCATCCCCTCAACAGCTTTGGCATGTACTTTGGATGGATGTTTCTAGACAAACAAGGGGGGCGTCTAATGCTTCCATTTCGCTGAACTGCAAAATGCCCGGGGCCACAGCTCCTCCTCAGGCCTCCCCCACCCCCTTTGCTTCTCCACAGCTCTTGTTCTTTACAAATGAGTCAAGGGAGAGATCTTGGAAGAGTAATTAATTCGAACAGATGTGTGTCAGTGTCCTAGGAAATGAAAAAAATGTCGGAACAACTCACCTGTGCCCACCCTGGCCACAGAGCACCAGGACAGGTGGACTTCGGGAAAATGAATGACTAGGTCTAGGCTTGTTTGCCTTACAGAGAGAAGACTTGGCTTTCCACAGGGATTGGTTGCCGCCTCCTTAAATTGGAGTGCCTTTGGCTTATTTACGTATTTTACAGGTCATTAAGTACTTGACAGAGAGGCTTTAGGGACTGGAAGACTTTACGTTCAAGCTTAAGTATCAGCGTCAGTTACGATCCTTGCCAAATGGAGACGTAGCATCCTGGAAATGGTCCACAGTCGGCACGCCTGGGCGCATGCCCGCACACCTCTAAGAGAGGACGGCCATCGTCGAGGGCCGGGACCCACTTCTCTCCCCCATGTTCCCTGAGAACAGGAGCCAGGCTTCCTGAGCCAGTTTCCTGACGGGCCTTTGTTCCGCTGCTCCCTCCACCCCACGATTGCCAGGGCCGGGCACTTTCCCTAACTGAAGATCACAGCCCGGTCTGGAGGCAGAGGAAGATTTCCTTCCCGCTGCCCCAGGCTCCAACTCCTTAGCTTCTGTGGCCTGAGAAACCTCCGGCTCTGTGAGCCTCTCTCCCGGCCTCACTGGGGAGGCGGCGGGCTTCTGACTGGGGGGCCGTGACCTGCAGGGCCCACGGCAGAGCTGGCCAGGGGGAGGCTGGTCATCCCGTCAGGACCCGCAGGTCATCCACCTGCTGTCCTACCTTCTTTTTGGCTCCCCATTTCTGCTGCCTTTCATGCCAACTGAGCCTCTTTCTCCTCTGTCCCAGTGCCTCGTCCCTCCCCTCTGCTCATCAGCTGTGGGGCCCCCAGCAGTTGCCATGTTGCTCACTGTTCCACTGCGACTGCTGTCCCTTTCTTGGTACCCAGCAGCATGTCCTGCCCTTCCTCCTCCTCCTCCTCCTCCTCCTCCTCCCCCTCCTCCCCCTCCTCCCCCTCCTCCTCTTCCTCCTCTTCCTCCCTCTCCTCCCCCTCCTCCCCCTCCTCCCCTCCTCCTCTTCCTCCTCCTCTTCCTCCCCCTCCCCCTCCCCCTTCTCTTCCTCCCTCTTCTCCTCCTCCCCCTCCTTCTCCCCCTCCTCCTCCCTCTCCTCCTCCTCCCCCTCCTCTTCCTCCCCCTCCTCTTCCTCCCTCTCCTCCTCCCCCTCCTCCTCCTCCTCCCTCTCCTCCCCCTCCTCCTCTTTCTCCTCTTTGGACTCCCTTTCTGTAAGCTCTGCCATGCCCTGTGCCTGGCCGTCTCCACCCAGGCCCTTTTTTGTTCTCTTTCTCTCTCTCCTTTTTCATTTATTCCCTCTTTACTCTTCTTGGGCCTTCCTCTCTAGGCATCCTCTCCAGGTGAACTCACCCGGGCGACACTCTAAAGCTATCAAGAGCGGGGTGTCCACTTTCTGTCTTGAGCTATGGTCTTGTAATCCACCCTCCTCGTTGCCAATTCAACCAGATCTCCCCCAGATACCCTAATGATATAAAAAAACAGACTCTGGATTTTTCCTTCCCACATCTGCTTCTCCCCTCCCTAAACTTTCCTCCATAATCCAGTAAAAGGCACCATTCATCACGAATTTGCTAGAGAGCTCTCTAGCTCCAGAGCTAGAGAGCTTGTTCCTGATTTCTCCTTTCTCCTTGTTCCTTCCCCTCCTGCCTCCCATTTCTCACTGGTTTATTCCTGGTCTCAATTACATACCTTCTCTCTGTCTGTCTTGCTACCCTTCTGTCTTTGCTAAAAACATCTCCCCTCCACCCAATTCCTGACTGCTTCTTTCTTGTCTCCTGCTCTTTGTACAGCTTAGCAGAACTCTCCCCCCCCCCAACAACAAAACCAAACAAACGATATTTTGCATTTAACGTGAATTGTTTCATCTTTCGGATCTCTTGTTTCAAAGCCTAGCTACAAGTGCTTATTAATTACCTGTATCATAAGGGCCCACAAGGCCCTGTTTGATCTAGCCCAGCTAATTCCCCAACCTCCTCTTACATTTTCTCCTTTGTCAGATGCCCTCCTGGCATCTTGCTTAGTAGCCAGAACCCTTCTTTTGTTCATATATCAGGGAATTTTTTTTTTCCCTGAAAAAAATGGTGACATCTCTGGGAGGTGAGCCGTGGTTGATTCATGCTAAGCACGGTAATACCATGGCTCGATCACCAGTGATTGATTTAAGAGTGGGCATCTGCCTTTGTTCTAGCCAATAGTCCCAAGAGAACAATTGTTCTTGGTTTTGTGGTTTGTTTGTTTGTGTTTTAGAGACAATGTCTTGCTATATAGCTCAGGCTGGCTTTGAACTTGAGATACTCTCTGCCTCAGCCTCCTGCGTGCTAGCATCACAGATGTGGTCACCCTGCCTGGCCGACTTAAGAGGATGTTTATTGGCGGCCTAGCAAGATTGCCCACCAACAGAAGAGGTTACGCAGGAGGCAGGGATGCCTCTGTGCACCTTTCCTGCTTCACAGATGATGGGGGGTGCTATGACTCAAATGTCCCCTCCAAAACACATGGGAATCTGTCATTGTAATAGTGCTAAGAGGGGAGACCTTTCAGAGCTGATCTGATCGAGGAGCCACAGCCCTGATGAATGGAGCAAGACGATTATCATGCAGTAGGGTGGTTACAAATGAACCTCTTCTATTCCTGAGCATACTTGCCATGGGATGCATTTACGCCTACCACGTCATGGAACAGCAAGATGTCCCTCCCCGGCAGTGACCGCCCCACTGTGTCCTGAACCCCTGGCCTCCACAGCAGTGACCCAGTGCACATCTGTTCTGTGTTGTTGGCAGCCCGTCTCAGCAGCGCACAGCGGGTCTGGACAGTGGGTGAGGAGGGGGGCTTGGACCTGGCAGCTTACAACGGAGAGGGAGAGGCTGACCAAGTCCTGAAGGTGGCAGACAGAGCGGATCCTTCCAGACACTCTGAAGCTCCAGCATCAACCGGAGCTGCACACACAGGATAATACATGTGTTTACAGGGATAGGCACTTTTAGGAAGGCTGTGTGCTGCTGCTGACTGACACCCTTCTTCTTGCTTGCTGCCTTCTCCTCTGTCCCCCCCCCCCCCCCGCCCAGCCCGTGGTCACCCAGGCTGTTTCCTGCCCGAGCTGTTTGCACACTTGGTTGTGGGTTCATGGATGCTCTGTCCTGTTCTCCACATAGCTCCTGTACCTCCACCTTTGAACACTCAGACCATTCTCATAGAGATCTCCCACCCGGCTAGATCTTTATTTCTGCTGCTTGTGAATTTCACGCCGATTCCTAGCACATTATAAAATTACTTTTGCATTTCTTTTTCCCCCCTCCTCTATTATGGAAAGTTCCCAGAAAGGCAGAGTGCGTTCAGGCATCTTCTCCTCATCCTTCAGTCCCCTGGCCAGGTACATTGCAGGGAGACAGCTTCACCCATTGGCACCTGAGAGAGGGGTGATTGGCAGATGTCCGTCTCGCTACCCCGACCCTCTGCTGCTGGAGGCCGCCTGCCTCACACGTCATGTTCTAGAGACGTCATGTTCTAGCCACACGAGGCTATGGGATTGCTGGTTCTGGACATCTTAGTCTCTCATCTTCAGACTTGAGTAATACAGGTTTTGGCCCAAGGTGCTCTTCCCGGAAGTCAGCCTGGGTGGTTTTATTTATGTGGGCCTGGGTTGCTAGAAGTTTCCACTTCATCTTGAAGGTTGGTCTTGCCCATCTGGGTTCCATCTAGCTATGCTCCTTACCTGCTGGTCACCAGGCTCTTTGCCCGGGTTGGGTTTGGGGTGTGGGTGTCTCCTCAGGGGTTCTGGGGAAGAGTAAGGGGAAGCTTGAGAGAGCCAGTGTCCTGTCCTTCCCAAAGGTGCAGCCTGCCCTGCCCTGCCCTGTCCCGGCTCCTTTCCTGTCCCCCCGCTCCCCAGCCCAGTGGTGGCAGCAGCAGCAGTGTCTCAGCACAACGTAAAGGCAATTTCCTTAGCTGCTTCTTTTTAAACAACAAAAATCAAATTGCTTCCCAGTCTTGCTTGGCGGTGCCAGCGGAGCGCCTTGCCAGTACGTTTACATTAAGGTATCTGTGGGGTTCCTCCAGGTTTTGTGTGTGTGTGTGTGTGTGTGTGTGTGTGTGTGTGTGTGTGTGTGTTGCCTATTGCTACTCCTACTTTGTCTACTTTCCTGATCCAAGGCAGAGGGGAAACTGTAGCTCTGGATGAGCCCCTCCTCAGCAGTCTCCAGGGGTGGGGGAGCCCCCAAAGCCCTTCTGCAGCCCCGTTAGAAGCCTGGTTGGCTTCTGGAAGCGAGAAGGGCTGCCTGCGAAGACTCCGGTTCTGAGCCCTAATTACGGCTTGATGGAATGAATAAAGACGTGGTGTTTTGTACGTTTTACTTACAGAGTTGCTGATGCGGTGAATGTTGGAGGAGACATCTCTTTCCTTAGAGAGATTAAAAACTAAGTGCCTGGGCGACACTCTGCAGCCTGCCCTTGCTTGGCTGTCAGCGTGAGCAGGTCTAGGGCCAGGGAGGAGGGTGGGAAGGGAGGAGGGTGAGAAGGGAGGAGGGTGAGAAGACTCCCTGGGGGGGTCAAGGTGGATGAAACCGGGACCCTGTAGGCTGGTTGATTAGAAGAGAAGCATTTATTGAGCACTTGCTACAAGTCCTGGGCTCCCTGTGGGTCTCCTCATCTCCTCCTCTGGGTAATGAGATGCAATGGTTTGCCAAGGCCCTGTACAGTGGGGAGGTTGAGGCTCAGAGTTGGTAGGAATTTTGCCCAAGAACACAGAGCTGGCAGGAAGCAGAGGGGTCTCCTCCTGGCTGGGTGGTGGGGTCTACCTGTTCCCAGAGGCCACCCCAGGACTTACCTTGACAGAGGATGATGAAGAGCATGCAGGGGCTGCCTTCTCCCCCCAAAGCCAGCCGCCCCCAGGTGGGGCTTTAAACACAGATTGTTTCCCACAACTCTGGGTTAGCAGAATGACTCTTTGGGTCTGAGCTGGGTTGGCGGGGCCGGTGGACCTGGGGTGGTATCAGCCAGGGACGGGGCCACAGCGGGCCTTGTGTCCTCCAGGAGGCCCTGGCCTGATTTTTCATGTTTCCCAGTGGGTATAGAGTCCGGTCCCTCCACTTTGAGCCTGAACGTGCATGTCTCTGCCAGCCGATCCCTGCCTTTCCTGTACCCGTGTGGGAGGTTCCTCGAAGCAGGAGAGGAAGGCTGATGCAGAAGGATTTCTAGAAGCTCTGAATTTCTCGTTTGGTAAGGTCTGATGGGCCAGGGAGGATTCAGGCTGGGAAGCCGTGATCACCCCGGGGCCTAAGGGCAAAGCGCATTCCCCAGGAGCCATTCCAAGGTTGTAGGAATGTCCCCCAGACTGGTCTACACAGACGTCTCAGGTTTATCTTTGTGTGTGTTTGGTCTTTTATTTTTTTAACATGCGGAGAGTGAGAAAACAAATCTTCCTCTGGTAATTTACGTAGGTTCTCATAGCCAGCTGTTAGTTTTCAGGGCCTCTATTTCTAGGGACCAGCTGCTTCCCATACCTGTTTGAGGGTGGCGTGGGGCCTTGATGGGGGGCCCTCCCTGCTGCATGGACGAAGATGGCGCAGCATGGTGGCCGAGCCTTCCCCTCCCCTGGGTCACAACTTGCTCTAGTTTCTCTGCCCAGTCTCAGTGAGGTCTCCCACCCCTGGGTCACAACTTGCTCTAGTTTCTCTGCCCAATCTCAGTGAGGTCTCCCAAGACCTGGGGTCATGCACAAAGACTGTGGATGGCCAGCCACGGGGTCTCATGCCTGTCATCCCGGCTATGAGGGAGAAATAGGTAGGCAGGTTGTGGTTGGAAGCCAGCCCAGGCAAAACGTGAGATTCCACATGAACAGTACTCTAAGGCAGCATCGGGCTGGGAGCCTGGCTCCAGTGCTCTGGGTTCTGAACATCTCTGCCGCTTTCATGTTCCTGACCCAAATGCTGCAGCCAAGGCCCAGGTGGCCCGTGGTCCATACCGGCCTGGGCAGGCAGGAGAGTCCATACAGATGCTGTCACTCACTAACCACTAAAACGCAGAAGTAGAGCAGCAGCTCAAGTGGTAGAGTACCAGTTTCAAGGGAAAGAGCAAAGGGACAGTGCTCAGGCTCTGCGTTCAAGCCCCAGTACTGGTACCTACACTCTCACAGACATACAGACACCCACAGACACATAGACATCCTTCCCCTGTGCCTCTCCCCAGCCGGAGCCCCGGCCCCAGCCCACGGGCTGTTCCATGGGGCAGCTCCTTTAGTTGTATCCTCAGCCCTTATTGGGCCCCCTCAGAGTAAGGGAAGAGGATTGTGTGAGGTTTTCTCCCCTCTGTTTAAAAAAGAAAAAAGGACGTAGAGTTTTCCTGCAGATTAAACACATGTCAGGTCAGCTTCCGTGGCCCCGCCAGCCCAGGGCAGCCGTGGTTTCCCACGCCTTCCTTCCTGGGGCTGGCCAGCTCCTCGGGCTGGGGAGAGGCCGGCCTGGAGAGCTTGTTCAAGCAGTGCTGAGCCAGCGGGCTGGGGCCTCTCCCGCCCCCAGGAGGGCCTTCAAGAAGTCTGGGGCCCTGGCTCAACTACAGGCAAGATGTTGATTCACTGGACAAAGAAATCCAGGGGTAAATATGTTGTTGGTTTTTTTTTTTTCTTCCAATTTCCCCAAGAGGGAAAAGATGAAGACCCAGAGAGGACGGGCCCAGGCCCAGAAAAGGCAAGTGAGCACAGTCAGATCACACAGCATATTCATATCTTCTTGTTTAAAGATCAGACCCTATGTTTTGGAGAGGGGGTGCTAATGAGGAGGGAGCCTTTCTCATTTGCTGGCGATTTGCAAGCAGTGCGTCTCTTAATTGACTGTGGCTGTATATTGGTGTGTGTGTGTCTAAGTTGGAATCACTCCCAGAAGTAAAGGGGCTGAGATGAGCAAAACAAATCAGGAAGACACAGGTTCAATGTGTGGGGGAAGGGCTGAGATGGGGTAAGACTGACTCAGCCAAATGGGAGATGAGAAAAGAACATCTTCTATGAGACAGCGTTGGAGAGAGGTTGAGTTTTGTTTTCTGGTGCCATGGGGCAAACGCTTTGCCTTCTCTTTAAATGGGGAGCCCCCAGCTATCGATCCTCACCTTTGATTTTGATTGGGTCTCAGCAGCTCAGGCATCAGCCAGGCTACCCTCGGCCATCGTCTGCTTGCTCCTTCCTTCCTTCCTTCCTTCCTTCCTTCCTTCCTTCCTTCCTTCCTTCCTTCCTTCCTTCGAATACTGGAGTTGAGTTTAGGTCCTCATGCTGGGTAAGTTCTTTTTCATCTGAACTCACCCTTTTTGCTTTAGTTAGTTTTCAAATAAGGTCTCAACCATTTTGCCTGGACAATCCTTGGACCTCCATCCTCCTATTTATGCCTCCACAGGTTGGGATTATGAGCAAAGGCCAGCTTGCTGGTTAAAATGGATCTTGCCAGCTTTTTGCAGGTTTAGTCTTGAACCTCTATCTTCTCAGTCTCTGCTTCTCAACACTCCAAATTCTCAATCTGACCCTTTTTTTTATTATTTCCTTTAAGTAGTTCCTATTCTACAAAATAGTATATGAATACAAGTTGTCTGACATCTTCTCAATCTCTGCTTCTCAACACTCTACCTTCTCAATCTCTGACTCTTAACTGGGATTACAGATGTGAGCCAGTATGCCTGGCCTTAACATCTTCCTCTTTTATCCAGTGACTTCTTAAATCTCCAGCCAACAGTTCTTACAAGTATTGATCAGGAAGCCCCTGGGGGCTTCCATATGGACTGACCCTCTCTTCTTTCTTTGTTACCTTTAACAGGCCATGAATTTCCTTCCTGGGTTTCTCAGAAGTGATGAGGATGTTGAAAACATCCTTTTACTATTCTCTACTGCTAGCCTTTGCTTCCTGGGGCTGGTGTTCATTTAGAAGATAAGATAAATGTCTATAACAATTGATTAGCACCTGCTGTTGCTCTCAGGCCCCCTGAAGTGTGTTGGGGGAATGTGAGGTTCCTTCGGGTGGTTGGCTGGCCATAGGGGGCCCCACCTGAGGAGGAAGGAAGGAGCTAGCCTGGCAGCTTGTAATGTTCTCACAGGCCAGCCCTCCCATGGTGCTTTGGGGCTGGGCAATGAGAGCCCATTTGACAGAGGAGTAATCGAGCCCAGTGAAGAGAGAGCATGCTTCAGCGTGGACAGGAGAGGCTGTCTGATCAGAGCTCATGAGGACCAAGGAGGGAAATTATCTTGCCTTCCTTCCCCAGCTGTGTCATCATTAGTATCTTTTTAACACCAAAAATATGTCCATTGCATTTGATGCTGGCTCTGACAACAGAGGCCTGAAAGCAGCCAAGGAGGTGGAAGTGAGGGGTGAGTTTTCCAGTGGGAAAGCTCCAGGGTTGGCTCACCATTGGTCACGTAGATATGCTCTGTGCAGAAACACCATTGCTTTGTTGTGCTTGGAAACAGCTCTGTACACCTGTAGACAGAGCAGGCGTTTCCCAGCAGAGCCATGGGCCACGTCTCCCCACTGCCACACACACCTGCCAGGTCACCCTTATTTTGCTGGCTTGGCTGGCGGAGAGCAGGATTCTGTGCATTTCTTCCCCCTGTCTGCATTTGCAATCATCGGCTTGGTTGCTTGTAAATTGGCCATTTTGGGTATTCACACCATGGAAATCAGCAAACGCTACAAATCAGGGCTTATTTATTTGATTAGTTAGTTTGTTATCTGAGAGCAAGTCTACCTGCGGCCTGCTATCTGTAAGCGTGGGCTTGCAGCCTCCCTTCCAAAGGTCTCTCCCATTCATTCGTTTGCCCAGGCAGGGTTTTTTTTAAATCCAGTCTCATCCACTTCTCACCAGACTGATCGTGTCATGAAGATAAAGTAACATGTACTGAGGTGTAGGGTACAGAGAGTGTGGGTTTAGAGGCGAATCCTCTGCCTTCCAGCCTGGTGTGACTTGATGGACGAGGTCCGTGGTGCAGAGATGGTCGTCCTCCAGGAGGTGTTCGGCAGTGTCTGAAGACTTGTCTGGTTCTCAGTGGACTGTAGAGGCCAGGGAGACTGCAGACATCCTGTAGTGTGCGAGCCAGCCCCAGGAGGCATTCATTTGAGCCAAGGAGTGCTGCCTTGCTGGTGGTACTTCTAGAACATTCCCTCCTTTTTGTCAGGGGGAGATGAGACTCAAGACAGCAGGATTCATCTGGTCAGGAAGGGGAAGAAGGTCTCGGGAAGTGTTGGCGGGAAAATGGTTGGGAATGAGCCGGATGGGCAGGTTTCAGCTCCATGCAGACGTGTGTTTTTAGACCTGGAAGGTCAGAATAAGGCATGAGAGGGTCTTTGTCACCCCCTAAGCAAAGGAAATTGGGGCCTGAAGGCAAACAAGGGCTTGGGAGGACTTCGAAAGAAAAAGAGAAGCGTAGGATAGTGGTCGGCATCAAGAACCCCATCCTAGCCAAGGGTCTGGTTTATCTCCAGTAGCCTGGAAGCCAGAGCTGGGAGGAAATTCAGTGAAGATCCAGATGAAGCCAGGTGTGGTGGCCACTCCTGGAATCCCAGCCCTCAGGAGGCTGAGGTAAGGGACCCAGGGTTCCAGGCCAGCCTGGGCCATTCCAGAAGACTGTACCTCAAAACCAAACAAAACAAACACAAAATAAAAAATGCTGAGAGTCTGTGGGAGACTTCTCCCTGTACTGGAGCTTGAAGTGAGGACCTTGAGTTCTTGCTTGCTTATGGCTGTGCCAGTTGAGCCATGCCCCCAGCCCTACTTTTTGCTGGGTAATTGGAGAAAAATCTCCTGGGCTATTGAAACTCAGTCCTCCTGATCTCAGCCTCCTGGGTGGCTACGATTATAGGGGTGAGCCACTGACACCCAGCTTCCCTCGTATGTTTTGGGTCTCCCTCGGGTCAAAGGTGTGCCAGGCCCTGAAGTAAACTGAAGTGGGGGAGACTTAGGGCTTCGTCCTTCGAAAGCTTGGAGTGGCCTGGTGGAGTGGTGGGTGGGCAAGGCGAGCCCGAGGTCTTCACAGTGTAGACTGCCAGGGCCCCGCTGCCTTC
This sequence comes from Dipodomys merriami, assembly GCF_024711535.1. NCBI lineage: Eukaryota > Metazoa > Chordata > Mammalia > Rodentia > Heteromyidae > Dipodomys > Dipodomys merriami. Next base: position 4,436,874 of record NW_027202305.1, on the reverse strand, counting down.
AGAGCTCTGGGGAACCCACTCTCCACAGGCCTGGGGGAGACAGTGCGTGTAAGAAGAGGCACCTAGAGAGTACTCTAGTGGAACTTGCTGGATCTCCCAGGTTGAGTGAGGCTGTGTTGGTGAGCAAGATGGAGGCCTGTGGGCAAGATGGAGGGACCAGGCGAAGGTAGGTGTGGAGAGTTTATGCACAGGATCTCTGTAGTTCCTGAGTCTCTGTGCCTGGGTCTTTCCCTCGTCCTCCCTCTCTCTCCCCTAACCTCCTCTCCTAAGGAAAGGCAGCAATCCGGGGCAATGTTGATCAGTTCATCTGCTTGGCACTTGACTTACCTTCAGGCCTTCGGCAGTGATTTCCAGTCTCATAAAGTATTAAACACACCCATCTATTGAATATCACATTTTGATACATTTTCACGCCTCATTTGCCACTGGAGTCAAGGACAGATTCGCATTTTCCATGGCGTGGGGCCCAGTGTTGTCCTCGCGCAGTGTTTTATGATGCCGGCCCCCCCACCCCCATGGAGAGCCACGATCCTCCGTATCTCACTGGCAGCCCACTTGGCACGGACTGTGGCAGGCCCAGGGCAGGGAGGCCGCACGCACCATCCCCTGAGCATTACGTACATAGCCCCGTAAACACTGACATCTCCACATCCCACGCCAGACAGTGACCAGGGAGGTGGCCGAGCCCGGGAAAGAGGTCTGGCTTCCTGCAGGCCAGGAGCACAGCCCTCTGACCTATCCCATCATACTCCCCTGCTCCGCCTGACATTTAATGAGCACCTACTAAGGGTCCCTGGGCCTATAAGATGAAGAGCTATGGACAAGCATGTGGTGGGGTGGGAGTGTGGGTACCTGGTTCTCCCATGGGAGGGCGGGTAGGGATTTGACAGACAGCAGGGAAGGCTTTCTAGAAGGAATGCTCCAGATGTGGCCCAGGTGTTGGCCGAAGGCAGAGGGAGGAAGAGGTTGGTGCTGCAGACTGTCCCAGAGGGAAGGCACCCATGGTGAAGCGGCCGGTCCCGGAGCTGCTTGCTGAGTCTGAGGATGGAGGAGTCTAGGCCTGGCAGCGTAAGGATGGAATTTGGACTTCACTCTGTGGTTAACGAGGGAGTGCTAGGATCAAAGTGTGATTGGGAGCAGGGCAAGACCAGTGGCCAATGAGAAGCCAGCTCTGTTATCCAGCTGAGAGGCAGGGAGCCAATCAAGCTGGCTCTGTCATCTAGCTGAGAGGCAGAGGACCAATCAGATACTGGCTCTGTCATCCAGCTGAGAGGCAGAGAACCAATCAGAAGCTGGCTCTGTCATCCAGCTGAAAGGCAGAGGACCAATCAGATACTGGCTCTGTCATCCAGCTGAAAGGCAGAGGATCAGTCAGATACTGGCTCTGTTATCCAGCTGAGAGGCAGAGAGCCAATTAGAAGAAGCTGGCTCTGTCATCCAGATGAGAAATGTCAAGCACTGGAACAGGGTGGAGGAGGAGAAAACAGTTCTGATGGTAGAGGTGGATGGTCCCCCAACAGTTGACTCTGACCGAGGATTTGAGTAGAAGCAGGTTTAATGCAGGATGATGATAGGAAGTCAGGTTAGTCAAGTGAGGCGGGGCAGGGAAGGACGCCATTAGAAGGCACTTTGTGGATGTGTGGGCTTAGTTCTTTTGGGGTCTCCTGTAGATCACACTAACGGGATCAGCTCTGTCATGGGGTGGCAGTGTGGGGAGGGCCCTGTGGGCCTCTGAAAGGCAGGTGTGTAGGGGAGAAAGGGGGTCCAGACTGGGGTGGGGTGCAGTGATGGTTGAGGTGATACCATTCAGAGGGAGCTTGGAGGAGTAGCCATTTGGGTGCAGAAAGGGAGAGAAGCCAGAAGCCAGGGAGCAGAGACCAGGAAGGAAGAGGTGCTCTGGAAAGGGATCTCCTGCCTGGAAGACAGACTCATGTCCACTGGGCCATCGAGGGGAGCGCGCTCAGTTAAAGAGTAGGAGTGGAAGTCTGGGAGCAGCAGCAGCTGTGGGAGGTCTCTGGGCATGCAACGCCAAGGTCAAAGTGGCCTTTTAGGAGTGGGGTGTGCAAGGTCAGAGGGGGAGGAGCGGCTGAGTCTGGGGAGGACGGTGAGGAGGCTGCTGCTGGCATCCTGTCAGCTAGAACATGGCAACCAACCGGGCTTGGCAAATGAGACAACTTAGAAGGCCGACGGCAGGGAGACTCCCTAGGGTCCAGTCACCAGGCTGAGGAAGACACATTTTAAAGAGGTGTTCAGGGCCAGCACCCCGGGAGCCCACACTGTTGGGAACCTGCAGACTCTTGTATCCCGAGTGTGTGCACGCGCACACACGTGTACATGCGTGTGTGCATGCACATGCGCCAAGGCTACATGCTGTCCTGCATCAGGTGCAGTCTCTGATTGTCCTCCTCGTGAGAGCTGACCTTGGTCACGATCCTGACGCTTCTAAGGCGTTTGCTTCCATGTGGAGGCAGTGATTCCCTCCCCCTCCCCATCTGCTGTGCGACTCCAGCAGAGATGCATTTCCAGGTCCTGCACAGGTTGTGATGAGCCAGGTGGGCTTTCACTAATGGTCCACATCACCATCTTGGGAGGCCCAGGAGGCACCGAAGGTGACCCCGCTGCCACCTGTCCTATTCTCTGCCCCCACCCCGACTTTCTTCGTCCCATGCTCACCCTTCTGGAAGTGTGCGTGTGTGTTGACCTTGGATGTGTCCTTCTCAAGGTTGGCAGGCCTGGCTGGATGGCAGCCTGTGGACAAAAAGAGTGACCTGCCAGCGGGAGCCTTCTCTTTTCTCTCCTCTTCAATTCAGAGCTAGTCTGCAACCCACTGGCAGGGAGATTATTGAATCTGATTTGCTGAAATACAATAGCAGATTGATTTTGTAGCCACCAGCGCCTGTAACAAATTCCATGTGAAGTTTAGATGGCACGATTGTGGGGTAATGACATTTTAATTATGTGTCATATTTAGTCTGGCTAAATTTGGTGGCCTGGGGTGAAGTGGTCCCAACCCTGAGTGCTCCCCACTCCTCTCTTCTGATTCAGCCTGTCTTCTCTCCTCTCACCCAGGCCTCATCTCAAAAGTGTAGAGGGGGCAGTTAGGGGTAATGTTGAATACTGTTCAGGGTTTGTATAGTCAGCTATTCCCTCCCCCGACCTAGTAGGGCTTGAACTCAGGGCCTTGTGTCCTTGCGTGGCACTCTTACTCAAAGTTGGTGCCCTACCACTTGAGCAACACCTCTGCTTCTGTTTTTTTGTTGTTGTTGATGGTCATGGGGCTTGAACTCAGGGCCTGGCACTGTTCTGGAGCTCTTTAGCTCATGGCCAGCACTCTACCACTTTGAGATACAGCACCGCTGTGGTGATTATTTGGAGATAAGAGTCTCAGATTTGTCTGCCCAGGCTCACTTTGAACCTTGATCCTCAGATCTCAGCCTCCTAAGTAGCCCGGATGACAGGTGTGAGCCACCGGTGCCACCGGTTTCCTCCTTTATTGACCTGCTTTCTACCACCCTCTCTTCTACATTCGGTTTGCTCTCCTTTCCCGTCTCCGCTCTCTCCACACCCAGCTGTGTTATCTTGTACATGTTCACATACCCTGAGTCCAGGTCTTTCTGTAAGGAGAGAGGTGGACTACAGATGTAAAAGGTATGGTTCTTTGGAGCTAATTTGACTCTTTGCTGTGTGTGCCCGCCTTGCCCTCCACCTGCCTTTGCCCCTTTGCTGTTGGCGTCACTTGTGTTTTAACCCCACGAGCCTCCACTGGGCCCAGGCAGCCTCACTGGGAAGGCTAAGCAGCCATGGCTCCTCTGCGGTAGGGTGGAGGTCCAGGCCTCCTTTGATGGTCCTCCAGCACTCCAGAGGAGAGGGACTTAGTGAAGAGCCGACTGGCTCCCCTTCCCCAGCACAGCCGAGAAATTGAAGAAAACATGAATGCTAATGATGCAGTTAGCACTTGGAAGTTAGAGGGGTGATTAATATGTTGTAAGTTGTATATTAACACCTTCACAGCGGCATAATGAAGACAGAATATACACTCAGTGATGAGATTGTTTATTCTGTGTGCAGAGCGCCTCATTGACGGTTTCTTATATCCCAGAACCCGCCGTGGGGCTGGGGGAGGTGGGGACGACACTTTGCTGGCCTAGCAGCTGTAGGGGAGGAGACAGAAGAGGGGAAGGGGGGAGGACAGGGGAGGGCAAGGGGGGAGGGTGGGAGAGGATGTCAAGTGCATGAAGCAATGTGCCTCAAACACAGTGATCCCTGGAGCCACCTTGAGTCCTCAGAGGGGCAGTGGGAGAGGAGACCGCAGAGGAAGGACAGAAAAGACAGGCAGCTGTAGCACCTTGAACTTCAGGATTTCTGGGGACGGGCCCAGGATTTGCCCATGGGCTCTGGTGCTGAAGGCTGTGTCTGGGCCTGGGCATGCCAGGAATGTTAACTAGAATCTCTCCAAGCAGGTTCCATCTCCGTCTCCGTGATCCCTGAGGTCATGTTGACTCCAGTCTCGGGGTCGTAGTGTCTTAGAGCAGGGGGAAGCTGGAAAGAGCATCCGTCCAAGTCTTGTCATTGTCAATTGGAAACCAAGGCCCTGGGAGTGGATATGACTGGGCTGTGGACTGGAGGCTGAGCCAGGAGCAGGGTGCTTTCCTTTAAATGTGCAGATCTGGGACTCAGATTGGAGTGTGGGGACTTGGGGACTGTGGCCCTGAGACCGGCTGGCTCCCTGGACCTCAGAAGATGTCCCCAGAAGAGCTGACAGGGAGTAGGTAGGGTTGAACTTCAGTTTCCTCTCTCTGGGGTCAGCATCCCCATGTGTCAATGACATTTAATGTGGCCTATCATTGCAAGGGCTGCTTGCATCCTAGCTAGGCATGTGTGTGTGTGTGTGTGTGTGTGTGTGTGTGTGTGTGTGTGTGTGTGTGTGTGTCACACAAAACAGGCACTTGAGAAATGATGGTGTATTGTTATAGTGGTTGCTGTTGTCACCATCTTTGCTTTCATGGCTGCAGCCTGCCTGCCTGCTTTCCACCTGTCCCCATGATTCAGCTTAGTGCTCACTTATTCGGGCATGTTCTCTAACAGCCCTTCTCAATCTCTCTCTCCCTCCCCCCTTCTCTCCCCCCTCTTCTACCCCGATTGCTGTTCCTGTGAGGCCAGAGGCTCTGCCTCCCCCTCCTCCGGGGATCCTCCAGTTTGTCAGCTTTTCATTGTGGTGAATCCGTTTAAGAGAAGGAAAGCTTTATTGTGAGCCAGAGGCTCCCGGTTTCAGAGGTTTCCATCCAAGGTCTGCTGACTCCCTTACTCTGAGCCACAGCAAAGCAGTGGGAGCGCATGGGAGAAGCTGCCCGCCCCCGGCTGGGTTGTGTCTTCGGGGAAGATCTTCCCCTTTAGTTAATTGTCTCTGGTGTCTCTCACAGACACACCCAGAAGTGTGCTTTACTAATCTCCCAAGCGTCTCTCCAATGCCATCAAACTGACTGTCAAGGTTCACTGCTGAGTGTTGTAACTCCGGCCTACGGTGAACGCACCTGCTTCTCATCTTCCAAGGTTAATCCCGAGTTCTTTTGTGTTGTTCATTTGGGGGAGACTGTGCTTTGGGGCTCTCAGCCCCCCTCCTACAGAGCAGGTGTTTGTGACCCTTACCTCTCCCTGGAGCCAGCCCTGTCTGCAGCTCCTGTGGAAGCTTCCAGTGTTTTTCCCTCTTCCTTGCTCATGTAACCTACTTCTTGGAAGCATTATTTCAGATGCACCTGAATCAGCCTCCACCATGAACTGTGTCCAGTACACTCCACTGTGGGTCGAGTCTGAGTGGTATCTCATTGAACGAATGAATAATTTCTCCTTATTTTTGTAGTGCAGGGACCTATTTGGCTGCTATGTCATTGTTACATTATGTTTCCTGATTATCTCTTCTAAGTTCCATGAAAGCAAAGATGTTATTAAATACTTCTGGGTCCCATAGTCCAATAATGTTGAATGGGCGATTAATTCCTGATTGATCATCTTGCATTTCCTATCCATAGACTTTTGAAGCAAAGAAAATCTTATTAGCCTTGTTAAGGGCTGCCAACATTTAAAAGAGTTGACTGAGCCTGAGTTCTGAGGATGAGCTGTAGAGCATGTGGGGATTCCATATCATGCATGGAAACACTGTTTTTCTGATCATTTCCTGGCAGACACTGATTACGTTAATGAAGGCAAAAGATCTCAGTTAAAGGGAATTATTAGACTTGACAATTAAAGTTGTAAATATAACCCTCATTAATGACTTGATTAATTTTGAACTGCCTTATGGTGGATGGTAGCTGGCTGTGGGTCTTTGTTTGTGACAGGAAGAGAGGCGGTCTCTGTTCATTCTTGGTGGCATCTGAGTGAGCAAGGACGGAGCTGGGGAGGGGAGGGGAGATGCGTCAAGGCATGTGGTGTAGACAGGGCTGTTGGTATGATCGGCGCCAGCCAATTGCCTTCATGGTGAGTAGGGATGGTGAGGGTGGGGAGCCGCTGGGGGGCGGGGGCTGGCGGGGGAGCCGGGCTGGCCTCTACTGTGGGATCTTGTAGCGTGATTGAGAGAGAGGTCTGGTTTGGAGTCGGAGGCCCCTCTGTTTGTCATCGTGTGAGTCGTATGGGTACGGATGCACAAGGGTGAGCTGCTTCTACGGTCTCTTCTTCGTCTTGGGGGGGGGTGTTACACACTGCTCTGCCTTGGTTACAGGGAGACCCGGCCTCCGCCTGGGTCCTATCTTGAGGGGAAAGGGTCGGTCTGATTAATTAGCTGATGTTGTTGAGTGCTTCGGAGGTGGGGAGCTCTCTGTCCACGCTTACCCTCTTCACCTGGGGCGGGCTGAGGCGGGGATGCTTCCTTATGAATTGACCGCAAGTGTCAGACAGTACAGTGTGCGTGCGTGCGTGTGCATGTATGCACGGGTATGTATGTGTGGGCATCCACGCATGTGTGCCTGCCAATTTGCAGTTTGTGGCCCCCAAGTGGGTACTGGGGAAATGAAAGGGAGAAATTAATGCCTCCAATGGGGCTTGGCAGATATGCTCCAATGGTGCATGGTGGTCTGTGGGTGGAGGGGACCCAGGTCCTGGACCAGGAGGCCCCTGAGGTCCGGCGGACGGATGACAATCCAAGAGGAAGGTGTTGCACACAGGCGGCTGCCCTGTTCATCATCTTGGTCCCTGGAGCATTTAAAATGGTCCTGATGCTCCTCCTGGCGGAGTTTCCAGCCCACCGCAGCCTCACGCGTGGGGCAGATCTATGAGCGACTCCACAGCACGCAATCTGTTTTCTCGCAGGGGTTACAGCTTGAGCCTGAAGTTGTCAGAGCCCCTCCACCTTCCCCGCCCCTCTCCACGAGCAGGCGGCGTGCCCACCCTGGCCAGCTGCCTCCTTCTGTACCCCTGCCTTCAGGGCAGGGCCTGGCCTGCACCCTGGGTTGTACGTGACCCCCAAAGTGGTCTTGAGACAAGGATGTGAGGAGGGGGAGTAACTGAGGAGGCAGCCCCCAAACCACTGAGATAACTTGCTGTGCTTTTGATTGTTTGTTTGTTTTTTTGGTCGGTTGTGGGGCTTGAACTCTGGGCCTAAGTGCTGCCCCTCAGCTCTTCAGCTCAAGGCAAGCACTCTACCACTTGAGCTACAGCGCCACTTCCCTTGCTGTGCTTTTGAAAGCCCAGCCTAAGGCAGATGTTGATGGCTCATGCCTGTAATCTTAGCTACTCGGGGAGTTAAGATCTGAGGATCATGGTTCAAAGACAGCCAGAGCAGGAAAATCTGTGAGACTTGTCTCTAATCAAACAACAAAAATCCAGAAGCGGAGTTGTGGCTGAAGTGGTGAAGCACCAGCCTCAAGTGAACAGCTGAAGGACAGCATGCATGCTTATTAGGCAAGATCTCTCCCGTTTCAGCTCTGTCTCCCAGCACTCGGCGCTATAGTTAATTTTTAGAGAGCATCTCACATCTTTGCCTGGGGTTGGCCTCAGATCATGATCCTCTTACCTGTGGTTTAGTGGAACTACAGACGGACGTATATGGAAGGTTTCTCACAGTGCCGCTCGAACTGATTCTTCAGTGTATCTCATCCAGGTCCTCTTGATATCCTATGACATGATTCTCTTCTCCGTTTGTGGCAACTGAGGCAGAGTGGTAGCGTGATCTACCCCAGTTTACCCAGCCTGGAAGAGGCAGATGGGACAGGCCTCTACGCCACGCCACGCCGCATCTCCTGCCTGACCCCAGGATCGGGGTGCACGGTGGCGTCAGACACCTCTTCCTGAACTTCTCACGGGGCTTCTTCCGTGGCCTTTGAGGACTCTGAGATGCGATTCAGCCCATCGAGCACTGGCTGGCTCCTCCCCTGGCTTGGGGATTGATGGGGCCGCTGGTCTCCAGGATGGAAGCAGGCTGTGAGCATGTCCCAGTCTCTGTCCTTCTGATGAATTTGTCTCTGCCTGGCAGGGTCTCTTCACTCAATTCCAGGAAGCCAGGCCAGGCCAGCTCCTGCTTGCCACTCTCTTTATTACACAGAGCCCCTGGAGACCTTGTAGTGACACGCTCTACTCGTTGGGCCGGGTGCAGAGACGTTGCAGTCAGGGGTTGTGATGCAGCTGGAGGGCAGCGGGAGCTCAGGGGCTCCTTGGCTGGTGCTTGGTTGTCCCTGCAGTCTGAGGGCAGAGGAACCTTCAGGGTGGGAGTCATTCAGGGTCTCTGTGTCCTGCACGTCCTCATCTATGCAGTGAAATCTCATCTCCCCCAGACCCCTCTCCTGGGAATCTGAGGTGGAGTCCTGCCTACCACACCTGTCCAGTGGCAGGTCCCCAGGACAACAGATCTAGACATCCTGACCTACCACTGCTGGGAGCTTCAGCCAACGGCTCTCCCTAGGTCTCTATGGGGAGGGGCATGAAGCAGAGGGAGGAACATGGGGACCACAGAAGGGGAGGGGGACAGGCTGTGACCCTTGCAGGATCTGAGCCTCTTGGGACGCGAGCTGTCCCAGTGGTTTCTCAGTGTCTCGGCCAGTAACCCCTCCGTGAAGGGCTCCCCCGGGCCATCTGAGCCGGGGCTTGACCATCAACACAGCCCTGGAGAGTGGAGGGTTCACAAGAGGGTCCCCAGGAAGAGCCTCCTCCGTCACACTTTCAAATTGACCGTGACACAGGTGGCTCTCTTGGAGCCATCATTAGCCCTGTCATGAAACCGAAGCTGGCTGCCGTGACCCAGAAGATCTGACCCAGTTCCGTTTAACTGGGCTGGATGGGGCCCAGGTGGGTCCCCCAGAGCCCCAGGCTGAGGGTGCTGGGCTCCGTGGCCTGTCCCCGATCCTCACCACCGGCCTGCCGGCCTGCCTTCACCCCGCAGCCCTCTGCCCTCACTCTGCTCTCCCAGAGAGGAAAACAACTCAAGTACCTGCCATGTGCCAGGCACTGAGGTTCCGCTCCAGGGTGTTCAGAGATGAATGATACAGAGCCCTTCCCTCCAGGGGTGTAGAGCCAATGAGCAGAGGCAGGGCGTGCAGGAAATGTCCCCGGCATCGGTGAAAGGTCTGTGTGGAGAAGGAGGGAGTATCCTGGACTGAGAAACAGATGGAACTTTCCCAGAGTGAGAGGATTGGCCAGGGAAAGAGGCAGGAGGGTGGAGGATCTGGCTAAGGAACCTGTCCAGGCAAAGATACGATGCCCCGAACGAGAGTCCCCTGCCACTCATGGCTAGGATCAAGAAGGTGGGATCCAAAGAAGGAGCGGAAGAGGGGCTGGAGATGGGCAAGCAGGCATCAAATACCTGCCATTGCTGTTTGCCAGAGGCTCACATGCCAAGCGGGGGCCTGGCGCATGTGGGCAGACTTCAGCAGGGTGCTGAGGGCACCCTGGTAGTGGGCCCTTGAGCTCCATGCGAGTGGAATGAGCGTGTGATGTGGTACAGTCACCGTAGAGGTGGATCCACGTGGGTTTGGTACCTTCTGTGCGTCCAGAGGTTGCTTGGGGCTTTGCTCTGGGCTTTCTTCCGGGTCCTGCTGCCTCTGTGGGGTTGCTCAGGGCTTCCCGGCTGGGTGGGGAGATGTCAGCTGGAGCCGAGCGTTCCCTGGAGACCAAGCATCTGGGCTCGGAGTCCTGAGCACACCATATCTGTGCCGCCATGTGGCCACGTGGTCCCCCCTCCACGGTATCTCCTGCCATAAGGACGCGCCACCACATTTAGGGCTCGGTGTTCAGGATGTGCTTCTCCTCCCAGGGTCTTTGGCTTCATCACTCACATCTTTGCCTGGAAGAGGCTGTTCACAGGTGCTGAGCTTGTGGGTGCCAGTACTAGGGTGTGAACACAGTGCTTGAGCCACCAATGCCCAGCATAATGACTGGCCACCTCAACCCTCTGCAGTGATGGACCTTTGATGGGCTTTGTGTGTCTCAGTTTTCTTCGTGATACATTTTGCAGCTCCAGTGGCCATGCTGGCCATTGGCAGCCCCCCTCCCCCAGGCTAAGTCCTGTGTCCTTGGGGTGTGGTCCCATGGACAGAGAGCCGGTCTGTGCTCTGACACAAGTTGCAGGCCCGCCTGTGTATTTCTTGCTCCCTGGAACAGCATTTCTCCTGGCCACCCCGAGTTCTTCCAGGAGAAAATGGTATTCCTCTTGGTTTCCATTCTTCTTTCTCTCATAAAAAAAAAAGTTGTGATTATAATTGTGAAAGTTAAAATTAGTTTTCAGCTTGATTGGGTTGAGAGGCACGTAGGAGATGAGCAAAACACACCTCTGTGTGTGTCCACCGGGGCGTTTCCAGAGAAGATTAGATCATGAAGGTTCTGGCCTAATCCGTGGTTTAGTCCATTGATGGCTTCACAATCTGCGTAGACTCTTGGGAGCTGGAGCGTTGTGGGAGGCGCAGCCTCGTGGGAGGAAGTGCGTTGCCAGGGACCTGCATTTAAAGGCTGTATCTCGGCCCAGGACTCTTCCTCTCTCTGCTTCCTTGCTACCACAGGCCTAAAATCAATGGAGTCAGCTGACCATGGCTGAAACAGTGCAGTAAAACAAATCCTACTTCCCATGGGTTATTTTTTCTCAGGTATTTGTCACGGTGGAAAAGCAAAACGGAACAAACTTAAACCAGCACATCATCTACTAAGTTGATTTCAGGGGCTACTTAAGGATGGGAACCCGCAGCGTGAGAACCACTGTCCTGGACTATTTTCTCTTTCCACCTTCTTCACACGCTTCATAGAGAGAAAGTGAAGCACCCAAAGACAGGGCCAGGTCTCCATCCACTGGCCTTCCCTGGGGCCTGTACCCTGGGAGCCACACTTCCTGGCCTCTACCTCTTCTGACCTGTCCAGCCCTGCTTCACCTCTGCATCCCTTTCTCTACCACTCTTCCTCCCACCCCACCCTCTCTATTGATGCCTAGACTCTGCTTTGCCATTCCAAAAAGAGGCTAATGTGGAAATTGCTCACAGATGGCACACACAATATAGGAAAGAGTCTCTTTCTTCATTAGAGCAACACAAGATAGTATTTTTAAATGATTACATTGTTATCACAATAATTATGCTGGAATTCAAACATCTTCTTACGGTGCTGCCTCAGCCTCTCATCGAGGGCTCCTGAGAGGCGTGCTGGGGTAGCACCGGCAACGACCCCACAGGCTAGATGTCCAGTCCTTTCTGTGCCTTGCACCATGTTGTGTATAGGGTGAAACTCCTTGGCCTCACCTGTCACCAGGTGCAAGGGCTCGGGGCCTAGGGTCAGGCCAGAGGTAAGTTTGTGTCGGTAGCCGCCTCATCTCCTTAGGCCTCCTTGTCCCAAAGTTGGGTTCCGCTCTCTACATGGCCCACACGTGCTCTAGGAAGGCTGGTCCTGCTTCTCTGCCAGCCACCCCAGCTCCCAGAAGCCTTTGTTCTCTTAGCACCTCTCTGGCATCAGCCTCCACAGAGGGAAGAAGGTGACCTGGGCAGAGTCCTTCACCAGACAGTATTGCAGGACAGACAGTCTCATCCCCTGCAAAGTGAATTTGCATTTCCCAGAGCACCTTGGAATTGTTCTTCTCTTCGACGTTCAGAGCCTTTCTTCCTTCCAGACTTGGAAACAGCTCCTAGCCCCACCCCACCCCCAGCCCACCAGCCTCTCCCCACCTGCTTCCCAGGAAAGAAAGCCCAGAAAATCACAGGGCCATACAGACAGCCTCCTATCTCTGCGTCCCTGAGGATGGAGATTGAGGAGAGACCTAGACCAGACGAAATGTGCCCAGAGAGGCAAGGAAAAGGTAGCAATCACAATCAGGGGATTTGCATATTTATAACATGCTAATGACACCGCTGACTAGCCAGGCAGAATGATCTGTGCAGGTAGATGGGTTGAGGGAAGCAGAGGCAAGCCTACGGGAGACGTGTGTGATGTCCCATTATGTACCAAGTGATTCTCAGGCCTCCCACGGCCTGCAGACCGGAAATTCCCCACGCCTCTGACTGTATGTAAACAGTTGACATCGCTTTCATAGTGTGGTCACATGACAGTGACCACGCTCTCTTCCCCAAGGCAGTAGGGGAAGAGGAAAAGAGGGAAGCCCATCGGGAAGCAAAAAAGGCCGGGATGCAAGTCAGCAGCTGGCGAGGGGAGACGCCCTGGGGTGGGGGCTGTGGAAGGGAAAGGCCTGCAGTGGGCAGAAGCCGTGAGCACATTGTTGACAGCCATGTGCTGTCCTTCCTCTCAGTTCAGGGATGCAAAGTGTCCTTAATGTCCCAGAGGCCAGCACGACACCTGTGGCTCATGCTTATAATCCTAGCTACTCAGGAGGCTGAGATCTGAGAATAAGCCAGGGCAGGAAAGTCCTTGGGATTGTTTATCTCCACCTAAGTAGCAAAAAGCCTGAAGGGAAGCCATAGCTCAAGTGATCATTTTGAGAGCAAAAGGTAAGGGATGGTGGCACCCAGGCCCTGAGTTCAAGCACGCACGCACACACACACACACACACACACACACACACACACCACCCCTTCCCCCCCCCCCAAGTTGGGGATTCGTTAGCTTTCTCTGTAGGCCTTTCTGTCCCCTCTAAAAGGACATCTCCATCTGCCTGGCACAGGGAACATTTTGGTCCGGGTTTCAGTGGACGGGAGTCAGAGCTGGCTCGTGTATTCTTATCTTCTCCTCCCCAGTTCCAAGCAGAGTGCCAGGGACGTGGCAGAAGCTCCGTGGGTCTGGTGGGGTGGTGGGCGGCCGGGTGGGTGAGTCAGCACTCCAGGTGGAGGCTTGCAGGATAGACAGGCTGCTTCGGGGAGGAGACAGCTGGGTGTGGGGAGGAGTCTGCGATGGCCGCCCGCTGCCCAGCCCCGGGCTCTGTGAACAGAGGATGTTGCCCAGTCTCTCTTCCACTCCGATTCTTCCTCTGATTAAGGATTCTGACACGATATTTGCCGAAATATGAAAGGCCAAGTTCATCTGGCGGGATGGAATTACGTTAAGGAGGGTGAAATTAAGGGCTTTCTATGGAAAGAGATCTCCAGGATAATTTGATAGAAGACTTTAATTATTTCAACATGTTCCTCACCCTCCCCCAAATGCTTTTTAGAAGGAATTCATTTGGAGATCAAATAAAATATTATCTATGTGCATTTCTTTGAGTTTCTTTGAGCTACTGTTGATCAGAGGTTTGCCAGCAACCCAGAACAGAGGGGATTTAATTCCCCGTCTCCCTCCCCCCCCCCCCCCACACACACCCCGACCCCGCCATTTTTTTTGTCCTGGAGACCTATGAGACAAGGCGGTGTCTGGAGACTGAAGGCTCAGGAAGGTAGATATAGGCTTCTGTTATTTAGATTAGACCGCAAGAAGACTTTGAAAGCACTGCCTGTTGTCATTGACTCGGTCGAGGATGGTGAGTGTGTTTTCCCTGACCTTAGAGGCCAGAGTGTCCTGCCTGTGTGACTGGGAATGTGGCTGCTGGGTTGCCCGGCCCCGAGGCTGTGTGGTAAGGTTGCTCTTGGACCCAGTCCCCTTTGTCCCTGCCGTCTATCTGTCCACTGCTTCCAGGGCTCTCGGTTCTCACGTGCAACCCAAGGAACCCCAGATCCTCAGACGCCCCCAGACCTAGATCATCAGATTTCCAGAACCCCAGTACTGCCGCCCAGTCACGGCTCTGGACCTGCCCTGTCCAGAAATGGCCCTTGCTTAGGGCTCGGCAGGGACCATGGCATCTTATGGATACACCTTCGTGAGTCCCCTTCTCTTACGGGGTGCCCTCCTTGGTGGCAGGTGGTTTTGTGTGGATGGAAGTTTGTCTGCCCTAGTAGGGGTCAACAGGCTGCTTTCTGGGGTGCCAGCTGGCACCCTGGAGGCCCAATGGGCTCTTCTACCCAGGTAGAAGAGGCAGTGACACCTGAGACAGTCCATGGCCAGGCAGTGTGCCAGCCTGGCCCTGACATTCTGCACATCAGGGCTGCACCGTTCAACATCCCCACACGTCAGGGGTCTGCTTGGGCTTTGTTGGGTCTCTGGGGCAGCTTGGGTATCTCAGTGATAGCTGTTGATGGATTAGCATTGACGAATCCTTCCTTTGTTCACAAGGTGTTCCCGCCTCACCGTCTCGGCACAGACGTGGACAGGAGCCTGCACTTTCCTTGCCTTCCACCAAGGACGCCATTTGGTGTGGGACAGGAGGCCCCGAGGGCAGCGCCGGCTTGGGTCTGGTTCCTGTTCTGCCACGCACTAGCGCTTTCCAGGGTGGTGTTTCCCTGCCTGGGGTCCCCAGGCTCCTCTGTGGGATATGCTCATCCCCTCCTGCTCCATTGTGTCTCCTTCCTCTTCTATTGGCTTTCCCAGGGCCCGCCAGGTAGGAGACAGAATGCGCTTGGAGTTGCTCTAGGCCGCCCAGAGCAGTTCCCATCTGCCTGGTCACTCCCCTTTCCAGCTTGAAATCATCCTCCAGCTCAGTCCCTGTCATCTGGGGTGCAGAGCTGGAGGCCAGTTTCCAGAGAAAACCTCTGAGCCCATGTCAGGGTGCTGCAGCAATCTCTACAGCCCTAGATTCCCCGCGCCTCTGCTTCCTAATCTGAGAGCACGCATGATGATCTGAGAATGGAGGTCTGTAAAGCTCTTTGCAGAGGGCAGAGGCTTCGATCAGTGCCCAGCCTTCTCGGGAGCAGGCCAAGGGCGGGACTCACCCGGGATGGTACACAGATGGCTTTCGTGCGGAGGTGCGGCGGGCTTTTAGGGAGGCAGAATGAGTCTCCAGGCATCTCTGGCCCAGGCCACGTGTTGGAATGCTGGCTTCTTGCCTGCTTGGAGCAGACATTGATTTTTTGCTCCCCAAAGTATCTTCATCCCATAGCCCCAGGAGACCTCCAATTCCAGATGCCACTCATTCCTCAGCTGTGGCTCAAATACATGTGATGTAAAACATTGGCCGTATTGAGGCTTGAACTTGCTAAGTGTGTTGCTCTCCTATGTTGCTTGCATATCTATGCAAGCAGACGGAAAGAGAGAGAGGGCTTCAGGGGAAGAGCTACTCCTCTCTCCATCCGCTTGTTTTCTTAAGCGTTTATTTAGCAGGCAGGATAGGTCTTATGCTTGTTAAGTGTAAAGGACACACCCGGGCCGCCTTCTCTGGACCTCAGTCCTGTCAGGACAGTGAAAGGAGAGCTACAGAAGCAGAACAGCCTGCAGGAATGACAGGCATCCTGGCCGCTCAGGCCTGTGCAGGTGGAGGAGCTGGGGTTTGGAGGATGAGAAGGCGTTGGCAAGGTAGAGCCAGGGAGAGGGAGCACGAAGGGCGGATGAGCATGTAGGCAGAGGTTGAAGATCTGAGTTTGAATCCTGCCCACACCACTGCATATCCACGTGGCTCTGGACAAGTGAAAGGCAGGGGCCATAACAGGCGCTCCTGCGTGCGATGGTGTGGATGAAATAGAACGCGAGCCGGGGCTGAATTTGTTCTGCAGAGCAGACACGTGGAACAGAACGGGCCTGTGGTCTTTTCCTGTTACGGCAGACTCTGCTCTCTGACCTCCTCAGGCCTTCCCTGCCTCCACTGCCCTCCCTGCCCTGAGTTCAGAAGTTCCTCTTAGCTCCTCTTACCCCATGTGCACTTGTCAGAACCTCTCTGACAGGTGTGAATTAACCTGCTTCCATCCTCCCGGGGGCTGGACGAGGCTTGGCCAGGCTGCAGCTTGTGCTGACAGCTCTGTATCTTTCCTCGGGGTGTTTTTCCACGCCGCATGGCCTTTTGCTACTCCGAGGGGGTGCCAGCCCTCAGTGTTCGCCCCCCCCCCCCCCCGGGAGCCTGGCATTGTGTCTGCAGCAGGGCAGAGGCCTCTGTGTAACTGGGCCTGTCCTGGCATGAATCCAAGATTGAGCCAGCGCTTGGGATAGCAAAGCCTTGGCACATGGCCTAGCCTAGAGAGGACAGGCGCCTGGTGTTTGTGCCGAGGGCAGGGGCACCATGGGCACAGAGTGGCAAATGCTCTTTCCAGCCAGGCCTGGCGCCCCACTGAGCTCCTTCTCCAAGGGAAGTGGCAGGTTAGGGTCTTCTTCCTCCTCTCCCATCTGTGGGCAGAAGGCCGGCCCTGCCTGTGCCTTGCAGGGAGGGGGACCCTTGGCCGCCTCTCGCCTGCCCTCCTGGTGGCGGGCAGCTGCCGCTGGAGCTGAGCCCCTTGGGGGAGGATGAGTCAGGCCTCTGGTGACCTGCTCTGAGCTCACACAAAAGCCTCTGTGGCTGTGGCTGCAACCGATCGAAGCACGCTCGAAGAAGAGTGAGTGGGTCCTGCTGTCCTGTGTGTTGTGGGGGCGCCGGGCAGCCCCCTGGGAAGGGCCGGCAGGCCGCGCCCTCTGCTGTAAGGCCAGTTTGGAGCTAGCAGCCAGTGCCAGCTTCTCCCGCTCTGAAGAGGTGAAGTTCAGGGGGAAGCGGACTCTTCTCCTCACTCAGCCTAGGGTGTGGGGACTCCACCAGGTAAGGGGAAATAGGGTGGGCCATAAACCCACACTGTTTTGAAGGAAAATAGGTGATCGATTCTCTTTGCTGAGTTCCTGGTACGGGGGCTTGAACTCCGGGCCTGAGTTCAAGGGCACAGCTCTACTTCCAGCTTTTTGGTGGTTGATTGGAGACAAGAGTCTCATGGACTTTCCTGCCTCAGGTTGGCAACTGAAATCCTGTGATCTCAGCCTCCTGAGTAGCTGGAATGACAGGCGTGAGACACTGGTGCTCAGGAAAATCCGACTCCTTTTGTGCACAGGGTGCTGCTGAGAGGCAGTGTCCCAACCGGCTGGCTTAGGTGCTGGCCTTGAAGTGAAGCAAGAGTCTTCTCTTGATGGCCCTGCTTTTTGCTTTTTTTCCATCTGTAAAATAAGAACTCCATCTGTGTGTGTGTGTGTGTGTCTGTCTGTCTGTCTGTCTGTGTGTGTCTGTGTGTGCCTGTGTCTGTATGTGTGCCTGTGTGCCTGTGTGTGTGTCTGTCTGTCTGTCTGTGTGTGCCTGTGTCTGTATGTGTGCCTGTGTGTGTGTGTGTGTCTCTGTGTCTGTGTCTGTGTGTGTGTGTGTGTGTGTGTGTGTCTGTGTCCGGAGATTGAACCCAGAGCCTTGAGCTTGCTACGCAAGTGCTCTACTCCTTGAGCCACACCGCCAGCCTTGTTGTTTGCTCTGTTTTTCAGCTGGTGTCTCACTCAGTGTGTCTGGCAGCGTAGCTGGGGTTGCAGGCAGGTACCTCGCGGGCCGCTCTTCTCTGAGCTCCTGAGGAGAGCATGTGTGTGGTTTGATGGCTGTGGGTCCGATGCTGCCTCTGTCACTTGCATTGACGCTAATGTTCTACAGCTCATGTATCTCGTGGATGGTATGTGAAGGACCTGCCTTCGGGCGTTCTTGAGAATTAATAGGGACATGCACAGAGCACTTGTTGGCAGTGTCCAGCTCAGAGATATACTCAGCACACAGCACACCAGCTGTTTGCTATAGTCATTGCTCCATTGGCCTTCCTGATGATGGCGGGCCATAGCTGAACACATCTCAGACTTTCCATCCAGGCTGTCTGAGCTGCTTGAGGGGTTTGTCGGCTACTGACTCACTGCGGTTGGGGAGGGGAGGGGGTCCCGACTGTGGGCCACGCTTTGGCGGCCGGGCTGCGAATGTGACCCCTGGAGTCCCACTGTCCGGCGCAGGTGGGGACATTCTCCAGGCCAGGTCACACATGAGGGATGTGACAGCCCTGAGGCAGCCCTGCAGCAGCCCGGCAGCCCGCAGGCAGGCAGATGGGAGCCCCCTGGAGAGAAATGGGGACAGGCGCGGTGTCGGGGACCCGTGTGAGAACCAGCTTTCTGGCTGAGTCTGTCCTGGAACTCGTAACTTCCTCATAACGCAGGGCTGACGCTGTGATGGCCTCCTGACTCCCGGGCGTCTCTTCCCGAGTGCGCCGGGACCAGGGACGAGGGTCTGGCCTCACGTCACTCCACCCCAGAACTCCCAGGACAAGGCCTGGCCTGATGGAGGCGCGGTCATCCCTGGAGCCTGGTGGGGTGTAAGAATCGGTTAGCGGGAGCTGGGGAGCAGGGCACCCCTGCCTCTGATGGTGGCCGCCCACCGGGCCACCAGCACAGTGAGGAGATCAGAGTCGGCCAGGGCCGGGAGGGTGACCGAGTGCCGATGGCTTCGGCTTCTCTTGGCCGGAGCTTCATTTCAGATGACGTGTCCCCAGCAGGTCATTATCCAGATCCCTCATGAAAGTACCGGAACATGGAAGCCATGTCAAGCTTTTACGGCTGAGTCTGAGACGCGGGGCCAGGCCTCGCAGGGACCCGGCTCCCCAGGGATCTCACAGGTCTGTGGCCCGGTTGCTTTCTAGATGATTCTGTCTGTGGCAAGGCAGCCACGTCTCTCACTGATGGCGCTCAGATAGGGACCTGAAGTACTTTCAACTTTTGATTCCTTATTAATAAGATACATTTTAAGCTTTAAAATGGTACTTCGTAAGTACAGAGAGGAAAGCAAAGAGATGTCAGGCCCTGGGCAGGGTGGGGCTAGGGCAGCCACTGTGGGCCCAGCTTCTGTCTCTACTGACTCCCACCGGGCAGATTGCTAGGCAAAGCCAGGCAAGGGCAGTCGGAAAGTGAATGAACGCAATCGGGGACCATTGGGTGCCTAAAAGGCCACTGCTGGCCATGCTTGTGTCAGCAGAGGAGCTGCGAACAGGTGAGGGCCGTTGGTAGGCACCGCCGGCAGTTAGCCGTGCAGAGGTGGGAGGCAGCTAGTTAGTTAGCGTTCTGTCACCGTGACACTGACAGCATGCCTGGAAACCAACTTCCAAGGGGAAAGTTTTATTAAGGCACCCTGCTTCATAGCTTTTAGTTTGTGTGTGTGTGTGTGTGAGAGAGAGAGAGAGAGAGAAACAGACAGACAGACAGAGAGACAGAGACAGAGAGAGACAGAGAGAGAGAGACAAGCAGGGCACTGGTGGCTCATGCCTATAATCCTAGCTACTCTAAGAGGCTAGATCTGAGGATCTTGGTTCAGAGCCAGCCCCGAGGCAAGAAAGTCTGTGAAACTCTTACCTCTAATTAACCACTAGAAAACCGGAAGTGATGCTGTGTCTGGGAGTGGTAAGGGTGCTAGCCTTGAGCCAAAAAGCTCAGGGACAGTGCCCAGGATCTGAGTTCAAGCCCCACAACTGACAACAGAAAAAAGGGGGAGAGGGGATACAGACTATGGCTTCATCCTCCTGAACCTCATTGCTAATGCAGGCTCTCTCTAGGCCCGCCTTTGCGCTTGTGCACGGATTAAGAGCGGTAATGTATGTAAAGCGCTTGGCGTCGAGCCTGACATGGTGTAAGCCACCTAATAAATGTCAGGAGGGGACGCAGGGCCCTGCGTTTCCCAGGGCTCCTTTGTCGCTGAGAGTCATTGGGGTTACCCGGTGACTGACATGACAGTCAGTAGGTATGGAGATGCTGCCACGTGCCGGGGCTGGGCCTGAGGTCCGGTGGCAGGGGGAGCTGGGATTCAAACCCAGCTTTCCGGATCCAAGGCCTCTTCTCTTACCACGCTTGGTGCTGCTCTGCACTCTGTAGCCACAGAAGCCTAAAGCAGCCCGTCCTCCCCTGGGCTCCGGCCCTGTCTTTCTGGAAAGACTCAGGCGGATCCCCGCCTGCCCCTCTCCCTCCCTCCCTCCCTGGGGTGTCAGCAGGAGAGGCTGTGTTCCCTTAGGGACCTGCTCAGGGTCCAATCTGCACAGGGGGCCTGCTGCTCTGTCCGGAAGCCCAGTCATGCGTGGACAGCGGCTTTGGGGCTGGAAGGGACCGGGGCGCGGTCTGCAGACGGTCAGGTGCGTGGCAGGGGATCCCTCAGGCCCTTGCAGGCAGCGGGGAGCCCGTGTCTCCCCACCCGGTGCGTCCCCTGCCTCCCTGCCAGTCTCCCGCCCAGCACACGGCGCCTAGCAGGTGGCCGGCTTGATGAGCCCTTCGTCCAGACGCCGTCTCCATCCTTCCTGTGCCTCAGGTGAGCTCTGAGGTGCCAGCCCGAAGCAGAGCCCCCGGGGAAGCAGGGCTGGTGAGCCCCAGCAAGCTGGGCCAGCCACAGTGCCCCGTCCAGGGGCGGAGAGGATGGGCGGCATAGGATGCTTTCTGTTCGGGCTCTGCCATGCTCTGCTGCGACTTGATGGGACCGTGGAGGTCCGAACCCCGTCATCCCCACCTGCACAGCGGAGGAGCCACATTGTGTTGGTTCATTGGTTTTGTTTCTGGTACTGGGGAGCCCCCACAGGGAAGGGTACTCCTGGGGAGCTACGGGCAGTCATAAACAGTTTAGTATGAATGGCTTCCACTGATGCTTTCCTGGTGACAACAGAGAGGTTGGAGAGGACACGGGTCAGTGAGCGAGTGTGGAGGGACGGAGAGGGGAGCAGAGGGGCTCAGGACCCAGGGAGACCCCTGTTCTGTCAGGCTATTCGTCTCAGATTTTTAAAAAACATATCTTTAAGTAGTTGTACAGAGGTGTTCAAAGGTTGCTTTAATGTAAACCTTCCACAGAAGTATGCCAAACATACCTAAAAGATATACAAATCCCAAGTACACAGCTTTGAATTTTTTTAGGAAGTGAGTACACCATTATACCCAGCATCTGATGAAGAAATACCTTCCAGTAGCTCCTCTCTGACCCTCCAGCAAGGGATCCATCGTGCTGACCTCTAAGTTCTGCCTACACACTGTGGAACTCTAGATGTGGAATTATTCCATATATTCCTTTTGTGTCTGGAATTCTTTGTGTCTGTTTGTGAGATTCATCCATATTAGAGCCTGTTCATTTTCTCTGCTGCATAGTATTCTACCACATGACTATATCATTTATCTCTTCTGCGGCGGATGGGTACTTAGCTTTTGACCTTCATGAGCAGTGATGTTTTCAGTATTCTTAGTCATGTCTTCTTTACTGTTTTGTCCCTGCGGGTCAGCTGCTGCTCTTCTGATGCTTTCCCCCGAAGCCTCACCTCTGGGTACCACCGGCCCCATGTTGTTGTCTCTCAGGGCATCTGTAGGATCACATGAGGGCTCCAGACCCACAGCGACATTTTCATCTTTAGGCTAGTGTCTAGCAGTTCTGGCTACTCCCAGAGAGTGGTTGGATGAATCCATGAATGAATGAATGAATGAATGAATGAACACATCTCAGTTGTGTCACACTTCTACCTGTGGCTCAGAAGGCTGAGATCTGAGGATCACAGTTCGACGCTGGCCTAGGCAGGAAAATCCATGAGACTTTCTTCCCAGTGCCTAAGGAAAGCAGCTTCGGGGAGCCGGGGTCATCAGTCCAGACCCTTCTGTACAGGGTGTGTTGTTCTCATCGCTCCAGACTCAAACCCTGGAGTTGGAAGATTGGGGCTGGCGACCCTGCTGTCCAGTAGGCAGCAAGGATGTTTTCTGGGACTTCCATGGGTCCTCAGACACCTCAGGGGTGTCTCCCAGAACACCCCTCTTTCTAGGCCTTCTTGGACACAGGCCTGTATGTGGTGGCCAGCGGAACAGAAGAGATGGAGGATATGGGTGAAGGGAGGAGAGAGGAGACAGAAGGGGACGGGGGAGGACCCCATGCTTGGAGGGAGAGGCAGATGGGCGGGAGCCACTGCTGCTGCTGCTCTCCAGGGGAGGAGGGGGGGGGGGTGTCTGGCCATGTCATTTTCACCGGCAAGTGCCAAAGGGAGTGAGGCGCACGAGTGTATTGAAACACAATGTCAGGTTGCTCTGGTGGGATACAGGTTGGGTTTTGTTGTTTTTTTTTCCTGGCACTTGGCAGATCCCTTTCACAGGCTGCCTCCTGGCTGTGTGCTGTTGATTGAGCCTTCATGTTTATTCAAACATCTTGTGCTGAGCGGCATAGCAAATATCTGTGGATTCCTGTGCTTCAGAGAGAGCCTGGTACATAAAGAGCCGGAGACAGTCCTTCCCGTTCCTCGGCCACTCGTGTTGCTTAAAGAAGATTCACACCGAGAATAATTATCCCTTGGGGTGATCAAGGGCAAAAGCTGGTTTAATCTGTTCATTTGCTTCAGCCTGTTATTTATTTTCCCTGGGAGGGACACACTGAGAAGGTTTGCTCTTTCTCCGGAGCCCCTTTGCCTACAGAAGGATCCCTTCTGAACCCAGTATCCCATCCTGTGTGCCACGTACCCTCCCAGGCTTCTTCTAATGCTCACTTGACTCCCCCAGTTCTGTGCAGAGGCCCGCTCAGCCACTTCCCTTTCCAGACGTGGGAAACAAGGCAGCGAGGTGTGAAGTAAGTTGTGTGAGATCACACAGCCAGTGGGTAATAGATCTAGAATTCATCCCCGGAGTCCAGCCTGTCCTGATGTTTCTCAAGAATGTCTTAGAAGATAGCACGAGAGATCAGAAGTCATTTTCTGTGGTGTCTCTTAAAACATCATTTTTACAAAGCATGGCCCTGGATACTTCTCAGGGATTTGAAATCCTTGTCTGAGCTGCTCATGACGTCATTTCTATCAAGGTGGCCCTTGACCCTGGAAGGGTGGGGACCGGCTCCTAGGGGGGTGAGCACAGTCGAGGAGGCGCACACGGACCCAGCCACCTCTGCAGAACCCTGGATGGAGGAGGCCCTCTCTTTCTTGCTCTTCTGCTGTGCTCGCAGTGCAGGGGGTCTTGGCATGGCCCAACAGGTTGACCCTTCCTCCTTCGGTTCCCTTCCTCTGTTCCCTGTCCCACTGGGATTCAGAGAGTGAGCTAGAAAGTGATGGAGCTTGGATTGGAGCCAGCTGTGTTAGTCAGTGCTCTGTGACTCTGATGAAGTACACGAGATAAACAGGTTATAGGGAGGAGAAGGTTTGCTTTGGCTCATGGCTTCTGAGGTTTCAGTCCGTGATTGGCCAACCTTGCTTTCAGGCCTGTGGTGCGGCATGGCATCATGGTATGTGGTTGTGGAGGATGTGGTGGAGGAGTCCTGTATACCTCACGATGCTTGGGAAGAAGGCAGGGAGGAAGGGGGAAAGGGAGGGGGGTGAGAAAGAGGAGGGTGACATCACTTCCTTCCACTAGGCCCTACCTCTTACAGGGCCCTTCGCTGGCTTCCCAGCCAGCCTTCAGCATGTGGGCTCTGGGAGACAGTCACATGCAAACTGAGTACGGTGTTCTAGAAGGCAGCACATCCGCCATTCTCCGTTTTGCCTTCTCCTAGCCAGAGCTCGAGGAGGAGGATAAGGAGTTGGAGGAGGAAGGTTGTTCCTCTGGCCAGGCCAGGAGCACGTCTGGTCATTCCTCAGTGAGCCCTCCAGAAGAAGGTGAAGGGGCTCCTTCCATGACTGCAGTCTACAGCACAGTGCACCATGAGGACTGCACACATGCCCCAGTGCTGTGCACCTCAGCTCCTCCTTTGCCTTTTGGTTTCAGAGCTTAAGAGCACAGTGGAGATAAGAGAGCCCCAGTCCTTCTGCTTTCCTCTTAGGTGGCTAGGAGCTGAGGACGTATGTGTGCACGCATGAGGATGCATGTATGTGTGAATGTGTAAGTACATGTCTAGTGTGCATATAGGCATGCATGGCCTTTTCTGTGTGCGTATGTGTGCATATGATGTGTAGTGTGTATGTACTGTGTGTGTGTGTGTGTGTGTGTGTGTGTGTGTGTGTGTGTGTGTCCTTCAAGTCTAGTGTAAGGATTCATTTCTCTGCAAAGCTTCCAGCATGTCAGGCAGTGCCAGGAGCTTTCTGCCTGCTGTTAGCACCATGTTTCACCTTGGCTGTGTGTCTACAGTTCCTGGCCTGTGTTGGGTAACTGATGTCTGTGCACATCTCCTCTGCACACAGGGGCCCTGAAGAGAATGCTTCTGTCATATTAGCTTCTTCCTGCAAATGCCTGCTGAGTGTGTAGATGAGCAAATGAATGAACACACGAGGGCACGTGACCTCCCGCTGCCTCACCCAGCCTCGTTGAGCCCTCAGTCTCCCCTGGTATGAGGCCCAGACATGGCTTAGATGCTGGCTGGGCTTATGGAGAACGACGAGGCCATATGTGGCTGGTCCAGTGTGTGGAGGGGCTGGGCTGGATGGGGCGGCAGTGGTCATTCACAAGGGCCTTCCTCCCTTGCTTCTGGAAAGTTCCCATCTGCCACCCGCCTTGCCTTCCTTTGCCTGCTGGCTTCCCCGTGGGTTGTGTGGAAAGAGAAACGTTGGGAAGTTGTTCTTCCCGTGGCTAATGTGTTCCATGCACTGTGTCCCCCTGTGCTCAAGTTCCGGGCAATTACCCTCCTGCTGGGCTTTGTTGCTGAGCACAGCAGGTGGGTCTTGTTTGTCACTCACTTGCACCATTAAGGCTGGGTTAGCACCGAAAGGGTGACTGAGCCCTTTGGTGCCCCCAACTCCAGATGCCATTGGCTGGTGAAGACATTAAGATGGCTTTGTGGGTCAGCTGCTTCTCAGAGGCAGCAGCCAGGGGCCTCATCAACTGGCTGTCCCTGGAGCTCACAGCCGGGCGCTCCGACGCACCGCTCTCCCCACACAGCCTCTGCCCTTTGGTGGTTGCGGTTTGGCTGTGGACAGGGCCTGTACCCAGGCTTTGGGCCAGTGCTGTTTGCAGGCACACGGACGTGGCAGCAGATCTTTGCGAGAAGTTTTAGGAAGCTGGGGAAGGTGAGGTTTGGAGGGGGAGAGTGTGGAGCTGCACTAGGGACGAACCTCAGTGCAGTTCAGTGAATGGGAAGAACTGGGGGAGGTGGCATCCCATCTTCACTATTTACTTTTACTAGCATTGTTATTCAGATAAGGCACTGATTAGGACAAGACAAATAGATTTAAAGCATCCTCACTGGTTTACTTTGACCAATTAATCACAC
The DNA here is from genome assembly GCF_024711535.1 of Dipodomys merriami. Taxonomy (NCBI): domain Eukaryota; kingdom Metazoa; phylum Chordata; class Mammalia; order Rodentia; family Heteromyidae; genus Dipodomys; species Dipodomys merriami. The sequence continues at coordinate 4,411,574 of NW_027202305.1, read as the reverse complement.
GTTTACTGAGCTCCAACGGTGGAAAACACTTAGATGTGTTACAGAAAACATCTGCAAGGTAACGTATTCACAATGAATCTAAGAGCTTCGGAGTCTGACCTAGGTCCCAGAATTTAAACTAGGGAGAGAGGAATGCCAAGAACTATCCGGCTGCAGAAATCCCATTTAGGAACATCTCTCCTTCATTGTGATTCCACATGGCCAAAACGTCTCTCTCATCCAACATCTTTGATCTCTGAGCAACACTGTGAAATAGGGCAGGCGGCGTGTCTCCCGCATCCCCGCAGACGGATGTGTGGAGAGATTGCGTTCGCTCAGGAAAGCCAGGTTTAAGCGCAGCCCTCTGATTCCAAGTTCAGATTGTGTTTTGTTTGTCTGTTGTTTTGCAGGCGAGTCCATAGCCGGGCTCACATCCAGGGCCTGATCCAGACCTTGAGATTGCCTTGTGTCTTCCTGAAGCTGATCCCGGAGCTGCTGGGATTCTGTCTTACCTGGAGAGCCTCAGAGCATGCGCTTCTGACGCTCGCTCGGCTGCGGTTTCTGGGGAGATCTCCATGCTCTCAGGTTGGAGGGATATTAGGTCAGATCCCTTCAGAGCTGGCTTCTCCAACCACGTGTCCCCTTACACGTGGCTGGGTGTCCCTTAACCTTGCCAGGCTCGTGACCATGTGATTTCCTCAATGCATAGCTCAGATTACCATCCTCTTGCCAGAAACATAGGGTCTCCTTACTGCCCAAAGGATGGCATCCAGCCTCCTTAACCTTGGCCTTGGCAGAATCTCAGCACTCTGAGAATCTTAGGCTCTGTCTCTAGCTGTCAGACATAATAGACAACCTGCCCGGCGGGCATGGTGCCCATCCTGTAGGCTCCCAGCGCATCAAGGGCAGGCCTGGGACTGTGGGCCACATCTCCCAAGGTTCTTACCCCAGCTGCAGGGGCCTGGGGTGACCTTCAGCCCTGCTACCTGTTTGGTGGTGGAGGCCGCTGCCGGTGGGAGCTGCCCCATGGCTGTGTGTCCTGAGTGGGGAGGTGTCCCTCTGTCACTCTTCACACCAGGTCATCCTGTTTCTCAAGGTCCCCTTGAGGAAAGCAGTGTTTTCAGGAGTTAGCGTGAGCCTAGGGGCCGCGTGTCTGTGGGGCTACTGGATGCGTCCTGGTCACGTGGACGCCCCTGCTGGGAGGAGGGGCAGCACTCCGGATCTTTATCCCCATTCTGGCTGCTGGGAGACTCTGCTCTCCTTTGCTAAGGTCTCTGTGAGGTTATATGCTGGAGTTGTGGGGTGCAAAGACAAGCCTTGCTTAGCTAAGGAAGATTTCCCAAGTTACCCTGTGGCTGAGAGGAGAGGGCCCAGCCTTCTGCTCTGGCAGCGACCTGTAGGGGAGGCTGGGATGGCCAGGCTGCACAGGTGGATGGTAGCTGTGGTGGGCTGGGACTGGCTGGGCGAACCGTGAGGGCCTTGGAGACTCAGGGTCAGCTCTGAGCAGCCGCTCAGCTTCTCACAGGCAGCTTTGGATGTTCAGAGAGGCTGGGAGACCTGGGCAGAGAAGCATCAGCCAACTTTGTCTAAGCACAGGTGTGCATCACACACTGCACTGGGGGGGGGGGACAGGCTTGGGGACAAGGAGTGTGCCCCGATATTGGGTCTGGTCAAGTAAGCAATCCAGGATACTTGTTTTTTGAAATGATGGACCAGATGTTTTAATTGGAAAGAGTTAATCCAACCTCTGGTGTTTAAAATGCAAACGGTAGAGAACACTCTAGAATAACTGTGAGGCTCCCTCCCACTCCTGACCACGGAACTCTAACTCCTCACTGGGGACGGCTGCCCAGCTGCTGCTGCCCGCTGCCAGCCCCCCGCGAGCCTGTGCCAGCTCTCACCCTGCGTGGTGGCTGTTGGTGCTAATTGAGCTGGACAGAAGGGAAGAGGCGGGCCGGGCCACGAGAGCAGGGACCATCTAAGATGGGCTGACTCCAATCGAATAAATCTGCCACTCTGAGTTCTGCACGGGGCGCTCTCTGTTGTAGCCTTTATTCAGTTTCTAGTGTTGCTGTGCTCTGAGTTTTCTGTCTCTGGGAGTGGTGAGGGGCTGGTCCTGCGTCTTCCCCAAGAAATGAGTGAGTCTAGAGATAGTGACCGAGGAAAGAACCAATAGAGCTTTATCTTCTGATCGATAATGGTGTCTATACTCCGGGGTGCATGTGAGGGGGGCTCTGGACAGGATGGATCTGGGGAGCTATAGATCCAGGCCCAGAAGCAGGGCTCCTTATCTGTTCCCAACCGTCTCCCAGCTCCGGATTTCCTTTTTTATCGCTGACATTAATTAGAGTCCCATCCTCTGCCTTTGACTTTGACCTAAGCACCTCATTGTTAAGTCCAGAACAGCCATCCAGCTGACAATCTGACCGTATCCCGCTTGGAGCCCTGTCTCAGCATCCCTCTCACCCCTGCATCTCCTCTTCTCCCGTCCTGACAGCCAGCTGCTTTCTGACTGGCACACAGAGGCCGGCACAGGAGAGCGGTGATTCCAACTGTCCTACGAGCTATCTCCTCCCCTCCCCCTGCTCCTGCCCGCTCTGTTCCTCTGTGGCGTGTGTGCATGCGCATGCCCACGCGTACGTGTACACACACACACACACACACACACGTTTGGGGGGTGCAGCGTCTCTGGGACCTGAGCACATAGCTCTAGTACTGGGCTGTTTCGTTTCAAAGAGTCTGCTCACGTGGTCTCTGTCAGGAGCTGTTCTCCCTACAGATCCAGCCTGCTGGCCTCCGATAAGTGCCAGGGACATGTTGGGCCATTCACAGACAGTCTTGCCCTTCCCCTTGTTCGCCTCCCTGGCTGGCTGCATCTGGCCGTCACAGCCCCGGCTGTGGTTGAGCCGACCTCCCGTTCAATGGGCAGACTGGAGCCATGGCCTTTGCACCCTGTCTGTGAGAGGTGTTGGTTCAGAGCAAGTTTCACAGGGAAATTGGCTTTAGGTGCAGGGCGCTTACCTTATCCCCGGGAATGCAGGGTGGGGGGAGTGCTGGTGGGGGGGATGGGGGGGAGTCTGTCCTGCCTTCGGGAGGCCACATCTGATGAGCGAGCCTGCCCTGCCACAGTGGGCTTTTCTGTTCCACTGGACACGTGGCCACTTCTGAAGCTCACCATGCAGTGTCTGTCAGAGACCTGTGGGGCCACGCACTTTCTCTGACTGGGCCGTGTGCTGACTCAAGTCTAACAGCGATCTTCCTGTTACCATCCCTGCCACCCCTGGGAATGTCCTCTTCTCTGCATTCATCATCCCGAATGATGGCATCTCCTCCCCTCTACTCATTCTCTCTCTCTCTCTCTCTCTCCCTCCCCTCCCCCTCCCCCTCTCTCCTTCTCCCTCTATCTCTCTTGCTCTCCCTCCTTCCTTCCCCTACTCTCAAGTACTAGGCCTCTAGTCATGTCTCCGCTCCTTTTTGTTTTATCTTATTTATTTATTTTTTTGGTCGGTTGTGGGGTTGGAACTCTGGACCTGGGCACTGTCCCTCAGCTCTTCAGCTCAAGGTGACTGCTCTACCACTTGAGCCACAGCACCATTTCCAGTTTTCTGAGTGGTTTATTGGAAATAAGAGTCTCACAGAGTTTCCTCCCCAGGCTGGCTTTGAACTGCGATCCTCAGATCCTCTGATCTCGGCCTCCTGAGTAGTTAGGATTACAGGCATGAGCCACTGACTCCCAGCTTTATCTTATTTTTCAGATATGGTTTTGCACTTTTGCTTGGACCAGCCTTGGACCAAGATCTCCCTACCTTCCCTTCCCAGGGAGCTGGGGTTGTAGCCATGTATCTCCATACTTGGCTTGTTTTATTTTGCTTTTTTGTTTTGTTTTTGAGAGAGAGTTTCACGAGCATTTCTCCTGGGCTGCCCTGAACTGCGATCCTCCTGACTGGGCTCTCTGCATAGCTGGGATTATAGATGTGAGCCACAGTGGCAGCTTCCCGCTTGGGTCTCCTTATGTCCCAGACTGTAAGCCCCATGGGGGCAGGAGCTGTGTCCAAGGGCTGAAAACTGCTTGCCAGGCAATAGACTCATAGCAGGTTCGGTATATTCATGGAATGAGTGGAACACCATCACAGTAGTACTGTATGTATTTGCCTGCTTGGGCTAGTCCAGGGTATGAAAGAAAACAGCACACTCCATGGTGCTGCACAAGTACTCTACAGCCGGGCCCTGGTGGCTCCCACCCGTCATTCTAGCTACTCAGGAAGCTGAGATCTGAGGATTGAGGCTCATCGCCAGCCCAGGCAGACAAATATGCAAGTCTCTTATTTCCAGTTAACCATCTAAAAGCTGTAACGGAAGGTATGGCTCAAGTGGTCGAGCACTGGCCGTGAACAAAAAAAGCCAAGAGAGAGCATGAGGTCCTGAGTTCAGCTTCCATGTTGGTGCATGTTCTCTCTCTCTCTCTCTCTCTCTCTCTCTCTCTCTCTCTCTCTCTCTCTCTCTCTCTCTCTCTCTCTCTCTCTCTCTCTCTGACACACACACACACACCACTTACTTGCAGAGCAATTCTACATCCAGTACCTCATTCGATCCTTTTAGCAGCCCTGTGAGTTAGATGGTATGAGCATAATTCCTCCCCTTTACAGCAGAGGATGTGGGAGTCCTGGGAAGTTAAGTGACAGGCACAAGGTCGCACAGATCTCATCTGTCATCTTCTCATTTTCCTCGTGTGCCAGGCTGAGGCTGAGCGAGTGTGCAGGAGCCTCTAGGAGGAGGTTAAGTTGGTGCAGCATTTTGGAACGAGGGCTGTAAGTTCAGACCAGCAAGTAGACATGGGCTTCTGTCTTGGTGAGAGAAGATGTGGACATGGGCCGGGCTGCCTGGACCGGGGCTGGAGGAAACACTGAAGGGAATGAAGAGAAGAAAGAAGGGAAGAGGTTCGCATCTACCGATTGCATTATGCCCAGGACCTAGGCCCCTTCCTTCTCAAGGAGAAAGACTTGTCATCCAGTTGACAGTGTAGACGGGTACCTCAGAGAAGTTCAACACTGAACTTAAGGACACATAGCAACACCTGAGCTGGGAAGCTAGGGACCTTTCTCTGGCCTCTGGTGGAAGATTTATTTAGGGTACACTAAGGGGTTCAGTCTGAGATCCTCCAGGGGGTTAATGGTTTGGAGGGGAGAAGGGGCTGAGGTACGTTTGTGCTGCTTGAGAATTTGGAATGGCGGTGCCCCATTCCCCACCTCTCGGCTTTGTGACATCTGTGCTGCAGAGCTCCTGGGCTCTCTCCTCCCGTCAGTCAGCGCGGGACTAGCTGTCAATCTTCTGTGTATTGGAATGAGTCAAATCCAGCCCATCTCTAGGCGCCGATGCCCCTCTCCCCCGACGATCCTGCCCCGGAGTAACCCATCCCAGCCCTGGGAGCATCTCCTCCTTGTGGGAAATGCTGAAGTCAAGGACACTGGGGTGAAGTGCCTTCCCAGAGGGCTCCAGCCTCCTTCCTCAGGTGCTCACCTTGGATTTGCCAGCATGAGCAGGAGGCTTGAAGTCCACTGCATTGAATTGGCTTTCCAATGTTCCAATGTTGCCAAACCATTCTGACGCTTCCTCACCTTTGTGCTAGCTTTTCAAACATAGCCGGAGGTGGGGTGTAGAGTGGGGTGGGTTGTGGGAGGGCAGGGCCCTAGTGAAGTGGGCTGTGTGACCTGGGGAGGTCTGCCCCCACCTGCAGGTGGGGGAGGAGAGGTGCACCTGCCTTATAGGCTTCTGCTAGGAGATGATTCTAAAATGACACCTCATAGATGGTGGATGTCCAGTAACTGTCATGTTATTGCAGAACTCAATTCTTAGACCCTCAGAGAACACCTGGTCTGTTTCCCTCATTTGATGACATCAGGAGCTGAGGCTCAAAGTATTGCCTGCCAGCGCCTGAGAGCTATGTATCCTGGCATCAGCTGTTACCAGGGAGATGAGATACCCACAAAACACTGCCTAGTGGTGCTAAGCCATGGGGGTTGCTCCTCCATTAAGGAAGCTGGGCCTGGGGCACCCTGTCCCTGCTGCCCTGGCCTCCCTACCACCCCTGCATGGTCCTTGCAAGCAACTCACTTCTGTTCAGAGTTTCTCACAGGCAGGGGAGTCAGAGAACAGCAGAGAAGAGTTCATGTCCATTTGTCTTGAGCAGCCTGGAGCGTCAGGGGGAGTAATCAAGATCTTGTTGCCCAGAGCCAAGAGAAAACTTGTAATTAATCTGGCTGCCCCTCTGATTCCTCCTGTCCTCCCTACCGCCAAACACTGTCTGGTGGCTGTCAGCCACTTCTCCACCCCGCCCCAGAATGATCACGATTAATGAGGTGGTGGCCCTTTGAGGATGAGAGATACAACAGAGGAGGGGCCGGTTCAGCACAGCCAGGCTGGGAGGGGCAGGGAGCGGGAGCCTGCACGAATGCGGTGAGCTGTCTGCAGGCTGTGTGTCTCTACCCAGTGACCACAGGGCACGAATCAGCAAACAGTTATTGAGCTTCTACTCATAACAGACCCCAGGGCAAGTGTGCCAGGTGGATGCACCCTTCCCTCAATGGTAGAAAAGAGGATGAAGTTAAATAACCACCCATCATTGACAGCCAGCCGTGTTTGTGGCAGGCCCGTGCAAGGCGCTGTCCAAGGTGCTGGAGGTGGAGCTGTGAATAAGAGGGTTTAGTACAGCCCCTGGCCCGTGGGGTTTGTCCTCAAAGTGGAGGCATGAGGGTGGGGCCCTAGATACTATGCACAGACCAGCGTGAATCCAGTGCCACAGAACGCTGTGATAAATGATGTTCTCAAGCCTTGGTCAGTGAAGGTCTAAAGGGTGGCGGGAATCTAATGTATGTGCATGGGGAGATTGTTCCTGAATTATAAGTTCCTCATGAGCAAGGTCCCTGAATGTAAATCACCATAGTTAAACGCTTAGCATTTCCACACACACACCCTCTGATCGAGTTCTCTGATTACCTCAACAGATACCTGGTAAGCACCTACTATGTACCAGCCTGGGCCTGGTGCTGGAGACACAGGGGGAAGAGTCCAAATTACTCCCTGCTTCCCTGGTGCTGCTCACTCCAGAGGTAGGCACTGTTCTTCCTGTGTTTGATGTGGATGAGGAAACAGGCCCTGAGGGGCACTGTGCCTGACAAAGCCCAGGGTCAGTCTGCCTTCAGTCCAGTTCTTCAGGGATCACGTCCCGGCGTTCAGAACCATGTCATTGAGACCCAGGAAAGCTTTGTCTCTGAATACTCAGACTTCTGAATTTGCATCTCCAAGGCCTACACGAGTGCCTGGTATATGCTACCGACTGCATAAATATTGTTGAAGGGATAAGTGAATTGTCACAAAGGAAAGAACTGTAAAAATCTGGTTAGACTCTATAAAAGTATTACTAACTATAGTCATTTATGTCAAATATCTTCCATTTATGCCCGAATAGCATGCTACACAATAATTATTATGCAGGCTGCTAAGTAGGTGTCAGATTAGCCACTGTAAATTTCATGTGATGGCAGAGCTGCACTAGTTGATGCAGGCGTGACTTTCCTTGTTCATGTGGCTCTCCGAAGCATGGCTGAACCTTGCCACTCCACTTTAGAACAGGGATGGCCGAGATCTGGGGTTGCTCCTGGCTCTCAGCTGTGCAGCCTGGGCGTGAGGACACAAAACAATCTCTCCCCAGACCTTCCAAGAACAAAGAGACCCCCTCCGTGCTGCGCGTGCGGGAGCCTCAGTGGTTCGCAGAGTGGTTTCCAGGGTTGATTGCATTGGATCTGTCAAACAAGCTCTGGGACAGATGAGGCACAGTGAAGTGCGGTGCTCAAGGTCACACGGGAGTCAAGGTCACACAGGCAGGCTCTGAGACCACCGCTCTCCTGAGAGAGGGAGCTTGCAGATTCTCTGCAAAAACAAACCAAAAAGAACCCCAAACCGTCATGAGGTCTTACTCCCAGTTTGATGTTTAGATGAATCTTAAAACCTAGCAGTTTGGCTTTCATGAACTAAAAACATTTTAATAATTTAGAGGAAAAAAGGAATGCTTCTTAAGATTATAGCACTATCCCCTTCCTTATGCCTGGAAGGAAGTCAGCTGTGTATAAATGGCGTTCCTTCATGCAGGCTGAATGCTCCAGGTTCTTGGAGATACTTGAACACATGGTACTGGCCACAGGAATGGGGACCCAGCTGCCCCTCGGCGGGGCTGACACCCTAGTGAGCAGTCTCTGAGCAGTCAGTGTGAGCCGCAGTGCATGAGAAAGTGGAGCTCCTTGGATCTGTGCTCACATCGATCCATCTCTGCCTTCCGCACCCAAGAGTTAAAGAATGAAGTTCCAGGCCTCCTGTGGCGTTTCCTTTACCCACAGTCCTCCTGTTATCCCTCCCCTGTGTCCCTCTTGGTGAGGATTGCTAGAGACCTTCTGTGCCCTGGGCAAGGGGGCATGCTTCCGCTTCTGGAAGCCATCCGCTCCCTTAACTCTGTCAGGGCAGGTCAAGATCTCAGGCACAGACCCTGCAACCACCAGCCACTGAGGGAAAGTACTGCCCTTAATTCTAAGGGGGTCTATTCTCACAAGTCGCAGGGTGAGAACAGGAGCTACAAGGTGCTGGCTGTGGCTGGAACATGGAATTGGGACGGGGATACCGTAATGACAGCAACTTCTGATGCATTGCACACCCGGAGAACACAAGTGTGAAGTTGTCCCTGCAAGAGTTCTTCTCCCACACTGAACACACCCATTTAACCAGTGCCCACGTGAAGACGGATCTTCAGTGCCCCAGGAGCCTCGGGGCCAGGCCCCTCCCTACGCACTGACATAACCTCATTTTGAAAAGTGTATATTAATTGTATGATAGTGGGTTTCGTGCTGTCGTTCTGAAAGGGGCATAAAGCGCTTTCATCACCTTCATCCGCGTTACTCTCTCTTACCCGCCCTCTCCTCCCCCGGCTATTCCCAGTAGTTCCCCCTTTCTGCTCTTAGGTCTTTTCCCCCTCCTGGATTGCACGTAGGAGAGAAAACAGTGGATATTTGTCTTTCTAAGTCTGACTTATTTTGCTTAACGTGATCAGTATATATGATGATCTGTTAACAACGATTTCCATCCATTTCCCCGTGATAGGTCTCATTCTTCTTTATGGCTGAATAATACTCCACAGGGTATATAGACCATATTTTCCTTACCCAGTCATCCACTGCCAGGCACCGCTCCATTTGGCGTGGTGGTACGGTGCACGTGGGTGTGTGGGCGTGGCTAATGCATTCAGCTTCCTTGGGTATATGCCCATAGGTGGTATAGCTGGGCCACATGGTAGTTGCAGTTTTAGCTTTTGAAGAACTTCCATACTGATTTCACAGTGGCTGCACACATTTACAGTCTCACCGACAGTGCATAGAGTTCCTTTCCCCCCTAAATTTTTCTCCAGCATTTGTGGGGTTTCTTTTGTTTTCTTGATGGTGGCCATTCTGAAGGGGATGAGTTGGAATCTGTCTCAGGATTAGGGTTTCACTCTGGGGCCTCACATGTGCTGGGCAAATGCTCTCCCAGTTGAGTTGCTCCTCAGTCTGTGTGCTTTTACTTTACTTAGATTTTCAGGGAGAATCTTGTGCTTTTGCCATAGCTGGTCTCATGTCATGATCCTCCTACCTCTGCAGCCTGAGTAACTAGGACCAAAGATGTGTGTCACCATGACTGGCTTATTGTTGAGATAGGGTCCCAGTAACATTATCCTACTCTGGTCTTTATCAGTGATCTTCCTGTCCCAGCCTTCTGAGTTCCTGGAATTATAGCTGTGTACTACCATCAAATGTAGGTTTGGTTTACATTATCTTGATCACTAAAGATACTGATTATTTTGTTCATGTATCGATTGACATTTATACTTCCTTTGAAAAGTCTTTTCATTTGTCCATTTGTTGATTGGATTGTTTGTTCTTTTGGTATTGAAAAATTTGAATTCTCCATAAATTACATATCTTAGCCTTTTTTTAAAGGATGAGTAACTGATAAAGATTTTATCCGATTTGATAGGCGGTGGCATTATGATAAAACTATTTCCTTTGCTACAGAAGCTTTTTTTTTTTTTTTTTTTTTTTTTTTTTTAATTGTATTTTATTTTATTTGAGAACAAACTGTACAGAGGGGCTACATTTACATGGGCAGGATAATGCATACATTTCTTACCAAGCATTGCAGCCTCCTCCTTTGTTTACCCTTCACTTCCCTTCCCCGCCTCCCCCCTCCCCCCACCCAATTTTACCCCCCTCCCCCCACCCAATTATACCCCCCTCCCCCCCCCACACCGACATTGTAAAGCTGGTTTTGACATGACATTTTGTACTTCTCATTGTTGCAACAGGTCCACCTGAATCCTTAAACGACTTGTTTGTCCCCATCTCCTCTACAGAAGCTTTTTAGTTTGATACTATTTCATTGGTCAGTCCTTGCTACTATTTCCTGAGCTGCTGGAGCCCTGTTCAGGAGTCATTGATTATTCCTTTATTTTGCAGTCTTTCCCCCCATGTTTCACTGCAGAAGTTTCAGAGTTGTTATGCTAGACCACGCTGTTTCTGTTTCTGTAACTCTAGTATAATTTCATGCAGGGCATTGGGTCCACCTCCAGCATTGCTTTATTTGCTGAGGATTATTTTGACTATATGGGGTCTTTTGTGCTTCCATAAGAATTCTAGGATTATTTTTTTCCAGCACCATGAAAATTGTTGTTTTGACATTTTGATGGGCTTTGCATTGAGTCTGTAGGTAATTTTCAGTAGTCTGGCAGTTTTAACAATACTAATCTTGCCGTTCCATGAATGTAGGAGCTCTTTCTATCTTCTGATGGCTATGTCATCTTATTAAAAACTTCTACCTTTTTACTTCCTTGGCCAGGTTTATTCTTGGGGTCTATTGTGAATCAGATTGTTTTTCTTGACTTTTTTTCCCTTAGTAGGGTTGTTATTGGTGTAGTAGAAAGCATTGATAGTATGTGGTTGTCTCTCTCTCTCTCTCTCTCTCTCTCTCTCTCTCTCTCTCTCTCTCTCTCTCTCTCTCTCTCTCTCTCTCTCTCTCTCTCTCTCTCTCTCTCTCTCTCTCTCCTCCCCTGGGGCTTGAACTCAGGGCTTTCCCTGAGCTTTTGTGCTCAAGGCCAGTGCTCCACCACTTGGGCCACAGCTCTACTTCTGGGTTTTGGTGGTTAATTGGAGATAAGAGTCTCATAGACTTTCCTGCCAGGCTTTCTTCCAACCATGATCCTCAGATCTTAGCTTCCTGAGTAGTTAGGATTACAGACGTGAATTACTGGTGCCTGACTAGCACTGATCTTTTAAAGGTGTTGATCTGTATGATGAATTTGTTCATCATAGCTAAAAGTCTTTCGGTGAATGTTTAGGGTCTTTTAATTATAGGATCATATCATATGCAAATAGAGATAATTTAACTTCTTTCCCATTTGCATCCCCTTAATTTTTTCTTGACATTTCTCTTAAAGTTTCAAGTACTGTATTGATTAAGAATGATGAGTAGACATGAGTAGACAATCTTACCTTGTTCTTGATTTTTTTTAGAGAAAAGACTTTCAGTTTTTATCCAGTTTGGTATTCATGATGGGATTTTCAGGTGTGGCTTTTATTATGGTGGAGTATGACCCTTTGACACCTAATTTCTTCAGGGCTTTTATCATTAAAGGATGTTGAATTTTATCAAATGCTTTTTCTTCACCTATTAAGACAATCATGTAGTTTTTGTCTCTGATTCTGCTAATGTGCTGTATTACATTTATTGATTTGTATAAGTTGAAAACCACCCTTTGATCCCTGTCAATGGAACCAAATTGCTCATGGCCTCTGATCTTATTTTTGAAGTTTGATTGAATTCACTGTGCAAATACTTTGTTGGAGATTGTTATGTCTATGTGTTATGTCTTACATTTGTTATCAGGGTAGGATGGACTTCAGAGAATGAGTTTGGAGGCATTTCTTCTCATTCTATTTAATGGAATAGTTTGGGAAGATTGGTGCTACTTCTTTAAGGATCCGATAAAATTCAGCAGTAAATCTGTCTGGTCCTAGGCTTTCCTTTATTGAGAGACTTTTTATTACTGCATCAAACTCATTACTTATTATTGATCTGTTTAGGTTTTTTATATCCTCTCGGTTCAATTTTTGTAGGTCCTATGAATCTAGAAATTTGTTCATGTCTTTAAGATTTTCCAACTTATTGGAGTGTTACTTTACAATATTCCCTAATGATTCTCTGGATTTCAGTGGTTTTTGTTGTAATATCCCCCTTTCATCTCTAACTCTATTAACTTGGGTCTTCTCTCTTCCTTTTGATTAGTTTGAGTAAAGCTTTGTCTTGTTAATCTTTTTCAAGAACCATGACTTTGTTTAATTAATCAAGAACCAACTCTTTGTTTTATTGATCATTCTGTCATCTTTTAGATTTCATTAATGTCAACTCTGATATTTATTATTTCTTTCCTTCTAATGGTTTGTGATGTGGCTTGTTTTATTTTTCTAAGATCTTGTGATACATTGTTGGGTTGTTTGTTTGAGATCTCTCCTGGTTTTTTAATGTTGGTATTCATAGTTATGAACTTCACTGTTAGCTTTTCTGTTGTAGTATCCTATTGATTCTGTTATGTCATGTTTTTATTTTCATTTGATTGTAGGAATTTTACAATTTTTTTTGCTGATACTTTCAAGAACCCACTGGTTATTCAATAGAATATTGATCAATCAGTATGCTTTTTGTACAAGTTCCATAATTTCTCTTGCTGTTGATTTCTAGTTTGAAAAGATGTAAGATATTATTTTTGTCATCTACCAAGACTTGCTTTGTATATGATCTATTTTGTGGAAAACTTCATGAGCTGCTGATATAGAATATGTATTATGTAGTTATTGGACAGAATATTCTGTACATGTATGGTAAGTCCATTCTATAGTGTAGGTTAACTGGGGTTTTTGCACTGGCACTCTTTTGGGGGTGGGACAGAAGGGAGTCTGGATAATATATCAATGAAAGAAAGGTACTAAAGTCAACTGTTATTACTGTATTAGGCCTAACATTCCCTTTATGTCCAGTAGTGTTTGTTTTGAGGCACCAAGTGTTGATGCATACATGTTTACAATCATTGTATCTTGTATATAGACTGCATTTTTTCCATTATATAGTGACCATCTTGGTCTCTTCAGATTACATTTGACTTGAAGTCAGCTTTGTAGGATACAAATATAGTTAGTCCAGCTTGCTTCTGGATTCCATTTGTTTCAAATATCATTTCCAATCCTTTCACAAACTGTGAAAGGATCTTTGCCAGTAAGGTGAGTTTCTTGCAGACATAAAATAGTTGGACCCATTTTTGCCATGCAGTCAACCAGTCTGTGTCTTCATGGAGAATTAGGGCTATAATTTAAATCTAAGATCTAATTCTTGGTGTTTTGTTGTTTTCTAGTATTAATACTTTCCTACTTCTCATTTGCTTATTTACTGTTCTAGTGGGATTTATCCTTCCCTACTGCTGTAATTTACTGGGAATAGTCTCTCCTCTTCCAGCCAGGGCAGAACTGACCTTCATGGTAGCCCCTCATCTATGCCGGTCCCTCCCATGTTATCTTAGTCCTTGCCTGCAGCCCTCCCATGGTAGGGCCACATGGAGGGGCTGTCAGCGGTCCCTGGCTCAGGCCGCTGGGGGGAGTGGCTACCAGCAGCGCCAGACTCAGTTGTTCTCTCCTTCCACAGAGTTATGTCATGCCCAGACCAGCAGAGGGCTCCATGAGGATTTATAGAAGATGCCCCACGTCTCGGCGCCTTTGGTGCTGCTTCCTGCGTGGTTCCTGATGGTCTCCTGCAGCCCGCACTCCCTGAGGATTGGTAAGTGCGGCCTGGCCCTGGCTGACACCTCCACTGTCACCCCCCAGCTTTACACAGGGATGTCTTTGTGCTGTCAGGGCCGCGTGGGAAGCTCCCACCACCCTGTGCCATGCTGAGTGTGGCTGGGGTGGCGCAGAGCGGGACGTGGACATGGACGTGGACGTGGCGATGGTGGATGGGCAGTAACAGGCTTGCAGCTCCGACCTGGTCAACCTGCCGAGCTCCCTGGTCCAGAGTAAAGATGCTGATATAGCTTCCTGGCCCGGTCCCTGACTGACCCAGTGCCAGTGAAGGAGGGAGATGCCAGCCATGGGGATTCTAAGTGTAGGGCTCGAGGCGAGAGGAAAGGCCTCTTCCTTTCTTTGATCAGACAAAGAAGGATCAATAGACAGTGCACTGTGCCTCTGGCACCAGTTGGCTGATTCCAGGAGTCTGCTGGGTGACGCTGGTTTGCCAAGCCGTTGACTTGCTGTCTGCTGGGCATGGACTGGCTCCGAGAGCGAGATGATGTTGGCTTCTCCTCTGCCGTTTCCCTTGTGGCTGTGCACCTGCCAGTCTAGCTGTGGGCAGGCAGGGCTGCCACCTGCACCATCCACCCCCCTCCCCCAGTTTAGGAAATCAGGTGCCAGGTCCCCTGCCGGCACTGAGGGAGGCCAGTCACTTGTGGATCAGGGTGCTCCTGAACCTGCGTACCGGAGACACAGCCCCAGAAGCAGGATGAGGACAGGGCCCCGTCCAGCTGGCACAGTATGGTCATTGGTGGGACTCGTGGACAGCGTAGGTGAGCAGTCGGCTGTCTCTGTGGGCGTGCATGATCGTCAGAGGCCAGTGTGGAGAAATGGGTGCTGGGAGTGGCACTGAGAAACCCAGCCTTTTGGTCGCAAGAAGGTGGATTCAACAGCAGACTCTGAGAGGCAGACCTGGGTACCTGCTTGACATGGAGTTGAATCCAGAAAGATAGTCACTGGCTCCCCCTTCCAGACCAGTATGGAGTGGGAGTGGGATGGGTACACTGAACAGAGCCTGACATCGAATAAAGGCAGCTGGCTGGGTACCAAAGGATCATGATTCCAAAGCTAGCTAGGGCAGAAACGTATGCAAGGCTTTATCTCCAAAATCACTCCTCCCCACCACCACCAACAAAATAAAAACAAAGATAGCAGTTCTGGATTCAGGGGAATGACTTAAAGCTCTAGAACATCGTCTAGTTGTAACCAGGACTTGTCCTAGATATCCAGAGTGAAGTTTACACAGGGATGGTGGTCAGGGGGTCCTGGTAAGGACAGAGGCAGGCCAGCGGCTGAGATGCTAGCCTGCCACATGTCCCCAGCAGCAGCCAGACCTGCAGGTCTCCAAACTGCTCCACCACACCTTGTGGGCACATTTCTGCATGCAGATGTAGTGCTGCCGATGGAAATCAGAAACGTGGACAAGAGACTCAATTCTCCCTTTACCCCACCCCCACCTCTCGCTCGGCATGCTTAAAAGGGGGGGGGAGAAGGAATTAAAATTAAAAACAAAATCCTCCCTCCCTTTTCTTCATCCATTTCTACAGAAACTTCAAAACCTAATTTAATTCTGTTTAGTGGCAATGAAAAAGCAGTTCACATCCTTAAGATGCTTCATTTATAAGATGCCCACAGTTATCCAACATCCGCTGTGAGCGTGGCTCCACTGTAAGTGAGCGGATAGAGCGGGAACACATCAATTTCCATTTGTCACTAATGGGGAGCGGAAAGGGACAGAGCCAGAATCGCAGTGCCTCATGGCCACACTCTCGCGTCTAGTTCTCAAGCAAGAGTTAAACCAAAAAGAGACATGCCAGGCCCTGTTTGCCAGTCTCCTTGGTTGTGCCGGGAGCTAGGAGCTTTTAAAAGTCCCTGAGATGCGTGGGGGTGGAGAGGTGCTAATTACATGAACTCTGGAGGGGAAGTGGAGCAGGGCGGGAAGGGGGAGGAGAAGTAGGTCAGGAAAACTCGGGTAGCCATGCTGCTCAGCAGGCAGTCCTATGCATAGACTGGCTGGACAGGCTGGGTCAGTGCAGGGGTTCTGGTGTTTAAGAGGCACATGGGAAAGGGGGTGTAGCTCCTCTCACCTTTCCAGGGGTGAGCTTTCCTGGGGCTTGCCTCAGTGCCCCCGTAATGGATAGCTGTCAGAGCTCTCTTTGCCTTTACAAAGCTTGTGGGAACTGCAGAGATAAATTGTCCAGGCTGCTCCGTCCTCAGCCCCACTTGTCCCTGGTGACAATACGGATGTTTGTAAAGAGGCAGCCAAACCCATTACCCTGCCTTGTGATGGCTGTTTTTCATTCAAGTGAGAGGTGGGGCTGGAGAGACACCCAAATTGTCTGTCACAGTGTCGGGCTGTTTATCCTCCCCCTCCCCCTCTCCAATGAGGTTTTGGGTAACAGAAAGGGATGTTATTTATGGCCGTGAGACTGTGCGCATAAATTCCCCACACCCTCACACATATGTCAGCCCCCCCCACCCCCCTGCAGTCATCCATCTCCTGAAAATGCTTTTTGATTTTGCTTCTGTCCCTTTGGGTTGGCTGAGTGATGGCTGAGGCACCACCAGTTAATAACGGCTCCGACAAGACCCTGGCCCCGCCGTGGCTGCCCTCCATTGCCGGAAGAGACCGTAGTCATTGTATCTTGCCATAAGATCGCTGAGCATCCGTTCTCCAGCCTCATCCCTGTGCAGATGAGGACACGGGTTCACAGGGGCAGTGGTGTGCCAAGCCCACATGGTGGCCTGGCTCTTAGTCCCTGGCCCGAGGGGCTGGTGTGCTTGAGTCAGGTTTCAGTGGAGCTAGCAGGCTGGGTTCCCGTAGCCACCCGGAAGCAGAGTCATCTTCAGGAGTAAGTGAAGGTTATTCCCTTGTACAGTTTCCTCCTCTCATCTCTTCTAGAAAATGTTCAGACATTAGCCAATGATGTCCTTGTCCCTAATGCATTCAGTGCTCAATGAGTATTTGTTAACTGAATCAATGCTGGATGCTCCAGCCTGCCTCCTGGATCTCCTCCCCCACCCCTCCCCACTGTAGCCACACCAGCTCTCTGCTGCTACCTCCATGATGCTGGAAGTCTTCTTCCTGCCCTCACAGCTTATCCACCTGGAAAGCAACTCCAAAAGCTCCTCCTTCTCCTCTTCTTCCTCTGTCACATTGGCTTAATGGCGCTTCCTTCTTCCGTCCATCCATTCCCCTGGGAATGGGAGACACTCAAGACGTCTCATTCCACTTGCTCTCCTCTGATCTCACACTGATCGGCTCGGTGGGCAAGGTGATGAGAAAACACAAAGAGAAGGAGAAAATGTCTACCAACCTGTCTTACTTCAAAGAGAGAACAGGACTTGGCTAAAGATTGGACCATGCCCAGCGCCATTGGCTCACTCCTGTAATCATAGCTACTCAGGAGGCTGAGATGATCCTGATTCGAAGCCAGTGGGGGCAGAAAAGTCCCGGTGAGACTCTTATCTCCAATTACCACTCAAAAACTGGAAATGGAGCTGTGGCTCAAAGTTTTAGAGTGCTAGCCTTGAGCAGAAGAGCTCAAGCCCCACAACCACCCCTCCTCCTTCAAAAAAAACAAAAACAAAGAAGATCTTGACCAAGTGCTGGTCAAAGTTTTGATTGAAATAACAAATACATGGATTCATTAATTCACTTAAATATTTATTGAGTGCAGTGTCCAATCACTGAGGACAAGGTGCTAAATACTAATGATCAAAGTAATTCCCACTTAGAAACTTCTCATTTTGTGCCAGGTGCTGGGCAAAGTGTTTCCTGTGTCTCAGCCTATCTGTGTGTGGGAATGAATCCTTCCATATTATATAGACAAAGAAACAGAGGCGCTGAGAGTTTATGCTAGTTGCGTGATGTCACACAGGGACTGAAATTCCAGCAGCTCTGCTTCCAGACTGTCTCTGCCCTACTGTACGGGGGAGACATGAGCGTCTCCCCTTACCACAGAAACAGCATTGTGAATGTCATGTTCTTTCTGGGAAAGGAAATTGAAAGATAGAATTATCATTGTTAATACAGTTTATCACTTGGCTTGGACACGTTTACTTCCTACAAATTGTACCCAAGAGTTCAGCGTGGAGCCAGCCGGCAGATGAGGAAACCGAGGCTCGGGGACCCGGTGGCAGGGGAAGTCCCACTCAAAGTGGTGACATGAGCCACATTGGCAGGTAGCATTCGCGTCTCTTCTCTTGTTTAAGGTTTCCCGGGCTGGCAGAGCCGCCGAGAGCTCTTATTTGACATTCTGCCTCATTAGGACCCCAAGCCCTGTTACAACTACAATTTTATTTTATTTTATTTTTACTTAGTTGGATTCTTCTATGAGTGAGCTCTAGGCCTTGGCAGAGAATATTCAGCCTAGAGCATTCAGATGTTATAACCAGGAAACTGACGGGGGAATTGAAGGAGCCAAGAAAGAAGATAAAAACCGATGGTTTCTGATGCTGGATTCTTCACTTTGTGGAAGGTTTGGGAGTGGCGAGCTTGCCTGCTAATGCCACCATGTGATTTGATTTATGAAATTCTGATCAGCATGTAACTTTTTATCGTGGTTCTAAATTGAGTCACCCATATAGACAATCAATTGGACGTTCACATTAGTGACAAATAGAAATTGATAGCTTTCCTTTTCATCTGTCACCAACAGAGGGAATAGAGAGGTTTCTGGGACAGAAAGGTCTCCGTTGGTGAGCGTTCATGTGAGTCTTTCCCAGGCCTGTGTCCTCAGGCTCTTGCCCAGCATTTAGCCAATAGTAGTAGACTTTTTTGATCATGGGTTGACCTTTCAGTTTTCAAGCTTCTCTCAGGAACTGCCCAAACAAAGCAACTTTATAAAATATGTAATTCATGGGCTGGGAAGGTGGCTCAGTGGTAGAGTGCTTGCCTCACATGCATGAGGCCCTGGGTTCGATTCCTCAGTACCACATAAAAAACCTGAAGTGGCGCTGTGGCTCTAGTGGTAGAGTGCTAGCCTTGAGCTGAAGAGCTGAGGAACAGCGCCCAGGCCCAGAGTTCAAGCCCCAGGACCAACAGAAAAAAAATGTAATTCAGAGATAAAAGCAATTTTGCTCCCTCAAAAAGTCTGCGTGCGTGTCTCTACGTTGTCTTTGTGTGCACGCAGCCCTGTCTGTCTCCCGTCAGCCCCCTCTGTGGCCGGCACATCGGTGGGTGGATGAGGGAGGCCTGCAGACCACACGTGGGCCAGTGCACCACACATGGGCCGGTGCACTGTGTCGGCACGAAGCTTTGATTTGGGAGTACTGTCCAGGATGCTGTCAGTGTGTGTATCTTGTCCGTCCACCTTTCCAGAACTCATCTGTGACCCAGAGCCTTAGATTCTAGTTCTTTCTGCTGAGAAGTTAGGGGTCACACAGGCATGAGTGCTTCATTTCACGTATGTAGGATATTGGGGTCCTAAGCAATGAGCCCTGGCAATGCCCGGACCGCTGACCTCCAAATGCCTGCCCCGCTGTGCAGTGTGTACCGGGTTCTTAGGTGATAATTATATTTTCCCAGCCACCTGCAAGGCGGGCAGCAGGGCACACATCTTAGGGGAGACAGCCTGAGATTTTTGGGGTGTGCAGCTTGCCCAGGCTCTTCAGAGGTGAGTGGTCATGTCAAGGGGGACAGTAGCATGACCTGAGTGGACACAGGCAGCCAGGATGGCAGAGTCCTGCATGGACAGGATGCTGGCGGCCCACAAAAGAAGCCAAACCACCGCTAAGCGATGGGACTGACCATTAGTGAGACAGACCGTTGCTTCTCTGTTTTGATCCCTTCCCATCCATCCATCCCCGTCTCTCTCCTCAGGCTTGGACTCCAGGCCTGGGCACTGTCCTTGAGCTCTTGTGCTCAAGGCTAGTGTGCAACCACATTGAGCCATAGGTCAACTTCTGGCTTTTTTGGTAGTTTAGTGGACATAGGAGTCTCTCAGACTTTCTTTCCCGCAATCCTTAGATCTGGGCCTCTTGAGTAGTTAGGATTATGCATGTGAGCCTCCGGCACCCAGGCCTCTTTTATCTTCTCCCTGATTGGTCAGGGGAAGTGTCAGGGGCATCGGAGGTGAGGGAATGGGGCCCCAGTCCTGTGACTTCCAGCCTTTGACAGTGGAGTGGATTTCTCTCTGATTTTGGCAGGCGCTGCCCATGTTTGTCTGTGATATTGTCTTGGTTTCCCTCTGGCTCTCATCACACTCCTTGGAGAATGTTGTAGCAGGTGCCAGGGGAAGCGCGGGGGCTGGACTAGCATCGTCAGGGTAGAGATCAGCGGGGTAGGTATCGGGAGAGCCAGCAGTGGTGGTCTTTGGTCAGAGTTTCAAAGGCCTCTCCCCAGCTCTGTGAAGCTGTTGGCAGTTCTGACATACAGGGTGAGTTATTTACAAGCCACATTTGTGGGGAAGGAAGGGTGGAATGTGGAGGTCGTGGAGAGAGATTTTGGGTCCATGATTTTATTAAGTGTTAACCAGGCCAGTGGAACGGACCCTTGGGCACCAAGCTCCCCAGGGCTGATGATGGTGTCTACAGAGAGACTGGACGGGGACTTCCGCGTGAAATGGAGGACGGGACCTGCGGGTTCTAAACCCCCTTCCCTCCTGGGATTCTGTGGCACGATAGTTTAACCTTCGCACTCCTGCTTTCAGAGAGAGGCATTGTGTCTTCATTAATAACCACTAACAAGTGCTTACACCGAGACACCACCTGCCTAATGAAAGCCATGACCCCATTTGGTTCCAGTTGCTTGGGTAAGCCAGGTGAGGGCGGCCCCTCCCTACCCATCCTTGTGTTTTGGCGTGCTCCCCTCCCTGCAGCCACCTGCAGTGGGCGTTGGCGCAGCAGGGAGGAGGGCGGGCGGGCTGGGCATCTCAGCCTGCCGCTCCTGTGTGCGGGGCTGAGTGGGAAGGGGAGTCCCGGCGCCAGCCATCCTACTCACAGCCTCGCGGCTCCCCTGCGGGCAGGTGCGCGGTCACACGTAGCTCTCATTAGTGGAGATGAGCCGGCAAACACCACCCACAGGCTTCCGGAGGGCTGCCGGGAGTGCGGGCCGCAGGGGGAGCAGACAGCCCCCACCACCCCTCTTGGGTGTCTTGTCCTTGTGCAGTTCTGGCAGCCATCTGGAGGCCAGGCTCAGGCAGCTCCCAAGCTCGCTGCGAGCACGGTGGAAGGGGCGCAGGCGATCGGGCTCGGCCTCCGGGTGGGTGGACAGTGTCCCTGTGCTGTTGTTGGAGGCACCATGGGCGAGGCTGATGCCCAGCCCTGCTTGGGGACCTGCCGTGCGACCCCGGGGCACGCATGAGCCCTTTCACACCTCTCAGTTGGGGAAATGAATATGAGGGACTTCCCTGTCACCTGGTCAGGCAGCCCACAAGGAGACCCCGCCCCTCCGCTCTCTTTCCCAGCAGCTTCCCCCGTGTCTCCAGGCACCTGCCTTCAGGGTCTGGGTGCAGGGGGCTGCCTGGGGCAGAGGAGGGGTGGGGGAGGGGAGTCGCCTGTGGCTTCCTCCCTGGGATGCCTCTCCCCCCCTCTTCTGGCACATGGTCCCTTGAGCACCGGGTGACGCGGGCAGCGAGGGAGAGCCACTTTGTGGCATTCCTCCTAAATTTTCCCCAGCAGCGGGGATCTGACAACAGGAGACGTGGAGCTTTCAGCTCACAGATGAAAGAGCAGGGATTTTCCCAGAGATGACAGCGACGGGGTGCGCACAGCCCCGGGGCCTGTGCAGGAAGGGGAGGTGAGCGGTTGAGCGAGGGGGGCCCAGCCAGGTGGCAGTGCCTGTGCCCCGACCTCCAGGCAGCCAATGGCCTGAGAAGAGAGAGAACTTTCCAGAGACCGTGGGTTGCGAATTCTCCTTGTTACCCACCAGAGCGGTGGGGCTTCTGACATGAAAGGCCGTCATCTGAGAATGGTGGGCGAATGCTAATGTCCCCTTTAGAAGCCAGCCGGGAAAGGGTGGAGTTCAAAAGGAGTGGAGAGCACGAAGTGGCCATCATTGAAGCTGGTGGAGACCATCCGTCTGCTGCTTTCAGGACTTCATGTTTTGTCCACCTGTTCTCAGCAGCCGCTGACATGATCCCCGGAGAGCAGGGGCGCCTAGGCGGGCCCGGCCAGAAGTGGGGCACAGACACTGGCTGCTGGAAACTAGCCGCCCTGTAGCTGCGGCCTGAGGAGGCCTCTCGGCGGGGCCCCACGAGTGCCAGGCTTCCCCTGCAGCCGTGAGGATGGGCAGGACTCTGGTCCCACCCTCATGTACCTGAAGTTCATGGTATTGACCAGCCAAGTGTCCTTAGGCAGACAGCTCAACCATGCTGACACCCACTTCCCCATCTCTAACCCAGAAATAATACAGCTTTTCATGTATTCTGGTATTCATCTAATAATGCCGCGTGTGTGGTATGGGGCATATAGCCATGTGTAGTAGATACTGTTTCTAATCCTTTGATTTCTTTCAAGAAGGAACTGGCAGCCAGGCGTAGTGGCACATCCCTGTAATCCCAGCTGGTTGGGAGGATCAAGCTTCAAGGCCAGCTGGGTCAAAAAACTTAGCAAACACCCTATCTCAACAAACAATCCAGGTGTAATGGCACACAGCAGTGGCCCCAGCAGCACGGGAGGCATAGATACGAGGATCATGCTCTTAAATCTATCCCTGGCCCAGAGCATGAGACCTTATAACTAAAAGCATGGAAAAAAAACCATAAAGGCTGGTATCATGGTTCTGGCATCAGAGCACCTGCCAAGCAAACACAGGGTCTCGGGTTCAATTGCAAGTGCCACCAGAAAGTAGTCGTTAGCTCAATAGCTACAGTAAACAGCTGGCTGCAGCTGGAATGGGATGGCAGAATGGCTACGGGTTTGCATGTGACCTTAGGCAATGAAGTCACGGGGCCTCTGCCACTTGCGATGCATCGGGGAGGAGGCAGATGCCCACCTTACACGCTTACTGAGCCTGACATGGAGGCAGCATATGGAAGAGAGCTAGCGGGATGCTTGAGTCAGAGGAAGTCAATAAATAATAGCTGTTATCCGAGGTGCCATCGTTACTGCCATTACTATGGTCTTCCATCGCAGCCATAACAAATTACCGCAAATTTAGCTGCTTAAACAAGACGAATTTATGGGCGCAGTCTGTGGATCTGAGTGCAGCTGAGCTGCGGCTGAGATGCCCTTTCCCTGGGGCCTCTGGGGGAGCAGCTGTTTGCTGGGGTCATTGGCAGGATTCTCCCCTGTGGTTCCAGGGCTGCGGCCCCCATTTGGGGGCTGCTGAGAGCCACTCCCAGCTCCCGGCGTGCGGAGCGCCTGGCTCTGGCATCTCTTCTTCCATTTCCCAAGCCATCTCTGGCAGGCAGGGCCATTCTCACCTCCAGCCCCACTGGCTCAGCGGGGAAATGCTCCCCCGTTTTTAAGGACTTGTGAGAGTAGATTGAACCCACCAGGACGATCCAGGGTCCCCTCCCCATCACAAGGTCAGTAGTCAGAAGCGAAACGTCCAAATCCTGTCCACGTAGGGTCCTGTCCATATTAGGGTGTGGCCACTGTGGGGGATGAGGGGCAAGGATGCTTCCTAACTTAGCTGCTTCTATGTGGACAGCCTCCATTGCGGGAGACGGGGCTATCAGGAAGCCTTCTCAAGGGTGGCCAGTGCCGGATGAGTGAGCTCTGCCCTGGAAACGGTCCCCTTGCCCGGTCCTTACCCCAAATTGCCGGACTCCTGTTGCGATCCTCTACGCTGTATGAGGACCGGGCGAGTGTGTGTCCCCCGCCCCACCAGTGGAGGGCCTCGCACAAGCCGGCTGTGTGTCTGCGACTGAGGCTGTGCCAGCGGGTGAGAGCTAGCTGGGAAGGGGCTGTGTAACAGGAAGTACTTCATCACGCTGATTTAATCATCGCACCGCTTCTTGTATGTCGGGGCACCAACGGAGTAGCCTACAACTGAATGTTATCTGAGGCCGTCACGTGGGCTTTGCGGGGCTTGACACGGAGTGATGGGTTTATTTCCTGCCAGGGGGCCTGCAGAAAATAGCATCCCCTCCACAAGTCCCAGTGGACTCTACTCCACCTGCTGTCCTTCCAGAGAGACAGAGCCACTGGGCCTTGAGAAGTGTGAGGTGCTTGGGCTGGCAGTGAGGCGTTCGGAGGCCTGGCCTCTGTCCCCTGCATCATATTTGACATGGGCAGTGCTGGTTCTGGGCCTGGGCTCTGGGGGAAGGATGGAAGGTGTAGGAGGCTTAGTTGCTTTATTTTCTAAACAGGAGATGGCCCGACTCAGACCTGTGGGGACTAGATATGGATGCAGGGTAAGGAAGTGTGTGTTGCTTAGATGTCACCTGCAGGGTTCGACCACGGTGAGGTGCAGGGCCAGGGCCGGGGTCATGCTGGCATGTGGGGCTTCCACGTCCCTCCCAGGCACCTTGTCTGTTGCCATCAGAGTGGAATGCGTGATAGGGCAGTGGCCCTGGCTTCGAAAGGGCATCTTGCAGGAGGTGAAGGTGACAGCCACACTCCTTGAGGACCTACTCGGTGTGCATTGCTTTTGGTGAATTTCCTCGTTTAATTTGTGCATCCTCTGGAAGTGGGGGGGGGTGACATCTGGTGTTCGCTTGGGGACGATGGCGGCTTCATCATGGAGGGACCAAGGTCGCCTTGCTGAATGTAGAATGGCCGACACAAACCCTGCGCTCTGCCCGCCACCCTGGGTGCCTCCCTGCTGTGCTCCATGCGCCGCCCCCCCCACCCCAGGCCCCAGGCCTCTGTCAGAGCCTGGAGGCCATGCGGGTACAGGGGAGAAGCGGACCCCAGACCAAGGGATCACATCACAGCCTCTCCTGTGCCCCTTTTGCTGCAGGTTTCCTTTGCAGACGTGTGTGTGTGTGTGTGTGTGTGTGTGTGTGTGTGTGTGTGTGTGTGTGTGTGTGTGTGTGTGTGTGTGTGTGTGTGTGTGTGTGTGTGTGTGTGTGTGTGTGTGTGTGTGTGTGTGTGTGTGTGTGTGTGTGTGTGTGGAAGAGAGAGAGAGAGAGGAAGAGAGAGAGGGAGGGAGAGAGAGAGAGAGAGAGAGGGAGAGAGAGGGAGAGAGAGAGAGAGAGAGAATTAACTCAAAATTGAACCTCAGGAGAGGTGCTCGAAGGCACCTTTAGGCTAAAAATAAGAGCCGAGGCTGCGGGGCCGCGTGGGGCTGTGTCTGCACGTTGCCTTTATTTATAGCCGCTTATTTATTAGATTCCAAATGATGTTTAACGGGGAATCATATGGCAGTGATCTTTGATTACTTATGCGGCTAATGGCTGAACATACATTATTATTGCTATTTATTTAGCCCTGCTCAACGTGTCGGGCGCCATGAAGCACCAAGGAGAGGACTGCAGGTGGACCTAGGGACTAGGTGAGGGATGGGCTCCCTGGAATGTTCTATAAACGAAAAGAGTGAATCCTTGGCCATTAGGGGATGGGGTGGAAAGAAGAGTTTAAAGGTCACCGTGGGGGCTGGGGACAAATATCTAGCTTTCTGTGAGTAGCAGCATTGATAGAGCATTTACGGTGTGGCAGGCCTGAGGCTAAATGGTGTTCCAAATGACTTCATCCTGCCGCTTTCTCTTTCGCTTTATAGATGGCGAAACTGGCTCTGCGAAGTTAAGTGATGTAGCCGTGGTTAGGTAGCTGGCAGGAGGCTGGGCTGGCAAACCAGGGTGTCATTACCCCGCTTTGTCCTCCTTCAAAACCAGGCTCTTTCTTTTGGTTAGACTTCAGTTTTTTTTTTCTTTTTTTTCCCCAGTAAATAGTCCAAGAACAGAAGAGAGGACTAGTTGCCTGGAGCGCTGGGCCGGGAGAGTAGAGAACGTAGCAGCTGGCTTTCTCTCATCTCTCCCAGAGTGTGGGGTGTTTACAGTCTGCTCAGCCGGAGTTGTGAGCAGTCTCTCGGCCACCACCCACCTGCTGCAGGCCCGAGGCTGACTCCCTGGCAGTAGATCCAGGAATGGCAGGCTCTAGTGTGACAAGTACAGATC
Source organism: Dipodomys merriami (assembly GCF_024711535.1). Taxonomy (NCBI): domain Eukaryota; kingdom Metazoa; phylum Chordata; class Mammalia; order Rodentia; family Heteromyidae; genus Dipodomys; species Dipodomys merriami. The sequence continues at coordinate 4,385,683 of NW_027202305.1, read as the reverse complement.
CCTCTGCTTGTGGAAGTTCCCTGCCTACACCCGCAGAGTGTGGCTGTCATGGATAGGCCTGGAGAGGAGGTGGGGGAGGGGGGCTGGACACTGCCAGGTTTGGATGCACCGGTGTCTCCACCTTCTGGACATTGGCTGAGATCAGGGGCCTCCTCTCAGGGAGAGTTCCTGCCTGGGCCGCTCCCTTCCCTTGCAACTCTGGTCTTTTCAGTGATAGCCAAATACATGGTGTGAAACCTTTGACCTTTAGGAGGATTGCTATGTGCTTGGCTCTGTCTCAGGACCCGGGCGAGGCCTGGAGGCTCTGATGATGGCACCCGCACAGCAGAGGTCCACCCTGGCCTGGTCTCGGATCTCTTCCCTCTTTCTCATCCTCCCTCAGAGTCCTCCCCTTCCTCTCTGAGACACCGCCATTTGGCCGGGTTCTGAGAGCACTTGAAAAGAGGGTCCTGGACAGCCAGTGGCCAAAAGGAAGGAGTCGGTGAATGAGCCAAGCGCAGGAAAGCGCTGGGTGCAGAAGGAAGCCCTGAAGAAGAGAGCCCCAGGCTTTGCTTTGTTTTGATCCTCTGGAGACGTACTCCCGCTACGTGGCCCAGGCTGGCTTCCCGCTTCCACGTCCTGAGATAGCTGGCGTTACTGGCGTAAAGCACCCTGCCAGGCTTGAGTCCGTGCTTTGTGAGCTGTTGAATTTACAGGGATCAGGTCCTCTCGGAGCCGCAGCGTTTTCTCGCCATGGTCTGTGAGGCCCCCGGGTCTGACGCGCAGTGTCTCCAGGCTGCAGCAGCTGTGCATCCAGCCTTCCTGCGCCCCCACACCCCACTGCTGCACATTTTCTCTCTTTCCTCTTTTCCTTTTGCCCTTCTGAGTACTTAATTCCCACCTGGGTCTGGATGATCTCTCGATTAAGTGCCACTTAGTTGTTGGCTGCCTGTTTGCTCGGTTTTATAGACACACGTTCAGCGAGGCGCAAGGCCAAGGCCTGATTTTGGAGAGGACGGGTAATGAGAACAGAGAGCAGTGGTGGCCCATTTAGATTGGATTTTAATAAAGTTTCCAGTGAACATAACTCGTTCCTGTCACAGGCAGCCGGCCCAGGTTGGGTGTGGGTCACCTCCCGGCTGCTCCTCAGGCTGGGCACACGTGAGATCAGGGCTGGGGGTTAGAGACGCAGGGTCCTGGGGAGAGGAAGGGCCACAGCCAGCCTGGGGTCCACTGGATGGTGAGGCGGGGCTGTCGGCAGGGCCTGAGGTTAGAGCCCTCTGAGGAGAGCCTCACGCCTGCTCTTTCAGCAGCTGTTAATTAGTTGCAGATGATGGGACAATTCATAAAAATTAGCAGCGATTTCCTTCATTGTGTTAATATCATCGGGCAATAAAACTGCTGTTAAGGTTGACTTTTCCCTGCATCAAGGATCAGAATGTCAAGGAAATAAGCGGCCCTCCACGGGGCCGCTGGAGGAGAAAAGGAAAACAGAGCCGCACGCGCGTGTGTGATTTCCAAGCCTTGGCTGGAACCATTAGGAAGAAGTCAAATTGAAATGCAGATCCTGGCGTGGCAGAGCCCGGGCTGTGGCGGTGTCACCTTGGCCGCTTGGGCAGGAGGAAGGTGGCAGGTGGGAAGGGTTTCCCTGCCACTGTCAGGTGCCAGGCAGAGCCTTCCAGTTGGCCCCCACAGGGAGCTGGCTGCTCCTACAGGGATTCACTGGAGAGCAGACACACTTGCTACTTGGCATGTGGCATGCTCTGGCCTCTTCCACCTGTCGTCCTGAGACCTTCTTCCTTCTTTCCCCAAGCTCTGCCTACACGGATTAATATCAGTTTCTTGAAAGTGCCAAGAGTCTTTCTGATTTAGGGCTCTCCCTAAACTATTTTCTCTGTCTAGACCATTATTTTCCCCTAAATTTTTTTTTTCTTCAGACTCTGGCCAAGTTCTATTTATCCCTCATATAAAATGTCATCTCTATAGATTTATCCCTATAGATAAATCTTCCTTAACTGTGTTCTGATGGCTGGGAGAGTCCACGTGGTGTACATGGGGAGCGAGGGATGGGTGGACAAATGGTCTCTTCCTTGTTTAAACCCCTCCCCATGCCTGCTTTGCCTACAGGGTAGGCCCACCATCAGTTCCACGCATGGAATGCTGGGAGATGCAGCCCCACCCTACCTCCCTTCTGACTCTGTGCTCAGCTGGATGCTCTCTCTGTCAGACACCCAGAAGGCTGTGCCCCAGTTCAAGGGCATCTTTACTCATTGAACCACCACAGTCCTTACGTTGTTGTGTTCCTGGACATTCTTCCCTCCCTCCCCCACCTTCTGTGTTCTCAAGTTTCATAAACTCCTTTGTGGTAGCAGTTTCACTTTGGGGCCATTCATGAGCTTGCTCTGTTCATCTGACAGCGTTAACTAACCCAGAGGAGGTACTCTAGAAATTGTTGAGCAAACAAAAGACGTAAAAAGTTTAAAAAAATGTATTTATTACTATTTAATAAATGCAGGTCAGAGATATTGGCTTAGGAGAGTGACAGCGGAGATGGTGAGAAATAGATTTGTCTGAAGTGTAATCGGCTGGTCTTGGTAATAGATTGCGTATGGAGGACGAAGGAGAGCTCAAGAATGACCAGTCAGATAGCCAGAGGTATCATTTATTAGGAAAGGGTCAGGTGTGTTGACCCACCCCTGTGACCTATTGACAGAGATAGGAGATGGCTTTGGGTCAGCCAGGGGGAAGGGGCGTATGAGACCCTATCTATAAAAAATAACAAATCAAATAGAGCTTGGAGCTGTGGCTCAAGTGGCAGAGTGCTTAGTTCAAACCCCAGTGCCCTGCCTAATAATAATGATAACAATAGACAGAACCCTGGTTGGAAAATGTTGAATGTGAGACGATCAGTATTTATAAGACATCCAAGTACAGATGCTGGGGAGTCAAATGGGCGTAAATCTTCAGATCCGGGAGGAGAATTTTCAGATGGAGATGCCTCAGACATGCAGATGGCATTCAGAAACATGGGACAAAGCAAATTTCCTAGGGAGAGAATTATGGGAAATGGCCTGGAAGACCAGGAATGGAGCCACCTATGGGTTTATCCAAAACAGAACGGCAGTCAAAGTCTTTGGGGCCATTGCACAAAACAGACATACCCCAGTATAAACATAGGACTAGTATATACCAGACACAATCGATCGAGAGTGGAATGCTGTGAGTTTTGTGCATGGCAGCCTATTGGTCCACTGTAGTAGGCTCACCGTAGCAGAGAAGCAACGGTTAAGAAGCCAGTGTTCCTTTGGGTAGACCATCTGAGCTTTACCAGGCCAGCCTGACCTCCCATCCTGCTCTAGGTAAAGAAAACATGAGTCTGGGCGTGTCCATCTGCCAAGTCAGGGAGTTATCCTTAGCGAAACCTGGGAAATTGCCAAGGGGTAAGACATGGACACAGACTTGTAAATGAATATAGAACTTTTCCAGATCATTAAAGCTGTCTGGAAAACCATTTTTCCCCCCTTGGGAAGAAATCAAAGCGAAACAAATGGAACATGTATTTGATTTTGTGATGGCCGATTGATCTTCTCACTCATTCATACTCAATATCTCTGTGAACAAATCACTCTTTAAGTCAAGGTTAAAAAGAGAATGGGTAGTGCAGACATTATTAATGCGAAAAACTGGTAAGTGCAAAAACAATCGAATATAATAGAGCAAGGGCAAACATAAGCCAAGGGAGTGGGGTGGATAGTGTATATGGTAGAAAAGCCTAGAAGAATTCACATTCTCTGTACCGAAACAGTCAAGGAAGCGCACCTGATCCATGGTCTACCTTAGCCTGCTGCTTTGGGCAGAGCCAGGTAGAACCCAAGGGAATCTCTGGGAGGAATCGGCATGGAAGATCTGCTGCCATCTGTTGGTGAATGTGGGAAGCAGCCTCAACAGTCATGAGGTAGAATATGAAAGGTGCCAAGAAGAACATGTATGTGTTGGCATCTACCTGGATGGGACAGGAGAGTTTGGGCCTAGTTCACAGTCGTGAATCATCCGGTTCTTGGCATCACGCGGGACTGTGTTGAAGTGAACACCGTCAATATCTGCACGTTAGCCAAACGCCCAAGTGATTTCTCACATTCATTGTAACTTCATGGTGACCAGGGACTCCTTGGAGACATTTCCCAGTCCCTTCCTGTTATGGGGAGGCATGGAGAAAGACTTAGAAATGTGTAACTGTTTTCATCGGTGCCCTCTGTGGACGTCTGCCCGTGGGAGTGGAGAGCTCTGCTTTCATTTGGTCTATTGCTGAGCCCCACACCCCTGGGCCAGGCCAGCTTTCTCAGCCAGCAGACACCTGGCTATAGGAATTCTTCTCTCTGCCTCTGAAAAATGATGCTTGCTCCGTCTTGCTTCTTTGCTGCCGATGTCATTTGACTGCCTCTCTTGGACGTAGCTCCCCATAGACAAGGCTCTCCTTTTTCCTCTTTTCTCTTACTCTGCTCTTTGCTTGCATCTCTCTTTTTGATGATTCTCTCCCCTCTGGCGCTTGCCTTGCCCCTTTGGGGCAGTCTTGTCTACCATTTCTAGATAAAGGACTGCACATCCCCTACGGCCCAGCCCGTCTCGGGCACCAGTGGTCTCAGTGCTGTTTCCTATGTGCCCTCCTGACCCCTGAACCGCAGACAGGCAGCTACGCCCTCAGAGGCAGTAAGAACATAGGCTGTAGGGTAAAACCCACTTCTCAGCTGAAGGATCTTGGATAGATGAATTTGCTTTTCAGTCTCAGTTTACCGCTGTCATGAGATTAATCGTACTGGCTTCAGAGGATCGTTCTGGAAGCCAGGTATAGTAATCTTTGTGGACTGCACGCATTGCGAATGCGTGATGCATAAGTACCCATTGCATGTAAGGTACTTAAAAAAATCCTCTTTCAGGATATCTCTATCAGAGTGAACTCAATTTCTTGTAGCCATCTTACATTTCATTTTTGTACTGGTACTGGGCTTGCACTCAGGGCCCCTGCTCTCACTGAGCTTTTTCACTCCAGGCTGGCATTCTACCACTTGAACAGTAGCTCCACTTCCAGCTTATTACTGGCTCATTGGAGATGAGCTTTAAGGACTGTTCTGCCAGGCTGGCTTTGAACTGCAATCCTCAGATCTCAGCCTCCTGAGTAGCTAGGATTACTGGCGTGAGCTATGGGAGCCCATACATCCTACATTTTTAAAATCCTTGCATGTGTGTTTACTCATTTTCCTCCTTTTGTTTGGAATCCCTAATTTTGCTGCTTTTTGAGGCAGAACTCCATTGCTACTAGGGCCCCAAATGTTCTGATCAACCCAACCCCAAATCAACTTTTGCATAAATTCCTGCATTTTTAAAAACTGTCCCTTAGGTTGCCTGTATCGCTTTCTACTTTGCCTGTACCATCTTTGGTTAGTCATACAACATCTCCCCGCAAGATTGAAAGCTCTGTTCAGGTCTGGCTCATGACCTTCTAACAGTCTTCCCCCTCCAGGGCCCTTCCAGGGCCGTGGACCGTGCCAGGGAAGCTCAGCTGTCCTGCCGGGCGCAGACAGGTGGTGCCGTCTTTATATGTGTGAGCTAGCACATCACTCTCCATTACATCTGCCAACAGAGGGGAGCAGTGATCTGGAGAATCAAAATAGCAGACGGCCCCAACGTTATTGCTGTTGGCTTTGGAAGGCATTTTGGTATTTCTGCTTTGGATTCACCTTGCTGATTATGTTTGATCAGGCACATGTTAATATGAGCTTGTGCTCCATGGCCATATGCTATTGGGGAAACCAAAGCAGACCACCCCCTAAAGCATGCTGATGGTGGAGAATCCAGTTTGGGATTTTCAGTTGTTTAGGGGGTAATTCATAAAGTGAACAGTCAACCCCTACATACCTGAGAATGGTTATCACATAGTTGTTCCTAGCTTAGCTCTCTGTGTAGAGATCCTTGATAAAATTAATCAAGGGTACATGTATCACCTGTCATTGACATTACATACTTCTGATGATGGAGGAGAAGCACTGTGTTTTGAATTGCTGCCAGACTGTTATAGTAATCTGTATAATGATTAGCAATTTACAGTGAGCTTTGGCGCATTGTAAATAGACATTGCAGTAAATAGAGCAGGTCTCCGTGTCCCATTTGACAGATGTAGGAACCCAAGGCTCAGACAGCTGAAGTAGCTTCCTTACCCTTCCCCAGCTTCCTGAGCTGGGAATCGAAGTCTTGGTCTTCTCTCCCAGGATGCCGTGCGTCTGACTATGCCGTGCCTGACTATTCCTTTAATGATCCATTCTCTGAGATGTTTCTTATTCCTAGGACTCCTTTTTTTAAAAACAAAACAAAACAAAACTTAAGCAGTAGGAATTTATTTCTTCAATTTGGATGGCAGAAGTCAGAAATCCAGGTGTCAGCAGTGTTGGTTCCTTCCAGAGGGCGGGGCGTGGGGCGAGGAAGAAGAGACAGGTAGACAGACAGAGACAGAGAGGCACAAAGACACACAAGAGACCCACAGAGAGGCAGAGAAAGGGAGACACAGAGAGAGATCTAATCTAGTCCATACCTCTCTCCGTTTTTTCAAGAGCAACATTGTTTCCATGTCTCTGCATGTCATCTTTCCTATGTCCAAGTCTCCCTTTGACTTAATTTGAAGAACATCCAGCTTTTAGCAACCCCATTTTAAAGTAGAATACTCCTGTAAAGACCCTGCCTTCAAGTTAGGCCACATTCTAAGGCACTGGGGCTTAGGAATCTGGGATTCTTTTGTATGGTTCCCAAGCTCCTCATCATTTTATATCTTCTTGGGAACAAATTTATCCTGTATAAAGTCCTGTCTGTTGACTCTGACGTCTGGTCACCTGTGGCTCTATTTTTCGTCTCAGGCCCCCCCTTGGAAATTGGTCATTGGTCCTCTCTTTGGATATTCCTAGTACTTTTCCTAATTGAATGTGGGGTATTGGACAGGCCGTGGGTGCTGTAATTTTCTTCTCAGGAGAGGGCTGACTCTGCCGTGTAGAATAAAACCAATGATCTTAATCGAATGAAAGGCTGAGCGGAGGCCAGGTGGCTTGTGTGTTGATAAGGTGTGGCTCCCCTCTGGTTCTTCCTTTCCCAGGTCTTAGCCAGCATTAACTTTGAGAGCCTGATATGTTCATTGCCTTCCTTCCCTGCAGGCCCAGAATTCTACTTTTGCCTCTTTGATAAATGATTGTTAAAAAAAAAATCCACCCTGCTTTATTCAAGCTTTCTGCTTAGCTTTAGTTTGTCCTTGGTCTCCACTCAGCATTACAATTCTGTAATGACTGGAAGGAGAAACAGGCCATATACTTGAGGGAGCCCTCAGCTCTCATTTCCTCTGGCTAGTGTATGATAGCCATAAAATGCCTGGCTTCCTGTTCCCCAGCAGCAATGCCTGCATTTGTAGTCTAGCATCCTGTGCTTGGAGCAGCCACACGATGGACCGGCGTTAGAATCCATCACAGAACCCCAGCTCACCTCTTCCTGCTTTCCCCTGGTACAACTCTGGTCTTCTCTGATCCTTTATGCTCTAGCAGGTCCATGGTGGCTTGAAATAGGCAAACAGTGTACCTTATCTGGCATTTCTAGTTGTTTTCAATGGAAGTATTGATCTGCCATAAACTCTCCATCCTGTCCAAAGTCCCAGGTTGCTTGTTCATCCAGGAGCCACTGGATTACATAGGTAGTTCTTAGCTGCAGTCTTGGTAGGTGGTCCAGTCAAGGAGGGACAGACCCTCCTCAAGGATTTAGCCGGGCTCTGGGCTTCCCAGCCAGAAGGGAAGCAGCCAAATGGATAGGAGTGGAGCGGTGGTGAGATGGCGGCGGCGGGGGAAGGCATTCATTAGGCTGAGGGATGAGTGTTCAGCCAGCTCAGGAGGCCTTGACACTCCATCAGGTTTCTAATGACTTTGTCACAACGTTAATCCCCCGGGTGAGCAGCGGCATGTTGATATCAGCAAACAGATTGTGTTTCAGCCCAGATAACCCAATGTGGAGGCTCGCAATGAGAGCCAAAAACAATTCATCACATTTGAATGGGACCGAGAGAGGCCAGTCAAGGGTGATTTACATGGAGAGTGGGGTGACGGGTCCAGAGCGGGATGGGAGGTGGGAGTGACACTGGACATGGCGCTGGCCCCTCGAGTGCCAGCGGGGAGCATGCTTACATGTGTGGCAGGAAGAGATGCACGGGGTACACGGAGGGAACAGACCCTTTCTGAAGACCAGTTTGGGCTGGGTCTGGAAAGATGGAACTAAAGAAGATCAAAGTCCCGCCCTGAATGCAGGAGCTCCTGACGTAACGGTGAAGCTGACCCTGACCGGGCGATGAGCACGGGGTGGTAGGTGTTGAGTAAGAGGTCGTCTCTGGTGCATTGGGAGCACAGGGGCTGGAATCCATCTCCAGGGAGCCAGATAGATGGGCCAGAGGGCGTGCCGGGGAGAAGGGTTGAGGACCCGCACCGCTACGATATTGAGATACCGTACCCACGATTCTGCAAAGACCTAAGAGGTGGCAGGGCTTCCGCCATTTTCTTGGGCAAGACGCCTGCCTGGCGTCAGCTTGCCACCATGTCTCATTCCTTCTTCAGTCTGTCCTGCACGTGTGCGGTGGCTTGACGGTGCTTTGCTGTCCTGGAAGTTCATGTTGGAATTTACGAGTGAGATGTGAAGAGGGAGGACTGGGATGGTAGAGAGGTGGGGTTCTTGGATTAAACCCCGGGGGCTTCTTGTGCTGTGGACCTCGGCACTCTGGCAGCAAGGAAAGCACGGCTCAGATGGGTCCTCAAGCTTAGACGTGCCCGGTGAGCCCAAACCATCCCCTGTGTGCTACAAATTACCCAGATTTGGGTATTGTGTTACTGGCAGCAGAAAACAGCCTAGACAATGCGAACGCGTGTTTTCTTCCTGAAATGCACACCTCACGAGCATTGCTTGCAGCCCAGCAACTCCTTGGTGTTTCTCAAGTTTGTGATCTAGAGAGCAAAGTCTTCAGTGCACGTGGTCTGAGCGCGCACACTCTCCTTTTTCCCTCATCATCCTCCACACCCTTTTGTGCCCCAGACAATGCTATGATTTCTGGTTTTATGGGGCCAGTGTGTGCTTTCCTTTGGAAAACCAGCACTTCCAGCTTTATAGCTTCCATCATGGTGTTCATTGGGCCCAGATGGTCTTTTCTGCCGGCATCACCTTCTGAAAGTCTACCCTGTGCTCCAGACCCAGATCATATGTGATGTTCTTTATGGAAACTTCCATGGCAAATCACCTGTCCTCTGAGTTGCCTAATAGTTCTCCCCTCTATGCGCACAAGTCACGTTCTGCCGACCTCTGTGTCTGCCAGGGGAAAACTCCTTGAAGGCAGGGAGCTAACTTGTTCATCTCTGCAGTCCTCATCGCAGCTCCTGTGGTGCCGTGTGCATTCTGGTGCTTAATAAATATTTATTGATTGAACGAATAAATGCGTATTGAGTGGGCTTTCCATGCGTTTTGCTCTAGGTGTTTCTTCTTGTAATTAAAGGGTTGTTTTTTTTTTTTTTGAAGTCAATTTCAAGCAAAAAGCAAGATAAATTTTATGTGAGGTTTGAGAAGGAATGTAAAAGTGATTTATGGGTGTGTCGGGGACCGGTGTAGACGGGTTAGGGGAATGCTCACAGTCAGCTTCTGTCTGCACCATCCATCACCACGGACCTTAAATGCAGACACACAGCTGTTCCCAGTGGCCCTGGCCAGAGCGTTTCCATCTTCCTGGCAGGTGAATGGGCTTCGTGTAGAGTATTGAAGCACAATCTTCCTTCAGTGTCCGTGAGGTGCTGGTTCCACAATTCCTCAGATACTGCTCAGATACCAAGACTTGCAGAGCCTCAAGTTCTTTATAGAAGATGACAGAATATAGATGTATAACCTCTGTACATCCCCCTGAAGGTTATTTATAATCTTAATACGGCATCCATGCCATGTAAACAGCTGTAATACTGTCATACTTAGGAGTGAGGACAAGGAACAGCTGTACAGGGTACAGTGTGCATCCTCCTCCCCCCAGTAGTTTCTTGGGCCTGGTCGTCTATTCTGGAGAGCTGATACTGGCTAAAAATGCTCAGTCCTGAGAGTGTGTGTCCGGTGAGATGCTTATGGGACGAGCTCACCTGCATCGCAGGCCACGTTTATGTGTAGGGCATGTACTGTGGGCACATGGGTACCATGTTTGACCCGTTCCAGCTACGTTCTCTCACTGCAGGCCTTCCACCTCACCCATAGGGGGCTTGAGCCTGTGATCCTGGCTTTCGGGTCTCAGGTTTGTCAGACAGAGCAGGCTAGACGCCGCAGGAACCTGGTGAAGTGGAGCATGAGCAGTGGGGCTGCCAGAGCAGGGCCCCGCCTACCATGAGTTGGATGTCTGGCAACAGCAGCTTGGCCTGAAGAGTTGAAACACACCAGAGAGGCCCTGATGGGTCCCTAAGGAGCCATTTCTTCCAGCTTGGGGCAATGGCTGTAGGACCCATGGCTTTTGCTTTCCAATGAGTTTAGACCAACAAAACCAGGTATCTTTCCCTCCATCCTGCCCAGCAGCCCAGTGTTCCCAAGGCCCAGATTTGACTTTCTCTTTATGTTAGTTTCAGGCCATTTCTTCTTTTAATGGTGTCCCAAGCTGCCTGGAGTAATTCTTGCCTTTCTTTTATGTGGCGCTGTCTCGCATATTTATGGGACGTTATCATGTCCTTCCTTGTAGACCCTGGTTTTCTGGGTTCTACCTATTATGTCCCTTTAACCTCCCTCTGGAGGTCAGGCCTCCTAATTCCTTTAATCATTTTTATTACCCTCCTTTATATTCAATCTTCTTCGGTTTCTTTTAAGAGCAAGAAAACCTAAACTTCAGATTTCCTGTGAAGAGTGACCCAGACCGGGAGCTTCTGGTGACCCCTGCTGTGGCTTTGTGGGTTTAGAAGTGAAGACTGGGGAGATTCAGGGCAGAGGGCAGAGGGAATCAGTGGGAATCACGTGATGCACCTGGGTTAGGACGGGTGCTGTGCATGACAGTCGCATGCGTTATTCCTGTGACGTATCGACCCTTAATTGCCATTCAGGACACTGAGGCTCAACATTGCTACTAACTTTTCCCGAGTGCACATAGCTAATAAGCGCCCCAGCTGGGACTTGAACATAGGAGTGAGATGACCCTGAAGCCTCTTCCCTTCCTTTCTGTGCAGCCTCCTTTGAAGGAGTCTGGGGGAGAGGCTCCTGAAGCAGAGCGGCTTGTGGAGGGAACAGCAGGCAGCGTCGGTGTTCATGTCCGCATCCCCACTGAACCCTGATCTCTCCCCACACAGTCTGGGATTTAAACTTTTTTTCCCCACTCACTATGGTCCTCCAGCTTGAGTTCAGCTTTTTGCTGCCTCATAGACGGTGGGACTCAGGTACTAAAGGAGCCCCTTAGTTAGGTCTTCTGTGGAGTGATCCTCCTCTTGTGAGCTGAGCAGAGAACATTCCTGAGCCTCGAGCTGGGGGTTCCCGCTGGAGGTGGCTGCCTCCGGTCCTTTGGTAGGGGGCATTCTCCTATACTGTACGCATGGTTAGATGGCATGGAGACATTCTCCTATGCTGTACGCGTGGTTAGATTGCATGCGACATGGCTGCTCTCTGCGTGGCATCTCTCCCTTTGTCCAGCCAGGCAGTACAGGAGTTGACTGCCGTGTCTAACACAGCGAGTGGCCCTGTGTCAGTATGATCTGGCCTGGCTGTCTTTCTTGCCTCTCAGGGGTGACAGGAAGGTGTCTACCATCATCCTGTGTCTACACTGGCTTTTAAGTAGACGTGTGTGAGTGACTCACATCAGGAAAGACTTTAGGGGGGTGGTGACAGCGTCAGCGATGGCTTGGGGTGGCCAGAGAGACGCCGCCCGTCTCAGCCCTGGGGAAGGTGCCCACTGGGGGCACATTCACTCATCAAAACCCAAGCCATTGCCAAGGCGCTGGACGCCCGGGATGTAGGTGGGCCAGATGAGGGAGGAGCTTGTGTTTGTGGTGAGTGGTCTAAGACACTGCAGACACAGACCGAGGTAGCTCCTCATGGCGGTCACAGAGCTTGGGATCTGCACCATGGAACCCAGCAACCAGGCACTGAACAGCCTCTGCCAGGAGTAGCAGGGGCAGGGATGGAGTGCGTGAGTGCGTGCGTGCGTGCGTGTGTGTGTATGGTCCAGTACTGGGGCTTGAGCTAAGAGCCTTGTGCTTTTGCTTGGCTTTTTCACTCAAGGCTGGCACTCAACCACTTGAGCCACACATCCATGTCTGACTTTTTGCTGTTTAACTGGAAATGAGTCTCTTGGATGTGTCTGTCTGGGCTGGCTTTTGAACATCAACCCTTAGATCTCAGTCTCCTGAGTCGCTAGGATTACAGTGGCTGGCTCCGGAGTGGATTCTGAGGTGACCAGATGGAGAAGGGTGTTCCGGTGGGCAGATCCAGGCAGGATGATGGACATGGGGAGCAGAGACTAAGGAGAAAGCCAGGCCAGGTTTCAGAAACCCCTGCCTGCAATTGGGAATTTATTTGGGAATAGCGGTGAACTCCCAAGGAGGGATTTTAAGTAAGGAAAGTGCTCTGGCAATCTACATTTGAGATCAGTCAGTCAACAGTAAAATGGAGGTCATCTTCGAGGGGGATACAACTTTCAAGAGAGGCCAATTAAGAAGCTGTTAGAGTTGCCCACCCACCCACTCACCCATTAATGCTTTCAGTAAATATTTGCTGAGTACTAGCATGCGCCAGATACTGGGAGCGGGCTCGGGCTGTGAAGATGAAGGAGGAAGAATGTCTTGATTGTGTAGGGAAGGTGGTGAACCCTGGGCCTTTCCAGGAGAGCCGGTTGAGGACGAGAAAGCATTCTTTCTGAGACTTTTGTCAGATGGACATGGTCCTGGCATGGGTGTGGGTGCTGAATTGCCAAGGATGGATGTCATGTTTCCTATCAGACGTTACGAAGGTTGGGCCAGGATGAAGCTTCCCTTGGCATCTTCAGTGTCCTAGTTGGACACATGCGCTGAGAAGAATGCAGACTCATGTCCAAGACCAGTTGGCTAGCATCTTCTCTCTCTCTACCCGAGGGCTTCCTTCCCTCCCCTAAGTGATGGGTGGCCATTGCCAATGACAGCGCCGGCCATCCGTGGGTGCAGCCATGGTCACTTTGGGTGCCACAGCTACCTCGTGAGATGGCGGCGAGCAGCTGATAGCTAGGTCTGGAAGAGAGGGCGGGTCAGCTCCTGGTCTTCTGTAAAATGAGATGGTCGGACCAGACCAGTGGCCTCCACACTTGTTTTTAGTGGCTAAATCTTGTGCTCAAATAGAATCGCACAGAGACTCTCACCAGGTAAAAGCTGAGTGGCTCTGAGCGTCACACGCGCTTTCTGGTTGGGCTCCACTGTCTCCTTTTGTCTCAGCACCAGAAACATGTGGGTTGTCTGAGCTCCGCTGCCTGGACCGGCCTCCAGGGGCCTGGTCCTCCGTCAGGCTCTGAGCCTGGGCACTGGAGACTTGCCACAGACCATCCGCAGTGCTGTGGAGGTGCAAGAAGATGCGGGGGGGTGGGGGTGGTGAGAGGGTGGGGGGGTGCTGGTCGTCCGTGCAACCTGCAAAAGTCTTGCCTTGCTTTTTTATCTTTCAGTAATCTAATTTAAATCCAAGCCCTTTAATTTGTTGAGAGAGAGGGAGAGTCTAGCAACTAGCAACACAGGCCATAAAACACTGCTGCCTGTGCTGCAGTTGCACTGTTGCTCGTACAGCTGCAGTTCTTTCTAGTTTATCATCACAGGAACCTGATCACTTCCCTTATCCCCTTCAGAGCATTTAAGAAAGTATTTAAAAAGAATTCCAGGCCTCTGCGGAAGCAGGCCTGCTTCTTTCTCACCCCTTTTGAAGACCTGGGTGAGTGACTGATGGCCACATTCTCAAAGAGACCCACCCCAGGCCTCATCCTTCAGGAGATAGAAGCCTGGGTCTGGGGCTGGGAGGGGCTGTGTATGTCCTCCTGGGCTGGGCTGTTCTAGCAACTGTGGTGCCACCGGGGTGGGGGTGGGGGCTGTCAGTGGGCCTGGAATTTCCTGCAGTGCCTAGCGCTGTCTCTCCACATTCTATAGGGAGCTACTCTTCTCAGTCTCCTGTCTAGTTCCCTCTGGTGTGTGTGGTGGTGAGCTTTCCTCGCAGGTCTCTATGTGGCTTGCCTGAGGGTTTTTCCCAGGACTCCCATGCCCCAGCTCCGGGGACTCAGGTTGTTCTGACCAGGGAGCAGGAGGGCCGCTCTGCGCTCACCCACTCCCCAGCAGCAAGGAGCTGGAGGCCGTGCTCTTCAGACCTTTCCTTATGCTGGAGACAGAAGTCAGCCTGCGGGGTCTGGCCTGCCGTGGCCTCCCTCCCCAGAAGGCCGTCCCCCGTGGGAGGGAAGCGGGGCTGGGCTGTCTCTGTCTGGGTTAAGCTAAAGCAAATGGCGGGAGGCAGACGCCCTTGTGACCCAGGTGAGCCACAGGGTCCAGCGGGCCAGCCTGGCTGGACGTTGATCGGTCCTGCAAAGGCCCCATGGGTAGATGGACCCCTTGTAGATCAATGCCCAAGGACCCTGCGTTTACAGTGCCCAGCAGGTCAGCTCTGTGGACCAATAGGAACAGAGCCTGGAGCCCTCTCCTGCCCCCTCCTCGGGCATGCTTGGTGCTCTCTTTCTGGGAGGTGAAGGAGGAGGAGGAGGAGGCCTCCAGTGCTCCCACAGCAGAAGAGGGATTCAGGCTGTCTGTCTCTGTAAGACGGGGTGGGGGCACCGGTGTGGGGGCACCGGTGTGGTACCTGAGAGCTGCTGCACAGATGACAATAGAGCTAACAAGCTCTAATTGTCTATGAAAGGAGAGAAGCAGCCTATTGCTGCTGTGGGCTAATTAACCCCGTGCAGCAGGGGAGGGAGCAGCTGTGCAGGGCTGCCTGCGGCGCTCTCTGTCTAAGCTAGCCTGCCCCGTGCTGTCAGAGGACCTGCACCCCCACACAGAGCCCTGCCCCGTGTCTGGGAGCTCAGAGCCTGAGGCCTGACGGTTCTAGTGCACTCAGTTTGAGGAGAAGACCACACCGCTGGCCTGTGGAGCCACGGTTGAAGCTGCATCTCCCATGCGTAAAGGTCTGCCCCAGCGTGAGGTCCTCGGTGCCTAAGGAAGGCAGCCATCCTTCCAGTGCTCATGGCCTTGTGTGCGGGGAGCTGGAGGAGGAGTCTCCTCAGGGCTACGTGTACGGGATGGTTCTAGACAGGGAACTTAGAGGAGGATGTGTGGCGGGGAGCGGACTGAGGTGACAGAGTTGGAGCTGGGGCCTGGCCTCCGCTGTGGAGTCCGGGAGATCTCCAGGGAGCAGTGTGGAGCCAGCACAGGGAGCAGAGGCCACCGGAGTAGCTGCGGGTGTAGGGAGACGTGGAGTGGACTGGAAGAGGTCAGGAGAGTTTGGCCAAGGCCGTAGAAGCAAAGTTGATGGGGTGGGGGGTGAGAGCTGGGGAGGCGCATGGGCTGGAGTGGTCACACTAATAACAGAGCGATCAGGTGATGGAATTCTGGATAGGTTCAGAAAGTAAACCCGATGATGGAATTTCCCAGTGGTTTAACGCCTTGACATCTGAACAAAGGAGAGGAGTCCAAGGGGAGATGCCGAGCATTTCCACCTGAAGCCTATGGAGACAGAGTGTACTGTCATTTGTGGTGATAGTTGTCATCTACTGGCCAGGCTGGTTTTGGGAGTCTGAGATGCCAGTGTGACACGGTATCACGTGGAGATCTGAGCATCGGGACTGTGAGACCCAGAGGTGGGGTGGGGAGGGAGGCAGAGAAGGTGAATGAGGAGAAGGAAGCCAGGCGGACACTGTCCTCTGAAGCCTAGAAGAGTGGTTTGTTTGGCAAGCATGTCTCGAGAGGTCCAGAAAGCAGGACTGAGGGATGAACTCACTGCCCTGGGACTGCTGGTCGGTTGTTTTCCTGTTCCACATATGTACTTTTAGAGGTCCCACTGGTGGTGGGAGGGACACTTCTGTTTGAGTGGAGACAGGATGAGTCCTCCATCTCTGCAGAAAGCTGGAAGAAAGATTGGGGCATCTGGGAAGACAAAGGTTCCAAGCACACTCTTTCAAGTTCATCATCTTATGCTTATCCCGCAGTTGGGGAGGTAACTGTAAAGAAAGTGGGGTGTGAATTATTGCAGAGAGGAGAAGAGATCATTGCCAACTTTTGGCCAGGGACTTTTAAATCAGGGCTGGCCAACAGAACTTCGTGTCGCGATGGAAATGTTTGAGCTCTGCTTTGTGCAGTATTAGATCCATGGGCTACATGTAGCCATTTAGCAATTGAAATATTGCTCGTGCTACTGAGCTGACTTTGTAATTGTATTTTGACTTAATTTAAAGAACCATCTGTGCCTGGTGGCTGCCTTCATAGGGGTACAATTGATTATTAGCATGCAAATCTCTATTTAAAGCCAGGTATTCCAGTTCAAGGTCTGGGCCTTCTAATCATATACATCTCAGGAAGGTAGTGAATTATTCCCCAAGGGGTGGGTGGGCTTGAGTCAAGGAAGCCTGGGAAGAGTGGAGTTGCAGAAGAGGATTATATGACCAAATTTCTCACCTAAAGTTCCAGGCATTATTAAGTAAATGACACGTTCTCCAAGCTGCCCTGTGCCTTTCCCGGCTACTGTCAGTCTGACCTAGGCTCTGCTCAGTTGAGGGTGTGGAGGGGAATGCGGTACCCTAGTTTGGCTGACAACTTACAAATCCTGCTCTCTGCCCTTCCTTCATGAAGCTTCCCTTGTTTACCATGAGGGCTTCAAGTCTTTCAAAAGACTCTTTTTAGAGTTAGAATATGCCTGGTGTTATTGTTATTATTTCAGCCATATCTGTGTCCTGTCTTCCTGCTTCACTTTATAATTTCCCACAGGCAACTGAGTTATGACATGTTCTGCTTCCTGTTCTGAGCAGGTGCAGGGTGGAATGTTGTAAAGAGATTGTCATAACACCAGAGCTGAGGCCGATGCCTAGAAAGTTGTAGGACCTCAACAGAAGTCTGTTTAATAGTAGGATGTCTAAAGTTAGAATTACACCATCTCTGTTGACATCTCTGAGTTTCTGCCCACCAGCTTCGTAGCCAAGGGCAAAAATGCTAAGTTCTTTGAAGCCCAATTTGCTCATCTCTCAGATGTGATGACAGTTATTTCTTGTGCTGTCATAAGAATCAAATGAGATAATTGCATAGTATTATCTTACGGCACAGTAGCATGTGAGCGTATGTCTTTATTTCTCTTATGGTGATCTGTATTTGGTGTATTCTTCGCTCAACTGTGATCTTCTACAAGCAGGGACTGGGTTTCACTCTGTCCCATGAACACATTAAATTCTTAGGAAAGTGATTGGACTTATTCCTTGCTAGATACCCCTGGCCCCCCACTCAGGACTTCTTGGTAACTCACAGACCATCCATTGCTCCTCCCCGGGTAGGCGGGTGGCTGGATTTTGTGAGATTGCATTGAATTGTTCGGAGCCGTTTTCCAGGTGGAACAGAATCCCCCTGAGGAGAGCAAGCCTTCGCCTGCATGGTTGACTGCTGTGTCTGAGGGGCACTGCCATGGGCTGGGGTAGAGGATCACGAAGTGCTTCTTGGTTAGAAGAGTGCCCACAGGTGGTAAGACTTTCCCCTGAGAACCGCAAGACTTCCTGTGGTAAAGCCGAAGAGTGCATCTTTTAGATCTGCGGGGCATGCCGCCTGGACTGGGCTTGCCTGGTTCCATCATCATAGTTCAGAAGCAGCAGTGGATAATGCACAAACACGCCAGCAGGAGCAGCATGTCCAATAAAGAGTAATTCACAATCATGGTGGCACGTGGCCTCCCAGCTTTCCCAGCACCGTTTGTTGTTTGTTGAAGAGGTTATTTCCCCGGTGACTGCCGGCCCGGCACTCTCATAAGAAAGAACCAGTTGGCCAAGGATGTTGAGTTTATTATGAGTTTATTATTTCTGTCCTCGGTTTATCTGCTCTGGCACCAGTACCACACTGTTTTGTTACTGCAGCTTTGTAGTTCGTTTTGAAATCAACAAGTCTGAGTCCCACAACTTTGTTTTTCTTTTTCAACATTTTTTTTTTTTTTGCCTATTCAGGGTTCCTTGTAATTGTATAGGATTTGAAGGGGAAAAAAATCTATTGGGATTTTATTACAGATTGTCTTGAATCACTTTGGGGAATATTTTCATCTTAATATTATTAGCACTTCCAATCTATGAACATGAGATTTCTCTGCACTTAACTGAATCTTTAATTTCTTCCAGCAGTGTATTTTGGTTCTTAGTATATAAGCCTTTGCCTCATTAGCTTATTTATTCTTAGGTACTTTGTTCTTTTTAATTCTTTATAAATGGACATGTTTGGTCATGTTTTCCTAATTTCCTCCTCAGAGTGTTCATTTATGGTATCTAGAAAGTTAACTTATTTGTTCATGCATGTGTGGATGTGTGTGTGTGTAATCATGTGCATCTCTGCATGCATGTGTGTATGTGTAAGCTTATACGCTATGACTTTGTTGAATTGGTTAGCTATAGCAGTCTTGTGGATTTTTCAGGATTTCCTATAGATACAAAAAATGTCAAAAAATGTCAACTGCCGAAGAATAGAATTGTTCCCTTACTTCATTTTGTATGCACAGATTAACCCAAAATATTTTTTTAAAAAGCCTAAAATACGAGTAATAAAACTATAAAGTTATTAGAAGAAAACATAAGGACAAATCTTCATGAGCTTGGCTGTTAGGTTTGTTATGAAACAAACCACCACAACGGGAAGAGGAGGGGCTTGGCCCCTCCACCATCAGGGGGCCACTTGCAGTGGCCGGAAGATCTGTCACTCCTAAAGTTTGTCCCACCTGCTGCCAACAGCTCTAGGTTTGCTATCAAGTCTTTAATACTTGGGCCATTGGGAAACATTCTGTATCCAAACTATAGCAGAAGTGGTAATGGATTCTTAATTTGACACTTAAAGCATAGGCAATAAAAGCAAAAGTAGAAAAAATTGCCTTTACCAAATTAAAATCTTTATGTATCAAAGGATATTATTGCCAAGAGACTGAAAAGAAAGCCTACAGTATGGAAGAAAATATTTGTAAGACATACACTTGATACAGGTTTAATATTCAGATTACATAAAGAACCCTTACAACTCACCAAGAAAAAGATAAACAACCCAATTATAAAATAGCCAATAGATTTTTCCAAAGAAAGAGAACATGTTCAACTTCATTGATCCATAAGGAAATGCAGTTTACATCTACTGGGGTGACTTTGATCAAGTAACATTGTACTTGCAAATTAACATGATAAACTGAAACCCCTTTGAACAACTGCTGAAGATAATAAGTACATAAACAGAAAAACACCCAGAAAGTAAACACTTGTTATCAACGATGTGGAGAGACAAGAACTTTACTCCATTGCTCCTAAGAAGGTAAAATAGTGTGGCTGTTGTGAAATCCAATTTAGCAACTCCCCTAAAAGTTAAACATATAATTATCACGTGACACAGCAAATCCACTCCTTGTTCCTTAAGAGAAATGGGAATGGCTCTTCATACAGAAACTTCTAGACAAATGCATATAGCATCATTAGCCATGATCGCCAAAAGGTGGAAGCAACCTAAATGTCCATCAAGGAGGAGTAGATAAATTGTGGTAAATCCACAGATTGGGATATTGTTTAGGCACACAAAGGATGTACTGGCCTCTGCTGATCCTTATTGTGTGATTCCTTTATGTGAAACACACTGAGCAGGTGAATCTACAGGCACAGAAAGCAGATTCATGGTTGCCGAGGATGGTGGGAGGAGAGGGAGGGAGTGCGCAGTGATCACTTAAAGGAAACCCAACATTCTTTTTGGGGTGATGAAAACATTTTGAAGCTGGAGAGGTAGTGGTC
Source organism: Dipodomys merriami (assembly GCF_024711535.1). Lineage (NCBI taxonomy): Eukaryota > Metazoa > Chordata > Mammalia > Rodentia > Heteromyidae > Dipodomys > Dipodomys merriami. The sequence goes on along the minus strand of NW_027202305.1, from coordinate 4,365,711 downwards.
ATACAATACTTTGAATATCTGTATAGGAAGTGCTACTGAATTTGACGCTTGAACATGGAAAACTATGTGGGAAGCTGCATGAATTATATAAAATTGGCTTAAGAAAATCTAACAGTTTGGCAGGATGTGACCTGAGAGGAGTAGTCTGTTGACTCTCTCTCTCGAATAGTGATTTTCAGATTGCAGGGCAAGACCCGTTAATGGCCGGGACGTCTGCTTAGTGGGTCACAAGCTGCTATTTTCGAACAGTGGCAAAGCAAGCAATAGAGTGGAGTACTTCAGGCGGTTCAGCGTTGTATTTACCGGTGAGTGTGCATGTCCTGGCTCTTGATATGTCTGTATTTCTTGCTCTGGGCCATAGTTAATAGAAACCTCTTTTTTACATTGTCTTCTGGCTTCTTCTTCTTCTTCTTCTTCTTTTTTTTTGGTAAATCAGATTCAGTGCCAAAAGTGCACGCGAAGCCACATTTTTTCATGACTGGGTTGACTTGCGTGAGTGAGAGTGTGTCCCTGTGGGTGTGAGCTGGGTCTGGGCGTGGTGTTGGGTGCAGCTGGGTGTGCGCCCCTCTAGCCTTGCTCCCCAGCCTTCTGCAGACCTAGAGTCCTACGTGAAACCTGTGGACAGGTCGAGGTGGGAGATGGGCTGGAAGCTCTGGATGGGTCATGGGGGAGATGGGCAGAGCCATTCTGCTCACTGACAAGCCAGGGGAAGACCAGGGAGACGCCCATCTGTGTGGTGGAATTGATTCCGACCTGGGTCTTTAGCAGGCCTCATACTGTTTTTGTCTCTATGAATCCATGTGCTGTCTAACCTCAGAGCCCTCTTTTGGAGACAGGCTGGAAGGACGGGGTGGGGCTGACCCAGAGCTGGGCTCCTAGTTCCTAAGCACTGGCATTAGTTGGCTGCAGTTATCTGCTGCTGTGTCACAGGTTGATTTCACTCCCAGCCCTTCAGTTCAGCAAGGCCCCGGGGAAGGGCGGGGCTGGAGACCTGCTCAGAGAGGACTCACTTCCCCCACTGGCTGTGGGTGCTGCCCACAGGCCGGACCCCTGTACGTGGCGCTTCTGCTAGGAACTCCAGCTCTGGGCAGAAACACCCCAGATGCACTGTCTTATCCCTTACCTCGGAAGTCACGAGTCACGTGTTAAAAAGGACACACTACAAGATGGGGAGACAGAGTTGTTGTGGACTTATTTTTGTCGGTTGAGGGGCTTGACCTCAGGGTCTGGTGGCTGTCCCTGAACTCAGCTCTTCTGCTCAGAGCTAGCGCTTTACCACTTTGAGCCACACCACCACTTCCTGTTTTTTGTTGTTTTTGTGGTTCACTGGAAATAAGAGTCTTACGGAACTGTGATCCTCAGATCTCAGCCTCCTGAGGAGCTAGGATTACGGGCATGAACCACTGGTGCCTGCCCCCTTCCCCATTTTTTTTAATTTTTAGCACAACCTCCACATGTACCTTGGAGAAGGAATGGCCACTCTGGTGTCACCATGTAGTCAAAGCCCGAAGGGACCTTCCAGCATAGAAATGCATGGTGACAAGGACAAGAAACTGAGGAATGAATCTTGTCACAGGCATTGGCTTCCTAGTTAGTTCCTGCTCTGGGTGGGAGTGTGGGGAGAGGGGGCAAAGATTTGATGCGTTTCTCTCTTCCGTGAGAGAAAGCCTGGTGGGCCTTGTGTTGGCGGGGTCCCCCCCTCCATGTCCGCCTGCCTCTGGCCCGGCTCAGCAGACGTGCCCCGTGAATAACCTCATTGGGGGAGAGAAACCCCCGGCTCCCTAGCAGCCAGGCAGAGGGGCGAGGCTGGCAGCTGGCTGGCTGGTGGCGGGTGTGGGTTTTCCATTTTTGTCCTTTCGGATCTGTGGAACAGAGCCATACCGGGGAGGCGCCCCCAGCCTGATGCTCCCGGAGGAAACGGCCAACGGGCCGCAGAGGACCCAGGCAGCTGTTCATTCCCGTGATGAAGCCGCCCTGCTAAAGGTTAATTGCCCTCAGCTGTGTGGGTCCGAATGCTGTTGCTGAGATCCACTGTCCTGGTATTCTGCTGATGCCTTGCCTTTGCTGACATTTGGGAACCGGCTGCCGGGAGGCCCCACGTGACTGTCCACAGATGCTCCTCTCCCACCCGCCGCCCCATTGTACATTGAAAACTCCAGCAGGCCAGGCCAGCTCCTTGTTAATGGCCCAGTGTGGAGCAAACGCTGGGCTGTAACCTTCACCTGATGGTGTCTGCGGATGTGTATAAATCTCCAGAGGTTGGGGGCAGACTGTGTGGATGGGAATGTATAAATCACCCTCCAAGAGCCTTCCAGCTTGGGAATTCACAGTCCTTCCTTAGCTAAGGAAGGCTAAGGATCACTGTTCAGAGCCTTACCTGGATCGCTAATGAAACATGCAGACCCAGACAGATGGAGTCTCTCTCCAATGTCGGAGGCAATCTTCTGCATTCTAGTGAGGTGTGGCTGGAGTTTGAGACCCAGTTCGCTCCCAAGGGAAGGAGCATTGTTCCCTTCAGCTCTCCGGAGCTCTGCGCTCCCTGCAATGCGATAGAAGGTGGATGTAAGAATAAGTAAGGCATTCTGGCTCCGGCTGTGGAGGGGAAAGAACTTCCTGGACTTAAGTTTTAGTATCTGAAAACAGGAGCTCGCTTCCTCTAATGCATCTCTGAAGATCAGGGTCTGGGAATATCCTTTCTAAGGGATTGTCAGCCAGTGCTGAGTAGCTCATAGAAAATCGAAGGCCGGTGGCCGGGAGTGCTGGGGATTTCACACCATCTGGTTGTACAGTGCGGGACTCCAGTAATAACCACACTTCACTTTTATGTGGCCCCTCTGACTATCCCTGCAAATAGACAGATCTAGAAGTGTTTGCTCCAGGCACGGAAGACTTTGGACAGCTGTTCTCCCATTTCCCAAAGCCCCCTTCCCTTTGTGTCTGTGTGAGTTTTTCCTGATTTTACCAAAGTCTCTAGTTTGCTTTAAAAAAAAAAAAAAAGCTGAAGCGCGAATCCCGGGCAAGGTATGAAGTGAGCAAATTCAGTGTTGCTGGGCTGCCGGTGCGATATGGGACCTTTCTGTCTCTGTTCCCATGGGGACACATCTGTACCTCGCCCTCTGCCTTGAGGGGTCCGATGGCTGGAGCAGGAGGGAGCTTTGGCAACAACCTCACTCGGCAACGCATCACGCTCGTCCTAAGAACTTGGCACCTGCCGCCTCCACCTGCTTCTCAGTCTTGGCTGAACAGAGTGGAGGCAGATAAAAGCACAAAGAAATGATGGATCCCTGTGTCACGTCTTGAATCCGGTACCCATGCAGACAGGCTTCCTGTAGCCCAAAGGATCCTTCTAGCACCTTGGAGGAACGGATGGGAATGGACGATGCACTCTGGCAGGAGGTTCTCTGGGGCCTTCCCCAGTTCTGAGGTTGAATAATTCTATCGTCTGCCAGGTGAGGAAACCGAGTCGGATGGAGCGGGAGCGTCGGGAGGTTCGGGGGTCTCGCAGAGGCCACGCACAGCCGTGGTGCAGGCGGCACTGTGTCCCCTGCCCTTCAGCCACCAAGCTCATGTGGGTGTCGAATTCGGCCTTCCGGGGGGTAGGGAACACAAAGTGGTCCCCAGTTCCGGCTGGGCAAGGCCTGAGCTCTGCAACCCCTTTCTCCTGAGCACTGTGGCTCAGAACAGACACGCTTTCCACTCGATTGCAGTGTGCTTCACAGGTCCTACTATGCACAGCGGCCATGCTGGAACCAGAGCCTCCTTCTCCATGGGGGAGAGTGCACCTGCAGATTCCGGCTCCCTCCCCAGCTGGCTCTGCGGCTGCACCATGCAGCCTGGCCCTCCACCCCTGCTCCTCCAGTGTCCTTGTCATCCCTCCCCCCTTCCCCCCCGCCATGAAGAAGGCAAAATAGACTCTGCTGCTTCCCACGCCAAGTGTCAGTGGTGGATATCATTTGAAGTCTGTTTGTGTATCTAGAGGCTCGCTTGCCAGAGGCCTAGAGGGTGAAGACGTGGGTAAATAAATAAGACGGGAGCTCGCACTTAGACTCCAGGGCTGGTGTTTCTTGGAGGGTGGCATAGCACCCAGCCTCCCAGCCAAGCCTGGCACACCACCCTGGGGGTGGGGAGGGGGTGTGGGCTGCCGGGGGCCCTCCTGTCCCCTGTGCGTTCATCCTGGCCCGGGTGTATCGAGCTGCAGCGGACAGCCACTCTGATGAATACTGCAGCAGACGTATTGTGTCGGAAGAGCGTGCCTTCCTCGAGAGACATTAAATATTAATAACAGCAATCGAGGCAGAGGCTAAACAAAAGCGAGTCGTAAAGTGTTCATTTTGAGGGCAACTGTGTTAACTCTGGCGGGTGAGAGTAGAAGGAGCATTTCAAGAGCAGAGCAAGGGTCTTGAGCTCCTTGGGTCTCCTCTGAGTGAGTGGCGCGCCAGGCCTGGGTCGGGCGCCTTGTAGTTCATCCGCTGTCCCAATGCTGCAAGGACCTGGGCGTGTGCACCCGACTGCTCGGTGCAAGGCCTGCTGGGAGAGAGAGCAAACGTTCCCAGGGGAGCTCATCTATGTGGGCCTGGGAGCCCGAGGACCCCTCTGGGACTTGCTGAATCACAGCCCAGCCTAGTGCTTGTCCCAGGGGGAATCTCTTGAGGACAGGCCATGTCCAGGAGCCAAGGCCCTTTCTGGCAGAGATCCTCCACTCAGAAAGGGACCTCCGAGGCCACTCTCCTCATCTTTCATGACCTGGCAGAAGTGTAAAGGGCAGGCCAATCTGGTGCTTTCCAGGAGAGAACTTCCTAAAATGTCCATGGCAGGACTAGGTAGCGGTAGCAGTTACACCAGAAGCTGTTGGGAGGAGGGCGTTTGGGGAAGGGGGGGGGTGGCTAGAGGAGGCAGGGATCTCCTCCCTGGGGGTGGTAGCCCAGAGAAGGATGAGGCATGTTCCAGAAGGGAGGTGATGCTTAGAATCCTAATGATAGTATGGTCTGAGTAGCTGCATTGAGAATCAAGTTTGTCCACACACTTGTTCCTCTCAGACAGGTGGGGTTCACACCCATGCTAGGCCGTGCCCTGTGCAGGGGGCGCTGGCGGCGGTGGTGGCTACGATGCCAGGCGGAATGCAGAGAAACGCAGCAGACACGTGCTGAGCAGTGATTGTGAGGTAGAGAAAGCCCTCCAATACTGAAATCCAAGGTATGGAGAGAGCCTGGGGTCCAGGGGCTCCCGGCTTGCTGTGGAGCGGGGATGGTAGAAGGCCTCTCAGAAGAACCCAGGGGGAACTTGGGCCTTGATGTCCATGTGTGGATGGTGGAATGGAGGCGGGCAGGGAAGAGGAGGGCACAGATGGAGGAAGGTCACCCCAGAGATGGAAGGGAGGACAGGGACCATGCCTGCTGGCTCAGGGCCTGCCTTGGCCAACGCAGCCATCTTCAACCCACTCAGACCAGTCTCCATTTCCATGACTTAAAGGCAGTATCAGTGAAAGCCAAGGACCTTTCTGTTCTTTGCTCTTCAGTTCATCCTCTGCTTCCATCTTACCAGGGATGGTCAGGTGGGTTCTGTTTTTCCTGATGGTGAGTTCAAAGCTGAGTCCTCCTGCTTCCCTCTGCAGGCCTGGCCTGGCCTTCTGGGGCCTGGGAAGTAGACTCATGGTCCTGAAGACTGGGCCTTCATACGTGGGACCTCGGCAGGCACAGTACTTCCAAGTTTCCTCATCCCTGGATGAGGATTTCTGGCTCCTTTCCCTCCTCACGGGAGCCGATTGCTGTCTGGATCACCAGCCGAGGCCCTTCTTTTGTCTGTTTTATACGGTTCTTCTCAAAGGGTGGCCAGACCCATCCCAGCATTCAGTTAGTCTAGCCAAAGCAGAGAGTAGAGAACAATCCTCCCCTCCACCCAGATACTCTGCTACTACCAACACAGCCCAAGGCTGCACTTTCTAAAACATAAGTGGTAGTTTTTCACTTGACTCCTGTCAAGCTTATAGTTCTATAAACACATGAAAATCATATGAGCAAATGAAACCCACGTCTTTCTGTTTTAATAAACTTGTCTAGCCCAAGTGTTCCCTGCCCTCCCTCCCCCATCTATAGATCTGCCATTGATCTCTTGAATACAAATGCACATCTTTTAACTTTCCATCCGAGATTTCATTTTCTTGGTTCGACTTGGTACTTACTCCACTGGCCATTTGGAACTTGGATTCTGATCCCTGTTACCTCTCCCTGCCCCCCACAGCTGTCCTGCTCTGTGTGAATTTGATCAGAGTGTGCCGAGTGCTTCTGTCTCTGCCCCTAGACCCTAGCTGGAGAGATCCATAGGGAGCAGGAGAAAGGCAGAGAGGTGTCCATGCATCCCTGGCATGGGGCGTTTCAATCATCATCCTGTTGTAATTGGCAAATGCAGGAAACTCCAGTACGTCTGGTGCTTAGAGCACCGAGTTTAATTGTGATGGGATTTATGACTGTGGCTTGTAGGAGGTAATAGATGTGACCATGTTGCTCTCACCACCCCATGGCTACATAATTCTTTGGGGAAAGGAAAGACAAGTGTGAGAATGGAGTCGGAAAAGTCTGCGAGGTGGAGAGGTGGCTGCGAGTGGCCCAATGAGATGCACGGCGTGAATATTCATAGCTCCTTCCTGAGGTAGCTGCCTTTGAGCCTTATCTCTTCCCAGCAGCCATTGGAGATGGGGACCGGAGGGCCTGATTCTCCATGTTACAGAAGGAGAAAGGGAAGTCGACACTGAGTTTGCTGCTGGATCAAGGAGTCAGGGAAAGTCATGAGCTGGAAGTGGGGGCTGGCTGGGTCTTCGGGCTCTGACTTCTGAGACCTCTGGCTGTGGCAGTGTTGATCTGGGGATCATGGCCCTGCCTGTCCCTCCTTCCCCCCACCCCCATCATTATTTCTGAGCTCACACATATGATGACACAGTGTACGCCCACAGTGCTCTCTCGGTGGTTACCGTAGTGACAAGGACTCCGTGTGTGAGATGCCTGGGCTGGACTCTAGGCCACGCAAAAGCAGAAGCTAACAGTGTTCTGCGTCCTGGCTCTGCAGCAGGAGTGACCTGACAATATCAGACGTCACCAGCCCAGAGGCTCCTCCTGACTTACAGTCCTGCAGCCAGGGTGGTGCAAATGCACGTGTCTGCAACCCAGAGTGAGGATGTGGGGTCTTCTATAGGAAGAAATTCTCCACCGCTTGCTTGCTTGCTGTTTCCTTCCTTCCTTCCCTCCCTCTTCCCACCCTCCCTCCCTCCTTCTCTACTTTCCTCCCTCCCTCCCTCTTCCTTTTCTTCCTCTCTTCCCTGGGCCTTCCTTATATCCTTCCCACCCGTTTATCCTATGTTTTCTATTAAATCACTGATCGACTGATCAATGCCTCTCGTTTATTCACTGAGCATCCTCTCTGTGCTGTATACTGAGTCCAGTGCTTGAATCCAGTCAGAACCGACAGAGGCTCTGGCCTCTTGGAACTTAAGATCGTGTGTGTCAGGGTTCAGAAGTGAGCACTGCTTGCAAGTCCACACCAGCCGGGGAAGGGTGAGTGCTCCAGTGCCACCCAGGGGGGGACTTGTGACCGGCCTCCAGTCAGGGAAGGCGTCCTACGGGAAGTCAGGATGCAGACAGAAACCCAAGGCGTCAATAAACGGTTGGCATCAACTAGAGGAAGCACAGCTGAGTGCTATCGTTGAGGCAAGGTGAAGGCAAGAGCGAATATGATCTTTTTTTTTTTAATAAAGGAAGAAGGGGAGGTAGGAAGAGGTGAGTCTGGAGAGCTAGGCTGTCAAATCATAACAGCCCTTAAGAGTCCCTTCTGGAGGGTTGAACTTTAGCTTAGCACGAGGAAAGACTACAGAAGGAGTTGGGATCTGCTGTGGTGTCTGTTTGGGAGCGAGTCCTTCAGCCGTAGCTAGGAGAGCGGAGGGGAGGGCTGCTGGGTGCGGTCCGGCTGATTCCAGCCTTCCCGAGGAGCCGTCCATCCCGGAGGCAACACTCTGTGTGTGGGTCTGGAGCTCCCAAGGCAGGTGCGGGACCGCAGGACAGAGGCACCGTGGCTCTGAGTGGTGGACACAAGGCTCTGGTGGCAGGGGAAAAGCCCGGGCCACACCCGGAGGAGCACCGACTTAGGGAGGCGAGTAAGGAAGTCGGGCACACAGCCGTTGGGATGAAGAAGCCCTCCTTGGAATCCCAGGCTGCTCCGATGATTCACTGAACGATGTAGAGTCTTCCTAAAACAAAAACAACTCAAAGGCACCGAGGGTTTGAGCTTGGATGGAGACCCCCTCTGGGCTAAGGTGTGGCTTTTCCTTCTCAGTCTGATCTCTCCTCCTCTCTTTCTCCCATTCCTTCATGTTTCCCTCTCCCAGACGCTCATTTTCCCTGCCAACGCCTTCCCCGTCAGGTGTGGAGAGTGACATTTGCAGAGGGTTGGTGAATTCTCCCATCCCGGTGGCCCCAAACCTCTGGAAAGGAAAGATCACAGGATAGCTTTGTACGCAGCCGGCCACGCGCACCTTGTCTCCGCCGCGTGGTCCGGGGGGGGGGGGGCACTTAGCTCCATTTCTGAGGGAGCTGGAGAGAGTGGAGCAGAAGCTGGGACACTGCCTCCTCTAGGTCCCGGCTTTGATTTCATTCAGATGAGCTAAACACAGTCTCTCCTTGATTCCTTCCTGGGTGTCCCACACTGTGGGATCCGGGCAGGGGAAGTCATCCAAGCCCTGCCTGGAGACAGGACTGTCCAAGCAGAGGAAACTCTTTGCTGTCTGTCAAGAAGGAACTGGGCTTGCGGGAAGTTGCCGTGGGGGTGGGCGTGGGGCTGGGGCTGGGGAAGGGTGTCCTAAATGCCCAGAGGAGGGCTGGGAATGTGGCTCAGTGGCAGACTGCTTGCCTAGCATGCATGAAGCCCTGGGTTCGATTCCTCAGTACCACATGCACAGAAAAAGCCAGAAGTGGTGCTGTGGCTCAAGTGGTAGAGAGCTAGCCTTGAGCAAAAGCAGTTTAAAAGGATAAGAATAGGTCGTCGGTTCTGTCGGCAGTGGGGAGCTGGCCAAGGTTTTTGAAACAGGAATGTCAGATCTGACATGAAGGAACTAGAGGCTGATTGGATTTGTATAGTTACAAGGAACATAAGTTCATGCTGTGCCAATCAAGGCTGTGTGCAGACTGGAGGTCTTGGTCCAGAGATGTAGATGTGATCGTGATGTCAGCAGAAACACCTAAGAAGCCGGCACCCTCAGCATCTCCCACCAGACATTCATTTGCTCCACAGAAACTCTACCCTGGGTATGAGGAGAGGCAAGCCTGTCCCAGCAGACGGAGCTTGGGCAGGGACAACAAGAATGAAGAGACTGCGAATGCCCTAAATTCAGGGCCAATCCCTGAACTTCATTGGAGGATCAGGAAATACAGAGCCTCCAAAATGGGTTAGAAAGCCTATTAAGCACAGATCTGGACTGAGATTTGCACTCAGAGAGTGAGAGAGTTGATGGGCAAGAATGAGGATGTAAATCCTCCAAATACTTTTTCTATGGGGACCTCTTCATACCCAAGAGGGGAAAAACATAACGGAGCAACTCTTGGTTGACAGGCAGCTTGAGGTCCCAACTGGTAGGTTTCTCTTGCTGACCAAATGGCCTTTAAATGGAGCCAGCATCCTGCACTCATCACAGACCTGGCTGCTCTAAGATGAGCACCTGGCAGGGATCAGCACCTGGGCTGATGCAGGGAAGGGAAGGGATGGAAAGCAGGAAGCAGCCACCAGCGAGTGATGGGCAGCTCAGCCAGCAGCAAGAAACACTCACTGGGGAACCGGATTATCATGGAGTAAGGCCTTACCGCCCTGGGGACGTCTTCCTGCCTTTTTTCCTGTCTCATCCACTCCCTGAACTTAGTCCTAGGATTGCCGGGAGTGGAGAGGACAGGCCCCGCTTTCCTCTGTGGCTGTTCTGAGAGAGCAGGGCTAGGAAATGTGAACTGTAAAGGTAAAAACATCTGGGCTGTAGAATTCCATTTGTGAGGTCGGCTGCCTTTAGCTCGTGGGTCATTTCCTTATTCATGTGAAGAAAATACCTCTCCCGATGCTGTAAAGAGACTGTGATCCTGAAGGAGTAAAAGTCAGGGGGGAGAATGGTCTAGGTGTGGCAGGGGTTTGCTAATTAGAGATGTGGGCCCCACACAGTCCTGCCCTGGACGTAGTGTCGCTGTGACCAGGCTGCTAGCGCAGGTGGAGACCCCCAGCCCCTCCCCGGTGGATCTCCAGCTCTACCCTCTCTGAATCCAGGCAGGTGTGGATGGCAAGAGGGCTTGAAGAGATTCGGAATAGAATTGAGCCAGTGTGGCTTTCCTTCCTCTGAAGTATCTGTCTAGACACAGCATCTGATTCCAGGCAGGAGCGATCGTACGTCATTGGCTCAGTGCTGTGGGTACCGAGAAGCCTGGCTTCTGCTTCCTGCCAGCTCCGCTCCGCTCCACGGCTTCCACTCCTCCCTGTCTGCATCCAGGCACCGCGCAGCCCTGGAGCCACAAGACTGCAGTCCAATTCCTCAGGAAGAGGCTCGGTCCCCGCGCCCTGCAAATCCACGAGCCAGGCCTCAACCTCCCCGCCTCTTCCTCTCGCCTTGTCAGTACTCAGGCATTCCAGAAGGAGCAGGAGAAACCCAGACTCCTGGTAGACCAAGGGCTTCCATAGCCAACAGCTCTAATGGCTGAGACATCCATATTCAGGGAGGGATGCTGGCCAGTTTCCATTTGCCCTGAGGAGAGAGCAGCTAGATCTGGGCTGGGGTTAAAATAAAAGAGTTCAGGGATGCTGGATGTCGCAATTGGCTTGGTGACCTCCATCTTCCCCAATGTCCTCCAGGACACTCAACACAGCCCCTCCCTGACATGGTGGCCGGCCTCGTCTCCCAGACGGGAGAACCCCACACTGACCGAGCGGTGTTTCCTGTCGTGGCTGGAGATCCCTGCATTCCCAGGGCTCTCCTTGCCTTGTGCTGATGGGTAGATGCCCAGCGCAGTGCCCGGCCTGGCTACCATGCCCTGCCCCCACTCCACGGCCTCCAGAACCACCTGGGTCCTGCGTGCACCCCCCACTTGGTTGACTCTTCTCCGAGGCTGTGGGGCTCCTCTTCCCTCCCCCACATGATTCCACCCGGTCTTGTTTCTGTGCCTAGTCGCATCCCACCCATTGTACTACTCACCCAGCCCTGCTTTCAACCACGATCGATGCCAATAACAGGAATATTTTGCTAAGAGTGAAGAGGGCCTCCTTCAGTTCTTCGAAGAAGGAAAACCACAGGTTTTGAGGGAGCTTCTGGGGCACATGACTTCTTTATTTCAGTAAGTTGCATGAGTGAGTTTATTTTAAAAAGTGTAAGAAGAGTATTTCAAATAAATTAGATTTAAAAAAAAAATGAAACGAGAGATCTCACATTCTCCTACAGATAAAACCTGAATACTTGAATAGCATTTTATGCTTGATTGGATGAATAGTTAATTAAAAATAGAGTTTTAAAATAATAGAAAGGCTGTAACGACTTCTATGTCCTCATAAAGCACTACTTCCTATCATCTGTCGGTCTAGGCTGAGGTTGAATGTGGAGGGGATTGTGGACCAGATGGCGCTCTTCTAGAGAACCTGGTGGAAGATGGAGGTTTTGAAGTCAGCTGACCTAGGCTCAAATCCCAGCTCTGATTTTACTACCTTTATGGCCCTGGAACACCCACCCTCCTCTTTGGATCATCTTGGGTGATCACCTTGGATGATTGAGCTGTTCATCATTCCTGACTCCTAGTGGCTGTGAAGATGAGCTTCTGTTTTTTGTGGGGTTTTTGTTGTTGTTGCTGTTGGTCGTGGGGCCTGAACTCTGGGTCTGGGCGCTGTCCCTCAGCTCTTCAGCTCAAGGCCAGCACTCTACCACTTGAGCCACAGCGCCACTTCCAGCCTTTTCTGCTTATGTGGTGCTGAGGAATCGAACCCAGGGCCTCATACATGCAAGGCAAGCGCTCTACCACTGAGCCACCTTCCCAGCCCCAAGCTTCTGTTTTGTCTAAAACCCAAACCTAGCCACATTCACTCCACAGGGTTGTTTTCCACGTGAGGCACTAATACCCATGTGGAGGCATTCATTTGGCATCAGGGAGATGCTGAAAGCTACCATGTTAAAGATGACCCTGTGTCCCCTAGAGATCAATTTGAGAAAGATGAGGTACCGGGCCCCCTCATCCGTCCTCTGGCTCTGCAGTTTTAGTTTACTGTAGTAACAAGGAAGAAAGGTGAATGTGTGTGTGTGTGTGTGTGTGCGTGTGCGTGTGCGTGTGCGCGTGTGCGTGTGTGCGTGTGCGTGTGTGTGTGTGCATGCATGTGTGTGCATGTGTGCAAAAGGGAGAAGAGAATGCTTCCTAACTTGTCTGTGGGGTTGTTTCATTTTCGTGTTGGTTATTACTGTGAATCTCTTCCTGTACCCAACTGTAACTAAGACTTTATCTTCAGCACAGCGCCATCCTGTCTTCAGTTTCAGAAATCCATGGTGGGGGAATCTTGAACTGAATCTGCTCAGCACGGAGAGCGAGGGACAATGTAGAGTATGATTTGGAGGGAGCTGGATGTGGTCGATCAAAATTCAAGTTGATTCATGTTTGCATAAAGCAAAGTAAGTCTGTAAGTCGCCTGCTCTTGTACCAGGGATGTGGAGCAGGGAGTACACAGAGGCAGAGGGACAGGAAGAGGGAGAGAAGATGGAGAAGACTGGGAAGCAGGGACCCTCCTGGCATGGCCGCTCACACTGCTGCGTCTGTCACGCCACGGCACATTCAGGTGGGCCCAAGCAGAACTGGCCACGACATTGATCAACACTGCGTTTTGTGTTTCCCTCTGGTGTCTTGTAGACTGTGCGCTCCAGACATCTTCTGATGTGTCTCTGACCGTGAGCAGACAAATGTCCATTTCCCCACACCCGCCAGGTCTCCAGGCTGAGTGCCCTGCAGTGCTGCGCGTGTTGGGGGTAAAGAAGGGTCTCCCCCAGAGCCCAGACCTGGACGGTGTGCAGACAGGATATGACCTACGCTGGTCAGGGTTGGCTCAGAACTAGGGCTAAAGGAAGCTTTCGGGTTAGAGATCATGGTGCCAGACCCGAGCAGTTGGAGGAGAGGCAGAGGGTACTGGGCACAGGGCAGAGGTGACCCGGGGGTAGGAACCTGGCACTTGAAGAAGGCAAGACTGAGAGGCTCAGGAAGGGAGAGAGGTTGAGAAGTTTAGTTATAGTTTAAGCAGCCAGTTGGGGTTGGGGGGAGAGATGGGAATGAAGAAGATGATGAAGGGGTCGTTGAGTCAGCTGGTGATGGACAGGAGTGGAGGGCAGAATCTCCCCCCTCTCTCCTCCCGCTCCTTCTCCCTCCTCCTCCCTCCTCCCTCTCCTTCTCCTCCCTCCTCCCTCCTCCCTCTCCTTCAATCTCCAGTTAAAACCTCCTTGGAAAGGAGGTCATTAAGACTCTCTGGTGTCAAAGCATCCAAATACAGAGTATGAAAGATAGAAAAACAAGCCATTAAAGGGGTACTCCTAGATAGCATTTATTGGATGCTAATTTCATGCTAGTTATGCTTAATAATTTACACAGCTCACTTAATTCTCAGAGCCTTTTGAGGAATTAAGTACTATGGTACAGTTGAAGAAATTGGAGTTCAGAGAGGTTAAGTAAGTAGAGGTAGATCACACGGCCGGCAAGCGGCTTCCTAACTAGTAGTGCTTAAGCACTGTGCCGTACCACCTCTGTCTCAAGTGCTGAGCTAGCCTAGGTTGGTGGCCATTTTAATTCAAGTTAAAGATGGCTTGGGTTTCTGGCTGGCTTTTTTCTCTCTGAAACCACAGTGGGGGGAATGGCATTTTCCAGAAGGATTAACTTGAGGCTCAGAAGGGTTTTGAGGCTTTTCCAGAGCTGTCCTGACTGAGCTCTTCTCGGGGCCTGGCCTTGCGTCTCCGCCAGCGCAGCAGGCTCCCCTCAGACACACTCTGCCTTTGTCCACAGACACATAGAGCATCCGGCTCCCAGGGAATCTCTGCAAGCCTGTGCTCTGTTCTTTCGATAAGGAAAGGGGAATGGCAGTTGGTGCTGGAGCCTTCGATGCGTGGAGCAAGCCCGGATAAGATTTACCCAGCCATTATGTTTTCCTTAACTCCCTTTCAAGGATGCAGTAACTAACAGGGCTTTGCTCAGACATGAGCCGTTCCTCATTGGCAAATGGTGCTTCACAGCGGATTCCGAAGGGTTTTGAATTCCAAAGGCAGCTGTGAGATGGGAGGGGAGACAGGTGCTGAAGACACCCGTGGCCATAGCTAGCCTTCCCTGCTTGCTTCCGGTGGTGATGGCTTCGTGGTGTGTCATGGGCTTCCAGTGACAATAACTTGTCTCTGGTACCATGGGCATCTCACTGGAGACAGGGATCATCTATCCCCAGGCCCTGGAAGCCTGTGGTGACAGGACACACACCATTTGGAAGGACTGAGCCGATTATACCTTACAGAGTTGGGCCTTCTTGCCATTCTTGACACAGCCAGAACCTGGATCATGAGTTGAGGCTTAAGGGTGGCAGCTGACATTTTTAGGAAATCAGGCACCTTCCAGAGCTTCCTGTGAAACAGGACTTGCTGCCTCTGGCCATACCCAGAGCCACGCAGGGTGGAGTTAGTTGGAAAATAGTAATTGAGCACCATGTATGTGCCAGGTATATTGCTGTACAATCCCTATGACATACTATTTCCTACTGAGCTCAGAAGCACTTGAAAAATGATACAGAACATGGAAGATCCTAGGATATCCATCAGGAGAGAAACCTCAGAAACAGGGCAACAAAATTCTATAAATAAGAAATGGGAGAAGCAGCATAATTTCATAAATGAAAACGAAGCTACAAGGAACACAAGAATAATTATACACTCTAAAGAAAGCCCTGCAAGACACAAAAGGTATACTGGAAACAGATTTTTAGAACTGAAAGGAAATTAATGAGATAAAAACTCTGAGAGAAAAATGACAGATATCAAAGATAAGCAAAGAAGAATGGAGACATGGATAACAGACCCCTTTGTAAAACATAAAATCAACACAAAACATTCTAACAATTTCAAGTTGGGAAAAACTCTAAATGAGTCTACAGAGTATAAATGAGTATACAGAAAGAGCCAACAGTACCCCTGAGAAAGAAAACCTAGAGAGACCAAACATACCCTAGGTGAAGTGATCAGGCCTTAAGGGAAAGGAGGCAGAAGAGCAAGCAGAGTAGGCGACTTGCATGAGAAATGATAACGCAGCCCGTGTTATGATAAAAGAAAATGGGATAACATATTAAAAGTACTCTGGGACAAATATGAATTCCAGCCAAGGATTTTATAGTCAGCAAAATTGACCTTCAAGTATGAAGCGCTCACGCTATTATTAGCATAGCACATAAGAAATCAGAGAAGAATACTGTTCCCACGAGCCTTTCTTCAGGAATCGTCTGGCAAATGAGTTTCAGACAACCTAGTGACTAGACGTGAATGAGAGAGGTGTTGACGTGTGCTGGCGGTCAGTGTTGACATACAGGTACAGGCAGACGCAGGACCAAGAGAGCATCGAAAGTGATACATTCACGACCCTGCGTATGGCAGAATGACTTGGCAGTAGAGACAGTGTTAAAAATGGCAAGAGGGAAATATTCTGTACAAAATCCAAAATTTCCTGTTGTTAGTTTTCTCCCAGTGCTATTAGTATTGTAATTTTGAGATGATTGCATGCATATGGTGGGTCATTATTATTTGGGGCCATCCTCTATTATTTTTGCATCCTCGAATACCAGGTTTCTCAGTTCAAAAGAATGGACATGTGGAGTATATAGAAGAGAGACTATTACAAAGCTGACCTTGAATTTTAATTTACATACATGTCATCTCCCCTCCCCCCCGCAGCCCCTTCCTTTCCTTACAAGTTATCTGTTCTTCTGCCCTGTGGAGTTTCCCACCGTCGGCATTCTGCTGTCTGCATAGCCACCTGCAGCTCCACCAGCTTTCTGTCTCTGAACATGTCATCGGGTCTGAAGAGCGATCGAGTTCAAGTTCAGTCTCTTAGGCAGGGGTGTGGTGATGCTGTACATTTTCCTTGGGAGGAATGCTGTATCTGCTTGTTGCTCTTTTTTTAAATTAAATATTAGCATCTAGAAGGTGCTTCATTGTGGTAATCCTCTTTTCGCATATCAGCTACAATAATTTTATGCTGAAATGCTGCCCTTCAACTACAAGTCTGGTTACCCAGGGGTCTAGTTCAGATAGAAATAACAGGATAGATGCTTACGCCCTTTTATTTGCCCAGCATCCAAGATACATTGGTTAAGATGACCAATTAGTTAATTTTTAGCATGTCATTATGAACTCATTAATGTAAACGTATTAAACCCATGTTTAAACATGGGTTTCAGATCCTTATTAGAGCTGAAATTGTCATCATTGGTCAGTGGGAGTCACTGTAGGTTGGCTCCCGTGTCCTTTATACGTGACCTATCCCAGGCTCACCTTGTATATCTCTTGCCCAAACCAGGGGTCAGCCAGTTGTCTGAGACATCTCGGTTTCTTTCAATGGTGGGTCATGACCATGATTTTCTACATGAGAACACTGGAGCCCAACAGGGAGAAACCATTTTCTACTGATCAAGTCTTCTTTGTGTGTTTCTCTGAATCCACATCAAATATTCAGATACCTCTTATTTTAATACATATGTGTTAGAGCCTTTATACTATAGGGCTCTTTGGAGGCCTAAATGAGTATAGATGTGTGTGTGTACGTGCGTGTGCACACGCACAAGTGCCTTTCTGTCCTCAGCATCAATTATACATATATGATTGTTTTCTGGCAGGTGTGGTGAACTTACAATAAACTAGCCAATCACACAAACGTCTAACCTCCAGGGGTGGGCCTAAGCTAGAAAGCCAATCACAGAGCTGTCTAACCTCCAGGGGCGGGCCTAAGCTAGAAAGCCAATCACAGAGCTGTCTAACCTCCAGGGGCGGGCCTAAGCTAGAAGGCCAATCACAGGGCTGTCTGACCTCCAGGGGGTGGGTCTAAGCTAGAGAGGACTTTGGTCACTATAGCCAGACTCACAGGAACAAGCTCATACACAGACCAAACCCATCGCCCCGTTGTGCTGACCTCACATGCACTCCAACCTTGTCCATCATGACAGCTCATCTGGAGGCCAGAGCTCATGTTTGGGACATGCAGGTGGCTAGTTTGCATGGCTGGGCATCGTGGGACCAGACCACATGGACACCTGGCTGAACCTTTGCAGATGTTTGGCATCACACCGGGGCAGATTGTCTCTCCTCCCCCTCAGAGCCTCCTCTGGGCCTCCGGAAGGTTTAATGGAATGCCCGAGCCTGGTTGGACTCTGGAATCTACACAGTTACTTCTGCGCCTGGCTGGAGTTGTGGTTAGGCTGCCGTGTGAGCACCTGCTCAGCCCCCCACGGTAGATCTCAGCCCCTGCCTTCGCCTGCCCTCTGAGGAATGGCAGAGGCTGGCTAGAGTAAGGGTAGGGAGTGACTGGGGCATCCCCACAATGCCATGGCCCACGTCACTGCCTGTGACCCATGACCCATGCGATGACCCCACTGGGGTCCCATGGCTCTACCTCTTCTGCGATCCTGAGCATCATGCCCCACAATGACCTCCACTTATATAGAGCTCCTGATCTCTGTACCCCCAGGACAGGGCAGGTGAATGGCCAGGGCGTGGCCTACACCGCCTGGCAGCCTGGGAGGGGCTCTCTCTGGGCTCTGTTGTGATCCAGGCCGCTGGATTGGTGGTGGGTAAAGTGCAGTGGGTCTTCCACTCCATCCTCCTCCTGCCAGGAGCTCTGCAAATGCTTTGATTATGGGACATCTCCTGGGTCATACCCATGATATTATAGAGACCATCTTGTTATGGGACATCTCGTGGGTGTCTTCCAGCAGGGCTGGAGCCCTAACCGTCTGAGCTCTATCCAGGGGGACTTGAGAGTGCCATGGATTGTATGGAGGATGCCCAGCCAGCCACCTTCTCTGGGGACAGGTTAAGGGCATGAATGACAGAATTCATCCTCAGTGGTGCTCTGCTGAATGACCCCAGAGACAGCCACCCTGTCAAGTTCAGTTCTTTGGGCTCCCTTGTCTCTGGTGTTAAGTGACTATAGAGCACTTTGGAGTAACGGCGACTTTTATTATAAATACTTCCGAGTGACAGCCACCCACGAGGCTTCCATGGGGAGCAGACCTGGTAGAGCCGCTGCGGAGGCTTTGGGTGTCTTCTAAATCCCAGCCCTGTCAGACTCCATGAAGCTCAGGCTCTGAGACACGAGAATGTTCTGGAAGCTGTATAGGACCTACCTTGACTTCCTCTTCTCCTTAGCAGGGACCTGAGCACTGCAAGTCTCACCTCTTCTCTGCCCCCCTCCCCCCTGACTTGTGTCAATGGGTTGACTTTTGTGTTTAGACATGTTGTTCCTTTGGGGGTGTGGTTAGTACTAAGTCGGCAGGAAGGGTGAGGCCGAGGGCT
The DNA here is from genome assembly GCF_024711535.1 of Dipodomys merriami. Classification (NCBI taxonomy): domain Eukaryota; kingdom Metazoa; phylum Chordata; class Mammalia; order Rodentia; family Heteromyidae; genus Dipodomys; species Dipodomys merriami. The sequence continues at coordinate 4,347,149 of NW_027202305.1, read as the reverse complement.
TATTCTCTGGACGGAAGAGGGGGCAGCAGGGCTGGGAACAATATGGCTGTGAGGATAATGTTAGCCACTGGTTGTGCTGTTCCAGGCTTGGGAGAAATAGGCAAAGAGCCGCTAATCAGCCTACCAGGGAATGGAGTGTTCTCGTTGCTTGTGGAAGGAAGCAGGAGGAGAGGCAGGCAGAGGAGCAGGGCAGCGCAGGGCGGAGGGGGTGGCATTTGTGTAAAAAGATTCACGAGGAGATTTATGTGGAAGTTAGTGCTGGGAAAAAGCCGCCGTTCTAAGTAGAATATTAATGGTATCCATTTTCTTGCCATCTCCTGCAGGAATGCTTTGGAAGTGCAGGGGGGAAAAATGGCCTCACAGTAATAACTGTTATTTATATACGAGAACAGCACTGGATAGATCAAAATGTGAGATTTCAAGGTAATAACTGGACCCTCAGAATCATCATCATCTATTTAAAAGGCAATCTCCAGGCTTGCGAATTGATAGAAAAAAAAAATGGCTCAATCCAGCCACGGCAGTAAATAAATTTGTGTTTCATTCTTGGGACTTGATTTCATTCTGAATCCAATGAGATTCGATGACGGGAGGGAGGATGCTGGGGATGACCTCTGACCCTCTTTCCCTTGACCTCCAGAGGGCAACTGTTGGGTAGAAAGTTCTTGCTTCACTCCTGGTCACAGCTGGAGATAAAACAGTTGACATAGATTAGGTGACTTTTTGAGTCTGCTGAGCATCTTCTAAAAGGCTTCTTCTAGAACCCTGTAATTTGCCTCTTTCCCACCTGCCAAGCTAATAATGGGTGGACATTTTTCTGGATTTTTTTCCACTATACGACATCCATCTATGTATCTATTTTTTTCTGGAAAAAATAGGAATCATTCTATAATACTCTATTGCAGTTTGGCCTCTCTATTATATTCGCAGGTTAGTTTATATAATCAATACTTACAACTGTAGTGTAGAATGTAATGTGACTCAGGGTGCTGTGAGTTAAAGGCTTGGTCCTGGGCAGGGTGCTACTGAGAAGTAGTGAGGCCGGAGGTGAGGTTTTCTGGCCATTTGCAGACTGCCCCTTCCCCGCCACCTCTGCCTTTTTCCCTTCCTTCATGCATGTATTTGCTGCCATGATGCCGTCTGGCCACCGGGCCAATCAGTCAAAAATTGACACCCAAACCATGAGCCAAAACAAACCTTTCTGCTTCATAACCTGGTAAGTTCAATTAATCCGTTACAGGGCTGGGAAGCTAACTGACGTAGCAGCTTCCTTTTGGGAAAGCGTGCTCTTCCTTTACACAGGATGCCCTCATTTAATGACCCATTTAGAGGGGCATTCTGGTTGATTTAGCCCTGTGCCTGGTGCTAGGAGCATTTACTGGAGTGTTTTTGGAGAATAACTCCTAAACGAAAATTAGGTGGAAGGGTACGGGCATTTTAAACTGGAAGCAGTGGAGCATTTTTGACGATGAAAAATGAAATCTGGTAACTTCTGTCACATCCAGTTCTTATGTCAATACCAGAGGGCAACGCTGTGGGAGATCTTTCGGGTGCTCGTGATTTTACCCGCTCAGGGGCCCAGTGAAGCCTGGGAATGAGGTGGCGCTGGTTTGGGATGTTTATCTCCACCCCCACTGATGATGGTGTGAGCTGGGGGTGTGGCAGAGCTGAAGGCCGTGCCCCCTCCCCTGACCCTCACCCCAGGCTCAGGTTCAAGGCCTGCAGAACCGGCTGCCCCTAACACAGTACTGGGCTTCCAGAAGCTTTGTTGGTGCTGAGCCCAAGTCTTGCGTGGGTTTTCTGTGTCATTGCTGGATGAGATAGTGCCCCTCACGCATATCTCATGAAGCTATTGTGAGGATTGCTGGTGATCATTCTTGAAATACTGCGTTAAGAAGTGCCACTGAAGTGCCAGCGTCTTTATTAATAATGAAATGGAGGTTTGTGAGAGCTGACCAAATGTTCTTACCTGCTCCCTTCCTCCACTACTGTACTCAGGACCTAAAGAACAGGTGTGTGTGTGTGTGTGCGTGTGTGTGTGTGTGTGTGTGTACACACATGCACACGCATGCATACATGCACACAGGTTTGCCCTTGGAGAAGTTCTTATTACCTCAGTAAGCCTAAGTCTCCCTTTCTGAGAGCTTGAGAGGCCCAGTTGCATAAGAGGCTCGGGCTCCGGGCCATCAGCTGCTTCTCTAGCCAGAGAGCAGCCATCCAGTTTGGTACACCTAAGCAGAAATAATCTTCAGACAATGTGGGCCAGGCCGCTAGGCAGACATAGAACAGGCAGGAGGTAGATAGGTAAGACAGGTAGACAAGTAGGTTTACAGGACAAATAGATGATAGGTAAGTAGCTAGGTAGGAAGAAAGGGTAGACAGAGATGGGTAAGCAGGTAAGTAGGACAGACAGGTAGGTAGTTAGATAGGACAGGTATATAGGTAGGTAGATAAATAGGTAAGTTGATAGAACAAATATTCAGGCAGATAGGGAGGGGGGAGGGAGGATGGAGGGACAGGTAGGTAGGAAGTAGGGGGAGATAGTTTATCGAAACTGGATGGATAAATGGCTCCTACCTCCAGATCCCTCCCCCCCCCCCCGGCAGGGGGAAGGGTCTGTTGTCCTCAGAGCCACAGTGCATAGAACCGGAGTGAGGGCCGTAGGAGGTCTAGGAGCCCCAGAATTTTCCAGGAGGACAGATGCAGAGAGACTGTGCTCACCCCAACAGGGAAGTAAAGGACCCAATTCGTTCTGCTCCACGCCACTCCTCTCCCGATAAACGAAGACACAAGCGGATGTGTGGGCTGGCAGGAGGGCCGGCTTCCTGTGGTCTCTGTCGCACTCACTAGTGGCAGATCCCTCGATGGAGAGATGGCAGAGCAGGGCCGGCCACTCCCCGCTCCCCACGATACTCTTAGCATTCCAAACACAGACCACCTCTGAATGAGTGAAGTCACTGCATAAAGAGATGAACGAACTAAGGCTTTCAAGGGACAGTCAAGGTTATGGAGCTGTAACCCTGGCTCTACCACTAGCAAGCTGTGTGACATTGTGCACATCACTCAACCACTCTGAGCCAGGGCTCTCTGGTTCCTATAACAAGGATGGTGGTGCCTTTCTCAGAGGTTTGCTGTGAGAGTTAAATGAATAACATGCCTAAAACACAGGAAGTGCTTGTTATGTCCCGCATCCTCCGACAGAACAGCTCTGTGTGACTAATAAGCATTCCCGCCCGAGGACTAGGATCTCTCCCAGTGTCACAGATTGACATGTGCTAGCAACCCCAATGAGCCACGAGCACCAGGGTCACCTGTTAAGTAAATAAGCAATTAGAGGTGAGCTAGAAGGTTCTTCCCCCAGCGAATCCGGTTTATCCGCTGGTTGGCTCACAGTAGTTGGAAGCTGATAACTGCATGTCCCATGCTGCAGGGCAACTTCAGCTCTGTCCCCGGCCTGCCTGTCCCCGGCCTGTCCTGACCTACCGCAGTCCCCTCCCCTCCTAGGGTTTGTGACAAACCGAGTCAGCATTCAGAGACCCTGGAGATGTCTGGAAGGAAGCCAGGAAATGATGGAGCAAGTCCAAAATCCCATAAACGGATTACCCTAGATGTAAAGTCAGGAGTGTTAAGGTGGTTTCGGAGGCAGATGAAAACCTTAGACAAATAGCTAAGGCTTTCAGAATTACTTTGGAAGTCCTGGGAACACTCCGGGAGGTGAAGGGTTGAAAAGAGGCGGCTGGCTGCCAGGGATCCCGCCTCGACTCTGCATTTCTATTTGTGATACTGGGGTTTGAACTCGGGAGCTGCTGCTGTTCCTTTGCTTCTTCTGCTCAAGTCTGGTGCTTTACCACTTGAGCCACACATCTACTCTCAGCTTTTTGTGGTTATTTGGAGAAAAGAGTCTGACAGGCTTTTCTGTGTAGGCTGGCTTCGAACTTGGATCCTCAGATCTCAGTCTCTGTGGTTGTTTTGCTTAGTGACTTACTTGGAGCATAGCCCATTCATATTTTTACTATTGTGGTTAATAGCATACATATTCCTGTTAAATAATTTAATCCAAGTGTGTTACTAGGGTACTTCTGAAGTGGGCAGAGAACTTGGCACAAAATCTTGGTGTGCCTCTGAACACGCAGCACGCGCGCGCACACACACACACACACACACACACACACTCAGTTTGTAACTTCTCTCTAAGACCCAGGGTCTTACAATCCTTAAAAGATGCACGAACTTGACCGTCTGTAACCTAAGCCTGTGATCCAGTAACTAAATGGTTTAATTACGCTTATCAGAGCTACCCTGAGCCAGGCGCCTCTGTGGATTAATGTAGCTAATGCAGGATCCTCTCCAAGGAGCCTTGTCGGGGATGTGATTCTGCTCTGAGGAGTAGCCCCCAGCCTCTCCATTCAGTATCCTGGCCTTGGCTGGAGGGGTCTCTGGGAAGCCCCTGGCAGTTAATGCTTTGTCTGTCTGTCTCCCTCCCAAAGACTGTGATGTCTGCTGGCATCTCCCCCTTCCTCCTCCCCTCACCTCTGCCCCTTCCTGAGTGCTTTTAATTTGCTTTGGAATAATTGGTTCTGTCTTCTTCTTGTTCCTCCTTTCACCTCTCTTTTATTTATCACCTTTAAACCTCTCCTTGATCTCAGCAGCTGTGAGGAGAAGAGACATCCGGGTACCTTGGGTGGACTTCCGCGGGGTGGACTGCCACGGCTGGGCAGATGGTTGCAGCTCCTGTGATCCCAGATTCCACAAGTTCCAGGTCTCTGTGTGCACAGGTGACCCCGTGGCTGTGGGCCCACGTCTGGACAGCGCCTGGTGCTCGGGAGGGGAGTGAGTAGTAGTAGAGGAGAGGAAAGCAGGAAGGAGTGAGTAGGGTAATGTATAGAAAGAGGGGAGAGGAGAAGAGAGGCGAGGAGAGGAGAGGATGGGTGGGTGCGTGATCACGTCTTATGCTCTCTCTGGCTCCTGAGTTCACTTCAGGCTTTTCTCCTGCTGACAAATGTCCCCCCTTATGCCGCACTCCCACATACCATTCACAGTAGGACTCAAAGTCTGGGTCCTTGGCAAAGCCCTCCCTGGTGGCCATTAGCTGTTCCCAGGAGAAGATGAGGTTTCCACCAGAGCCTCTGGCCAGTGACTTGCCCTCTGCCAATGGAGGGAGAATCCGGGAAAGCTACAGCTCCTCCCTGCCTCAGAGGCTCACAGACGGTCTGTCCGTCCTTCCCTGGTCGCTCCCACGAAGCCCCTCGGCTTTCTCAGGAACATGTCAGTGCCCTTTAGGCACACGGTGCGTAGGCTGCGTCATTGCTGCCTGAGCTGGGAAGCGGTGGGGGAAAGGAGGCGGAAAAAATGCAACCCTCTACCGAGCCTTGCGGAAGCGACCCACTACTTAGGGACGTCCTGTTCCTAACTCGTTGGTCTTGCCTCTTGGGCTGTTTTTTAGTCATTTGAGCCTCTGTCTCCTTATGATGACCTTGGGATTGGAAATGGGCCAGGGTGGGTCTATGTAAGCAGTGTGCTTGGGATTTCGCAGGCAGAGCTGGCTCTATAGTACCTTTTCTCTTTTCTCTAGAGAGGTTTTGCCAGGGTCGCCCTCTCCCCAACATCTTCAGTGTTATGCTGGTCTGAGATGGCTGGAGAAAGACATAGAGGATCCCAGAACTCCAGAATGGCCGCTGCTGGCCACGGGCAGCGGTGGTGCCAGGCTGGAAGGAAGCCCTGCCACTCTCCTGGCCGAGAGTTGGGAGGGGTGGGCAGGGGGTCAGGGACCCGCCCCCCCCCCTTTGCCCAGCTCAGTGGTGCCACCAAGGAGCTATGGAGAAGCAACGGGCCCGTCCCTGTCCCCGTGGGGCCCATCCTTGTGAGGCCCTCTGCAGTTGGTGCAGTCGTGGGGGGGTCTCAAGCGAGTAAAGCAGAGTAAGGAATTGCTCTGGAGTCCCCAAGATCCAAAAGGCCCAGGTCCATATAACAATAGCGCATCACCATTTATCCTGTGAAGGACGCTCACCGAGAGTTCAGGGAAATGGTTTCTTGTCGCCATGAGCACATCAGGTCATGGCTATCCTGGTCACAGATGATGTCATGGAAGTTCAGAGAAATTTCTGTGGCTGGTCCGTGGCAGAGCTGGTTCATGATTAAGTCAAGATCTGTGCCCAGGTGTATGTGCAGGTGCTGAAGAAGTCCATGGGCTGTAAAGCCTGTGTGTGGGAGAGGGCCTTACCTGGGTGTGGAGGGCACGGGGAGGGGAGCAGAGGCGTGAGCGCTGCCCTGGCCGGGCAGCCATTCTCCAGGCGCAGGGCCCCGGAGGCTCGCTCACCAGGCTGGCCCGCCACGTGGGCTGCAGCTCAGCAGCTCTCCGTGGATCCAGCAGAGTCCCGCCTGTGGCTGCCGGCAGGAAGTGCGTGGCCAGGAGGCGGCGGAGCAGAGGGCGCTCAGGACCGGGCGGGAGGCGTGACGGAGCCATCGCATTAAAAGAAAAGGACAAAGAAAAGAGCCACCTAGCTTCTTAGTGGTTCCAAGCCCCAATTTGCATCTCATTTGGGAGTCATTTGCATAGGAAGTCCTATCAGTAGCTTTATGAAATAAAATAAATTAAATGAATGGGCCGGTGAGGCTGCTAAGCAGCCGCTCATAAACCAGTGCTCTGTGAAGTTACTGCCTTGTTGGGGGTCTCGTTAGCACCCCCACGAGCCCCTCACTGTAAGGCTCTGGGGGTGGGGTTGGCTGTGGTTGACCATGGGGGAAGGGCAGGTTTCAGGATACAGAAGTAGAGAGATGGGGTTCATATCTTGAAGGTGGCAGGGTCCCCTGGAAGAGCCTTCTCCTTTCCTGAGCCCTGCTGGGCTTCAAGGCTGGCTTTTGGTGTCCACACAGCAGGGCAATCCTGCAAGCATGCCCAGGCTTCCTGGATCCCAGCTCCAGGATCACGGGAGGATGTCAGGGCCCAAGCAGCTCTAGCGGGCGGCGGGGGGGGGGGGGGGCGGGGGGGGGGACAGGTCGGGGCGGGAGGGGTGGTGGTGGTGGTGGTGAGAGTCCTTCTCTGGGGAGCTGGTAAGGTGCCAGACCTTCCCTGCTGGGTACCAGGACAGCAAGTGCCCGCCCCCCCTCACGCTGAGGTCTTGGAGCATTCTGACCTTCTCACGACCCGGCTCTGCCCCAGGTCCCTTGGCCTGGATGCCCCAGTGTTTAATTTTGAAAACTAGTTTCTTTAGACTCAAAATCTTGCTGTGTTTTGGCGGGGAGTCTTTCCCCGCCAAAGGTCTTTCCCAGGGCCCACCACGTCTTCTCACGCTCACAGGCCGTTTAACAAGGCTGGCCCAAGGGGCTTGCAGGGAATCCAGCCTGCAGTTTCCGCTCTCTCTTGTAATCATTGATTTGACCTTTGCCCTGCGCAGAGCAGCCAGGAGCACTGAGTGCAGAGCGCCCAGCCCTTCAAAGGGACTGGCTCCCGCCCTGGTGCAGAGCTCTCTTTCCAGGCTGGGTTGTCCCTGTGCGCACAGCCAGGGCACAAAGCAGTGCAGGGGCAGTGAGGTTCTGCCGCCTCCTCTGCCTCTCCACCGCAGCCCCTAGGGACGGGGTCCTGCGGGAGCGGGGTCCTGGGTGGGTGGGCTCATGAGTGGAGAGCCCCCCCACCTCACCCTCAGCTGAGCACAGGATGGGTGGTTTGGAGAAGATGAGAAGACTGGAGTTTTGCCTAGCTTTCCTCAGAGCAGAACAGAAGGGCTTCATCTACAGAGCCTGTTGGTGAATGCAAAGGATGTGCAGGGGGTGGGGAGGGGTCCAGAGAGGCTCTGGCTACAGCTGGGAGGGGGAGGAAGGTGCTAAACCCTGTGCCAGCAGAAGAGCAATCGACAATAATGTGTGTGTGGGGGGGGGGGTGAGGAGAGGCAGGGAGGAAGGGAAGGAGGGAGGGCAGGAGGGAAGGAAGACGTAGCAGGGAGAGGAAAGAAGAAGCCTCTGTGTACCTGAGGTGATTTGCTTAGGAAACAGAAAAGCAAAGGGTCGAAGAGACACTGGAATCTGACTCCATCTTTGCCGTGAGCTAGCTCTGTGACCTCGAACAAGCACCTTAATTTCATTGATTTTCCATTTCCTCTTCCATGTGAAATTCTGGTTCTAGTTCGTGTCTGTTTCACTTTTGTGAAATAGATAAATAAGTACCATCCAGATGGGCCCCTCGCCTCCCATCCACGAAGCAGTTTCTCTGGTAATGTTGAATTTGAATGAGAGGCTCAGTACCTCCATTTTCTTCCTTTGGCGGAACAGCCCAGGTTTTTCAGTTCCAGAAGTACTTTTGGAGCAGTCGCTCTGCATCCAGTCCTGCTTTAGGAGGGTGTGATAGACAGGTAAACCACAACTCAGCCTCTTATTTTCAGAGTTAGATGCTTGAGAAAGATGAAGAAGTCAACCTGATTTTTCCCATTGGCATTTTCAAATCAGCTGTAACTGAGATGGATTCCTATAGCATACATGTGGCTCATTTAAAACACACAATTCAGTGTTTTTTCTTTTTCCTTTTTTTTTTTTTTTTGGTTGGTCATGGGGCTTGAACTGGGCCTGGGCACTGTCCCTGAGCTCTTCAGCTCAAGGCAATTGCTCTACCACTTGAGCCATAGTGCCACTTCTGGTTTCTGGTGGGTCACTGGAGAAAGTCTCTTAGACTTTCTTGCCCAGGCTGGCTTTGAACCACAATCTTGGCCTCCTGAGTAGCTAGGATTACAGGCATGAGCCATCGGTACCCAGCAGTGTTTTTTCTTTTTTATCATAGTTATACCACAATCAAGTCTAGAGAATTTTTATCTCCCCCCAGAAGAAATGGAGCCCCTTTGGCTATCATTCAGTACCTGCACCCCCAACCCCTCAGCTGTTGGCACATTCTGTGTCTGTACATGGACCCGTTTGACACTTCATACAGTGACTTACTTATCATGCTGTTGTCCAGGTTGGTCTGCTCTCATGCACACGCCAGTCCCTGATACTTTCCGTCACTGACACATTGTACCACATGGGGACACCACATTTTATCACTCATCAGCTCCTAGGTGTTTGGAGGTTTCCAGTGCTTGTCTCTTATGAACAGTATGCTCATGACCATGGTTGTTCAGGCTTTTATGTGGACCTCTGAGTGCACACGGAGGAGTAAAATAACTAGACAATACTAGAAATAGAATTGGGTGGTGTTTTGCACTCCCATTACTCCTTGGGTGAGCTCTGAGTTCTCTGCACCCCTTCCCAGAAGGTTTTGGTACCCCGCCCCCCCTCCTGCAAGTCCAAGGCAGTGAGCACCTTTTCCTGTGCTTATTGGCCACCTGTAATTTTCTTTGAAGATTTACATTTTCTGCCCATCTTTTTTATTTATTTATCTTTGTTTTCTCAGTATTTGAGGATTGAACTCAGGGCTCTGTTCTTGAGATACAAGTTCTTTTATGTTCTGTACATATAAATTACATATATTATATATTTATATATAACTTATATACTATATAATTTATATATAGAATATCTATGAATATAAATGTATAAATATATATAGTTTGCAAATACATCCTCCTATTATGTTGGCTGTCTCTTACTTTCTTGATGGAATCTTTTGAAACAAGATATCTGAATCTGAACTTTAAAAAAAAAATTTTCGTGTGTCACTTACAGCACAACCTCATTAATTTGGACTCTTGTAATTGGAATTGGTTGGGGCAGGAGGTCACAGCCTGTGTTTTCAGCAAACAGTTATTGGGACTCTCTGGGCCCGGCCCTGGGACAGAGGTGAGGAGCAGATTGTGTGCAGCCTGCGGTCTGCAATGAGGAGGAGAATATGGCACAGTCTTGGCCAGTGGACCGGGTAGGAGTGGCGCAGCCTGGCTCTCGGAGCCCTGGGGGAGGAAGACCTCGCTCTGTCCACAAGGGCGAGGGCGCCCTCCCAAAGGAGCAGTGGCAGAGGAGCTGCCTTGGGCCCAGGGCCTCTTGATGGCTTTCATTTCTATGCTAACAGAGGACAGGGCTGGCCTCGCCCGAGCTCCTCACAGTGGTCTGGGGAGCTCCCACCTGCTCCTTGTGGAAGACCAGACAGGGCATTTTATCAGCTTCCAGTTGCAGAATTACCATTGGCTTACCGGTTACCATCATCATTTACGTAAGAAAACTGAAGTGACTTACCCAAGGTGACAGTTGTGTGCGATTAGCATTCAGAGAGATGTTTGTCACATCCTGCTCCATATACTGGGGTGACCCCACCAGCCCCCACTACTTCCTCTCCCCTCCCCTCCCCCCGCCTCAGGATGCCTGTTCTGCCCAGAGCTGACGATTCCATTGCTGTTGCAATGGTGGGTTCTCTGGGTGCAGTGCTTGGATGTGTGTTCTCCTTCACCAGACGTGTGCTTTGTGTGATACAGTGTGTGATGTCCCAACCCTCCAGCGGAGGTCCTGGAGCCCTGTGACCCAGGTCACTTTCTACTCTCCATGGCTCTGGGCCCATCTCTAATTCCTGACCCTAAAGACCTCTGGATAAAATATCCTCCATCCCTTGTGTCTTTCCACCGTACCAGGAGGGAAGCCGAACTGCCTTCTATGCACAGGAAATCTCTCTCTCGGCCTTGGTTCTTTATTGCATACTTTCTGGGCCTTGACTCAAAGGGCAGTGTGTGGTTCACGAGGGACTGAAAATCATTTCTTATGCTTCCAGTTCTTTAATTCTTAAGCCAAGTTATCATTGCCGGGAATTTTCTCTCCAGAGGCTCCTGAGACGCTTGAAAATGATTTTTCCAGTAGTCCACCCTGGGGAACCTTCCAGATTGCATTGGACACATGGCTGATTCCAATATCAAGGTTCTGGGCATTTCTTTAATATATATATTTATGGAGCAGGAAGTGAGTTTGGTGGGCGTTGCCCAGCACCAGCACGGGGCAGCTTCTCTGTGCGCTTTGTGCTGCTCAGGTAGCTCATCTCTCTGTGCCTTCACCTCCCGCTGCCCCTGCCACCGACAGCCCAGCGGTGCTCAGCTCACTTCCGGTTGGAGAAGTGAGGGGAACTGAGTTTTCTGTTCTTTAAGGAGGATCAGAATTTACTCCCAGTGAACCCAGTGTGAGCCTCAATAGCCCGGGAGCATCTTTTCTCGTAGCCACAAGAGTGCTATTTTGAGCGGTCTTCCCTCCCAACAGAGCGAGAGACTCAGAGGCGGCCTAAGGGGCCGTTGGAGTCATGGCCTTGGCCACCGGACCCACCAAGGTCACTGATGATCCCTGAAAGCAGTACCTGTGGAGGGGACAGCTGTGGGGGCGACGCCCGGCGGGACAAGGGTTCTGTCTGCTGGGGGCCAGCAACTCCTACCTGCTTCGGGGCTTTGGGAGAAGGCGTGGTCTCTGGGCAAGAGCCCAGACATTTTGCTGATCTGGTATCACTTGGCTTGCGCTGGGTTTTTGGACAAGTCCTCTATCTTCTGTGAGGTTCGAGTGCCCCCTCTGTGCTCCCGGTCTCGTGGGGAGGGGGGCGGGAGAGGCGGAACACAACGCCCAGAAAATGCCACATATGGTAATCGTCCAGGAGGGCCCAGGGAATTAGTCTCTTTCGTGAAGATCTGTCCACCTCCACAGCTATAAAAGGGAGATAAGCTGTCGGGGTCAAGCACAAGCAGGGGAACTGCAGTTCCCAGACCCTGCCTGTGTTCCAAAATAGGATCTGCGTTCCGAGGAGCCCAGCATTTAAATCCCGGCTCCTCTCTTGGGCATGGAGCCACCCAGTGAGCACAGGGCTGGTGTCACTGCCCGGCTGCTGCAGGCGCAACTGGATGTGGGGGGGGGGGGCGGGGAGCCGTGGGATCCTTTTCCTTGGGAAGTTGGAGGGGGCAGGTCCTGCCACTCATGCTCCATACTCAAGGCAGCCAGAACCCTCTGGCTTTTCCCCCGCTGCCACCCCCTCCCCTTGGCGGTGCCCCTGAAGAGACCTTGCTGCTGTTTGCAGACCGACAGTTATCGCAGCCAGCAGAGGGGAGTCACGCAGAGTGAGGGGGGACCCCTGTGTGGAATTATCCCCATAGCTAATGATCTAGACCTGACGGTGATATTAACTCCTGGCACAGGGGTTGGAGCTTGGGCTGGGATACCAGCTGGGGGTGCCCTTGGCCACCAAGTCACACTTCCGGATTCACGTCCCTGGGCATCCTTTATGGCTGCATGCAGCAAGCCCTGGGTCCCGCCAGCCACACCGCCAGCAGAGGTGGCAGGCTGCCAAGGGTGGTGCCACAACAGGCGGGCGGGACCCCAGGGTCTCCCCGACCTCCCCTTCACCCCCTCTCTGGCTGTCTCTCTCCCTTCCCCATTCTGGGCACCCAGGAGGCCCCTGCACCTAAGATATGCGCTGTGAGAGCTCATTAGAAAGCGAGATGCTTTTTTCTGGAAACTACAGAGGGCCTCTATATGCATTGTGTCTGCCGTCCTCTTTTCCCAAAGGGCCTAAGCCAGTAAGTCTCTCATACACACAGATTCCTCTCTAGAGTCTAGTAAGATGCTCTGTGGTTTAGAGACAAAGGTGCCATTAGCAAGGAAGCCTGGAGGTGCTGCATGCCATGTCACCCACCCGCCAGGCTCACAGGCAGGGCCCTGGCACTGCCCATGCCCCATGCCGCCACTGCAGAGTCCGCTATGGTGTAAGCTTTCCCGAGAAACTCCATGGTGAAGTGAACAACTTAGCTCTTGTTTCTGAGAGTCGTCTAGGTGTGAGATATCGAAACTCCTGATGGCGGGAGCGTGCCCATCTAATATGCATTCTGCAGCGTTCTCTGGAATAAACTGCTGTGGAGGCAACGCGGGGAGCAGATGAAAAGACTCATCTGCTGCTCATTGGCCTCCAACAACCATAGATGAATGGGATTGTCTTGGTGCCTTCCCTAATACTCAGGGGACCCTAGCACTCCATGAAATGTGGTCTGGGAAATGTGGCTTCTTGTGCAGTTTCATTAGCACTTAATTGACAGGCACTCTGCTCAGCACCTGGGAATCGGTGGAGAAGACAGCCCGGGCTATGATGGTACTCAGCCATCAAGAAGGGTAAACACACAGTAACGCCTCTGTGTACCACCTTATAACCCCATGAATTAATTTTTAAAAAGAAATAAGCGGAAAAGGAGCATCCAGAATGCTATGGGGTGGTACTGGACAGCATAAAGATTATTATCCAGCCTGGGAGGTCGCTGCCTATATTGCTGTTATCGCCATCTTTGTTCTACTACTACTATTCTACCATTACCCATGTTTAATCTCAGGGCCGCACACTTTCTGGGCTTGATTGACTGGATCTTTTACCACTTGAGCTATATGCCGGCCTGGCTGCTTGCTCATTATTTTGGAGATGCAGTTTCAAGGACTTTTTAGCCCAGGCTGGCCTTGAACTGTGATCCTCTGGGTCTTAGCTTCATGACTAGCTAGGATTACAAGTACAAGCTGCCCGGGCCCTGCTTAGATATTGATTTTGAAATTAGCTGGGCACGGGGTGGAGAATGGGGAGCTTTGGGGAAGAAGGCATAGTATGTACAAGTGAACAGTCCAGAGGTGATTTGGATCTGAAATGATTTTTTAAATTGCTGTTAAAAAGTAATCTCTAGTTTTCTTTGCCCCCCGAAAACATATTAAAAGACTTTCACGTGAGATGAAAGTTCTATAATTTTATATGTCAGTCTTAATTTGTGTAATAAAAGTAGGGATCCTTTTGACTGTAAGTCACAGGAAATCCAAGCCCACAGCCACTTGCGCATGAGGACACGGATGGCGCTCCACTGTGGGAAACTGAGTCGTGGGTGACCATGGCTAGCTTTCCTGGGGGCAGAGAGACCTCTGACTGTCCCCGCCACGTCCTCTGTTGTCCACAACATTAGCTCCATCCTATGGCGAGCTCCCTGTCCTGTCACGGGCCATCAGGAGCAATATTTTTCCCCAGGCCCAACAGGAGAGTGGTAACAGCAGACAGCATCCTCTCTCCTCAAGTCTTAATGGGCCAATTTGGATCACTAACCACCCCGAACCAATTACTGCCATGGGGGAATGCCCGGCTCTGATCAACTTAGTCTGGGCTCTTAAGGAAAACAACAAAAGCACTGAGAAGGGAAATGGGATTTGAAAATTGACTTAGGCTAGGGCTTGGCAAATTTTTTCCATAAAGGGCCAGATCATAAATATTTTAGATTTCGTGGGCTGCAAATAGAGCCTCTGATGCAATCTCTTAACTGCTACTGAGGCACGAAAGCAGCTATAAATAGCAATTAAATGAGTGAGCGTGGCTGTGGTCCACTAAGCTTTTATTAATGGGTATTAATATATTAATTTGGTATAATTTTTATCTGTCAGGAACACTCTTGATTTTTTTTTAAAAAAATGTACCATAAGAAAAAAAAAGTAAGGTAACAGTCTTAGCTCAAAGACTTATTACCATTCGGGGCTGGGAAGGTGGCTCAGTGGTAGAGCGCTTGCCTTGCATGCCTGAGGCCCTGGGTTCGATTCCTCAGCACCACATAAGCAAAAAGAAAAAAGCCAGAAGTGGTGCTGTGGCTCAAGTGGTAGAGCGCTAGCCTTGAGCTGAAGAGCTGAGGGACAGCGCCCAGGCCCAGAGTTCAGGCCTCATGACTGGATTTATTACCATTGCATGAGCTCATCCTGAACACATACACCCATGTGTACATGCATGCACACATGCACGTGAGCACACACACAAACAGGTGCAGGCTAGATTTGGCCAAACTCTTGACTTAGACTGGGGAAAGGTCTTCCTGGAGCAAGGTGCTCAGATTCCCATACCCTGAGGAAGTGGTGGGAAGTCAGCCTAGGTCCCTTCCTCTGAGAGTATGGTGCTTTCAAGGCTATGTAAGAGTGTTACACGGAGCTCCGTGGAGTATTACACAGAGCTCCGAGGAGGACAAAGGTCTCCACCAGTTCACAGGCAGGTCCTCAACACTCTCTTGACTGGGAGGGGCTGGGGCTCCCCTCCCAGCTTAACCAATGCATGGAGCATCTACAGAATTAATGCTTGAAAATGGTGGCCGTGAGTTGAAGCGTTTCCCTCTCACTTCTAGGTAGCCCCTAAACTGGTGGGAGCAGGGGCTCCCACTTTTTGTGGCGAGACCCAAAGGACTTACTGCAATTAGTCAGTCGGTAAGTAGTCATTGAAACACTGCCAGGCTTTGCAGCCCCGCTGGGTGCCATAGCAAGGCAGGAGTGCGGCAATCCTCCTTTATGGGAAAGGCATGGCGTCCAAAACAAACACATACAAATCTTCTCCAAATCCTGCAGCACGGAGCTGCGGGGAGACCGTGGAGTGATAAAATGGCCTCGGTCCCCAGCATCTGTTTATGCCACGTAGTGAAAGTTAATGAGCGCTGACCCTAGCAAAACTGGGAAGTCAACCAAAGTTCAGCGTCTGGCTCCAGCCGTCCTTTCCGAAGATGCACTCCCTCTTCTAGTGGCAACGTTTTCCCATCCCGTTGTCGCCCAGACGCTGTCTTCTCTCTGACCTTGCTCTATCCATACGCACTAGAGACTGAGAGACTTTGAAAGCTCTGCAAACCCCTCTCGCCCCTACCCTGTCTACCTTGTAAAGAACGAGACTGCGTGTGGGGGAGAGGAAACCAACGATATATCCAAGCAACCATTTGGTGAGCAGATGGGTGTGGAGCAGCCATCTCAATGGGCCCCTGGGCCTGTTGTGCAGGTCAGTGGAACCATGACATCATGGCCACTCCTCCAGTCACAGGGACAGAATGAGGTCAACGGTGGGGACCTGAGCTTCTGTGTGACTGGGGTACTTACCCTTCAGCTTTGCTCCCCACCTTCCTGGACCACCCCAGCTGTGGCTCTGGTGAGGCTGGATCCAGACAAACTATGAGGAAATACCCGGAAGAGCTGCACAGCCCCAAACAGAAGGCGCCAGGCAGAGCCCCACCAGACTCTTCCGGGGAGCGAGGGCGAGGTGTTCCCTGAACCGCAGACCACACGTCCAGCCCAGAGGAGGGCAAAGACGAGGCTCCAGCCCACTGATGTGGGCTGTACCCAGAAAAACCATGGAGATGGAGATGCCCAAAGTTCGGGGGAAAGAAAGGGCTACTCAGAGCCTTGGGGCCCAACCGTTGTGGGACCTGTTTGTCTCCTTTCCTGTTTCCCCATAGGAGTACTGGAGACAGGGAAGTTTGTTTTCCCTGGGTGTGGGAAGAATGAAAGAGGGTTTGTTGTTGTTGTTGTTGTTGTTGTTGTTGTTGTTTTTAGCTCAAGCTGCTCTTGAACTGGTGATGCTCTTGCATAACCCTCTTGAGTGCCGGAATGAACAAGTGTGCACCACCAAACTCCCCTTATACTATGTGTGTGTGCATGTATATAAGTGCACACATATGTACACACACATGTCCATCCCTGGGCCATATGTGTGCTTCATTAATATAGCCTGTTGTTCTTAGGTTACGTAAACAAGGCAACGTAAGATGAAGTCAACCACAGAGAAATACTTCATAGAGATGCAGTAAACACAAGGTGCGTGAGCCAGCTGCCAGGGTAACCTGGCACTCGGCTTCACAGTAAACATGTTTTCTAAGCGCAAGCCGGCACTGAAGAAGAACGGTGGAAAGCGTGGTGTAGCAAATACACAAGCTGGCCCCGCCGTCCTGTGTTCTCGTCCTCATCCGCTGCGTCGCACAGGCGCAAGCTCTGCTCGCACAGAACTGGCAGGGCAGGGGTGTGTTCTCCTGGCTTCTCCACACACACCTGAGTCACATACCGTGCTGGGAGAGCATGAGGTCTAGAGAGCCGCTAGACATGGGCGTTTTTCAGTCCTGTTATAACCGTCTGGATTGATGTGGATTGTGTGTGGTAGGTGACTGGAACTGCTTTTGTTCCGATGCAAGTCGGCTGTGTGCTCCGTGAAGGCAGGGGCCACGGGCACATCCGTCCCTCCCGCTTTGCGTCCTGCCACTTGGCGTAACATCATGGTGGAGGCTGATGGGTGTTGGAGTGTGTCTGGGTAAGGCTGTGTCAGACTCTCTGAAACCTTCCGGAGACACCAGGAACGGCTGACGGGAAAGAGGAACAAGAGTGACTACATTTGTTTTGAGGACCTAAGACTTGCCCTGTGTATATACAGACAGGGATGAGATGAAAGTGAATGTAAGTAAAGACTTTTAGTCCGTATTTAATGATGCGTTATTAGGCTGCATGTGGCAATGTGTCCCCTGACACAAAGTTTTCACGTTGGCCTTTTCCAACACTAAATTACCTTTTGGATCTGCCAGCTCTCGTGATCAATAAAGCGAAAGCCAACCTCATTACTATTGGATTCATTCATGGAGTGGGTTAACGTTTGGTAGCTTTCGCCAGTTCTGGAGGCTTGGAAATGAAGGCCACTGAATGACAGGTGTTGATGGAGAGTCGGGGGCTGGAGTCACATTTGCAGCCAAGTTCATGAGGCAGGGGTCGATGAGCCTGTGATCTCAATCAATGGGTCCTCGGCACTCTACATTCTTAAAACAGGCCAGGCAGCGGGTGCCTTTGTTTGGCTCAGCAGCCCCGAAGCACTGTCCTGGAAGGAGGCAGGGATGGGAAGAAGAGTTTGCTTGGAAGATGCGGTGTGAGATGCCTCCTGAGTGACCTCTCATAGACTCTGGGGTGGACTCTGTCTCAGGTCCCTTCTTTCCCCACGCTCCCTTTGCAGAAGCCCCACCCGGGGAATGGAGTGTGATGTGGTGGAAGGGGCACCGGGGCTTCCACCGTGGGTTCCCTTGTGAGTGAGAGGGAGGAGCTTGAGAGAGGAGGAAGGAGACACGGAACAAAGATTCCCTAGACCTGTCCTCCCTCACCTTGAGAAGCCCAAGAAGGGCAAGTGGGTCAGCACCTGGGCAACATAAAGCTGGTGGGCGGCTACAAGGGGAGGGAAGAATATTTAGGAAAGCGACTCCTGTTTGGGATGGTGGTGGAAGAAGGAATTCGCTGGGCACGTATTCAGTGACTGCTAGCCCAGCACGTGGAGACCTTGCAGCCACACGGGCATTCAGAACCAGCTGCAGGATTCTCAGCTCAGAAGCCACAAAACTCTAGATGTTTTTTTAATGTCAGGCAGAGTGGTTCATGCCTGTCCTCCTAGAACCTTGGGAGGCTACGATTGGGAAGATCATGGTTCAAGACCAGTCCTGGGAAAAGAATTCATGAGACTCCTCCAACTCAACCCATTGTGAGGTGCAGTGGTACAACCTTGCCATTCTAACTAGGATGGGGACCCTAAAATAGGTGGATTGCTGTCCACGCTCAAGCCTGGGCAGGAGGTGGAAGTGGTAGAACACCCACCTAGCAGGCATGCAGGAGGGCCTGAGCTCAGACTCTAGTACTGGGGGGAAGCGTAGGAAATCTGCCAGTTGACTTAAAGGCTCTATTTTCTTTGCCATCATCTGTAAAATAATGCTTATGACAATGATGATGAAGAAGAAGATGACGATGATGATATCCATAGTACAGGGAAGAAAATCCTTCTGTAAACCACATAGCAGAAATCTCCAAATCAGATGATTGCTTCTCTCCCTCCTTGTCTGCTTTCCTTTCTCCCAGCCAGCCAGCTAGCACTTTCTTTAGTACATAAAAGGGTGATTTACTCTACAGAATATTGTGATACGCCAGGGAGAGGGTGGGTAGGAAAGCAAAACGCTCTGAATTTTTAGTTTTATCTCTCAACCCATCCACTGTGTGTCCTTGAGCCTGTTTCTTCTGAACACTCACCTACAAAATAGGAATGATAATAGTTTACTATTATGTTCTACATCATGAAAAGATGAAAATGAGATAAGGCATATAAACCACTTGGCAAATGAAAAGGCAGGGTGTTTGCTTTGGAAAATTATTTTTAATTGTGATCAAATGCATATAGCATAAAACTACCTTAACTCTTTCCCCCTCTTTGTGGTACCAGTGATTGAATTCAGGGTCTCATACTTGCCAGACGAGCACTCTACCACTTGATCCACACTGCCGGTCCTTTAGCTTTTAGTTTTTGTACATAAAGTCTCGTCCTGTGATCTTCCTCTCTCTGCCCCCTGAGTAGCTGGGGCATAGGTGTCTGCCACCATGTCTGCCCCTCATCTAACTGCACAGCTCAGTTGTGTTAATTTCACCTACACATTTCGTTGTGCTGACATTACCACCATCCACCTTCAAACTCTTTACAGCTTGAAAACGGCAAATGTATGCATTCCCATTAAAGAATAGCTTTCTGTTGTTGTTCCCTCCCCTCAAGCTCTTTAGCAAGTATTTTCTGCCCTGACAATTTGACTACTCTGTACCTCACCTAAGTGGAACCACACAGTCTTCATTGCATTGAGACTGGTTTATTCCCTTAGTTCTGTAATCTCAAGGCGTGCAAGTGTTTTCCCCTGTGCCAGAGTTTTTTTTTCTTTGCCTAATACCTGGCTGTGTGTGTATACTTTGTCCACCGATGGACACTTGAATTGCTCCTGCCTTTACATATGGTGATTAATAATGATGGCTGAGCATGGATGGACAGGCAAGGGTCTGAGACTCTGTGGTGTGGGACATTCCCTTGGGGAATCTCCTCCACTGATTGGAAATTCGTTTTCCGACTTTCGGAGGAGCCCCCGCGGCTCTCACAGTGGCTGCGCCATCTTCCATTCCCACCAGTCGAGCACAGTATGACGGTCTCGCCATCTCCTTGCCAACACTTCTTATTTTCCATTTTCTTGTTTGTATTTGATTCTGGTTTTCACTTATGTGGTTTATTTTTCAGAATATCCATTCTAATGGGTGTGAGACCAGTACCTGATATTAATCATTTCACACAGGTAATTCATTTAATGATGGCGCCTCTCACTTAAAACAGCAAAGTAAGAGACAGAGATTTTTCTTTTCAGCAGACCTGTCAAGTCCCATGCTGCAAGAAGTGTGTTTAAAAGCAGAAGGGAAGCTCTTGCACACGTGTGTCCGCCACAGACTGGAAAACGGCAATGGCTTGTTGGGGCACCTCGTATGATGCGTGGACGGAGCTGAGTCCATGTGGGACTGAGCTGGGATTCCAAGCTCAGGGACTGCAGGGAAGGGGTGGGCTGGTGGAGGTTGCTGGGGGTAGTGAGGGAGGCCTTTGGATGGAGGCTTGTTCGAGATGCTGCTCCAGGCAGGCCTCCTGGATGAGCCTTGTCAGCGGCTCCCGGAAACTTGTGAGAAGTGAGTATTGTTAGACACCACTCCAGCCTGCACTGAGTCAGAAATGGTGGGTGTGGGCCTGGCAAACTGTTTTAGTGGGTCCTGGGGTGCTTTGCATGCACACTCAAGTTAGTAGAAGGAGCTAAGACGCAGCAGCGGCAGACTAAGCTGCGTGGGTGAGGGCTCCACCGTGGATCCTAGAATCAGGTCACAGAGTGAAGTAACGTTCATGGGACTGACTTCAGGGACCAAATGCCGACTACAGCAGGAATAAGATGATGTTTATAAGCCCATGAGGTTATTATATAGGCCCACCTGTGGCTGCCTCCCTGCCTTCCTCCCTCCCTCCATTTTTCCTGTCAGTCTGTACCTTCGCCACCGGACTCCAACACCTACAAGGTCGGTCTCTTACCTTGTTTCATCAACTTGGATGTTCCCTCCTCCACCCCACTCCACCCCAGCTTCCTCCTCCTCTTTGTTCAGGTCCCTGACCAGATGGCATCGCAAATCGATAGAGACAGACCTTCCCTGCCCCCCTCCATTATATTCTCAGACTCTTCTTTTCCGAGCTCTTCTTGCTGTCTGAACTCGTTCTGTATCTGTTCTGTATCTGTATCTGTGTCTCGGCATCTGGGTCTCTGCTCTATTCACCACTCTTACATCCAGTGCTTGGGACAAAGGCTGGTACAAAGTAGGTAGCCAAGCTTGTGATCCTGTTCCATGGCCGTTGGGAGGCTCTGACTGAAGTGGTTCTGAGTGGTGAAGCGAGGCCATCATAGGTAGGGGGGGCGCTGGTGGCTCACGCCTGTAATCTCAGCTACTCACAAGGCTGAGATCTGAGGTGGTGACTCAGAGGCAGCCTGAGCAGGAAAGTCCAGGATACTTTTACCTCCAGGGAACCATCAAAAAGCCAGACGTCAAGCTGTGGCTCAAAGTTGAAGAACATCAGCCTTGAGCCAAAAGAAAAGCTCAGGGACAGCAGCCAGGCCCTGAATTTCAGCTCTAGGACTGGCAAAAAGGAAAAACAACAAAAAGAGGTGCCTTGTGGGAAGATTCCTCTTGTGGCTGTGTGTAGGTGGCAGATGAACAATGGTTAGGGGTTCGAGTAGATAACAGTTTGACAACAGTCCACACTGGTGCGCCTCAACTTGGGAGCGTTGGCTGTGTCCTGTCCCCCGAGCCGGGGGCGCGTCCGGCCGCCTGTCTGCAGTGGTTTTTAGTTGTCGCAGCTGGAGAAGTACTGCCCGTGCTGCTCGGAGCTCAGCCTTCTGCAGTGCTCGGAGCAGCCTTACACGGCCAAGACCCCAGTTCTGAGTGGTGCTGAGGCCAGACGAGTTGCTCTAAATGAATAAGAGAGAAACAAGCAAACCTGAGCGAATCCTTTTTAGTCAGCGAGAATGCTTTTGTCCCCATGGGTGCCTGTCTCTGTGACGTTGAGAGGCTTTGGCAGCAGAAGCAGAGGCCCCGCAGGCCTGTGAGAATGCGGGAGGGCTGCGTGTCTCCGTTTTCCTGGTCTTCCTCTGTCTCTCCTGGGCCTGTCTCAGGTCCCCCTAGCGGGCCCTGCATTTCTTGTTATCCCCTTTCCCCCTCTTCTCTCCTGCCTCCCTCTTTCCTTCTCCTTCCTCTTCCTGCAGATCTTTTCCTTCGTCTTCCTCTTTCCCTCCGTACCTTTGTCGTTGTCTCTCCATTTAGCTGTCTATTAGGAAGATTTGATGTTTAATGGGTTTATGGTCTCGGTCCTTAACTTTTAAAGTGGGTAATTGCATGGTCTATACTAAATTAAATTTATTAGCTTTTTACCTGTGTGCATATGCATATGCTATCTAAATGGAGCTTTTTTTTTTTTTTAATCCTCCACAGTTCATCTTCCAGTGGGGTTTTTTGGGGCTGTCTATGCATTTTGAATGTTGTGACAGTAGTCACTTTAGCGACTCTTTCAGCCAGCAGCTCTTTGGGAAGACTTATCCGTATCCGTTCAGCATAAGGTTACCCGGGAAGTATGAAGAAGGCCTGGTGCGCTGGGTCCTGGTGCAGAATCTGGGCTGGGTGTGATCTCTTAACCCATTCTGCCTGCTCCTCATCTTGGGCAGAACACAAACCGAGTCTGAGAGTCCTTCCTCATTATCCCTCCAGAGATACGATCGCCAGGGGGAGACCCGGGGGTCCCTGAGGAATCAACTTAGCAAGCTAGTTAGCTTGAGGGAAAAGTGGGATTCTGAGAGAGGATACTGTTTTGGTGAAGGGTCATAAAAACCTGTTGGCAATCACTGCAGGTTCCTAGTGAGGCGATGTGACAAACAGGGCCCGGAGTCAGTGGGGCTGAGAAGCATCGCAGAGCCCAGCCCATGTTCCAGAGGTGAGCTCCACGGGGGCTTTGCCTGACCCCGGGCACTCCGAACAGCGTCACTGGCAATTAGAAATCATTATTACATTGTGAGCTCCAAGCTTGACACATTTTGTTGATAGGACTCTCTTCCCTTCCGTTTAGGAAAAGAGCAGAAGAGGAGCGACGGCAGATTATCTGAGTATGTGTCAAATGAATGAGTGCATGCATATTTTATTCCTGTCCCATTGATGACACTTGGGCTAGACTTTAAACCCTGTGTCTTCCTGAGTCAGTACTCCTTTCCCTGGCATTTTCATTCCTCGGAGAATGAGGATACCAAAGAAGAATGTTTTTGTAGAGCTTTGGTCTCCTGGGAAAAGAAACAGATGACTGCAGGTAGGAGCAATCAAAGCAATGGCCCTTCGGGTTTCTCTAGCCATCTTTCTGGGAAGACCTCCACGCAGTTCCACAATGTCATTTTCTCACGCTTGTGCTTTTCCTGGGGTGAGGAGAGACCGGAAGCAACCTGATGCCTCCGTCCTCTGCTTCCCACTGTAACAGCCGTTTCTGAGCAGTGGCGACAGGGTCCCGAGTTGTAAACTCTAGTGGACATGACTCTCGCTTATTCAAAGCTTTGGTCAAATGGCTTGGGATCCCCCTGGGGCCAGGAAGGTGTCTCATGACTGATGGGTGGGCAGATCAGGTGAGTGGACTCTTAGGATGATTCTTGCCAGCTGTCCCGTTGGATTCACTGGTCAGTCTCCTCAGCACGTAGTATGTGAGGTGTTTCATATCGGTTGGGTTTGGTATTGCCGGAGAATAGAACCCGGAACTGTGGCATGTTAGGCAAGAGCTCTCCCGCTCAGCACAGCCTGTAGCTGTAGTCTTTGCATCTTTACCCTCCCTCTCCATCTCCTCGACTACCCATGAGTCTGTGCAAACAGAGCTGCTCTGTATCACATGCTCCTAACTGCATGCACCCCACAGGGGGCCCCCAGCCAATATCTACTCATCAGATTGAATCATCCCGGGTAAGGAAGCCGGCCGGGGAAGGGCCTCCGCCGGACCTACACACAGACCTCACTGGCATCTCTGTACACATGGACAACCCATCGAGACTCAGGCAGCCTGCGTCGCTCCACAGCCCTTCTGCCTTCATGCCTGCTCTGTCCCACAACTTGTCCAGAAGGCTGTCACCAGCAGCCATTAGACAAGACAAATGCGCAGCTCCTGCTCTCTGCTCCTCCCCCGGCCTGGGTCTGTGTGCAGCGAGCTGCAAGCGTGTTTATGCAGGCACAGTGTTACCACAGTGGCAGACCAGGCAGCCACAACTGTCCTGGCCAGGGCCAGCAGGGCAGAAGTTGGGGCCAGGGGGCATCTCCGTGACCATGCTTGAAGACAGGGGGATAGTTTTCCCCAAAAGAAAACTGGGAGGGAGGTAGATGATGCAGGGAGAGAAAGGAAACTTCAGAAGTGTAACTGGAAAGGCAGAGACCTTACACAGTGGCCAATGTATAAGGCACCGAATGTAGATGGAATTACTGGCTATGCCAGAGACTTGATTCATAGTTTTTTCCCCCTGCAAGGGTGCTCATGACCATTATTTAGCTGTGGGAGTATGAAAGATTACGGTAAGCCAGGCTGCGGACATCTAGCCATGAACACACATCAAGTAGCTCCAGCCCGGTGCTGAGTTGTAGGGGGACACGGACAGGAGCAGATGCAGCTTCTGCACGCATGGTGTGCTAGTGCCAGCAGCAGTCCATACCCAGGGACGTGAGCAGTGCCACACGGCACCGGGCAGCTTCCTTCTCCGCCTCCTTCCCCTTGCTGCTCTGTGGTCGGTCCACAGCCCATGCACTCAATTGGGAAATTGGCAACTTTGGTTTAGTTTCACCATCCTATCGCTTTCT
Organism: Dipodomys merriami; assembly: GCF_024711535.1. Lineage (NCBI taxonomy): Eukaryota > Metazoa > Chordata > Mammalia > Rodentia > Heteromyidae > Dipodomys > Dipodomys merriami. The sequence goes on along the minus strand of NW_027202305.1, from coordinate 4,322,747 downwards.
TTCCCAATGTGGCCACCAGTACATTAACAACAATAGCAACAACACACACACACACACAGACACACACACACACACACATTTGGGCCAGGTGCCACTGGCTCATGCCTATAATCCTAGTGGCTTTGGAGGCAGAGATCTGGAGGATGGTGGCTTTGGTTTGAAGCCAGTTGGAACTCCGGGGTGTTGGTTTATGAACAGAAGAAGAGGAGAGAAGGGCGGTGGGGTGGTGGCCAGTCTGCACGGTGCCGTCTCCTCTTGCCCCGCCATCTTGAAGGAGAGTCATCCTTCCTGTCATCCTAGGTGAACCTGTACTTGGCTCCAGGATCTTTCTCCGTTTGCCTTTCTGCAGGGTGTATTCAGAGAATGCCCTTTCCGATCTGACGCAATCAGCCCTCCCTCCCCTCTGGCTCCTCCTTTCTGAGATGTCTCTGGACGGTGCAGTGCCCTAAATACTGCTCTGCTTCCAGGATGCTTTCACTGTTCCCCAACCTGCCACCCTCGAAAGCTGTGCCCCTCCCCAAGGGCTCTCGCAGGTCCTGAGAGAGATCTCCTAATTGCCAAGTTTCATGCAAAGCCCTCAGACCTTCTTTTATGATTCTAAATTATTTAGGTCCTCTGGCCTACCCATTGCTTCCTAATTTTCCCTCACATTCTCCCCCACGCATTGAGTCTCCAGGGTCTGAGCCTTGTTCCTCTGTTCCCCGTGGTCTCCTCTCTGACTGGATTCAAGCTGTCTGTTAGGTGGACCGTTCTCCCCGAAGATGCCCGGAGCATGTCCAGCCTGGGCTGTTGTCTAGAGAGCCAGGCACCAACGTTGTAAGAGAGCAGTGTGCCTCACACTTGATGATTTCTTTGTCTAAAGCTAGAAAAGAGCATCCCTTATCTCTCCCGTCCTCTGTTCTTTATCCAGGTCAGTGATGCCATCTTCTAAATGTAAGAGAGGCCCAGAGCCCGCATCCCAACACCCGCTCTGCACACTGCCCCCATTGATTGCTCTTCATTGACCCTGCCCCGTCTCTTTATCCTCACTTGCCTCTCATAGCCTAGACCATTAAAACAGCATCCAGAATGATCTTTCACATTTCCATTCTCTCCAGCGTGTCTCTAAGAGCGGTCACAGTGGATAGCAATGCAAATATCACAATGCCGTGTGTTCCTCTCACCTTTGGGGTACGACCACCATCCCAGCGTCCTAGAGAATCACACAAGCTCCTTTACCTCCAGCTCTCCCCCCGCCCCCCCACAGCTTCTCCTCCCTGGGCTTCCTGATGGCCTGGGGCATCAGCACAGGGCTTTCCTGCTGTTTCCCTCAGGGCCGCCTCTTCTGCAAGGCTGGCAGGTAGAAAGCATCTAGCATAGCTGCATTAGAGAAGTGCTTAAATACAGGAAGCCTGGCCCCTCCCCTGGAAGACTTTGGTTGCTCTTTGTGCTCCCTAGAAGTTTGTGATTCTCTTTCTAGAAGCACTTGCTTCATTGTCAGGCAGAGGTCTGGCTCACTCACCTGGTCTCAGGATGTTTAGGGGATGTTTTAGCCTTCCTTGGCCTGTGAATACCTGCTTCCTGGCAAAGATGTAGAACAAGTCCATGCTGTCACTTGCTGTGCTGGGTTTGTCTGTTTGCTTATGTGACTATGTTCTCCTCTGGACCCATGGAAAGCAAGGACAGATCCTATAGTTCTCTGTGTATCTAGTACCTTTATTCAGATAGATGGTTCGTTGTATTTGCTGGATGATAAAGGCATGAATGAGTGAATGAAGTATCAGTTACAAAGTTCAACACATAGTACTGAATGAATGGTGCAGACAATAAATGCCTTGGGGATCGGAGGGGGTTAGATCTGTGTAGCTGGAGGTGCTCGGGCCAGCTGGGGGGTGGGAGTGGAGTTGGGGCAGGGCAGGGTAGGATTTGGAAATGGACACAGGAAAGTGCGGAGCTTTCCAGGAAGAAGAGACGACCTAGATGCAAGAGCACAGGGCACGTGGCTGCTGTGTTCAGCGTTCAGCAGGGGTGACCCAGATCCAGCTAAGTGGCCACAGAATTGAGTAGAATGTGAGCCTGGCGGAGGCCTGTTGAGGCCAGGCCAATGGATGTGCAGTGGGAAGTGGTGTGTGTGCTGGTGTGTGGGCAGCTGCAGTGAGCAGGTGAGGAGGGGGGGGCGGGGTGTGGCGGTGATCTGGGAGCGGCTGGAGGGAAGCAGTGTTCCCCACCCCCACCCTTGCTTCCCCCAGGTCCCCAGTGACCTCCTAGAGGAGGACGGAGGGGCCCAAGGGGTGAGTGGGGAGAGGGCTAACAGTTCTGCCAGAAATTTGCACACGAGTAACTCTGCAATTAATTGATGCTGCAAAGAAAGGAAAGACTCCCATGATAGTCTATTCGATTTAGGATACAGAGTTTGGAAAGAACTCGGTTTGGGGGAGGGTATCTAGTAGCTGCTAGAAATAGGATATCTGGTAAGTAGATGCAAAATTGGCCTTGGAGACGAGAATTTTGGCTTTAGCAGCTTGGACCCTAGAGTTGAGAAATCACAGGGCAAAGGGCGGGTGGACTGGGGAATAGATCCAAATTCGGAGACCCCCAAAACTAGGCATTCATAGAAGAAGGAGGAGAGCCAAAGAAGAAGTTGGGAACCCTAATTCTAGTGTATCTGTACCCCTGGCAACCTTGGGGTGCTCAAGCTTTTTAATTCCAGCCATTCTATAGTAATATTTCAGTATAGTTTTAAGTTGTATTTTCCCTGATGACTAATGATGTTAAACATATCTTCCTCCCACCTATGTTACTTTTTCGCTGAGGTATCTATTCAAATCTTTAGCTTATTTTAAAACTTGGGCCATTTTCTTATTATTGAGTCTGCATATATACTATCTTCCTCCAGTCTGCAGCCTGCTCTTGTTTTTGTTGTTTTTTCCCATTGTATTGAGTGTTTTTAAAAGAAAAAGAGTATCTTTTACAGAACAGTTGTTTGTAATCTTTATCGAGTACCATTTACCAACTTTTTTACTTCATGGGATATGCTTTTGGTGTCATAGTTAAGTCTTTGTCTAACTCAAGATCATGAAGTTTTCTTCTAGAGGTTTTATACTTTTAGGTTTTACCTTTATATCCGTGACCTGTATTGTGTCCATTTTTACATATAGTATGAGACAGAATGTAAAGGTTTTCTTTCCTCCTAAACAAAACTATTCAAATGTCCCAGCATAATTGGGTCAAAAGTCTTTTTTCCCCCCACTGTACCTTTGTCAAAAATCATAGAAGTCTTTATCAGGACAGACATGTTGAGGGAATAGAAGTTGGCTTAGAATCCTACAAAAGCCGATGCAGAGTTGGCTTCAGCACTTGCAAAGCGTGTAGTTCTGCCGGATGAGGCACCAGGTCCGGGGATGGAAAGCACTGAATGGTGAAAGTTGAAGAATGAACTCATGGTGGAATGCGATGCCAGAGCTGTGCTCAGGGTGACTTCCTGGGGGAGGGGCTGTCTGAGGCAAGGGCTTATCCTGAGTGAGCCGGGTGAGAAACGAGGAGAGGGGAACGAAGATGCTCAGGCCTGCAGCCACCAGGGGAGTTTGTGGACACACAGTTTGCATTTGCACTGTGGGAGCTGCACTGTTGCCAGAAGTCTAATCTGCCGTACCAAGGTGTGCCATGCAGGTTGCTGGTGAGGGCTAGCGGTGCTGAGTGGCCACTCTGGCAGTTGTGTGACCAAAGACTGGTAGGAAGCAAAGGAAGTGGACTGGAGGCAGGAAACCAGGCCAGAGTAAGAGGTTGCAGGTGAGTAGCTGGAAGAGGAGAAGGAGGAGGAGGAGGAGGAGTGATGAGCGCTATTCAGAGGATGAGTGAGACACGAAAGGACTGGAGACAGGGCAAGGGTGCGGTGTCCGGGTAGTTGCTGCTTAGTAAAACCTCCCAGCCGGAAGCGTGGGAGGAAGGAAGAGGGCGATTTCGTTTGCACCTTGCTGAGTTGGACACGCTCTGTGGACGTTTACCTGGGACATCAGCCAGCTGTGGGCTCTACATGTTGTGTTTGCAGGGAGGCGGCTGCACATACCGGAGATTGTCTAGGAAGCGCCTGGAAATAAGAGGGCTCTGCAGAGAGCCAGAAGAGCCCTCCGGACTAAAACACAGGCAGAAGCGGAGCATCCCTGCAGGGATGATTGGACAAATAGAATCGTGGGTCAGGCACTGTCTCACGGAAGCTGGGGGAACTCAGGGGCCAATCACCATCCAGGATCAGCCCCGGTGGGGTTGAAGGCGTGTACTTACCCCGCACTGGGCCCTGGGGTGTGCAATGTCCTCCAGTCGAGGGATGAGCAGGAACGCTGGGTAAAGTGAAGGCACGGAGAGACAGCGCTGAGTGGAGGAGCCGGTGCCGGATGAGTGATGGGGCTGAGTGTGGAACCAGAGCTGAAGGACAGAGCAAGCAGCTGTGGGTCAGCTGGAGAGCAAAGCTAACCGGCTCCCTGGGGCTCAGGCCATCTTTTTTTCCCCTCTTGTTAGCACTGGGTTGTTATAGGCCAGGCTAAACAGCCGCAGGCGATGTTACAGACACTGCCTATAAAGGCTCTCCAGTGAAATCTCTTTATGCCACCCTTAAAGGAGCTGAGAGTTACGGAGGTGCCTGGAATTTTCAGCAGGAAGCCTCTGGAAAAGTCCAGGGATTTAAGCAGGCTGCTCTGCCAACCTGACAGGCCCAGGCTGTTGGGCATCTGTGGAGGGAGGACAAGCTCTCGTCCAGTTGGCCCGGGTGAGCAGCCAGCAGGAGGACATGGCCAGCCCCGGGTCCCCAGGACGTGTCGCTGGGTTCTGTCTTCTGTCCGGCACCCAGGACAGGGTCCTCCCATCCTCTACTGCTGGTGCCTCGCCCCTGGTGGCCTGGCACTGCTCACACGCTCAGCAGCCCTTTACTGTGGGTCAGTGAATGCCCAGCATCGTGCAGGTACGGAGATAAGTCAATCGTGGTCTACAGCTGTCTAGGGAGCAAGAGTTGACAGATAGGCACAAGGACGTGTTCAAGTTTCTCAAAGGAAGGGGAATTAATATGGGATAGGGAATCTAGGAAGACTTGAAGGAAGGGTTACTCGGGGCTCTTATTGTTATCATTGTCTTTGAGTAGCTGGACAGGGGGGTTCAATTCACCGTGTCAGTCACCCCTTTCATTTCTCTCCCCCATCCTGCCCGGCCCCACCCCTCCCCCCCAAGGGGCCAGGTTCCATTTTCACACATGTACGTTGGATATTGTAACTATTTCATCCTCCCTTGCACTTTCAGGGATCATTTCTAGTTTGTTATTGGGGGCTTTTCAGGTCCACAGAGCTGGGGACACACATGGGTACTGATGGACGCAGAAGTCCTCACCATGGAGGTGCAGAGTGGGGGAGCCATCAGGAAATCGAGGTGAAAGAACACTGGTGCTGGGGATGCAGGAGTGCTCCCTGGAATAGGGGAGTCTGAGGGAGAGGAAGAGGCATGGCCGGGAAAGGGGGTGAAGGAAGCATCGCATCAGCAAGCACACAGCCAGGGGACAGGCTTCTGTCACCATGCTATGGTCCCAGAGCAAGAAGAAGCTAGAGGGGAGGCCTGAGGGACTTCCAGCCTTCCCAGCCTGGGAGGTCCTGAGGTGGGTGGCAGGGCACTGGCCTTGCACCGGGCCCTGGCCCCAGCCGTGCTCATTAGGGCTGAGCTGCAGTGGGCAGAGCCGGGCCCCCAGCCCCAAGTCAGGTGCCTTCTCCAAAGCGGACACGGCCGCAGGCCCAGAACAGAGGAGGAGCCTGGGTTTGGGGGAGGCCCAGCACAGAGGGCACCCTTTCCTTGAGCTTCTGACCCCAGAGAGAACTGGTTGGCGTGCTCAGTGCTCAGCTGGGGGCGGGGGCAGGGTTGGCGAGAGGCTCAGGGTGAAGGCCGAGAACCCCCAGTGTCCTGGATCCATAAAGGGGTGTCGGGGACCCCCAGATGGGAGGAACTGGTGTGCACCGAGTCTCCGTGGCCAGAATGAAGGGAATGGACTGGACCCTGGTCTCTGCACACGTCTTCCTGTCTCAACCCCACCCTTACTGACACCCGGACCTCCCAGCCTCACAATGGCTGCTGGCTGGCTTCCATGGGAGCAGTCCCCAGGGCAGGAAGATGTGTGGGCTCGTGCCAGTCCTCATTTGGCAGAGGCTGGGAACTCTGAACATCCTGGCCTCACCCAGCCACAGGGCCTGGGGGACCTGTGCGGCCCCGAGCGTCCACTGCACATTAAGTCTCGAGCTCACCGCCCTCCTCCTTCCCTCTGCCCCCTCACTGGGACTGCTGGGGGAGAAGTGTGCTGTTGGCTCTCTGCCTGTTGGGGACCTGTCTCCTTGGTGTCCCCAAGAAAGCCCGAGTCTGCACCTTGCCCCTGGTGTCCGCAGCCGCAGAATCCGGTCCCCATGTTCAACCTAATTACTCTGATCCCACTTTGCTTGATGCCAACCAACCAGCCGGCTGAGCCTCTGCCCAGCCAGAGACTGAGCTCCGTCAAGAACTAAAACCCTAATGAGACACGGAGCCCAGAATGCCAGGGGGAGAGGGAGCCAGGCAGGATTGGAGGGTCTTAGAAAGTGGATGATCGCTTGCCAAATGAGCTCCCCGTGCAGAGTCCCGTCCAAACAAGCTTGTAGGGAGGGGAGAGGAGCCACGGAAGTTCTCTCATCCCCCGTCCCCCTGCCACGGTCCCCCTCCCACAAAGTGTGACTGTTGGCTGGGATCCTGCACATCTGGGTTTGTATGAACATGCTGTCTTAACCAGCTCAGGCTTCATAATTAGACACCATAGACCAAGTGGGTAAAACAGTGGGACTGGATTTCCCGCTGGTCTCAAGCCTGGGAAGGTCAAGATCATGGTTGTAGCTCGTTTGGTTTGTGGTGAGAGATCGCTTCCTGACTTACTAGTGGTTACCTGCTCCCAATGTTCTGACACAGAGAGGAAGGGAGCGGGGAGAGACACACAGAGAGAGAAAGAGACACACAGAGAGAAAATGGAGCCTCGTGGTTTCTTCTGAGAGGTGCACTAATCATAGGAGATCAGGGACCAGCTCTTATTTCCAATTACAGTCATGTTGGAATTATGGCTGCAACTCATGCGTTGGGGGTGGACGCCACCCATTGAAGTCTATAGCAAGCCCCTTGAATATGTCCTTCGCAAAAAGAGGACAGAGGGAACTGACTGGATCAGAACAGACCCTTGGAATTGCCTTCCTGCTGTGCGGCTGTGCATGCCTTCTTCCGTCTAGCTGTGGTCCTGCCCTTTGTATACTGGGTCCAGTGTGACTGAGTAACATAAACATGTCCAGGTCAAGACATTTCTGAGTTCCTCAGCTAAGTGGCAATGTGGGCATTGTATTAGTCAGCTTTCCTCCACCGTGACAAAACCCCTGAGATAAATCAACTTAAAGGAGGAAAGGTTTGCTGTGGTTCATGGGTCCAGAGATTTTCGGTCCATGATCACTTGGCCCTGTTGTTTCGGGGCATGCGTCAAAGCAGTGCATATGGCTGAAGTGCACAGCACAGGAAGCTGCTCACCCTAGTGTTCTCTAGGTGAGGGAAGGAGGGGCTGAGGTCCGGATACCTCCTAGGCCACGCCCCTAAGAACTAACTCCCTCCCGCTCCTAGGCCATGCCCCCAAAAACTAACTCCCTCCCACTAGATCCTCCACCTCCTAGAGGTTCCCACACTTCTCAGACGCCCTACAGGCTGGGGACCAGGCCTTGAGCGAGCATATGGGCCTTTGGGGGAACATTTAAGATTAAAACGATTAACAGGCATCTTCCGAGAGCTTATTAATTAATTTTTATTTTATTACAAATGGTTTGTTAAATATTTAGCAGGTTGTAAGTGGGGGAACTTGGCAATTGTTAGATCCCTTGCCCAAAGGGAATGATAACCATCTCCCATCTAAAATCTCACGGGGTGTAGAGGTGGTGTGGAGGACGCTGGGGAGTGACTGGGGGAATCCTGTCTGTCCAGGCTCCATCTGTGCTATGGTTCGTGCCTTGGGGCCCATGTGCCTTGTGCGTGCATCCTCCCCGCTCTGTCCTCCTCAGCCCAGGTCCCTGGGAAGATGGGTTTTCATGAGAACAGAGAGGAGCTGTGGTTATGACCACCTTCTTCCTCCAGCCATGCACTCGCTCTGAGAACGTGTGCAGGTCAGGAGATTTCTCTGACCCCCAATTTCTCACCTCCGTGTGAAGATAAAAGCCATCGTGCCAAGTTGTTCCGAGATTGAGACCGTGCTTGCTCAGCAGCTACACCCGCATTGTGGATGAACAAATATGTGCTGACGAATATAAAACAGCCATGTTGTGGATCCAGGGCCTTCCTGTGACAAGGATGGACGCCATCGCCAATTCCTGACATTCTAGATGCTTCTGTCTTGTGCTCTGCAGATAGCCTCACCATTTTTATTATGCCTCTGAGTGTGAAACATTTTCCCTATGTCAAATCTTATGTGGAACCCCAATATCTATTCTATATGGGTCATTGGGATAGGCGTGGAGATCGATACCCTCAGACACTGCCTCTATACTTCTTGAAGGAGCCCCAGGGGTCCACCAAGGAACACCATTTGAGAATCACTCTTCTACTCCCCATTCGGTTCTGGTACTTCCCTAAGCTGTCTTCCTGCAGACGGTTTTGGTTTCTCTTCATAGGAAAGCACCTTGTTCAGGTCTTGCTCCCAGAAGTCACCTCAGTGGAGGGTCTCTGTATCCCAAGCCTGTCAGTCACACGCAGTCCTTTGCTAGTTAATTCATGGCCTAGGTCTTGTGATGCACCTCCATCAGTTCATGGGTGGCTCCCAGAGTACATAAAATTTAGTCTTTATTACTCTGAGGCTAGGCATATAAATAAATCCACAAATCAGGGAAAGTACTTTGAAACGTTCTGTGTCCTGGTCTTTGATGTGTGTGAGGCGTTAAGCATCAGAGCAATAGGCAGAGAAGACAGCATGGGCCCCAGGCCACCTGTGCCACGGAGATTCAGAGGCTGGATATCACGTGTTTGTCTGCCTTGATTCCTCCTGTTTCCTTCAACTACTGCAGGATGAGTTGGATGTTTCTTTTTCTATAATGACTTCATTTGAGATATAATTTGCACACTTGTAATTAATTCACCCACCTGAAGTGTCCAATTCGGTAGCTTTTATTACATCCACAGAGCTGTGTTGCTATCACCACAGTCAATTTTAGAATATTTTCATCACCCTCTAAAGAAACACCTTACTCATTAGCAGTCACTCCTCTCTCCTCTGCCCAAGTCCCCTAACTCTAGATGACCATTAATCTGCTTTTTGTCTCTATGGGTTCACCTCAACGAGACAGTTTTCTTACAAATAGAACCAGCCAATAGAGCCTTTTGTGTCTAGTTCTTTTCACTTAGAATAATGTGTTCAAGGTCCATTCATGTGGTAGCATGTATAAATACTTTATATTGTCGAATAATCATCCTGTGCATAGAAAAGAACACATTTTACTTACCCATCAGTTGATGGGCCTTTGGGTTGTTTCTCCTTTTTGGTAGTTACAAACAATGCTGCTATAAATGTTGGTATAAAAGCTGTTGTGTATGGATTTTTATTTGTGTAACTTCTTCTATCAAGAGAATTAGGAATTTCAGTAGTGGATGTATGGAGTGCCCACAACATGCAGGATGTTATGTTTGAGCATGGATGAATGCATGCATTTGCCCTTCACCGTAGCCGGAGGTGACAACACTGAGGTCCACTCCCTAACCGGACAGGCCAAGCCCAGTCTCCGAGCTGGCATCCCACGTGCCCTGCAGAGCCCTGAGGCTGGGCGAGTCACCCACACTGATTGTTACTCTGGTTAGGTTCTATAGGATGGGGCCACACTGGGCTGAGTCTCCTGCAGCCGTGTGAACTGCCCATGCTGTGTCTAGTGTGCATCAGAGCTGCGTGCCAGCAGCCAGCAGTATCCAGAGTCGCTCCACACTCCCCTAGTACAAGCCTCCTCCGCGTCTCTCTCACCTTGGGAAGTTGCTCACCAGGCCCTGAAGCCAATTTTCCAGGGACAGCTCACAGGTGTCCAAGGGGTAGGACCCCTGGTGGCTGGTCATGGCATTACAGGGTTCCTAAGGCACCTGGCCTTTCTCATAAGCACCTCAAGCCCATCTTGTTCCCTGATGTCACCTTGGAGGGACGTTTAAGTGTCCTCAGGTGTGTCAGTCACACGGTCATGGGCCTTTGGCCACCCCCGCAGGTGGCTGGTCACTGCAGGTGTGCACAGACTTGGCTAGCTCATTCCCAGACGCTCACTTTATGGCCGAAGTCTTGGGCTGCACCTCCATTGGCCCCCTGAGCCCAGGAAATTTGTTTTTGACTGTTCTATGAGGTTAGGCGTATGCATATATTTTCCTGACTTGTGGAAACCAGCAGAAGTGCTTTGTAGTCTTCTGTGTCTTGGTATTTGATGTGTGAGATGTAAGTGTCAGAGCACTATGCAGAGGAGACAGCATGGGGGCTGGGCCACCCTGCCGCAGAGATTCAGGGCTGTATGTCACAGGAGTCAGTCTGCCTTCAGTCTCCATGTTTCCTTCAGCTTCTGGCAGATGAGTTGTGTATCAGAATCCACTGCTCCATCTGCCTGCAGACCCTGAAGGTTTTTGTGGAGAACTTGGCTTTGGGGATAATGCTGAGGTTGTCAAGGTGGAGAGGGAATTGGGGAGTTGCCTAGAAAGGAAGCTGGTAGTGCCGGGGGTGGGGCTGGAGAAAGAGGCGGGGCAACGGTGGTGGGTGTGGTACCAACTGTCTCCATGTGGTTGCCTGCCCACAGCTGCTATCTTGGACGACCCCATGGAGTGCAGCAGAGGGGAGCGGCTCTCCATCACCCTGGCCAAGAACCGCATCAACCGCGCTCCCGAGAGGCTGGGCAAGGCCAAGGTCGAAGTGGACATCTTTGAGCTCCTCAGAGACAGCGAGTACGAGACCGCAGAAACCAGTACGTAGAATGGACAGGGCCAGCAGAAGGGCCGGTGGTGTGAGCTGTCCCCAGTGCCAGCCCCTGTCAGAGATCTCCACAGGGAAGGGAGAGAAACATGCACCAGGAGCTTCCTGAGAGGCTCTCGGTCTAGAGGAGAATTCTGGGTTTTCTGGTGAATCTTATGTAAATAGAATGAAGAACCGCATACTCAATCATTCATTCACTCATCCATCCACCAGTTCATGGCTTTATTACACTGGTTCATCTCCTTCACATCTTGCACGCAAATACCTGAATGAAATCTTGGGTGTGACTGCAAATTGTGGCCTGTTCTATATGGTTGGTTTAGCCATTGCTCATCTGATAGTCTTTCTTTCTGTGTGCTATGGGCAGTGTTGTGGGAAGAAACTGGGACTTAAGAGTCTGGCCACTTTCTCTGGACAGATCATGTTATTCTTTCTGTACCTGAGTTTCTTCATCTGTAAAATGGGAGTGTTAGGCTCCACTTTGGAAGTCTTGCAAGTTGGTATGAGATTTAAATTACTTAAAATATAGAAAATCCTCAGCTGATTGATCTTTACAGACATAAGCAGTAACTTGCTCCAGACATACACAGGGCAAGCCTACGTAATTCTAGGCACTGGTTTTAATTTTAACAAAAGACTGAGAGCTGAATGTCATTTTCTTCATTTTAGAAAAAAAAAATTAAAGCTCACAGGTATTTTGAATAATTTGCCTAACCACAGCGCTAGTCAATGGCTGAACTGGCCGTGGTCCTGACAAATTCTGTGCATATGACCCTTGTAGGCCTTGTGTTCTCTGACACGGGGCTTGGTGACTTTACAAGGCCCAAGTGTGCAGGTGGATGTAGCTAAGCTGGGGATGGACAGCTGTGGTGTAGAAGGAACATGAAGGGGCCGTGTTGGTCAGCGTTTCTATCCTTGAACGATTGACCCCAGTGCTTTGGGCTATGGAGACTTGCTCACCTCATGGTGACTGAGAAGCACACAGAAGCAGGAAGAGGATGGGCCGGGGTCCCAGCATCCCCTTCAGAGACACGCCCTCACCGCCTAACTTCCTTCCACTAAGCCCCACCCACTAAAGGTTCCATCACCTCCCCGTGGGCACCACAAGGGCTCCTCAGCCCAGGCAGACACGGAACACTCCCTTCAAAGAGTCTTCCTTTCTCAACCCACCTCTACCTTTAGTGGCCCTCAATGGCAAAAAGAAAAGAAAAAGTTAAGTATGCCAGATATATCTGGTCTTCCAAATGAAGGTCTGGCAGTGCTGTGCCCTGGGCTGTTATGGGGTTGACAGAAAAGACATCCACCCCCAGGCATTGGTGGCTCACACCTATAATCCTAGCTACTCAGGAGGCTGAGATCTGAGGACCACAGTTCAAAGCCAGCCCAGGCAGGAAAGGCCATGAGACTTATCTTTAATAAACCATTAGAAAACCGGAAGTGGTGCAGTAGTGCTCTAATAGTAGAGCACTAGCCTTGAGCTGAAGAGCTGAGGGACAGTGCCCAGGCCCAGAGTTCAAGTCCCATGACCAACCAACACAAAAAGACATTCACCCCAGCCAAGATATTTGGGGGGGATGGCAGTGATTCTGGTACCCACCAACTTCTTCTTCTTCTTCTTCTTCTTCTTCCTCTCTCTCTCTCTCTCTCTCTCTCTCTCTCTCTCTCTCTCTCTCTCTCTCTCTCTCTCTCTCTCTCTCTCTCGTTCTTTAGTGTTCTTTACCATTGGACCCAGTGTCTCCCCTCCCTTCTGGCTGTTTTCCCTAACTTATTGGCCTCCCAGGCTTGATTCAGGAGATGGGTTTTGCAGTCATTGTACTTCTGGTGTAGTTCTGGACAGCATGCATTGGGAACGGTGTGGAATCAGGGTAGACAGCACCCCTTCAGACAGCTTGCAGTCTCTCCTGAGTGCCCCATTCAGTGCCTCATACCCCAGGTCCCCACATTTGGTGTTCTGATTGGTCCAGCTCACCTGCTATAGGCATTGGCCAGGCTGTCTGCTGACTTCTCAGCGGGCAGTGTCCACTCCTGGTCCAGTTGTTATCACTGAGGATGTCTTATAAGTATAGAACAAGGCCATTCAGGTCAGGATTTATGGACGGAGATTGCTCCCAAAGAGGCTGTGGCATAAAAACACACCAAAGTAGTTGTTCATTTATTCACTCAATCAGTTAGTCAATAAATATTTGATGAGAGTTTATTGTACTTGATTCTGGGACAGTGAGGACGGAGCAGGGAGCAAACAAATGTCTGAGTTGATATGGATGCTAATTCCTCCATCGGGAAGACTCAGATGGTCCAAGATCCCCCAAAGAAAACCACAAGTACCAAGACAGCATTGAGTCTAGTCTGGCTGTAGGCTTTATTTCTGTCTCAAACCAGGCTTAGATTTCCAAATAGCTCTGTGCCCATATGTTGTTGAAAAAAACAGCTCCTCCCTCATTTTCTTCCTTTCTCTGGGGCTTCCTTGGCAGAGCGAGTAGTGCATATTTGCCCATTGCGGACGGTGTCATTAGGAGGTGTAAATTTCCTCTTCCAGTGACCCAGGCAGCCCGACTCAGTAATGTCAACACATCTAAAATATTAAGCTGGATGGATCAGGGGAATAAAGGAAATGGATGTCTTTACTTCACATTGCAGGGCTGTGGTTATCTTTTTGATGTCCCTGTTTTAGGTGCCAGATATTTTATGAGCAGGTAGCCCTCCGTTCAGCTTTTACATCGCAGGGTGTTTGTGCTGTGACTAACTAGCATTTGGGAGAAAAGAAGGTTTTGGAATCTTTCTCCCCCGAAGTCCCTTTATCTGAAAGCCAGTCTGCTCACACCGCTCATTTGTAGACTGTTCACAGAAAGTTCTTGGAAAGAAAGCTCTTCCTCTGCAGTATAGGAGGGCAGATGGGTGGTGGTTCTGTGCTGTTGGCTAAAGCAGGCTTGGAAGGGACAGGAGGCAGGGTACCACGGGAAGGAGCCAGGGTCATGAATTTTAGAGTCAGATTAACCAGGGTTAAAACCTGGTGATTCCATTGATCAGAGGTGTGGCGTGGACCGGGTGTTTAGCCATTTCACGCCCCAGCTGCTTCGCGTGTCAGATGAAGGTGGTGCTGATGTGAGCACACAGCAGGTCCGCAGCAAGGGCAGGCCTGGCTTCGGCCTTGGCTCTTGTCCCTCCCCCCAGGGCTGAGCCGGGGCGGGGGGCACTCTCCTCACCTCTTCTGCTCTCTCTCCTGCTTCAGGGTCTAGCCATCCCATTGGACAGCACTGTCTCCCACACCCTCCCTGGATGGCTTGCATCCGGTCAACATCGAGAGTAAAAGGGCCCTTCCCTTCCCTTTCCACTTCCTTGGCTTCTCAGAACCTGACAGCTTCGTGCCTGTGGAGGGTGCGGTGGGCCACCTCACACCAGCTGCCGCTCCGAGCCGCGGCCCTTGGTACCTCCCTGCAAGCCGTGTGCCAGGGCCAATTTGCACTGTTCATTTAAAACCAGGACAGTGGCCCTCGGGCCCTGGGCAGTTCCCTCAGTCCCGTGCTCGTCACCTGGAGGCCTGGGACTCTGATTCAAGGGGGTGAAAGAGACGAGGTGGTGACGATTCGGCTTGCGGAAAGCAGAGGCTGCGGTTGAAGTTGGGGCTGGAACGATCCAGCGGGGGAGGGGTTCCACAGCGCGTGAGCTCCTCACCTTTGGGATAGGGCAAGCGAGTGCCGGACGGCAGTGGTTATTTCAAGAATCAAAGATGAGGGAGTGCAGAGGAAGCAAAGACGCTGGAGACGAGAGGTCACCCCTCACTGACAGTGGCACAGGAGGCGGGGAGAGGGAAGGTATCACACCGGCATTAACTAAGAGCCAACCTGGACACGGGAAAGATGGGAGGAGAAAGCCAAGGCCTGTTCTGTCTGGTTCTAGTAATTTCCTCTAGAGCATGAGGGGTCACTCACAAAGCTTCCCCCGGGTCCCTCTGGGATTCATCCTCTGCCCTTCCGGAACTCCTGCCTCGGGCTGTTAGATGTTTGACTCCCCAGCTGGGCCCACTCGCAGGGCGCACAGATCTGAAATGAAAGGGCCCCTCCCGCCCAGCCCGCCTTCCTCCCTTCCCATCTTTCTCCATCGCAGCCTTCCTTTCGCAGGGAACCCCCACAGGGCTCGTACTCCCCTATTTCATAGATCGCTGTGTCTCCGGCAATGAGCATGTTAGAGCTGAACTAAATGCCACCCCTCTACCACCCAAACGCCTGGAGGCACCGGCCTGCTGCCACCCAAGCCAGTTTAAGGCTTCATTGACTGCAGAAGCCGAAGCCTGGCGGTCCACCCCCTGCCTTCCCCTCTGTGGGCCGTGAATGTTGGGGTGTGGCGATGGGTGAGCGAGCCTCACGGGAGAGTTTCCTTGAGCAGGGGTGAGGGCCGGGGTGGGCAGCGTAGGCCCACACTCACTCTGGGGCTGGCATCAACTGGATGCACCCTGCGGCGGCTCTACGCCGGGCCTACACTCTGTTCCTCCATGTCCTTCTCAGGGAATAATTTAAGTCCTCTCCAAATGGGAACAGTTAGGATCCTCAGTGCCCAAGGTCTTGACGCCCCTCAGGCCTCGCCGTGGGCTGCAGGGCCTCCGCCCTCACATGCCCCCTTCCCTGGCCAGTGGCCGCATGTCCCATCCACTCAGCCCGCTGTCCACCCACGGACAGGTGTGGACCGAAGGTGCTCGAGCAGCTTTGGCACAGATTGGGGAGGGTGTGGAGCCAGGGCCTCGGGCGGTCAGCACACCCCCTCCATCCTCACTGCGTGGCGTATAACCGGGCACAGAGAGGGGCCTTTCTCGTGAAGTGTCTTTGTGCAAAGGACGCCGAGTTCTCCCGGTGTTCTCTGTTGCTCGTCTCTGTCAGCCCCGCGAAGCGGTGATTGTTTACCACCTGGGCTCTGTGAGCGGCTCAACCAGTGCCACCTTGTCAGTCACAAGGACCTGCCTTTCATGGTTCCTGGGGTGCACTCCTGTGGACAGTGGCCGCGTAGCCAGCCCCTCCCAGCCTGGCTGCCCCTGCCTCAGCCGCTCCTGCGGACTCTCCCCGTCCAGCCCAGCTCCCTGGGGGCACGGGAGCCAGGGGGAGGTGGCCTTCGGGAGGAAAGCAGTCCCTCCTGTGGCTTCAGCGCTCCATCCTGACCGTCTATTCCAACGTCTGCTTTCCACCGCTGCTTTCCTGGTGGCTGGAAAAGTTTGTTGCCATGGCAATGTCACTCCTGTCTCCGGCTCCCTCTCCTGTGGTTCCCTGGAAGCAGAGGTGAAGTTGGCTGCCTCCCCTTTGTCTCCCCCTCAGCCCACGCAGGAGGCTTTGCCTGTGGACCCAGGGCTGGGAGCTCTGGCGTGGAGGCACGGTGAAGATGGGCCCCACTTGGACAGGGCAGGCCTCCAGCACAGGGAGTGAAAGGCTACCCAGCCCCCCACCCCCACCCCCGGTTCCCAGCAGCCCCTGGCCATGGCTGCTGGTAAGTTGATCGATCTGGTTCATTGGACACTTTGAGATTATTTCAGTTCAGTCCAGCACATAGCTGCAAAGCGATTTCTTTTTCTCAGCATGAACATCCGGGGTCCCTGTCCTTAAGGAGTTTAGGATCCAGTGAGGGAAACAGACACTTGAACCCAACTGCAGGGCCGGCCCAGGCCCACAGGTCTTGGGGCCTGGTGTGTTTAGAATCTAGAACTTTTGAGACAATGGAAATGTCATGTGATAAAATCTCTAGTAGTGTCCCATACTCCAAAAAGTGCATGCTTGTCTTCTGAGAGCTATGTATTGTTATCACTTGAGTACCCCCTATCCAGAGTACAGTATTTACATATTCAGGGTGGAGGGAGTGGACTTTGGAAGATTTGCATAAACTGGCTGAGCATCCCTAATCCCAAACTGGAAATCCAACATCCAGAACATTTTAAGTGTCACATTAGCACTCAGAAAGTTTCGGTTTGGAGTTTGGAGTTTGGGATTAGGGACAGTTAACCGATAAATGGCTTCTACATCTCTTTAGATCCGATTTTGCCATCAAACGAGTTTGATGAGAAACATCCAGTTTCTGAGTCTCTCGAAGTGTGACGTTCTTTAAGGAAGAACTCATTTTGGGGAGAAATGGATCAATAAGAGGTTGCCAAGCAGAAGAGCAAAGATTGGGTATTGACCATGGTTGACTGGGGGTGCTTACGAACCCCTTCTCAGGAAAAAAAATGCTTTAAAATGAATAAAATAGAATGAGCCAGATGGCCACGGGAACCATTTGTGTAGAAATGCAGTTAAACTACTTTAAAAGCAAAGTATTAATGTCTGGGCTTCCTTATTAATGCATGAAGTCACCAAGTCCAGAACTGAGTCTAATTGGTAGACTGATTTTTGAAGTCGTAATGGAGATAAATGGCATCTTAGGGTGTCTGTCGCGCTGTGACATGATGCGAAAGCACTGTGATTGCTGTTGGTAACAGTCGTGGTTAGCGGTGATTGTACATGCCCTGTGGTTTATTGCCTGTAGTTGACACGGAACGAAATACATTATTTCAGTGAGTGTTAGAATCTTTCCCAGATGTCTGCCCAGGGACCCCCTGCTGAGGCCAGGTAACCACGTGGACGCAGGCTCAGGGAGGACCTTCTAGGTGGCCCCTGGGAGCAAGGGGGCTGGGGAAGCAGAGCCCTTGGCTTTTACTCATCATCTGGAGAAATTTTTCTATCGTGGCATTATATTCCTTACAATAAATCATAAAAAGAATACGTGCAGAATACAGAAAAATGAAGAAATAGGGGGAAGAAATGGGTCCTCAGGTCCCAGGACATTGCTGCAGACATCTCAGTTCGTTGGCGTTCCCGGGAGTCCGTGGGTGAAGAGCTGGTGCTGGGGTTGGGCTGGGGGGATGAGCGGTTGAGTCTTCACCCTGCTCTTCAGTCTTCAGATCTTGTGAAATGACAATGACGGTAATAGAGCCACTTGCATCAGGTTATTTTCAGAATTAAATAACTTTCCTGAGCAGGGCCAGGATGGGCCATAATTAGTGTTCCATAAATATTGGCTTTAATCATTTCATTTTCCGACTGTTCCTTAAGGCATAATATTCCCTGTATTTGCCTTGTGGTAGCCCTCATAGAGATATGCATATAATTTTATGTCTTGCTTCTTTCTCTTAATATTGTTGCATAAATATTTTTAATGCGATTATAAACCGTTTGTGTGCATTTTAAAGGCCGAAGTAACATTCCATTTGGGCCTCTGACTCACACTTCTCCCTGGGATTAGATACTGAGTTTATCTCCAGCTTTGGGTGCATCGCAGTGCTGCTTCAGGCATAGACTTGAGCCCGTGCTCCGTGCTGAGGTCACACAGGGAGACAGGACAAGTGCTGCGCATTAGGAGAACACACAGGTTGGTATTTTAGGATTGTGCCTTTTCTCGCTGCTTGGAGAGGGACTTGGAAATGGAGAATCCTGGAGACAGAGAGGCTCAGTGAGGTGAAGGGGAGCCAACCAAAAGTCGGCAGTGAACACAGGAGCGGGGTGTGGCTGGGGATGGTCAGGTTGGATGGGTGGGACCCGGCCCGATGAGTGGGGAGAGGTGAAGAAGCCTGCAGGGTGACTCTGGCTTTGACCTTGAGCGAAGGACAGCAGCCAGGTTAGGAGCATTGGCTGCGATGCCCCAGTAGATCTGCAGAGTGCAAATCCAGCTCTTCCCTGGAAGTACCTGCCTGAGCTTGAGCGAGTTTCTCGCATTTCCGCAGCCTCCATTTCCCCATCTATAAAGTGGGGATTAAAAAAAATGAACCTTTGTCATAAAAAAATGTAAGATCAAATGAGACTGAAAATGCATAGCAAATACAACGTAGTGGGGAGAAGAACTGGGCAGCGTGCAGGGTGCCATGCTGAGCGCTCTGTGTGTGGTACATCACGCTGATGCTCACAGCACCTCTGCAGGAGAGCGTCTGGTAGTAGGCGAGTTTTATAGGTACATAGGCTTGCCCTGAGATGCCCAGGAACGTCTTCAAGTCCTCAGAGCTAATAGGCATTGGCATGGAAACTTAGGCCCAGAGTGCCTGGCATCTGTGTATCACGGTCTAAAGGCAGTGCTGCCCGCTAGCCATATTGACTGCAGGAGGACAGGGGAAGCCCTGTGGTTCAGCAGGTAGGTGGAACTTGATCCCCTAGCCCAGGGCATGGGTTGGAAGGCAGGAGCCATTCCTGTGGGAAGTGGGGGTGAGCTTGCCCAGGGAGAGGGAAGCATGAATTTAGCAGTGGGGGAAGGAAGCGATGGTCAGAGAGCTGGATGGAAGTCAGGACTGCACAGGGTGATGAAATCCAGGACAGCAATGCAATCAGCACATCAGACGCTGCAGAGAGAGAGAGAGATGAGGACCAGGAACAGGTCACGGTGACCCCGGAGAAGGCCGATTCAGTAGAACGAGGTTGGCAGGGAGATGCCGGCTCCAGGGGGAAGGTAAGCGCTGGCTGCAGGGAGCGGTGCTGGCAAATCCCATGGCCAGGAGCGTGGAGACCGGACGCTGAGGCGAGTCCGGAGGCTGGAACCCCGAGGCTGGCTCTGGCCCTGACTTGGCTGAGTATCTCTAGAATGCCCGTCCTCTACTGGTCCAATCAGGAGGGGAGACCCCTTGCTGAGGCTGTTCTGGGGATGTGGGAAGGATGAGGAGTTGAAAGCACCTGTCAGGCAGGAGAGTGCTAAGCCGGCTGCGTGTCACTCACGTGGAAATAGCACGTGCTCTGCAGAGGCCCTCTTATCACGGAGACCTCGGAGATGTCCGTCTCTGGTTCTGACGCCTCCGTACAGCCGAGACCCCCTGGGGCGCCCCCTCCGCCCACAGCCCCGCAGTCAGCTAACTCCGTGAGGCTCTAGGTTCCTTGAGGAGCTTCAGGCCGAGCAGAGACCTTGCAGGTCTGCCGTTGATGTGGTAAATGGCAGCTCTGGGATTTGAACCCCCCTGGCATTTTACCATCTCACCATCTGAATCTCGCTCAGGTGACCGCTTGGTGGTCTGGGCGGTGGCAAGGATGCACACGAGTAGAGAGAGAATCCAGGCTGCAGATGGGGTTTTGTATCTGTCTCCATAAACCACCGTGCACACTCCTGGCCTGGAAAATGGCTGTACCTGACCCATAACGTCAGGAAGAGGACAACGTGTGTGGAGCCATGCGTCTGCCTTTGGTAGACAAGGACATCACACATGATAAGGGACTTCAGTGTATATTCTGAGGGACAGCACCTAACTTCCAGTGCCAAGTGAATGTGTTTTCTATACTTTTTTTTCTTTTGGGGGGCCTAGTACTGAACTCAGGGTTTGGGTGCTATCCCTGAGCTTTTAGCTCAGGATTGGCACTCTATCTCTTAAACCACAGTTTCATTTCTTACATTTTGCTAGTTGATTGGAAATAGTCTCACAGACTTTCTTTCCTGGGCTGGCCTTGAACTGTGATTCTCAGATCTCAGCTTCCCGAGTAGCTAGGATTACAGGTGTGAGCCACCAGCACCGACTCAACTCTATTATTTTAAAATACTGAATTTTTTCTCCTTCTCTTCTGGCTGTCTCATCCATCCATCCACCCACCCACCCACCCACCCATCCATCCATCCATCCATCCATGAACATGAGCTAGCCTAATATCTAGAAAACATTGTACTAGATGCTGGGGAAATAACAGGTGTCTGTTTAGAAGTGAAGGTGTCTCTGTGCTTGTCTGGAAGTAGCTTGAGATCGGTGAAAGGAGAACTCAAACAGCAAAGCAAAGTAGATGCAGTTATTTACTAAATATCTTAGAACAGAGGGACAAACCAGGGATTTGGGGGGCGCCAGGCAGGGTTAATTTCACCAGAGGAGCCCAGGAGAGTCTGGGAGGAATAGGGCCTGGCAGGTGAGCGAGTGTCTAAAGTGAGCAGCGAGGGGCATCTGCCCAGCAGAGGAAGGATGAGGTCTCAGGCACGCGGGTTGGGAGGACCCGCGTTAGTGCAGGATTGAGTGGGTGCAGGGACAAGGCCAGGATGTCAGATGGAGCCCCTTTATGCCTCTTGTGATTGATTCCTGTCTCCCTGGTTCCACAGCCCTGTGTATCCACTCCTTTTTTAACTTCTCACCACATTCTTTGGGTCTTTCGGCATCATCTTGGCTACCTGTGTCTCCTACTTGTCTGTCTTCCTTCCCAGGCTCTTTCCTTCTGAGGGTGCTGAGGGAGTGGATATTGGACTCATCTCTCCTCAACACACTCTCTCTTTCTGTCTCTCTCTCTCTGTCTTTCTCTGTCTCTGTCTCTGTCTCTCTCTCTCGCTCCCTCTCTCTCTCTCTCTCTCTCTCTCGCTCTCTCTCTCTCTCTCTGCTGACCAGGCCAGTGGGGCACCTATAGTCTCTTTCATTAGCTTTTGGTGATAGCCCAGGCAATTTACACACCCTGTTGGCTGTGGCTATATGTTGTCATAACCTGAGTCATTTTCTCATTTAATACTCTCCATAAACTCCAATAAAACTGTCCTTGAGCCCAGTAGTCCAGTGGGAGGGGAGAGCTGGGCTTCGGGGGGGGGGGGGCTTGAGAGGTCTGAGGGAGGCGTGGGGTGACACAAAGTTGAAAGTACTGAAGGCCCAAGCCTAGGCAGGACACAGGCTCTGTCCAAGCTGATGTGTACCTCGTTTCCTTCCCTGCCCCTGCTGACGGCTGCAGTGTGCCAGATCCTCCCCAAGGGAGTGGTCGCTGTCCTGGGACCGTCGTCCAGCCCGGCCTCCAGCTCCATCATCAGCAACATCTGTGGGGAGAAGGAGGTGAGTGGGGGCTGGGTTGGGAGCCTGGGCCCGGGGCCCCAAGGCATCACGGAGCCTGAGGGCTGGATGGGCCCTTCCTCCATCCCAAGTGATGGAAGAGGGAGGGGCCTTAGCCAGCAGGACTTCTTAGGTCGGATTCTTAGGGCTCATGGTGGCGCCTTCCAGAGGGAGGGAGGCTGATAGCGTGGGAGCCAGGAGAGGGGCTGAGATGGAAGTGGGCCCCCGTCTGTAGTCTGGTCCACAGGGGCGGCTCTGAAGTGGTCTGTTCATGCATTGGTAGTGGGGATTCCCATGGGGGAAGAAGGCATTGCTCCATCTCTTTGTGAAAATAAAGTCTGAGAGCCTCTGTCTTGTAGATGGGGGGGGGAGGGGGAGAGGGAGAGAAAGAGAGACACAGAGAGGCTTTATTTTGCTTTCTTCCTCATCCACCACTTCTAGTGCTTGCTCTTTGAGACACGATACTTGTCCTCACCTCGGACATCTTCTCCAAGTGCTACTATGAAGACCTTGGTCCCCCACTCCCTCTTTGCCCCCCTCCTTGATTCTCCTCTCTGCCTGCTCCCCCTCTACCTCTCTTCCCCACCCCTAACCACCCTTTCCACAATCCTCACTCTATACTGGAGCTCTGGCTGAGCCCTTGATTCCTAAGGTCTCCCTGACCTGCTACGCTGCCCCCCGTGCCACAGACTGGCCGGGTCACACCGGCCAGGGAGCGGCAGACAGTTAGCCCAAGCTTCTTGTCTGATCACGTTCCTTCTGGAGCAGTCTTTCTTCACTGTTCCGATTATGCATGTCTGTTAATATTTTATGAGGCTGAACTGCCTTACACAGATCCTCTGCTCTAGGGAAAAGCAATGGAGTTCTCACCATGGAATCCAGACTTTAAATGCTGCTAACGTTCTCTGTGGCCCTTGTAAACTGTCAGCCTCCTGTCTACTGCTATCCACTCCACCACACCTTGTGACCACCCCCCGGGGTGCATTAGCAAAATTGCGAATAGGTTATGGATTGATCTTCCTCCAGAGACCATTGACAAGGGTGGGGCTGGGCCATCCCTGCCTGGGCTCACAGAGCAGCTGGCTGCCCCTGGCTGCCCCTGGCTGCCTCTCCAGCAGCCTTCAAGATGGCCCTGTGCTGGAGACCGCCACCAGCTCCCCTTAGCACTGCGTATACAGCTCCCAGGACCCTGTGGGGACCCCCTGCATATTCAGGGAGGAAAGAAAGAAGATATTGCCTAAGAAGGCGTTTCCTGAATATTAGCTACTGAGCCAGTCTCTCCTTTGCACACGGGATCTCATTGAGTCTGACTGAGTCCCAGAAGTACCTGTGGTTGTCTCCATTTGAATGGCGTTTTTGGACCGATTAATCAGCATGACCCCCAGATCACCCAGCAGAGCAAACCTCCATCTGCAGACTCTAAAAGCCCCGTGTCCTTCCTGAAGGACTCTTCCCCCATCTCTGGCCAGGATCCCTGGGGTCCTAGGTGCTAGGGAGGGCCCCACCCCACCCCATTGTCAGAATGCCAGTGGACAGCTG
Source organism: Dipodomys merriami (assembly GCF_024711535.1). Classification (NCBI taxonomy): domain Eukaryota; kingdom Metazoa; phylum Chordata; class Mammalia; order Rodentia; family Heteromyidae; genus Dipodomys; species Dipodomys merriami. Next base: position 4,299,465 of record NW_027202305.1, on the reverse strand, counting down.
CTGAGCTGCTGGAGCCAGCGGGCCACAGCGGGAGGCTCTGGTCAGGGATGCTCCCAGTCTTCACCGCCATCCTGCCCTTAGTGGCCTCCTTTTCCTTCAAGGTGCTGGGTGTTCCTTGCAGACGGAGGGGGCGTGAGGGTGCGGAAGACCAGCCAGAAGAAGCCCCTGCCTGGCGGCAGCGACCACACCCCACAATCAGCTTTCATAATGCATCAGGCTCTCGTCAGCTCTGTCCTTTGCAGTCCCTGATGGAACCAAATACAGCCGTGCTTTCTCTAGGGCACAGGGGCTAATCCTAGTTGAATTCAGTAATTTTCTCCTTGCTTTTTTGGTAAATCCTTCCTCTCCTCCCTCCTCAATTTCAGAAGAGCTCCAGCGTCTCCCTGAAACATAAAAGGATAAGGAAGACCGTCATTCCATCTTCCCTGACTCATACGCGGTGGGCCTGGGCAGGCAAAGAACACATCTGTAACCATTTCTGAATAATACGTTTTAGAAGCCAGCCAAGTCACCATCAGGAGCTTCTTCCTCCTGTCTACTTTTAATCTCACTTGCTTTCACATCAGTACAAATTCACGTTCGGGCTCAGCTCTGGGTACGAGGGATGAAGGTGGCAGAATGAAATCAAAGTGGATGGCAGCTTAGTACATTCTAACTTTCCTATTACCTACCAAATGGTCTCAGCTGCCAGCAAGACTGCCATCGCAGACTGTTAATATCGCCTCCCCGGAGAAGGGAGGCAGAAGGCAGGGCAGTGTCCCCCCAGAAACGTCAACAGCATGTGCGGAGGGAGGCTGTCGTATCTAATGAAACACCAGTGCAGGTGTTTATTTACCTGGCTCTAGCCAGAGAGTCCCTGGAAGGTTCTTACTGAGAACTTCATTCCCACATCTGCCAGAAACCATCACCACCCCTGCTTCTCCCCAGATTCACCCAGCAAGACTCTGGGGAGCAAGTTTGAAAACCTCTGGGCTAGGATGAGGGGATGCGGCCTCTGTCCTGGGGTAGGGCGGGCTTTCTCCTGCCATCTCTGCGCTGTTATTAACTACATGTACAGTAGTGTAAGTGTGATGCTTTCGAGAGCAGTCTCTCTCGCCACCCAGCAGTGGCTGGAATCTGCTCTACCAATAAAGACCTCTTTGTTTGCCTTCTCAAGCCACGGACTCGATGCAAAGGGCTTCCTGTCCTGGGTCTCATTGGGGATGCTGCGCTAGCTTCCTCCACGGGCCGGGCCATGCAGATCCCGTGCGTGTCCCCTTCTCCCACTGGCCCAGGGCTCAGGCATTCTGCACAAGAACCCACCCTGGGACTTTGACTCCCTCGTCTTGTTCTGATCTTTCTCGCTCACCGGGGTCCTCCCTGCTGCCCCTTTTCTGCTCCTCCTGCCAGGTCCCTCATTTCAAAGTGGCCCCAGAAGAGTTCATCAAGTTTCAGTTCCAGAGGTTCACGACCCTGAATCTTCACCCCAGCAACACTGACATCAGCGTGGCCGTGGCCGGGGTCTTGAACTTCTTCAACTGCACCACGGCCTGCCTCATCTGTGCCAAAGCGGAATGTAAGTGTGCCCTGGCCGGCTCAGCCCCACGCCGCCTGGCCCCCGCTCATCTGCACCTGGCTTCCTGTCCTCTGGCTGGATCATGGGGGGTGAAGACCCACAGGTGTGGGCACGCTCGCGTGTCCCCAGGTGTGTGTACACATGTGCACAGGTGTGTGCAGACAGCGCGTGGCCCAGGGGTGCCCTGTACCTGGTATCCCCGGGCATGGCCAGCATAGAAGTGAATTAGGTCATAGGAAAGACTGGCCGACTGCCAAAGTCTTTTTACATCCGCAAACTCAATTCCCACATTTTCAGCCTTATTGTTAAGGAGATACAAAGAGAGAGAGCGCCGAGCGGGGAGAGGAAGAGGGAAAACACAAAATGGAATGCATTTGTACCTGATGGGCTGCAGAGCTGCTTTCCCCGGGGAGCAGGTTTTGCTGATGGAACAAGGGCCAAGGTCAATTCCTGATAAGGCTTTTTTATTTTATTTTATTTTTTCAAATGCAAGGTTTGGGAAATGCATTTTGCTCTGACTCCCGGACAAGGCGCGACATCAATTGAGTATGAGATTTAGCTAATTTAAGCCAGCACCTCCCAGCAAACCTGGGCCGTCGCATGCTCTGAGGCAGCTGGGCGCAGGTACAGGCTGCAAGCAGGTGATGACCTGTGGGAAAGCAGGCGGGGCCTGTGGGTGGAGCTCGGGGAACAGTCTAACCCGGCTATTCACCAAAGGGGAAACCAAGGCCCAGAACCCTATAATCTGTACGTGGTAGAGCTGAGATTTGAACCCACACTCCCTGGATCCCCGTCCAATGCACTGTCACCAATGCACTGTTTCTCAAACTGGGTTCCTCTGTGAAGTCTCAATGGGCCAGTGTCGTTTCCCCAAGCCACTTGTGGCCATTTACCTTTAAAATAAAAGGGATAATTCAGTTCCTTGTTCTCACCGGTCAGATTTCAGGTGCTTGGTAGCCAACCACGTGGCTAGAGGCTACCAGCTGAGCAGCCCAGTGCACCGCCTGCACAGAAGCCCAGCGCGTGGCCAACAGTGTTTGTGAACAGAGACTTCCACAGCCCTGCCTTCTGTTTCTCCCTCCTGGAGATTGGTGACACATGTTGGCCTGGGCCATTTGGGAAGCCATGTGGCCAAAACAACCACTCCCCTCTTCCTCTGGTAAGGTGGACTGTGATCCCTGAAGGATGCTACAAGGACATCCACAGGATGCTAGCGTGTGATCACAGGATGCTAGCGTGTGATGGAATGTAGAGAAGGTACATTGCACCTGATGCCCTTCCATGGGTGACATCCTTGTACCAGAGAATGGTGAAGTGCTGCCACCAGTCCCACAGGGCTGCCCTGTATTGGCCCACCTCACATGCTCAGAGACTGAGGGCAGGGCTGTTAGAATATGTCCAGATAAAGGCTGTCCTACTGTCTCCTTCAGTGCCGGGGATAATGTCTCGCCAACCCAACAGGAAGTTCTTCGTTGTGTCTAGCCACACATGGTTCCTTTGATGTTTAGGCTGAGCCCTGTTTCCTCTGCTTCAGCTCTTCCCGGGCTTGGGGAAATCCTTTGCACAGATGTTTATTAAATATCTGCTGTGCACTGGAGCACGCTCTTCTGAGAGAATGATGGGCATCTCTTGACATTCAAACAGTGCCTTGCAGAGGGCAAACCGCCCACGCCGTGTTTTCTGGTTTTATCTCCTCTTCTCCAATCAGCGAGAGCTCAGGAAAGCATCTAGGAGCTCAGGTGAGGCTGCTGGCCCATGCTCAAGCCAAGACTCTCGGGCTTTCTGACCTGTAGGCTGGGTCTTTTCCCTCCAGGCTGTCCCCCTGTAGTTCCTATGATCTTCACTGGCAGGGACAATGTCCTTCAAAGGGCAGAGATGTCTGCGGGGGAGGGGCGTTCTCCATAGTTGCTGGACTAGAAATATAGGATGGCTGAGCCCAGACTAGGTCTGGGAGGAGCAGAGGATGCCCAAGCACAATACAGACCACCATGCCCCAGGAGCCATTCCCTGCAGCTGCTCAGAGAACTCGCCACGGTGCCTGCCCACACTCTGCCCCAACCCACCAGGACCGGGGAAGGAAGGTGGGGCCGAGCGGAAGTTCAAGGGTAAAGAAGAAGAAAAAAACGGAATCAAAGGCTGAGGAAATGAGGGGCTGAGAGGAAAAGCGTTCTGAACTTGGAAAGTGGTGCTGCCATCTTCTTTATTAATGCTGGGCCGAGAGAATTAGAAGCATGAATCTAATTCTATTTTCCAGCCATCAGAATTAGGCGAAACGGAGATCATTCCACAGAGAATCATGCCACTTACTTTCCACCTTCCCCAGCGCAGGTTTTTTAATAAGCAGGGTTGGGACCAAATAGAGGCATAGTCTGAATTTCATTATTTTTCTTTAATGAGGAAAAAGTCAGAAGATGTCCAACTGCCTTTTTCTGATGAGGCTGGGAGAAGAGACGGGGTGAATGGCTCTGGCGAGGCAGCCTGGTAATCTCCGTGGAGCCTCAGGGAGTTGGCTGTTTGGGGGCTCCTTTGTTGAGACCACCCCTCCCTGCCATTGAACTAGCTGTTGTTGTCCTCAGAGGGGAGCCAGGTGAAACATGGTGTATGTTCACCGGCCATCTCCATGGTTCAGATCTTGGATTTCTTTATTCTGCTGGGCCTGAGGCTTGGGCTCAGGGCCTGGGTATGGCCTCTGAGGTTTTTTTGTTTGTTTGTTTGTTGTTGCTGTTTTGCTCAAGGCTGGCATTCTACTACTTGAGCCATGGCACCATCTCCAGCTTTTTCTGTTCACATAGTACTGAGGAATCAAACCCGGGGCTTTGTGCATGCTAGGCAAGCAACTCTACCACTAAGCCACATACACAGCCCACTTCTAGCTTTTGGATGAAAGTTGCATGGACCTGCCTGCCCAGGTTGGCTTTGAACTGTGATCCTCAGATCTCAATCTCCTGAGGAGCTAGGATTATAGGCATGAGCCACCAACACCTGGCTTACTTTTCTTTTAAAATGCTTGCTTTGGTGTTTGTTCATGTTTTAAGACATTCTGTGACTACAGCCCTGTCCCGAGGTCTTGTGCCTGTGCGATCTTGGGGAAATGACTTCCGCTCTCCCCAGGCTCCATTATCTATAGGATATAACAGGATCAAAGTTACTCGTGCCCAGTCTGTCTGAGGGGTCTGAACCGTACATCAGCAGCAGCATGGAGGTTGTGGTCACCCCCAGGAGAGCACAGGTGTCCTTTCTCCTTTCCTGTTTGAGCGAGACTTGTCCATGACTTAGAACCAAGACTCAGTTGTGTCCCCCACCATCCTTGTGGGCATTGAGCGCTGTCCAGGGTGCTGAACAGCAGCAGCCATGGAGCTGATGAGGAGGACGTGTCCTCCAATGGGGCGGCGGTGGGGTGGGAAGAGTGGCAAAAGGAGAACCATCTTTGCAGTCCAGCCAAGTTGCTCCATCACTTGGGAGCTATGTAAGTTGAGCAGCTTCTTCTGCTTCTGGAGCCTTTGTTTAGTGTTGGCTATCTAAATTGGGTGGGAAGGTCCCTGGGCCGGGGCATGGAGACAATTTAATTGCTGTAATTGTTGTCCTGCGACCCTAGCTGAGGCCCTGGGGCTGGAGCATGGGACAAAAGTGAGTGATGGGTACTTGGAGCCCTGTGGCAGAGTAGCTGGGGCAGTAGTTGGCCTTTCCTCCTCCAGACCCCAGGACGTGCTGTGGGACGCCTTTGGATCACAGAGATGTAAAATTAACCATGTTCAATGGGAGGTGGCAGCATATTAGTGAGCGCCTACTGTGTGCCGAACACAGTGATGAAGATTCTTATATGATCTCACTTAAATCTTAAATTCTCTGTGAGTTAAATTCCTAATCTCTCCCCCACCCCTTCCCCCCCCCCACACACACACACTTGTCATTTAAACCATCCTACCTCTTGATAATCACATAAGATGGGCTCTGTTGTCACTCTCATAAGCATGAAGGAAGGAGCGGGCAAGGTCATACAGTCCCCAGCCTCAGCGACTGCCTTCTCTCCTCTCCCCTCCGACCTCTGTGAAGGAGATCCACACCCCTCGTCTCATCGCGCTGCTCACCACGCTCCTCCATCTGCGGTCTCCCACAGGACTTGGAAGTGCAGCCCTCCCGGGGATGCCAGGCTTTTCCAGGGCCAAAGCCCTTCACCGAGGGACCCAGCCAGCGGAGGCAGGAGAGGCTGGGCAGAAGGAGCTGTTTTCTACATTTTTGGTTTCTGACGCCAGCGTCTTGTGCATCCGCCGCAGGCCCGTCACTTTGGTACTTGTTCCTTGTCCTGTGGCTGGGTCTGCCCCTGACTGTGCTTCTCACGCCTCTCCGGGTCCCTCTGCTGTCTCCCTGGACTCCTGCCTTCCAGTTCCGGAAGCCGGCCTCCCTCCTGCCTCCCAGAACAGCCGGCCTGCTGGGCCTCTCATCGATCCATCCTGAGCGAGACTAATAGGCTCCCTAGGTCCTTCTCGGTCTCGGACTTGGCAGGCAGACCTGCAGCTGGGCCAGGGCTCTACAGAAGAGGAGGGCTGGGGGAGGGGGGAGGAGCGAAGGGGGAGAGGAAGGGAGAGAGCGAGCAAATTCTAACTCCTCTGGCATCACCTGCCTTTGCTAAGATTTCTTTAGTTTCATTACACAGAGGTGAGGAGAATGACAATTGGAAAATGTCACACTGCACTGTTAAAATCCGAATATACTTTTGTTTGTTTGTTTCTGTTTTCTGGTGGTGGTGGCGGCGCTGAGGTCTGAATTCAGGGCTGTTTGGCAGCTGGTCTTCCGCGTGAGCCATGCCCCCCAGCCCTTCTTAGCTTTTTTTTGTGTGTGGCAGTTTTGTTTTGTTTTAATAGTCTCATATGTGTGCCAGGGCTAGCCTTGGACTGTGAGAATCCTATCTACACCTCTTGTGTGTCTGGGGTTATAGGCATACACCACTATTTCTAGCTTATCGGTGGTGATGGGCCTTGATAGCTTTTTGCTGGGGCTGGCCTCCAACCTTGATCCTCCTGCTCGATACCTCCCGAGTAGCCAGGCACACCGGTGGGGAAGGCTGCCTTTGGAGCTCCGTGTGGTTAGGTGCCAGAGGAGAACCACAGACTGCTCAAGTTCCAGTGCCCAGCATGCCATGGGATGTTCGTGGCATTTTCTTGCTCTTATGAAATGGAGCGTCGAAGAGGCCAGGAGACTGCTCGAGGTCCTCTGCCAGAAGAGGATGACTGCATTTGAATCCACATCTCCTGGAGCCTAGTTGGCAGGAAGTTTTTGGTGGCATGGGCAGCCGAGGAGGAAGTCTGCCGGTGTCTGCAGCAGCCCTGGTGGGGGCTGGGCAGGGGAGGGGGGGGAGAAGGGGGGTCCATCTTGTGGCCTGCACAGCAGGCTGTTCCAGAAACCTCTGTCCAGGAAGTGAGCTTCTCCCTTCCCCACCACAGCCCCTGCTCCCTGGAAAGCCTTCCCAAACCGGGGACAGGAAGACCAGTGTCTTGCCTGCATCAGCGAAGGCACCCAGGCTCCAACCCTGCTGCCTCTCCTTGTTCCACAACAACCAATCAGGCCCAGGTCCCTGGACCTGCCCAAGCACCGTCTGTGCTGTCACTTGCTTAGTTCCTTCTAGGAGGTTCACTGGACTCATAGGAGGTGAGAAAATGGGGCTCCTGGTCCCAGCCATGTCCTGCATCTCTGTGTGGTTGGGCCGGCCACATCCCCTCTCCATGACCAGAGCACCTTTGCAAGGGTCACCGTCATTTTGTTTCTGAAGGGTCAGCGGGGTCCAGGAAGTCTGTACGGCTCTAGGAGAGAGATCCCACTGTCCATAGCCTGTGAGGACAGGGACCCCTCCACACAGGGACCCCCCGCCTGGTAGAAAACCAGCCCTTCCAGCAAGGAAGGCAAGCTGCTCCCTGCCTGCCTCCCGGCCTCCTCGCAACTGCAGGGATTTTAATATTTTAGAGGATTGTTGTAAGGACTTAACACGAGATAAGCCATGTAAAAATTTCAGCATATTAGCTAGAACATAATAAGGTTTGATAAATGTTACTCCTGTCATTGCTTAGGGAACAAATGCCTACAATTTTTTTCCCCCAACTGGAATCGAGACCACTGGCTGGGAAGGTGGCCTTCCCGCCTCTTGCCTGACTCTGCAGGGAGGGAGCAGAAATAAGACCCTGGGGTCTCAGCCGCATTGCCTGGGAGTGGAGGAGGAGACAGAAGGAGAATCCTTGGCACACAGTCCGTTTCCCATTTGGTCCTGGGTCTAGAGTCTTGCCTGCTGGGGTTGAGTTCCATGTCTCTTCTTTTGTGATCTATTATACCTGATCTTTGTGAGAACATCACAGGGTTTCTATAGACTCATTTTCTGGGTGTTGGGATCCTCAGGAAAGTTTGCCCTCCTCCCACTTCTAGGATGAGAACAAAGGCTTTTTTAGAGCCCTGCGTGTGACATTACAGAGGGGTTACCGTGTGCCGGGGCTGTTGCTCCCACCACCCTGAGAGCTGAGGTAGAAACAGCCCAGACAACTGGCCCCATGAAAAGAGCCTGGAAATGGGGAGAGAGACCTCCGACGTGGACACAGTGCTTTGCAGGAAGGGGTGGGGGCTCTCTACCCAGCATTCTCTAGGGAGCCTTGGCAGCCACGTTAAAGGACACCCTAAGGGCATCTCAAGGTCACTGGAGAGATGACAGGAGCTAAGGTGCATTCCCTTATTTTAGGTAGGAGAAGTGAAGCCCAAAAGCCAACAGGGAGCAACAAACCTGTTCCGATGGGGGTGCTCCTCGCTGCCAGCCCCGCCCCTGCCGCCGTCACCCGCCTCACCCTTCCCTAACCTCTCTCGCCTTCGTTGGAGTCACAGGTGTGGTCTTGTTCTTGCCCCGGGGTCCACGGAGGCAGCTCCACAGCCCACGGCTTCTCCTCTCTCCCTCTCCAGGCCTTCTAAACCTCGAGAAGCTGCTCCGCCAGTTCCTCATCTCCAAGGACACGCTGTCCGTCCGGATGCTGGACGACTCCCGGGACCCCACCCCACTCCTCAAGGAGATCCGGGATGACAAGACGGCCACCATCATCATCCACGCCAATGCCTCCATGTCCCACACCATCCTCCTGAAGGTGAGAGTCGGGCCGGGCAGGGCGGGCGCGGTGCGGGCCAGGAGCCTCCTCCCTGAGCCAGGCTGCCCTGTTTAGCCCTGGGCTAGATTTGAACCCTGACCAACCTCGGTTTCCCTTTCAAAGGTAGTTCTTGAAAGGAAAAAAAAGGCTGAGGGTGGCTGCCTAGAAGTGTTTATCAGCCAGACCCAGATCCTGGGCCGGGGGGTGGGGTGGGGAGAAGCGGAAGGTCTAGGGTTCTTGTAGGGCTGTGGGCTCCTTCAGAGGCTGAGGAAACGGGAGTAGCTCCAGGTTTTGGACAAGCAGCTGTCATGCCAGAGTGTGTGGCTTCGTGTAAGCCCCAATACCTGTCCAACGTTTTCCAAATCACTGTCTACGCTCATCCCCCGGTGTGGTCCTTCCCGTGGGGGCCACAGATCAGTGCACCATCTTCATCCTGTGGACAGAGAAGCCGAGGCTCTAGCGGATTTGTCCCAGGCTGGCACGGCACAGAGCAGAGTGGGGTCTTCAGGGTTCTCTTCTAGCCTCAGGTCAGGCAGTGAGGCGGGGGTGGTGGTGGTGGAAGAGACAGGAGATGGGGGGAGGGGTGGATGGGTCCCTGGAGGGAGCACTGGGCAGGGGTGACGTCATCTGGCACCAGCTCCTGGACAGGTGTTGGCATATCATCAGAGAGCAGGCCCTTCATCCTAGCCCCTCTCTGGCCCCCAGACCGCCCCCCTTAACCTCACTAATGCCATTTTAATTGCATATTTAAACACGCCCTGACATCCTCCACCGGGGAGCGAGCCTTCTCCTGGTTAACGGGGTTCAGCCTTGTAGATACTCAGATGGTCTCCCCCCACCCCTGCCTCCCTCTCCCCTTCCTTCCTTCCCTCCCTCTCTCCCTGGCTTTTTATTTTTGCCAGCAAGTTAATAGAGATTTGAATGAGTTCTCTCTGTCCTGAAGGCTGTCCCTCAGCCTGTTGCTATAGTAATGTTCCACCGCACCAAAGCCACGTCTGTCTGCACGCCTGCCCAACCCCTCTTCCTCTTCTCCGCTCTCTAAGACATGTTTCTCTCCTCTTTTCTTCCATCGTCACATCTGGGGCTGCCATCAGAGACAGGATCCTTCAGGATAGAAAGTCCCCGCCCCCAGCTTTCAAAGGAAGCGCAAGAAGGTTGAGGGTGGTTCCTAGGGAGAGGGGGTCCGGCTGGGGGCTTCAGGTTAGTGTATAAATGGCCGGGGAAGGCAGGAGATAGAGCTGGCCAAAGCACCCCCTAACTGGATGCCTAGGGGGCCAAGAGCCCTTGGCCCAAGAATCCTCCCTAACTCCTAGCGTGTGAAGCTGGGCCCTGGCGGTGTGACCACATTCATTGCCGAAATGAAAAAAGCACCAAGAAGAAAACGGAAACCATCCTCTCACCCACCAAAACCACTCTTAACTTCGTGTGTCTCTGCTTCCCGCCCCACACATGTTTTCCCCAAATTATTATGACACCACGTAAACTTTTCTGGAAATGTTTTTTGGAGCTTAATTTTGTGCCCTGTGTGCATTTTCTCCATGCCATTAAATACTTCTCTACAAACAGTTTAATGGCAGTATCATCTCCTATTACATCGATGTCCCATAATTTATGTAACTAGCTCTTTAGTATTAAAGGAACAAGCTGTTTCTAATCTCTCGCTATAATAAATAATGCCGAACGCACGTCTTCATACATAAATCTCTATGCGCCCTCACGCCTGTTTCTCCAGTGTAAATTTCTAGAAGTGAAATCCTGACTTAAAGGTGTGCATTTTAAGGATTTTTTTTCTCAGATGATGTGCCAGATTGCCTCTTAGAAATCTGGGACAGTTTATACCCACAGCCACCAGAACACAGGGAGTTTCTTGTAGCTTTGCTGGTATGGGGAATTTGCATTAAAAATGTTTCTGTCGGGGCTGGGAAGGTGGCTCAGTGGTAGAGCGCTTGCCTTGCATGCATGAGGCCCTGGGTTCGATTCTTCAGCACCACATAAGCAAAAAGAAAAAAGCCGGAAGTGGCGCTGTGGCTCAAGTGGTAGAGCGCTAGCCTTGAGCTGAAGAGCTGAGGGACAGCTCCCAGGCCCAGAGTTCAGGCCCCACAACTGGACCCCCAAAAAAATGTTTCTGTGAGCTAGGTGCCTCGTAGCTCACACCCATAATCCTAGCTACTCAGAAGACTGCCGTCTGGAGGATAGAAGTTCAACACTAGCTTAGGCAAAAAAAAGTCTGAGAGGCTCCATCTCCAAAGTAACCAGCCAGAAGCCAGACTGGAGGTGTAGCTCAAGTGGTAGAGCACCGCTGAGCAAGGCCTTGAGTTCACCTCCTCCCACAAATCCTCCCTCTAGATGATTTTCAGGAGTGGGGGGTGGGGGGTAGTAGAGTTGTAGAGGGTTCAGTATTGTGTGTGTGGCTCTACTTTCTAAGGCAAATCTGCCAATCACAAATCCTCATTAGCAACCAGCCCTGCTGGGTGCCCAGTGGCCATCTTTCCTGAGTCCCCTGGGGACCCAGGCCCTGCAGCTCCACTGCCCCAATGAGCACCATGATCAAGGAAGGGCAAGTCTGTTCCTTTTGTTCCCTGACACTGCCGTGGTCCCGGCAGACAGTGCCTCCAGCAAACCTGGCCGTTTTCCCCTTGAGCTTCCCTACAGCTCTGCGTTCCTCCCTCCGGGGGTCCACACGGCCCTGTCGAGAGGAGGCAAGCGGTGCGGGGAGCAGCCCTCAGACAGTCTCTTGACTCTGCGAGGATTTGCGCGGCAGTAATCCCCTGCTTTATTGAGCGGCTCTTCCGGCAAGGAACTTCATGTTTACCCAGAGTTCAGGTCTTCAAAACCAAGGATCGCTTGTGGTTGATCTCTAGGACAGCACATTTCACAAAATGGGGTTTTAACGGTGCCCCCAGCCCTCTCCAGCTGTGGTGCCCGTGGATTCAGGCAGCGCGGCTGTGAGCTGGGGTGGGGCGTGGGTGGAAGGTGGCATCCTGCCCCTACCGCACCACCGCGGGAGGATGGTGGTGGGGGGCACAGCTTGTGTGGAGGGAGGGAGCGGGAGGGGGCCTGGCCACGAGGCCTTGGGTATCTGTGTCCCACAGTGACTGTGTCCTTGTCACCAAGCTGGGACCCCGGTGATGGCACACCAGGCCCTGCAGCCAGCCTGTGAGTGCTCCCATCAGAGTGCTCAGCAAGTGTCTTGAGTTCCTTGGGAGACAAACACCATGGAAGAGGAAAATGCAGTCGGGTCCCAGTCTCGTTTCTCTCCCATCCACCGAAACAGTCATGACAAGGACGCTGTCCCAGTGGCCCCGGGGGCTGCAGGAGATATTATGAAAATCTAGCCCACTGTCGGAAGGGATGAGGGCTCTGGAGAGAGCCCAGCTCATTATTTACCTGATCTCCTTGTCAGTTTCTATAGTACCTGTCACGCTCAAAGCCGGGCACGCTGACAGGGAAGGTTGGTTAGGGGTATTTACGACAGGTGCAGAGATCAGACAAAAGGAAAGCAGTTCTGAAGCCTTGGTCTCTTAGCTGTGGAGGGCGCCATGCTGCCGGGCTGTGATCAAGGACAAGATATGCCACAGGTAGCTTGTTCCTTCCAGGGAGACAGGAGCAGAGTTTGCGAAGGAGCTCTTGGTTCCTGTATTACTGCGGGTGTTGATGTTCTCGGGTGTCTCCGTGGGCATCCTGATGGTATCGGAGTTCATTTGGGCATCACCTACAACCACAGGCTCTTATCTACACCCCCAGCCTCGAAGGGGGTTATACATGTAGTTCTGTCAGTATTGTGATCCTCAAGGGAGAGGGTGGTTTGGTGGAAAATCCTGAGAGTAGGCTGTCTGGCTTTGATGCCATCTCTCTCATGCATGCCCCATATGATCCCACAGAGGTGACTTGTCCTGTTGTCCTGATGTCCCGTCCATCTTCTTTGCTATAATTGGAGATGGAGAATAATAACAGGCCCTCCCCCATGCAGAATGCTTTATGATGCCTGGCACCGATTGAGCAGTGGGTAAACGTTGGCTGTTGCTATTGTTAATGATGGTGGAGATAATTATCCTAGTTCTGTTTTATTATTTGCTTCATTTCCCTTAAAGTCATTCCAGTTCCCATAATATCCAGTTCTGTTCCAGGAAGCGTGTTGAATCTGAGCGTGGCAGCCACTGTGAGTGTCATGAGACGTGGGTCGGAACGGGGTGAGGGGGAGGCCCCGCTCTGGAGGCTGGCAGTGCTTGGTCTGATCTTGAGATCAAGGGTAACCTGAGAACCAGTCCAGGTGTTCCGCTCCACCCGGTCCTGAAGGGTGGCAGGCCAGACAAAATGGCCGATGCCTGGAGTCCCTGCTGCTCCTTTGCTTCCGGTGAGGGAGCTTCAGGTTTCCTTTCTAAGCCCTTTCTCTTTGCTCTGCAGGCAGCTGAACTGGGAATGGTGTCAGCCTACTACACGTACATCTTCACCAACCTGGTAAGGTGTTTTCACGATCTCCTTGTTGGTATAAAGTGTTGTCAGGGTCCGGGTTAGCCGGTCATGGTGGGCTGAAGCCCAGGAGGTGGGAGGTGGGTGGGGAAACAGAGGTAGAGGAGCAGAAGCCGTGTAGAGAATCTGGCCTTGCAGACGCATGTTGGCATAGGATCTTAGGGAGATTCTCATCTCAACAGTTCTTAGCCCTGGGAGCCAGAGAACTCAGACCTCTCCGGCCTCTCCATTCAGATGCATCCCTGGTTCCTTCGGATGACAGGGTGGTGGCTGAATCACCTTGCCAAGTCCGAGTACTACCTGAAGTCTGACTGCCCCATCACCAGTGCCCTGCCCTAATTCAGAGGTACTACTGAGTCACAGCCAGGACACAAAGTCTCTGGGTCTTAGGTTGTAGAACTGAACGTTCCTCTGGGGCCATCTTACCCCTTATTTTATAGGTGAGGAAGCTGGGATTGGTCCAGGTTTTATTCCACCAGGTGTAAGGTTGAGCATGACCGGGTGCAGCTGTGTGTGGAGCCGGGTCACCTCACCTGAAGTGGGGTATGAATGGTGATGTCACAGCTACTGTGATGCAGAAATCACGTGACTTTGTGTGCATGAAGGATTTTGAAATTGTCAAGAATACACGGGGCTTTGTGACACATAAAGACAGTTGGGTCAGACTGGGAAGATGCCAGCAAACAAGATTTTTAAAAACAAGGTGTCATGTTTTTCAAACTCTGGAGTACCTGTGACACTGTGAAAAGTTGCCCATCTCTGAAACCTGCTGCGACAGTGCTGCGGGTTCCCAGATCACTGCGGAGTACTGGAGTGCACAGCAAACCTTGGCATTAGATAGACAGGACTTAAAAATCTGGTTTGAGTAGCTGCTGGCGGTGTGATTCTGTGCCAGTTCCTTAACCCTCCTCAGCCTCGGAGCTCTCTCGTGTAAGCAGGTACTAGTCGTATCTGCCTGAGGAGAGAAATTAGCTCACGACACGTGTTGAATAGAAGGTCCATTCTTTTTCTGCTTCTTGTGGGTTAAAAATAATGAGTGATGTACATCTTGCTGTCTTGTATGTAATACTCTGTAGAAATGGCTCCTACGTGGCTGTTTTGTTTATTTCTAGAGACTAACCAGAATTAGATGGTTGGGTTATCACGTATGACTAAATCCGCCATTGCAGGGTTTGTTTGTATTGGTGATTACTGAGCATTTGACCAGTGCGCCCCCACCCCTGACACATGAGACCTCAGATTGCTCACCGATTCCTTGGTTCACCTGTCACAAACGCATCGGGCTGATGGCTCCGGATTCGGGTGGGTGATCACCCGTGCCAAGAGACACACTGACCCATCACGAATCTAGCTTTCAGCCACCGTTCATCTGACCCTGTGGAAGAAGTTTGTCTCTGTCTGTGTGGGGGCAGCAGGGTGAGGGGCCACAGCAGCCCTGGGCCGTGGGTGACACCAGGGAGAGAGCCTAGGAGTGGGGGCTTGCACTTGGTTATGGGGTCATCATCTTGCTTGTACCAAAGACTCTGGGCCTGCACAGCTCTCATCCTGTGCATGCACAGGACTGTTAGAGACGTGCTGGGTTTGTTCCACTTCACGTCTGCAAGACAGTCTCTCGTCTCTGGCCTCTGCTAGCCTCTGGGTTTGACTGGGGGAAGCTGCTCGGCCAGACTGATGAAGTCCCAATTGAGGACATGATGAATTAAGGGCCCTGGGGCAAAACCCCACCTGCCACAGGGACAGCGGATATGGCCAGTGCTGTCTGAAGAGGTAAAGGAGAGCGCTCCATTTGCAGTAATAAATCTGGAGGGATTATCCAGCTACTAATGAAGCCAGGGAGAGCTGCAATCACTGCCTAATGGAAAAGATAAAACCGCCCTAATCTATTGTTGGAGGATAGAGATAGGCAGCGTGCCCACGAGGGAGCGTGTCGCTCGCTGGAGAGAAGAGTGGAGATTGAAGGGTAAAAGTCAAGATGTCTGAGGGTGATGAGGAAAAGTAGGAAATCACTGGGCCCTGGAGCCGGGGGATGGGCTGCCTGTGCACTGGCTTGTGCTACTTGCGTATCTGCATGCTGCCACCACCACATCACTATCCCCAGCACCACCACCACTGATAACCCCCAGCACCGCCACCACTACTACTACCATCACCACCACCACTACCACCACGGATCACTACCACCATCACCACCAGGACCATCACCACCTTCCCCAGGATCATTACCCCCACATCCTCCCCAGCAGGCCTCATCTTAGAGGCCAAGGTGCTGGATTGATGGTGGAGCCGCTGCCATGGCTTCAAGCCCTGGCCCTGCGTGCACAGCGTTAACGCCATCATAGCCAGAGTTGATATTTTTGGAACGCCTTCTCCTATAGAAGCCCTGCAGTGAGTGTCCCACGGTGATTTTCTCATGAAAGCCTCACAGCAGCTCTGGCAGAGGAGCCATTGCCGTGTCAGAAGCTGCAAGCCAACGTCCATACAGCCCTCGTGTACTTGAGATAAGGAGCCAGATCACGAACACAGCCAGTTAGCTCTTAGCCAGTGTATGCCATCTTCTTGCTGGGCTTCCATTCTTCATCTGTACGTTAGAGGCTCACTAGGGGCTGCCTGAACGTCTCTACGGCCCGGGGCAGGCTTTGTCTTCCCTGTGATTAGGGGCATTCCAGTTCCCAAGCTTTGGTGCTGGGAATATTTCCCAGAGATGGAGGTGTGGCCTATTGGCTGGAGGCCCGTGTGGCCCACGGAAGAACTTTATGTTCACCAGGCAGCTCCTTGGATTCACAAACTGCGGTGAGCCCAGCAGTGATAGATGGCCCTCGGCCCTCTCTCCACCGTGATTGGGCGGAGTGGATAGATGCAGTCCATCTTCCTCTTCTGGGCTCATTTTCTTGTCAAGCAGACCTGAGCCTATATTTATTTTTCCATAGGTTGATCAGAGAGATTAGTTGTAAGTAATTGAAATTGCTAAAATTATTACAGAAAGGGGACCTGGGGCAGATGGAGGGAGAAGAAGCTATGGAGTCTGGGAA
Source organism: Dipodomys merriami (assembly GCF_024711535.1). Classification (NCBI taxonomy): domain Eukaryota; kingdom Metazoa; phylum Chordata; class Mammalia; order Rodentia; family Heteromyidae; genus Dipodomys; species Dipodomys merriami. The sequence goes on along the minus strand of NW_027202305.1, from coordinate 4,283,299 downwards.
GAGGCGAGGACGCTACCATCCCGCCCTTCTCCATCTTTCTTTGGCAAGCCAGCCTCATCATCTTTCAGATGCTGTGTAAATGTCACTTCCCCAAGAGAGGCCTCCCTGACAGGCCGCCAGGTCCAGTCTGCTAGCCCACAGCCACGCAGCACCCTGGGCTCTGCATTTTGTAGCCTTCCTCTCCAGGGAGGATTCTTTTCACCTGACCCCTCCCTCAGACCCTGGAGATTCATAAAAGGAAGACCAAGTGTGCTGTGTCCAGCCACTGTAGCCCCTAGGGACTACGGGAGCAGAGTAGATGCTAAATGCATAGTTATCGAGTAAATGAATGGAACGTTGCTTCACGTGCTAGCATCCTGGGCTGGGAGGGCTGGGCAGATGAGATAGTGTGCCTTGTGATGGCGAACAGGAGTTCAGCTCGTGCAGACAAAGCTCTGCAACGCAGACAAAGCTCTGCAGCCCAAAGAAGCCCAGCTGGGGAGCCCTGGGCCGCCCCCTCTTCCCACACTGCCGCTGCACTTTCAGAACCACACAATAACCAGAAAGCTCTGGGGCCCGGATGCCCTTCCTCCCATTCTGGCCTGGATAGATTTGGAGTTCAGAGTCTACAGAGCCATGGGGTTGTTTCAGTCGGGATCCGAGTGTGGGTGATGTCCAAGCCTGCGGCCCGGGGTCCGCATTAAGGGACCATGCAGGTGGAAGGGAAGAAGACATCAACGAAGACATTTGTGCCGGGCACCTCCCTCACAGGAGCTGCGTCCTTTCCTGCCCAGCCCACAGCCTCCTCCGTCTGGGCCCAGAGTCTGCAGTGCAGTCTCTCCCTGTGGGGTTTTAAAGATCATCATGTGATTAGTCCTGCCCCATCTCCATGGACAGGTGCACAGGGTCGAATGACCCTCGTCGCAGTGTTACGTTAACGCTGCTAACACCAAGGCATCTGTAGAACCAGCCAGAGCCAGCCAGTGCCCCACGCCAGAGGGAACTTGTGGTTTATTCTGAGCCTTGCTGTGCAGAGATGTGCAGGTGTCAAGTCTGGAATTAGAACTACGACACCTTCTACTCCTCAGTTGGTTGCTAGTAAATAAATATTTTCTTTTCCTTTTTCCTACTTCCCGTCCTGGGGCCTTGGTTTTCTGATTTAAAGCCTTTACCTTTCCAGAACACCAAAGGTACCATCAGAAAAAATTCAAAATTAGCCTCTCACTTACTTAAATCAGAGTTCTTGGGACATTTGAGCCTATTCCATACTGTTCACACTTTCACTAAAAATGAAATAATATACTTTGATCCCTACACATATTATTATACATATCCCTTAGTACACACACATACACACACACACACACACACACATACACACACACACACACACACACACACACACACACATACATGCACACATGCAAACTCACAACACTCACAGATCTAGCCAGAGGCTATGGACCGCCAGTCATACAACTTTCTAGTAGCAGAACAATTGATTCTACAGTGTAGTTTATGATAAAAATTACTAAGATGCATGCCCACATATTTCAGCTTTATTTCAGTTTTGTCAGAGAACCCCTCTGCCTACCACAACATGCTTTGGGGAATAAATACATTTTTAGTGCAACAAGGATTAGAGTAATGAAGGAAATGCTCCTCCCTGCCCCCCAACCCGCCACCCCCCTCCACACACGTGTCTGTCTAAGCTGGGAAGGTCCTGCCTGCCCCTAATGTAAGTCACAATAGGTGACAGTCCTGCGGTAACAGGTGGGAGAGATGGGGAAGCTGTGACCCCCCCGCCCCCCTGCACTGGACTTCCTGGAGATGCTGTGCTCAGAGCTACATGCTCTGAGCCTTCTCCCTCTGGATGCGTTTTATAAACTGGGTGCTTGGAAAATGGTGCATTCAGAAGCAGTGAGCAGGGAGAGGAGGAGGAAGTTCGGGAGGTGTTGGCTGGGCTGTGTATTTTGCCTTTGCATGAAGTTCCTGAGCCTGAGTTATAGTATGATCAAAATGATAAGCCAGCCATGATGAAGCAGCTTCCCTGTGGGAAATGCTGTAATCAAGGCCACTCACTCAGCAAATGGCTGCTGAATGCCTGCTGGGGAACACAGGGCCGGCCCGATGTGGGCCCACAGGGCCTGTCTCCAGAGGTCTCTGTCTAGCGGAGCTGGGTGTGCAGGCCCAGGACATTCAGCGCTTCTGTGGAGCTCGGAGGAAGGCTTCCAGCCAGGGCTCCTTTCTTTCTGAAGGGATGGCCTAGAGGTGAGAATGGGATTGTGTCTGTAGGTAGACTCCATTGTGCTGCTTGTCCTGGCTGGAGCCAGGGGTGGGAAGGAGAGGCAGGGCCAGAGTCTGAAGCAGGAAGGTTCAGGTCAGACAGCTGTCTGTCTGCTGTGTCCTTCATGGACGTCTTCAACTGTGGATTTGCCCTTGTCTGTGACCATGGGGGTTCTAACTCAGACCTGAGAAAGGAGGAACTCCCTCCCGGAGGTGGGCCACTGTGACAGAGGATGCCAGGCAAGGGCTACCCAGCTTGAAGGTGTCATGTATTCACTGCAGCGCTAGGGGACCTGGGCCATCACTCCGTCCGCCTGTCTTATTGCTGACCCTTCACAGAGGGCCGCTCGCTCCCCAGAACTTCTGAAATATTCCCTGTCCTTACTCTATAGTTCCCGGGATGGGCTTCGAAACAGGGGATATTTGAATGAGGCACTTGCCTTCCTCTGCTGTCAGGAATGTAGATCCTCACCGAGTCCTGTGGGACAGAGAGGAGAGGAAAAAGGCCTCCGTACTGAGGCCTTCCCTGGCCAAGTCTACCTCTCCCAGCCTGGGAGAACTTCCAAGATCGGTCATGTCTGAGCCATTGAGCGCATTCCCCAACCTGCTCTCTACCCATAGCAGCAAGAATCCATGTGTGAGGACACTGACGAGCTGGCGAGGGGGGGAGGGGAATGACCCATGATGTCAGTGATTGGGGGGGAAGGGGTAAGTGACACATGGTGTCAGTGATCCCTTCCCAGGCCTGCAGAGCCTCCACCCTCAACGTCACAAGTCAGGAAGACTTCAACAGGGTGTGGAGGCCCAGGGCAGAGGGGACAGAACAGCTGTGCATCATAGAAACCAGTTATCAAACAAGCTCTTCGGTGACATTTGACCAACATCACGACAGTGAGGAAAACTCCCATGTGGCTCCCAGGGTCAAGTTTGAGATATCTGGGTATCATCCATTTAATGGAAGTTGGAACTTCCTTCTTGTATTTGTCCTGGTGCACAGTGCATGCAAACACCTACGTGCACATGTGCATGTGTGCATGCATGCATACACACGGGCACGCCCGTGTGTGTTGGTGACAGAGTGCATCAGGCTGTATGTGGGAAATAAATCAAATTGAACTAGGAAGCAGGCTCTGGGGAGTGCCCTGGCATGGTATCTCTGGAAACATAATGGAAACATCTCCTCTGCCCAGGCCTTCTGTCTGATAGAGCTTTGGGGAAGAGGGAGCTGGCCTTGACCTCTGTCACAAAGTCGTTAAAGATTCAGAAGTCTCATTAATTCATCCAGACATGCCAGGGCCTTTCCTGCCTCTGATTTAGAAGAGTTGGCAGTTGTCCACAGTCAAGAGAATCCTTTAGTAAAAGTGGACGCATGTCAACCATAGCTGCTCCTAGTTCCAGCACCTGTAACTCAAAAATCTTTCATCTTCAACATAATCCTCATCTCAGCTCTACAAAGCAAGAGAGGGGGAGTTCAGAGAAGTTTGTGAGCTTTGTGGAAGGTTCTACAACCACGTGGTAAATGAGAAAATTTGCCTTTTCCCAGCCCACATCTTGCCCTTATCAAACCCATCTTTACAGCTTTCTGTGTTGCATTCATTTTCTATTGCTCTCTAACAAATTACCAGGACGCTCACAGCTTTACACGGCAGCATTTATTAGCTCCAAGTTCTGAAGGTCGTAATTCTGCTCGGCATGAGTGGGCTCTGCTCGGCTGAAATCAGGGGGGCACTGTCTGTGTTCGCATCTGTAGCTCCGACTCGTCTCCTCATTTTGTCGAGGCTGTAGGGCCGACGTCTCTGGATTCTGGCTGGCTTTTGCCTGGAGAGGCCACTCTCAGCATCTTGAGAGTCACGTCTGCTCTGTCTGCTCCGGCACTTCAACGGTGGCCCCCCCCTGCAGTGCTGCTGTCTCTCCACTCCCCACAGCTCCCCGACATCCTGTCCAGCAACCAGCCATGTGAGCTCCACTTTTAAAGGACTTGTGGGCTTAGGACAGACCTGCCAGGATAATCTTTAAAGTCGAATGTACCACATGGCAGAATCTGATCACGGGAGTGAAACGCATATGCACACACACCCTTTAGGTTTTAGAATCACATTAGAATCACATCCATCCAACTTGCCACCTGTGTAAACTTGTTTATTTCTCGTCCTTTCCCCTCTACCAACCTGGGGAAAGGGTAGACAAAGAGAGGTGTCACCAGAGAGCCGAGAAGAAGGCATTGGAGAGAAATCTCCAGGTAACATACCAAGATCAGTGGCCCCCACTGGGAATCTATAAACTGAGCCCTTGGGGAAGAGTAAAGGGAGAAATGGGGGTCCTCAGCGACTACACCGGGGTGTACTGCACCCTGAGGAATGGGGGCCCTGCAGAGAGGAGCATTTGGGATTTAATGAATGTTTAGGAAGCATAGGGAGAATGAGAACAAAAGACATTATGGCAAATCATATTATTATTATTATTATTACATTATAAGTGCTATTGTGTTACAAGCACCATTAGGAGTAGCAAGTGCTGTTATTACGAAGCAATCCAGCTTCTCCAGCGTGCGGCTGTACTCAGCGCCAGAGTCATCCACAGCTCAGTTAGTCGCCATCGGGGCTCCCCCAGCCCCGACTCCCCCGTGAGGACAGCTCCAGTCACAGCCCAGTGGTAAGCCCACACTGCTGACCCTCAGGAAACCCCGCTGTACCTCACCCAATGGATCCCAGAGCTGGGCCGTCTACCTTGGTTGGAAGATAAAAGCGTTTCTGATGATCGCATTGCTCTCTCGCTTAGGAATCTCCCGGGACTCTCCGTGGCCCTGAGGATAAAACCCAAGCTGACCATTTATGCATAGCCTCGGAGGAACTTGCCTCTTGGCTTTTTGCAGCCTCCTTCTCTATCGCCCCAGCTAGAATGAGCCACTTGCAGTACTGGAATGTGTCTTACCTCCTCTCTGTGGGGATCTCCACAGGCTTCTGCTTGTGTCTACCACCGCCCCTCCCCCTTTACCTGGCTCCCTCTGGCCCGTCATTCAGCTCGCTGCTTACAGCTCAGCAATTCTGACAGCAGGAGCCACTTCTGATGTGCATCTGGTGCCTTTTGCTTAGTACGCTCCAGGGCTCCCACCAAATAAGCACCTTGAGGACAGGACCTGCCCATCATCGAGTTTCTTGTGCTCTGCAGGGACACAGATATATTGAGTGAGTGAAGGGATGAGTCAGAGAAGCCAGGAACAATCAAGGAATGTCAATGGGTGAAGCCAGCTTCCTGCTATGGGAGCCCATCTGAGAGCCCAGAGAGCCTTCTGAGAGATGGAGCGGGCAAAGCCAAGAAGGAGGCAGAGGTCACGGGTGGACAGTCTCTCATGGCTCCTAAATGACTCCTGTTCCCCTGGGAGATGTCAGGTGCCTCGGGCATCTCTAATGCATTGGGACTGGGAAAGGACAGACTTGCCCTCTGGGGTGTAGGTCAGAGTCCTGCCAGTGGGTCCCGAGGGCAGAGGACCACCGGGGTAATGAATCAACACCTGATGGACCAAGCATACCTGCAGGAAAGTGCTCACTCTCCCTAGCCTGAGAGATGGGAGGGGCACAAAGTGTCTACCATTTTTCATGCCAGTTTCACTCATGGAGATTTCAGTTGCACCGTCGATGGCATAGTTAACAGCTACTTGTTTAGTGCCCAGAGACACAGAACAGTCTGCTAAATGCAAGATGAAGAGTCACAGCCGCTGCAGAGGTGGTGGGAGGGGTTCCATTGGGCCTGAGTCCTCCTCAGGAGCCAGGGTCTGAATATAGTCTTTGCAGAGATGGGTCCACCCTGGCGGGTGATGGCGGGAGATCATTAAGTCGCTTAATGTATGTACCTTGAGCCCTTGCTAAGCACCGGCACCAGGTATGATGCCAGGGACCGAGCAGCCAGCCAGATAGAATATGCTCTGCCTTTGAAGTCTTGTTTGTGGACTCACATGGGGCAAGAAAAGCAGAGAAAGGACAGAGTTCCTGGGAAGAATAGATATGCACGTTCAGGTCACGGGAATGAATGAATAGGAAGCATGCCGGGAGAAGAATTCAGGAGAGCCAGGAGCTGGGAGGTTTAGAACCAAATCTCCCATTAAATAGAACTTACTGACAGGTATGAATTAGCCTCGCAGCTGCTACTGTCTTCAAAGACCTATTACACAAAAAGCAATCTTCAGCCTGCAGAGAGCATAGGCTTTGATGCAGATAAATAGACTGACAGGTACCACCGTTAGGTGAACTCTGGGGGGGAGGAGAGGACGCAGAGGTGCCCAGGAAATTCTGGGCTTCGGGTGGCTCAGGAACGGATCACATCTGGAGAGGAGAACCTGGGGGCATCTTAAAGGCCAGGATGCCTGTGTGAGATGGGGTGGGGGGCATTCTGACAGAGGACCCCTTCCGAAATTCATTCAGTCAACATCATTGACTTCTCTCTGTGAGCAACACACCAAAGCAGATGCTGATATAATGCAAATGCATTTGCTTCGACTGGCATCCGGTCTTGGAGTGGTGGCTTGTGACAAGCCTGCATGGTAGAAAGCTCCAAGAAAAGACAAGTGGTCATGGAGGTGCAGTGGAGGCTCAATTCTGCCTGGCTGAGGTGGCAGAGGAGGCTGGAGCGGGAGCGCGGAGAGGCAGACAGGGGTCATGAAAAGACTTGATGTCTAGCTGAGGAGTTTGTTCTCATCCTGTGGACAACCAGGAGGATTGAGTTGGGCATCACTGGAAGTTTACGATCATATTTAGAGTTTAGAAACATTTCTCCGGCCATAGCACGGTGGAGGAAATTGTTGAATTGCCAGACTAGAGAAAGGGAAACCAATTCATCCACCCTGTGTCCAGAAATAAGCTAGTCATGATGAGAACGGGGCTTGAGGTGATGGGGGAGGAGGGCAAGGATGGAGTCAGGAAATGCAAAAGAATGAAGATGTTGGCTAGGTGCGGTGGCCCACAGCTGTAATCCTAGCCACTTGCAAGACAGAGATAAGATGATCATGATTCAAGGTCTGCTTAGGCCAAGAACTTAGTAAGATCCTAACTCAAAAGTAAGCTGGGAATGTTGGCTTCTGCCTGAAAGACCAGCTACTCAGGAGGTAAATCCTGGTGCCAGGCCTGCCTGGACAATAAAAGAAAGCAAAAATAGTTAGGTATGTGGCACAAGTGGTAAACTGCATGCCTAGCAAGCATCAGGCTGAGTTTGAACCACAGTGAGGTGGGGGAGGGGGGAGAAAGAGAGAGAGAGAGAATATTCTCAATACAATGAATGAGTGCAGCCGTACATGGATGAGATGTGGATGGTGAAGGGATGGAAGAAGTAAATGTGATCCAAATTCTTGACAATGGGTAGTGGTGACATTCACAGGTGGGAAGAAAAGGAGTTCAAATGGAGTAGTAATATAATCCTTAAGATTTCTTCCAGTACTCCTACTTCATAATGGTAGGTTAAGAAACGGGAGTCATTGATGTTCTCAGGACTCCTGGGGTTAGAACATTTTAAGCTGTCAGTCACGGGGAACCTCGGTGAGGAGATGCGCAACACACCGTCTCTGAGGGGGCCTTACCCAGTGCCGGGCACACAGCAGGGGGCGTGGGACACAGTCAGATCCTTCCATGTCTGATACTGGGATCTTAATCCTATACCTCTGTCTTCGGGGTAAGATGCTTAGCTCCTAGGAACCTTAATTCTTTCTTCTGTGAATAAAATGTGTCCTGTCTGGGTGTGGCCTGGAAAATCCAAAGAGAATAGCAGTGTGCCTCAGAGCTGGGTATGGAATGGGAACAGATGAGCTCTGCTCAAAAGTGATGTTTGCAGTTGGGGTAGTTTAGAGGCCAGAGATGGAGCATGGAACAGAGGACCAAAGGCTGAGGCCTGTGTAAGCAGCAGAGATACAGGGGACTGCTAGAATCCCAATGTTAAGGCACTGACAGAGCAGGACACATGTCTACTAAGAGAGCGTAGCTGGGCGCTGGTGCTCACTCCTGTAATCCTAGTTACTCAAGAAGCTAAGATCTTAAGGATCATAGTTCAAATCCAGCTCGGCAGAAAAGTCCGAGAGATCTTTAGGCAAGCACTGCTAGTGAAGGTGTGGTTCAAGTGGTAGAGTGCCATCCTTGAGGGAAGAAGGCAAGTGAGACCGCTAGCTCCGGAGTTCTCCAGATAGATAGGGTCTCGTGCTTTTGCCCAGGCAGGCCTGGGACCTTGTTCCTCTCCCTTCTGCCTCCTGAGTAGCTGGTATTTCAGGCGTAACTAACTGAGCTATAGAGCCAGCTCTGAAGTGAAGCAAGGACGCTCACAGCACAGCTGGTCCAGGTGACTCATTTGCGGGAAGGTTCCATAGGTCATAGACCTGTCAGATGATTCTCTTGGGAGGCTGCTTGTAGCCCCCAAAGAAGAAGGGAGCTGGGGAGATCCTAGGGCCAGCCAGAGCTCCTGGCCTTATGCAGAAGCGGAAGCAGCAGCAGAAAGAGGCCACCTTCACGGCAGAGCCCCTTCTTCCCCATTGCCTGTTAATGGGGCCTGAAAGCACATGGAGGAACGAAGTCCTTGAGTGGGTTTATTGCAACTTCTAAAAATACTAAGAACGCAGGGAGGCTGCGTGCCGCTTCCAAAATGCACAGAGCTTTCCTCCGCCGTCAACTCCGAATCTCACCGCGGGCCTAGGATGGATTACTGCTCTATTTTATTTATTTTTATTTTTTAAACAAAAATAAGTATTATGAGTCCCAGTGTACTCATCCTACGTTTGAATCCAGTGAAGGATAAATGGAAGCCAAGCATAGAGCATTGGTTTTTCAAGTCGACGGGTCTGGATTTGGATCCAGAGCCCCTTTCCGCTAGCCGTGGCGACCTTGGGAGAGGCTCGGTGCTGTCTCCACCCTGCAGTTATAAAACGGGAAGGTCATCTCCCATGGCTCCCAGGCCCCTGGGCTGCTGGGAGGGTGGACGGAGATTGTGTGTGAGCTGTGCTGAGGTCTGCCTGGAGCCCAGTCCCGTGCCAAGTACAGTGCAGTAAAGTTATTGCCACCTTGCGTTGTTATTGTTATGGATGGTTAGGAGCTCTGACCTTGAACTCCAGCCTTCTTGTCTTGACACAAATAGCCTCACCAAGCAATGAACCCCTAATAATGACTTGGCAAAACTTTTCTTATTTGACAAGTAGCTAAGAATAGTTTCTTCCAGGGGGAGGGGCAAGAGAAGGGGGGAGGAGAAGCCTTTGGGCCGGGATATTCCCCAGGTTTGGCCTGGGAGCCAGGAAAGGGGAGGACAGAAGGACTGCTTGCCCTCTCAACCAACACCTGCTGTGGGTGGTGGGACTGGACGTGGAGAGAGGAGAGCTCCATGTCATGAGGCCCCTCTGGGTGTCAGACACACCTTTTGATTTCCGTCCATTGCCCTGCGAGGTAGATCCTGTTGGAAATGAGTTTCAGTCAGAGCCCTGCCCCAGATTACCTAATGCAGACGTGGCTCAGACAGGCTGTGAGCCCAGGACCATCTTATCCCCTGTATTTTTTCTGATACACGCTGCTGTTCCTTGATGAAATCATCTCCCTGCAGAGTGCCAGTAAGAACCGTCAGCACGGTCATCAGCAAGGTAGTGGCCCCAAGTCCCAAGGACAGAGGCACGATCACCGATCACCACACAGGGGAGATGAGGAAGGGCGGGTGGGAAGGGAGGAAGGGATCTGAGTGATAGGCAATTGACTGGGTGCAGAGTTTGAAGAGATGGCAGCTGGGCTGCCTGTGATGTTTCTAGTGTGGATGTCTAGGAGAAAAGCAGTGTGCTTCCTAGGTCTGGAATACAGATAAGAAGGGGCAAGTGGGCAGGAAGAGCAGACCAGGGTGCCACTTTTCCTGTAGCTCGGGTCAGACTGATGAGCTCACGGACACTGGCTGGGCCTGGGCCTTGGTGTTTTGCTTTCCTCCTTGAAGTCAGCCAGAGGAGGGATTGTTAAATGCGCTTAGACTTCAAGCAGTATTCAACCCATCTTGACCTGCCCCAAAAGGTTTGACGACTTGGCTGACTAACCCAGCTCCCCGCTTCTCAAGCAGACCCCTCTTCCCTGGCTGACCCCTGTCCGGCACAGACACTCATCTGGGACCAATAGGTCAGAGAGCGTACCTTCCCATCCACTCACCTCAACACCTGGCTCCCGCACTGTGCGTCTCATGATGTTTGGACAGTGTGTGGCTGAGGCCCGGCTGCCCCTCTCACAGCCGTGGTGGCCGCCCCTTGTCCAAGTCTTTCTCTTCCTCTCTTCTCCCTCCAGCACCACCACCTCTCTGGGGCCAGTGCCAGCTCAGCTCTCTTCTCCCTGCTGGTCTCTGTCTCCTGCCCCAATGGGAAAACAGATCTGCCCAAAGATCCCTGTAGCTGATCAGTGCCTGTCTGTAAATCAGGGCTTTGGAAGCATCACACCTTCGACGCTGGGCTGAGGTGCATGGCTGTGGTGATGGGTCGCATGGTCTTCAGGCTGTTACCCAGGATGCATTCCTTCATTCCAGGGTAACCACACCCTGTAGTCACACGTGGCTAGGACCTGGCCTTCAGCTCTAGTCACGAGGTCCTTATACAACACTGTGCACAAGCATGTACGGATACACACACTCTTTTTGTGGTACTGGTGTTTGAACTCAGGACCTCATGCTTGGTATCTACAGTGCTACTACTGTACAACACTCAAGAGTTTGGTCTGGGGAGGTGGGGGAGGGCAAACTCTATTCCAGGTTCAATAGATTTGGGAAGTCCGAGATTAAGTAAAACTTAAACACGCTGCTTCACGGCAGGAAGCCTTTCAACCTTTAATGTGCGCGTGGAGATGAGTCTTGAAAAGGAAAAAAAAATACAGTATGCAAATGGCTCCTAACCTTATTTGAGAATGGAGCTGTGTTTTCACGAAAGTTGCATCTCGGAGGAAGTTTTGAGGCACACACTGTGAGAAGCGCTGGCTGAGAAGGTTTTTACTATACATAGTCGATGCTGGGTAGATGTTCCTCATATTCTTTTAGAAAATAGACTTCAGCAGGCAGCAGGAGAGCCTAAGTTTAGACGTAAAGAATTTCCTCGCTGTAAGAATGCTTGGAGAGTAGAATCCCAGAATGTCCCGGGCAATTGCAGTGAAAGAAAGCACCGTCCCCTTTCCCGACCTTCTGCAGGCCCTCTCATGGGCCGTCATAAATAGAATGAACCGCAGAGGAAGCCTCTGGACGCCTTTTCATCTAAAGCAGCCTTTGAAAGTAGCATAGAGTTGAGGGATAAGAAGGCAGGAATTCAAAGACAGGAAGACAGACTGGCTGACTTCTGGACAGACCGTCTCTAGGTGCCGTCGATTACCGCATTCATCCTCACTCTGCCAGAACACACACTGAAGGAAGTACCTCCCAAACTCGGGTTTCTAAGACAAGTGGAACTAGAGCAGAGAGAGAGGGCAGGTGCTGCCTAGGTCTCGCAGGAATACTCCAGTCACAGTCATAGACTGGATTCCTTCTCACTCACCAGAGAGGATGAGCCCTTGTGTCGCTCTTCCTTGTTCTTTGAAACCACACAGGAGGTTGCTAGTGTTACTGCTTCCGTTTAGCAAAATGAAGCCCCGTAAGGTTAAAGACCTTGCTTAAGGTCTCACGTCCAGCTGAGAAGGCCCTTATCCGCTCAGCCTGTCTTCTAGCGGGTCTGGACCTGCCAGACATCGGGGCTTCACTGCCACGGGCTGCTGTCCATCAGGCTGTGCGTCAGGCTGTGGGATGAGCACAAACATGAGGCCGTGAGCCTGCCCACACTGCAAAGATGTTTTCCACTTCCCACCATCCATGGGCAGCGAGGCCCCTTGGTTTCTCCACAGCAGCCTGGCTCTGTGCCTTGCCAACTGGGTTTCTTCTCATTAGCCATCTGGCCCCTCGTGCCTGCTAGTAGCCCACAGTGCGTGGGCAGCTGTCCTGTGAGAGAGACAGGGCATCATATCAGCCTAAGAATCAATACGTTCTCTGGCACATCCAGGTTCCCCTAATGGGAGTATGACAGAATCCAAAATACACTTCATCCCCGTCCAACTCCACGCCGTCAGGGGTCGGTGGCTCCAAAGGAGTCTTTGTAAGTCCAGCGTGCCAGGCAAAGCCGATGAGAGGCCAGGCGCTGGGCAGGGGAGATGGGAGCGAGGAGGCACTGGAGATGCCAGGCCTAGAGGAACAAAGTCTTCAGAAAAGAAGGCTGCCTGAAGGAGACCTGTGTCTCCACCGTGCCAGGAAGCAAGCCCGAGGCACCTGCCATCTGTCACTTAGAAGGAACACGTGGCGGATGTGAGGCCGAGAAAGATGGCCTGAGCCACGGAGGAAGGCGTTTTTCCAGGAAAATGTTGCCACACGCATCAGGTCACAGCCCTGGTGTTCAGCCTCCAGAGACACGTCTGGCCTCCACCAGGCCCCATGCGCACGCATGTTTCCTGCCTTCTCCATCCAGTGTGTCTTGTACCTGCCTTGCTGACAGGCTGCTCTGCTGATTCCTGTTCTTAAGCCCTACACCTTGACACTGAGAGCTCCCAGGGGAACAGCTGGCTGTCATTCCTGGACCCCTGGTGTCCCACACAGTACCTGTGTGCATTGGACTGGACCCAGGTGCCCCAACACTTTACTGCGGTCCCTTCACCCATTCCTCCTCTCTAACTGCGTTCTCTATTTCTGACCGCTGGGTCTTTCCAGGAGTTCTCACTCCAGAGAATGGACAGCCTCGTGGATGATCGGGTCAACATCCTGGGATTTTCCATTTTCAACCAATCCCATGCTTTCTTCCAAGAGTTTTCCCAGAGCCTCAACCAATCCTGGCAGGAGAACTGTGACCATGTGCCCTTCACTGGGCCTGCGGTAAGTGCACCCCCACCCGCACACCAGAGCTCCTCCTTGGAGCCCCTGGGCCTCTCCACATGCTCTCTGTGGGCTGGCCGCTAGGTAACAGGCCTTTCCTTCTTAAGTCCTAGTTCGGAAGGGCACATGTAGATGTGCTGGGAAATACAGGGCTGGGGGAGGAAGATCTGAGAGTAGTGAACCCAGCACACTGAGGTGGGTCATGAAGGCACCGCAGAGATCTGGAGAAATACAGTTCAGAGCCAGCCCTGGCAGAAACGTTTGTGAGATTCCATTTCAGCCAATGGTGAGGAATCTCAGTGCTTGCCGCTCATCCGTGGGGAAATGCAGGTCAGATCGTGGTCATAAAACGAGACCTTCTCCTGCAATGAACCAACAGAAAAAGGGCTGGTAGAATAGCTCAAGTGATAGAGTGCCTGTCTCGCAAGGGCAAGGCACTGAGTTCAAAACCCAGTACTACCGGGCTGGGAAGGTGGCTCAGTGGTAGAGCGCTTGCCTTGCATGCCTGAGGCCCTGGGTTCGATTCCCCAGCACCACATAAGCAAAAAGAAAAAAAGGCTGGAAGTGGCGCTGTGGCTCAAGTGGTAGAGCGCTAGCCTTGAGCTGAAGAGCTGAGGGACAGCTCCCAGGCCCAGAGTTCAGGCCCCACAACCAGACCCAAAACAAAAACAACAGCAACAAAAAAAAACCCAGTACTACCAAATAGTGATGATGATGATTTTGATGACGATGATGATGATGATGAAGACAGTGGTGAGAGAACTGTGTGAAGGCAGCCAGTTGTCAGTAGTGATGTCAAGGATCCATTACTGAGAAGTACCTGAGTTTGTTATTCAAGAGTCTCACTATTAAAGGGCCTTTCAGTTGGTAGAACACGAAACATTGAACAAAAGCAGCAGGTACTGAGTTAAGTCCTAGTCTCAGACCTAACTAAATAAAAGCCAATTTGGAGTAGATCTCCTTCTCACAGACAATGAAAATGAAGTATGGGCTGGGAATAGGGGCAGTGGGTGGGTGGGGATGAACCTTTTGCCGAGCAAAACAAGACTCGTTGGCCCCCATCCAGTGCTCTTTCTGAGTGGCTCATCCAGGGAGCTTCCTTTTTGGCTGCCCCCCGACCCAGGTCCAAGTACACCCATGTGTTTGCCCTGGCTGTGTGGAGTGGATGTAACCTTTTCCTTGGCCATTTTGCACTTACTGGTCAGCCATTTTTACTCTGTGAAGCAACTCAAGTAGCTTTTCTGTTCAGTGTGTTGAAAGGCATGTTCTCAGGGGCCTGCGTTGCCTGGCTTTGTAGACCTGTCCTGCCCAGGATCCATATATCACTCCGTTTTAAACACCCTGTGTGATGTCAACACAGGAGGTGGATCTGTGCTGCCCCCATGACTTCCTGAGGTGACCCTCGTAGCATCTCCGGCTTCCAGGTAGTGAAACTGAAGCTAAAGAGGTCAAGTGATTCTCTCTAGGTCTCGCAGCTAGTGACCAGAGAACCCAGGGTCCGAGCCCAGACTGTACCATGTGCTCCACCATGTTTACTTGTAACCACTGGTGCCATTTCAACCACTGCTTGCCCCACTGCACTGTAAGGAGTTAAGGAGTAGGTAAGAATGAGCAGATGGAGATAGGGGACTCAGGGGAAGGAGTCAGGCCCAGGAGACAGCAATGGACTTGAGTTTCCTCCTAGAGCAACAAGTTCTCTAATGGGCCATACCAGCCTTTGATAAGATGTGCCTGGAGGCAAGGCCTTCACTAGACTTCTGCACCGAAGGGCTCTGACTTGGTAGTGGGCAACATGGTGACCAGTGGTCTGACCATGGACATAGTAACCTTTCACCAAACCCCAGGTCCTTATGACTGTGTAGCCTGATGGGACTCTTAGAGGGGGAAGTGGGGACAGAGCTCTGGGAAACACGGGGAATCTTTGATCCAGAGAAGTAGGCTGGGAAAGGTGAACAGAGTGCCTGCAGCAAGCTGTTCTACACCTGGGACAGGTGATAGTCCTCAGGAAGGACGTGAAGCTGGGCTGGAATCCTGTAGATGGCCCCCCTGACATGGCTGGGCAGCGAGGGGCATCCTCACGCCAGGGTCACGAGCAGGATCCGAGCCAGCCGCCCGTAGGAACGCCCGCTCTCCTGGGCCAGCCGAGGAGTTCTTGTGGTGGTCATTCCAACATTCTAATGAGGCGCTGCTGGGCCTAGAAGGCTGTGGGCAGAACATCGCCCTGCACTTTATACATGTGGCGCCTGGCCTGGTGAAATTAAACATCCTCTCGTTGTGATTTTGGTTTTGCTCTGCCATGGACGATCCCATCGTCTGTGCTAGTGAAATCCTTTCAAGGACCAACCCTGGCAGAGGGCGTAGCTGCTCACACAGGTGGTGGTCACTTGTGGGAAAGAACAAGTGTTGGGGCGCCAGGCCTAGGTCCAAACACTGGCCTCACAGGTTTCTTGTCATACAATCTTATGTAGTCTGAGTCTCCTCCTCCTGCTTCCAGGTCTTAGATTCTTTATCTGTAACATTTGGCTGAGCATGCTTGACCACCCTCGAAGAATGACCATGAAAATAGGATGGGGATAAGATCCAGTCTTCAACTCTCCATTATTCACTGAGTAACTTTATGTGACAATCTATACACCAGATGCTAGACTAGGCATTAGTGAATATATCAGACCGCTTTTGCTGCATGAATGCTACATAAATAACATTCACAAATCTCACTAGCACACAGGGCCCATTAATTTTGCTCATGTGTCTGAGAGTCTGCTAAGGATTAAGGTCACGCAACAAATAAGGTTGTCTTGTTTAGGCTGGGCCTGCCTGGACCGCTCTGTTCCCTGTACCTCCCCCCTCTCTAGAGCAACATGCTATCTAGAGCCTAGTGCTGTCCCAGCAGAGAAACCAGAAACACAAGACTGCTCAGTCCTAGGCCCCATGACAGGCATACTATGACTTCTTTCACCTCATTTGCTTGGCCAAAGTAAGGTAGATAATCGGTCGGAGAGTGCAGAAATGTGATCCACCCTTTAAAGAGGAATATGCAAAGATCCCGAATGTGTGACTACCAGATGAGCTAACAGATGGGGATCCATCAGGCAGGGTCTCTGTCCTTTGAGGAAGCCTGCTGCATGTTCTCATCTAGGAAAGGAGTCCCTAGAGTTGTGCTGCTCCGATGGGTCAGGTTTTCTAGAAGGTTCCTATGGCTGCAGAGGCCAGGGGAAGTTTTCTAGAAGGTAAGAAAGTAAAATCCCAGTCATGAACCACATTAAGATGCTTTGGTCAACCACGGATCATATACCCAGCAGTGGCCCCGTAAAAAGTGTATTGCTGAATGACTTTGTTGCTGTCTCAGTTTGTGTAAGTGCACTCACTGACATTTGCAAAATGATGCACTTGACTAATGACACACTTTACAGAACATGTCCCTGTCATTAAGCCTTGCAGGCCTGTGGCTTCTCATTGCTTAGGTACAAGACTCTGGGGTGAGGGAGGGTGGAGGCAGAGCAGCCTGCTGGATAGATGGGAGATCTGTACTGTCTCATCATGAATGAGACCCGGTTGTTAGAACCCAGGCCCAAAGTTCAGGAATCCCAAGTTAGGTCCAGCCACACTCACCCCCAGGTACCAAATCAAGGGACATGGTACAGGTCGGAGGAAGGAGATTGATTACATGGCAGCCATGGGCAGACAGCACTTCAGTATGTCCTCAGCCTTCAGACATTGACTTCAGGGCCTAAGAATGGCTTCAGGTTAGGTAGAACTGGGGGCAAGGAGTGGGAGGAGTGTGTGTGGTTGAAACAGTCGCAGGTCGCTGGCATTGGCTGCTTGGCCACCAGCTCAGTCTTTCTGGAAGAGTTGCAGAGGTGCAGTTCCTGCTCTACCATTGGGACGAGCTGCCTGCCAACTGGTCTACTCCAAGATGATGGTGGAGGAGCAGGCACTGCCCGTTTGCGGGGCGGGTTACCTCCCTCCCAAGACACCCTGTCCGTCGCTCTTCTCTTTGGTGGAGCCCAAGGTGGCTGAGAGTCTCTGCACAGAGAATAGCTCAGATGGAAGGGCAGAGGTATGGAGTTGGTGGGGGAGGGGCCTTTCCCTCGGGGCCCAGCCTGAACGTCTTTTCAGTTGCTTCTCCCTGGGCACGCGAAGAGACGGCCCTGGAGTGGAAGCCACTTCGGGCGGCTGAGCGGACGGCAGCCCGGCCCCGATCCACTCTCCCGCTTCTCACACGCACCCGCCTCACAAATGCTTGGGGAGGGGGCTTCGGGCCGCAGGGTGTGCTCTGTGGGGTCCCTCCTGGCTAGGAGGATGTGTCAGGCCCCAGGCCCGGAGCTGGGGACGCTGGGGATCCCCTCGCCAGTCAGAAGCAGGTGTGTTCTTTCTTGCACAGGAGTCCTGTGTGCAGTCACTGCCCTGGCAACCATGGCGTGCCACGAAACCACCACCAGGCCTTCTTTTCTCTTCATGGTGTTCTTACCAATGCTTAAGGACAGTTGTCTTCTTCTGAGGGTGGGGGGAGATGAAACTGAAGCCCGGATGGGTTAACGCTGCTCAGATTTGAGCCTACATCTGCTTCTCTGCCCTGGATGACTTCTGGCCTGGGTGGTGGGCACTGCCTGTGGGGAAAAGGAGGGAGGGGGAAGAGGGGAGGGAAGTTCCTGCAGTGAGTAGCTGCTCACTTCAACAGCTTACCTCTGGAAGACCTCTCTCTCTCTCTCTCTCTCTCTCTCTCTCTCTCTCTCTCTCTCTCTCTCTCTCTCTCTCTCTCTCTCTGAGGGTGGAAAGATGCCCACCAGTACGCCGGCTCAGCAGCAGTAGGCAAGCTCTTTCAGGACAATGGAAGGCTGGAAGGTGGAGTGTATTCCAGGAAAACACAGCCCAGTATCTCTCCCCCATCCCACGTTGTGCAAAGGCTGCAGCAGCCCTGGCCTCGGTGGCACAGGCTCTTCCCTCCCCCTCCTCCTTCACTCTGGCCTCAGCCTCCCTGTGCAAGCAGCTCTAGTGCTCTTCTATGCCTCATGATGGCATGTTGACAGGAGTCCAACTTACACTCTCTCTCTCCCCCTCCCTCTCCCCTGCCCTCCATATTCCTCATCCTTTCTCCACCTCTGAATTTTCCTCCTTCCCCTTCTTCTACCTCGTATGCAGGCCCCCATGTTTCTTCACCTTCGCAGTGGTCCAGGTGGGTCTTGCAGGACAGGGAGACCAGCTGGCAGGCGGGGAAGGGGGTGCTGGGCGGACGGGAGCAGGGAAGGCACACGCCCAGGCAGAACTGCCAGGTGGCCCGCAGCGGGCCGCAGATGTGCTTCTTGCCTGAGACAAAGCGAGCAGAGAGGGTGCTGGGAAGAGAGACGCACACCCAGTGGTTTCCTGTGCCGTTCCCATTCATCACGCCGCAAAGAACGAAAATGGTGGGAAATCATTAAAATTACAGATGGCGAGATTAAGTAATTAGAATTTGGGCTAAAGCAGATGTTCGTAATTAAGTGTTTATTTCATTGAATAAAATCCAGATTGTAAGAACGATTCCATGAGATTTTAATGATGCCCACCCTAGAATTACATTGGGGAGCAGAGTTTAAGTTCAGAGAGGTTCAGGGACAAATGGGCATCCAAGAGGATTCTGGGAGCCCAGTGGTCCAGGGACAGGGGGAGACGGTTCCAGGTGTGTCTAGAAGATACTGTTATTTTCGTTCAAGAGGCAAGGGGACCCAGCCACCACTCCCTGAGTCGGAATGGACCCATCTCAATTTAGACCGAGTCTTTCATTCCCCGACACAATTTGCAAACAGCTCAAAAGAAAATAACAATGAGGAAGCAAATGAAAATATAAAAACAAGAGAATCAAGGGTTCCTTGCCAAACAGCATTCTGGTGCCAAGAGAGGCGAGAGGATTTTAAATGAGGACTGAGCAGTTGGGGGGCTTGGTATTTAGAAGAGACAGGGACAGGCCGAGATAGCAAGGAGAGATCTGGGAAACACGGGGCGGGATCACAGAAGGGAAACGAGATGGAAGCAGAGGGAACGGGGTGGGGGGAGCAGGCGGCAGGAATACCATCCCCCCCAAGTGAACTCAGACGTGAGGCTGGGGCGTGGGGGGGGGGGAGGGAGACAAATACTTGGTCGTATAGAAGCCTCGTTTCCCTGACTGCTGTTCCCCAGTGCTTCCCAGAGCTAAACTAGTAAATAGCAGCAGAGGGAGAAAGCAATTAGGAGAGCAAAGAAATGCTTCAAGATGGTGGCCTGGAATAAAGCAGGCAGCCAGCAAGCTATTAGACCCTGGGAGAAAGCTGGTGATGGGCAGACAAGCTAGGGAGCGAGAGAGGCAAGTTCTCAGAGGAGAGAGGAAGGTCCAGGTGAAAGGCCTGCGTGCATAGCTGGCCGCAGCCTGCAGAAGAGCTGTGTGTGAGGTGATGGGAGAGGACGCCGGGGGAGCGGTCCTGAGGGTGGAACTGCGTGGATGCTCAAGGCTTGGCAGGTGTCAGCTCCGCTCAGCCCAGAGCCTCGTGGGGGCACGTGCCCTAGGCCACGCCCCGGAGGCCTGGGGGAAATGACAGCTTCCTTGTCTCTGCCTGCGGGGACCCCAGCTGGAGTTGTAATGACTAGAAGCCCTCGGAGAATTGGGAAGGCCCCACAGTTACAGGTGTCCAAAGTCACTGCAGACAGCCACACACTGGGCTCTCCGCATGCTCCATCACCTGCCAGGGAGACCACAACCAGACTAGCAACAGCTAGGCGGGGCAGGCAGGAGCAAGCTGGGGAGGCTGGGAGGGCGGGAGAGAGGTGGCCAGGCCAGCTTCCTGAGTCTCTCAGACACATAACTCCCTGAGGAAGCGGGACCTTAAAGAAGGTGGGACCCAGACCTCCCTAGGAACCAGCTACAAAAGTTGTGGGGATCGCCAAGAGGTGGGGATCCCCAGGACCTCCGTGATGGTTAGAATGCTCTCAGCTTCCAGTAGCAGAAACCCACAGTATTACAATTCCTCGAGCAAGGCCAAGTGTGGTGACTCATGCCTATAATCCCAGCTACTAGAGAGGCAGAAATAGGAAGTTGGAGGTCTGGGGCCAGTCAGGGCAAAAGTGGGAGATTCTATCTGAAAAAAATAAACAAAAGGACTGGGTGTGGTGGCTCAAGAACACTGTCTTCACAAGCAATAGGCCCCAAACTCAGTCCTCAGTACCATCAGGAATTTTAAAAAAGAATGAAATGGCATGTGCAGACAAGACCACGTGACGTTCCTCGGTGTAGCGAGCCTCCAGAGTGATGGCTGGCAACCCTTCCCTGCTTGGTCAGGGCAGGGGGGCGCGGGAGGCGTCCTGCAGGGGAGAGAGCCTTGAATCAAATAGAGGAGAAGCTTGGCGGCCGCGGGGAGGAAAGAGTGGAAGAGAGGGGTGGAGAGCAGCCCAGGACTGCGGGGTACACAGGTCTCCACGGTGCTGGCCATGGAGCAGGCGCCCTTCCCAGCTTTAGTCACAGGCAGAGGTGAGATGAGGGGGGTGGAGAGCCGGGAGCAGGGGTGGGGAGCAGGGGAGACACCGTCGCTACCGGATGTACTAGACAAGAATAGCACGTCCCCCTTTCTTCCCCTCCTGGTTGTTTTCTCTCTTCCTTGCCCTCCTTCTCCTTTCTTCTTTCCTTCTTTGTGTGTGCTTGCTAGTACTAGGATTTGAACTTAGGGCCTGTCCCTGAGTTTTTCTTTTGGTCATTTGTAGGGCTTGAACTCAGGGTCTTGGCGCTGGCCCCAAGGTTAGTGCTCTACCACTTGAGCCACACCTCTCCCCCTACCCCCCCCCCGGCAGTTAATTGGAGGTAAGAGTCCCATGGACTTTCCTACCTGGGCTGACTTTGAACTGCTATCCTCAGATCTCAGCTTCCTGCGTAGCTAGGATTACAGGCATGAGCCACTGGTACCCATCTTCTCCACATCTTAATCCTTCCCTCCGTCTGCCTCTCCCAGTTGTCCTCAGCTCTGCTGTTCGACGCCGTCTATGCCGTGGTGACTGCAGTACAGGAGCTGAACCGGAGCCAGGAGATCGGCGTGAAGCCGCTGTCCTGTGGCTCTGCCCAGATCTGGCCACATGGCACCAGCCTCATGAACTACCTGCGCATGGTGAGGAGCGGCTGAGGGTCAGGCCCTGCCCAGCCTGGGGGACGGGGAGGTGGCAGGGGGGCAGGGGATGCTGGGTTGTAAGGCTCCAGGCTTCCCCAGCACAGCCCTGTATGCAGTCACCCGCCGGGACCCTGGTGGAGTCTCATGGATCCCATTTCCCCACTAATCTGTAAGGCCCACTGAGCATCGAAGGCAAGCGTATTCCAGAGGCAGCTGGCCTCGTCTAGTAGACTATGAAGAGTCCCGAAGTCTAGGCTTGGAGCCTCAGTGCTGCTTGGGCTGTGGTCTTTACACAGCTGGAAAGGGCCAGGCTGCAGGAACCTGTGACAGGGCTGGGAATTGCAGGCTGCAGACCTGGAGTTTGCCTTCCCAGAAGCATCCTCACTTCCTGCTGCCCAGAGAACCAGTCCAGTGACAGCCCAGGAGCTACAGGGGCATCGTCTCAAGCAAGCATCCCACCTGCTGTTAGCTCATGGAGTTAGTGGGTTTGGGGTGTTGGGTGTAGGGCTCCCCACCTTCGCACCCAAACGCTGTGGCTGGGAACAGGCAGCCGAAGGAGTCTTGAGACCCTTGAGTCCTTTCTTAGGCTTCCCCAGTTGGCATGTGTCTGCCCCCCAGTGCTTGGTGCTAAGTGAACAAGGGGCCTATTTGGTGCTGTAACTCACTCTGTCTTGGACAGGTAGAATTGGAAGGTCTCACCGGCCACATTGAATTCAACAGCAAAGGCCAAAGGTCCAACTATGCCTTGAAAATCTTACAGTTCACCAGGAACGGGTTCCGGCAGGTAAGCCCACAGTGGTGCGCCCACAGACTTTGCTCCTTTCTCCTGTGTCTTCCCTACCTCCTTTCATTTCCCTACTTCACTCCTCCTCCTCCTTCTCCTCCTCCTCCACCGCCACCACCTCTTGTTCTCCATGGCCCCGATCCTGTCTACGGGAGGAGTCTGGAACTGGACAGCCATGCCAAGTCCCTCTCTGAAGGTCTCCCCCCTCCCCAGCCCTCTGGCTGCAGGGAGGTTTGCACTTTGGACCGCATGCATGTGAGCCAAGTGCTCCACTGAGCCAAGCCTCCAGCCATTTTGTTGATTGATTATCTTTGGGACAGTCTTTCTTTTTGATTGATTATCTTTGGGACAGCGTCTTACTTTCTGCTCCAGCAGGCCCCTGGATGTTGATTCCCCTGTTTTAGGCCTTATATTTGGAATGACAGGCACACACTACTAAACCCGGCTTCTTTCCTTTGAGATGGAGTCTCACAAACATTTCTGCCCCAGTTGGTCTTGAACTGTGATCTTGAGACCCCTGGAGACCAGGCAGTGGGTAGGACTCTTCCTCCAGGAAGAAAACAATAAGAATAAAGGCAAGGGTGGCAGATTAACTGACTTTTTTGCTCAGTCTGGCCTTATACCATGACCTCCCTAATTTCTGCCTTCCAAGCAGTTAGGATTACAGCCGTGTGCCGCCATACGGGCCCAACCACATGATTTTTAAGCAAGGACAATAACCACCATTTTGTATATGTTCCTGGATGGGGCAAGCTGACATGGGGATGGAGTATCACAGAGCGGTTGTTCCTTTCATCTAACACTCATTTACTGAGCACATACTGTGTGTCAGGCAGGAAACAAAGCTGAGAATGGCAGAGAGACAGTTCACAGTGTGGTGAGGGAAAGTGACACAGAGGTGCAATTTGGGGCCATTAAACTCAAATCATGCCCTGGGGCTCATCTTCCCTGAATAAGGAAGCAGCCAAGCTGTGGGAAGTTGTCAGTCTGCTTGGGGGAGGGGGGGAATGGGAAGTGAAGCTCCATTAGTCTTTCTTGCAAGGTAATATTAGAATGGCACTTCTGTATGCAGTCTCCCTTCCAGATACAAGTTTTTTTAAATTGAGGGAAAGTATCTGGTTTTGTGGACGCTGTATCTAGTAGGACAGATGACAGGCAAAGAAACACATAGGTGACATGGTGGCTGTCAGGAGAGGCAAGTGCTTCCTGAGGAAAAATGCACCAGGGTTGGGAGAAAACAATGGCGGAGAATCAGGCGGGTGTATGCTCCCTAGAACCCCGTCTGGACATTCTAGAACCTCCCCTTGATCTCCAGCCTGCTCTAGTGACCTGGGCAAGAGCTTACTCTCTTCTAGCTCCCCTCCTATCCAGCAGCAGCAGCAGCAGCAGCAGCACCCGCCCTCCCTTCCTCCCTCCTCCCTGATCCGCCCTCTACGTGGCAGGCCATCTGTCCAGAAGTCCCTCCTCTCTTTCATTCTGCTTCCACATTAACGGCCACTTAGCCTGGCCACTCAGGCCACAGGCCTGCCTGCGTCAGCCATAGGAATCCCATCAGTCCTCACCCCTACCTCATGGCTCCCAGACAGAGAGTCTGTCTACTCCAGAGTTTTCTTTGTAGCAACCATTGCCCACTCCGTTGGCGGGTCCATTGGCAGTATACAACATATAAATGTGCTCGAGAATAATCTGTGGCATTGGCTTGGAAATGTGTATTCTGGGCAGGAGGTGAAGGTAGAAGCTTGGTTCGAGGTCAGACTAGGCAAGAGGTTAATGGGCATAGTGATGTGTGCCTGTGATCTCAGCTAAGCTGGAGGTATATAGGTAAAAAAAATGCATGAGATCTTATCTGAAAAAAAAACTAAAGCAAAAACTCGGAGGCATGGCAGATCTATTGCCTAGTAAGTGCGAAGCCCTAAGTTAAAAAACACCATACCTAATTCCCAGGCTCCGCAGCGGTGCTTTTTGATTTAGCAAAACTGGGTATGCTCAGGAGCATCTGGACGAATGATTAGAATATAGGTGGACCCCGGCTTACCTGTCCTGGTGCAGTAGGCATGCTGAATATTTAGAATTTCTTCTTCATTGTGTGTGCCAGTGTTGGATACACTTGGCCTCGTGTGACCGTGAAGAGGACAGTGGCTTTGACCTTCAGCTGTCCTGAGGGATGCCCCCCTGGCTGGTCTTATGAAGTAGAGGGCGAGATGCCTCCTAATGACCCATTTTCCTTCGCCGTGTCTGGCGACTGTCCTGCTGCGTGGCTGGGAGTACCGAGCAGAGACTGCGTGACCTGCCGTAGGCACGGATACAGCTCTGAAGTGCTGGTCCCCAGGTCCCATCCCAATCACGGCCCAGCGTTGCCTCTTGATGGGCAAGGATGGAGAGATGCTAGGGAGGCAGGCACAATTAAGGAGAGGGGAGTGCGGGCGTCTCTCCCAGCCCCATCCAAGGTGACGCTGGCGGGCGGGGGGGGGGGGGCCAGGGCAAGGGACTATCATCTGAGGACATTTGGTGTACAGACCACATGAGTGCATGGCATGGATCAAGTTCAGTCCTTCGGGTGTTGGGTCCTAGCTCACTACGAAGACCAAGGATAAGGGGCGAGGCCGGAGTTCACGCTTGGGTTTGTTTATCTTCAATGCCCAAGTTCTGGGCTTTCCTGCTCTAAGCTTTTCCTTGCTCCCTGGATGACCCCCACCCCTACCCTGTTCTAGGCTTTTCCTCACTTCTTAGACACCCCTGCCCCCACGCATTCTCCTCCTCCAAGTCTGCTGCTTCATCTCCACTCATGGCCACGGATGGCGCTTGTTTCTAATGGCCTGCCAGGCTGGGCTTTCTTGACTAATGGCACCGCATCGTGTGGCCTTGGCTTTATTCTTTCTCTTCCATCTGGGCGAGTGACTGCTCAGAGCTGGGTTTGATTATTTAGAAAGCACCATGCGGGGACCCAGTGGGTTGTAATTGGTAAAATGTCTGAACCAAATGCCATAATTCCTGCCAGTGGCTGATTAAAGGATTATTACCATTTTAAAAATAGTCTTTCAGAACTCAGGGCTATTTTTTTACTATTTAAAAAATTACTATTTTGATTGGGCTTAGAGAGTGTTCTCTGCCTTGGGCCTCCGCTGGAGGCTGTTCTGGAGAATGCGTCCAGTACGGTGTCCTGCCGGTCACATTCCAGAGCTTGGACTACCTCCTGATGACCTATTGATGGGCACAGAAGTCTTCACCCCTCAGTTTCTGCCTGTGAGACCAACCATGGCCACTAACCACTATATGTTGAGTAGCTTTAGAATAGCACTCTCTCCCTTCTTGTCTGTGAAAAAAAAAATCCTCTTTGAAAGAGGCTGGGAGCCACTTGGGAGGCAGAGATGAAGTGGATTGAGATTTGAAGCCAACCCATACAAGTTAGCAAGATCCCATCTGAACATATCTGTGGGTTTTGGTGGTACACACCTGTAATCCAAGCTACCCAGGAGGCATTGGGAACAGGATCTAGGTCCAAGGCTGCTCTGGAGAAAAAGCTCAAGACCCTCAGGAAAAAAAAATAACTAAAAGCTAAAAGGGCTGGGGATGTGGTTCAAGTGACAGAATACTTGCCTAGACCTGAGTTCCAAGAGAAAGGAAGGGAAGGGAAGGAAGGGGAGGAGAGGGGAGAAGGAAGGGAAGAGAAGAAGGAGGCTAGGAGAGAAAAAAAGAGAACAACTCTAGAAGGCCCTTAATTTCCTTCCTTTAACTTGGTCTAAAGATCAGAGAGTCTGAGCAGCCCCCAAGTGGCTGTTAGTGCTGTACTAAGCACACCTTTCATCTGAACATGGGAAATGGCTTAACAGGCCCTAATTAAGCCTTGGGGTTTGACATCCCCAGCTAAAGATGAGATCTCCTTTGTTTGCACCCCTGTCGGCTCTCTCTGTGTCACAGGGCATTCCTCAGTAGACAGTGGCCACAGGCAAACCCTCCACATTTGGCCTGCGGGATTCGAGGATGCAAGGCCCCACTCCCGCTGTCTGGAGTTTATGCGTATGCCTCCATCCAAGCAAAACCAGATCTGCTCTCTCGCGCTTGCCTGTGGTTATGTGGAGGGCTGGCGCTCCTGACATCATAATAATAGCTTAACATTTATCGTCGCCTACATGACGTTCCGTGCTGGGTGTTGTGCATACATATTTTTAAATGCCTATCTTCTTTATCAATGCTGCATGAACGCTCTCTTCTCGTAGGTGGAAAAACTGAGGTGGAGAGATAAGAAAATGTTCCCACGCTCACAAAGTCAGGAAGTGGCAGACTCAGTTGAGTGAGGAGGGGTTGCTGTCCCCAGGGTTCAGAGCCTTTGCATTAGAGCGCAGGACATGTTGATCAGGACAGTTCTGTGTGTGTGTGCGTGTGTGTGTGTACGCATGCATGTGCTAGTACTAAGGCTTGAACTCAGGGCCAGGATGCTGTTCTGTAGCTCGTACATTCCAAGCTCTTTCATTCGCTCTACCACTTGATTCAAAACTCCACTTTCTACTTTCTTGACTGGCTTTGAGCTGCGATCCTCAGGTCTCAACCTCCTGAATAGGTAGGATTCCCAGTGTGAGCCCCTGGTGCCTGGCTTCTCATTTAATCTTCAACTCCAGTCAAGGACATTCTATCTTGGGCCCATGATGGCCCCCAAACTCTCATTGAGAATCTTCTGGGCCGGTGAACTTGCCACCTCTTTTGCAGCACATTCCAGATTTGTCCAAGCACTGGCTCAAACTCCGCCTCCTCGATCTGCCCTCTGGAACAGCCTGGAAGATTCCATTGCTTCCTTCTCAATTACCAGTCCTTCAGATCTGCGCCGTTTGCTTTCACTCCATTCAGTCTTTCATTCTGGAATTTAACCTAAGATGTTTTTAACATCCACTCTTTGTCAAAGACTGGAGATGGAGGGTTGATTATGCAGCGTTCACTTAAGAGCTTCTGAGCTTTGGGAAAAGGCAAAAATTTCAGCCAGCTTTTACCGTGACGGATTCTAATTATGCTCCTCTTATTTTCTCCTTCCCTGAGCAAGTAGTCCTTACCCTATCTCAGCATGCCATGGCTTGTAGCTCCCTTACCCCAGATACCGAGAAGTGTATCTAGCACTCCATGAAAGCACGAGGTTCCAGACGAGGCTGGCAGCCTGGGTCTCAGACTCTGGGTTCACCGCTTGCCTTACGCTGAGGCTCAGTTTCTACTTTCCACATTAGCTGGCTCCCATTCTAAACTCTGAGCCCTGGGGTCAATTAGTTATGCTTCCCAACAGACTCAGCCAGTTCTGTGCACACGGACTTTTCTTAGAAGCCAAGCCATCCATTTTTGGACCACTGATCCAGTAACTTTGTTCCTATGGAGACAGAAAGCCCAGTGGAGCTGGCCGGAGAGGGCTAACAGAAAGCTTAATGAATGGTAACTGCACTTTGTTTTTCAAAGCAGATGTAGCTCAACTTTCAAGGGGCTATGCTGTGGAATGGTGTATGTGAGGACCTGGAGCACCAGGAAGGAATGGAGCACCAGGCAGGACTGGAGCACCAGGCAGGAATGGAGCACCAGGCAGGACTGGAGCACTCAGGAACTAGAACACTCAGGCAGGGACTGGAGCACTCAGGACCTGGAGCACAAGGCAGGAACTAGAACACTCAGGCAGGGACTGGAGCACTCAGGACCTGGAGCACCAGGCAGGAATGGAGCATCAGGCAGGGACTGGAACACTCAGGACCTGGAGCACCAGGCAGGAATGGAGCACCAGGCAGGACTGGAGCACCAGGCAGGAATGGAGCATCAGGCAGGGACTAGAGCACTCAGGGTCCTCTTTGGAAGAGAACTCAAATCTAACTTCATCCCCCTTGATGCCATCTTCCCCTAACAACAGTCCAGCAGAGGCAGGCCCGACCCCTCTGGGGAAGGGGTCCTCCGATAGGGACGGGAGCCGCTGCAGTTCTTTTTTTTTGGTTGGGGGGGGGTCTGGTCATGGAGCCTGAACTCGGCCTGGGCGCTGTCCCTCAGCTCTTCAGCTCCAGGCTAGCGCTCTACCACTTGAGCCACAGCGCCACTTCCGGCTTTTTTTTTCTTTTTGCTTATGTGGTGCTGAGGAATCGAACCCAGGGCCACATGCATGCAAGGCAAGCGCTCTACCACTGAGCCACCTTCCCAGCCCCACTGCAGTTCTTATTTTAGCCTTGACAGTGGAGGTCTCCAGGAAGTGGCTTCTTGACTTGGGAGGCGGTTTGTATAGACCTGCGGGCGGGGGGTGGGGGTGCTCCTGTCCCTGCAGCCCGACTCCTCCCTCCACGTCAAAGCCATCAAGCACAGAATAACACAACACTCCAACACACCCTGCCTGCCAAATGAGACCGTGCCACCTCTGCCATTGGGGCGTTGGAGAAGCAGCGTGAGGTCCCCCGTCCCTGACACCCCTGCCCTCTGCCCAGCTTCTCTCGTCACGAGCCACCTCCATCCATGGCAGCGCTCAGAACAGCCCTCAAGGCGCCACCAGGCTGCGGTGAGGAAGACATTGGCAGTTTGAAGACAGCGCTTGCCACAAATACGCAGAGCCTTTGAAGCTGCGTTTGCCTGGCCCTGGCCCAGAGCACTGGGGTTTGGTTGCTGGAAATCAACAGCCCCTCATGCCAGTTCCCCTGCCCAGGGACAGACCCAAGTGCCACCCCCCCCCCCAGGGACAGACCCACAAGCCCAGGCCAGCCTCTGGCGTGATCTGCGCCCTCCCCCAGAGCCCCACAGAGCAGGGCTGTGACTCGCTTTGATGTTCTAGAAGACGCAGTTGGCAAACCCACGTGAGGGATGTGGTTTGGGGCTGCTATGAAGGTGCCTGAGAAATCACTTATTTCTTCTTTTTAAATTAAGAAGCAGGGAGACATTGGCACAGGGCTCTAAGTCATTGATCCCCTCGCTTAGAAGGTCGTAAGTTCTTCTAGCTGGAGGTCGGTCAGCTTGGCCCATTTTCCTTCCAGACAGGGATAGGTGAGACCCTCACTCCTGCGTCTGAAGCCTCCCAGTGACCCTGTTTGCCCTCAGAGTGAGATGCACCAGGCTTGCTTCTCTCTGATCCTCCTCTCCCACCCTTCCCCATGACAGATACCCGCGGCGTATGACAGCCCAGGCTTTTGCCCAGCTAGGCCTGCAGGCATGCCCAGGCCTCTGTGCCATCTCCACTCATCTACGCTCAGCTCTGGGCGTGGGCCCCACCCCTAGAGACCCCAAGCAGCAGTGAATAAGGGGCTGGGGCGTGCAGAGCCGGCCTTGCTGGGTTGGGGGAGGTGGGTGTGTAGGGCACTGGCTTCGGGTCTTGAGCAGCTTAGAGTCGGCAGAGATACCTGGACAGCCCCAGGACTGGGGTTTTGTCATGAGAATCTTCTAAAGCTCCTGCTCCTCTACTCGCTCAAGAGAGCTTTCGTGTGCCAAATGTTCGGTTGGCCCAACTGTTTGTTCTGGCATTTAAAAATTTGAAATGAAGGGAAGTTCTCCTCTGGCTCATTAAAAGATCTCCAGGGCCAGACAATGGCCCAGCCATTCAAGAGGTAGATGGAGATCAGCAGGACTGAAGATCAAGGTCAGCCTCAGCAAAAAGTTGGGGAGACCCTATCTGGAGAAAGCTAGCACCTTGTGGTTCATGTCTGTAATCTCCTCTGGGCAGAGGACTTTTGATCCAAGGCCAACTTGAGTAAAAAAACAAGACCTTGCCTGAAAAATAAGGCAGAAAGGGCTGTGGGCATGGATCAAGTGGTAGAGTGCCGGCTTAGCAAGGGTAGGGTCCTGAGTTCAAAACCCAGTACTGAAAAGAGTAACTTTCTAGCACCTTTTCCTGGGGCATAGAAGAGAGTGAGATCAGCCTCCCCGGCACTCAGAGACCAGGGTCCAGAAGCGGAGGCCCTGGCTCTGGAAACACGAGACCTCGAGCCTTCCTCCTTCCCCCCTTCCCCGGGCCCCCTGCTCATCAGCTTTGGTGGAGAATTCACTCACTGCCGAAGCCGATTCACACACCAGCCGGCAAGAAAATCACAGCTACTCAAGTTTTTGAACAGGGTGCTGCTTCAGGGCAGAGGAGCAGAATCTGAAGGCGCTGCGTTTTAAGTCTGTTTCTTGTATCGTGCCTGATCACGCTTCTCTGGAGAAGTCTGCCAGCTCCCGAGCACTCCTTGCCCTGCCTCCATAGCCAGCTCCTGCCTGGGGGCTAGAACAGGGCAGCCTGTCTCTTGGAGCAGCCTAGGACAGCCCAGCCAGCTCCCAGGAGAGAAGAGCCAGCCGGGCGTGGACTAGAGGTGGGGCTGCAGACAGGCAGGTCAAGGACCAAGTGGGGAGGGGGAGGGGAGGGACGCAGGGGCTGGGCGGGTGCAGACAGGGTGGAGTGAGGAGAGGCCTGGGTCCCAGCACTCCCCGTCCCTGGCCCTCCGTGTTTCTCCATCCCTTTGCAGTAAAATAGGGAAGATGAATGTCATCATATCTGCTTCATGGGTGTCATAAAGTTATTGAGATCAAAATGAAACATTGTTTATGGCAGGGCTCTCAGGATTCTGCTACATTGTGCAAATTTTAGTTCTGTTGTCTCACAAGGAAATGTCTAACTATATATCTCTCTATCTTTGTTTGCAAGAGTCCCAGAATCTCATTTCTAGCCTGGCACACACCATGGGGAGGGACACAGCAGGGGGAGGGGTCATCCCTCCCCCACCCAGGGCTGCAAGGACTGGTCCATGCCATCCAGGCCCCGTGTAAATCCGGGCTGCCAGGCCGGGCAGCCCCTTCTCTGCCGCTGGAAGCTTTTCACGACCTCCCCACCTCGCTGCTCCTTCCTCCTTCCTCCCCGTTCCCTGGCATTGAGTCCCTCTTAGCAGTGGCTCTGGGTGGCTGTAGCCTTTACTCCTCCAGCCCAGCCTAGCATGGCACTGCTCTGACAAGAGCAGCTGATAACCCCCAAGTCTAAACCTCCTGCATCTTCCCAGAGCTTAGTGAGGCGGGGTGGGGTGGGGTGGGGTAGAGCCACCTGCTCTTCCCTACTGCAACCTATCACCGGGCTAGGGGCTGGGGCTCTGTTCTCTACCAATCACTGCGGAGACTCAGAAGCCACGCCCTCCTGCCCACAATCCCCCACACTCCTGATTTCCAGGACAAGGGAGTAAAGACTTCCCTCAGCCTGGAAGCTTCATTTAAAACCCTGGGTTCCCCTGGCACCTGCCACTCAGAGCTCCACGTCCTGTTATTATTACAAGTGCTTCCTCACTCGGTGGGTGGACCCAGGGGAACCAGGCAAGCCCTGTCTGTGTCATGATTTTTGGCTGTAATTTTCTTAGAAGATGAAAAATCTCCAGCATGGTCCAGCTCTTAGTCTTCTAGGGCAGAGGAGTCTTTCTGTTGGCCAACTCTGCCAGTAGAAATAGGAAGGAGATGGCCGGATCGTCCCTAGGTGCTCAGAAAGAGAGAGTACGCAATCTTTTTACTATGTTTTTAAGAAGAGGGAGTTGAGGAATGGGCAAAAGAAATCATTCGATTCCGTTATTTTCATTTTTGTTTTGATCACTTTTATTGGAATTCTGTGGAATAAACATCCCTTCTGACCTCCCTTAGAACTTGTGTCCACACAGAAACAGAAGAGAGATCTAAGCATCCTCCAGTCCTACTTTGGGAAGTTAACTTCTGAAAGCCTGAGCCAGGGGGGATGGGGCAAGTCCATTAAATTAGTGAGCCTGTCATCGGAGCTGGCTTGTGCTTTTCTTTCGTCCTCGTTGATACTTACCGATCACTGGAATCTTTGAGAACAGCCAGAGGGGACTTATTCTCGGTGAGAAGTGAGCAAGTTCAGTGTCACTCCCTAGAAATTGGAGATGAAGGACGGAAGTTTGAGCACCTTTTGGCCAAAGCCAAATATCCAGGTACAGACAAGGACAGTGGATCCTCGTTATCTGTGGGTTCTGTATTTGAAAATCTGACTGCTTGCTAAAGTCTTCGTGTAAACCCCAAATCCAATGCGCATGGCAGTTTTGCAGACAGCCAGAGTGGGAACACATTTGAGTCATCTGATGTGTACTCTCCCAGCGGAGGTTGAACTGGGCAAAATTCTATCTTCCCGTGCAGGGCTTTAACTGTCAAAAAGCATCCTTTTCATGGGATATTGAGTGTCACATCTTTGTGCTCCCCCCACCCAGTTATGCTTCTGTTAAAAATGAGTCCTAAATGCAGTGTGCTCCTATGTACAAGAAGGCTGTGGGGGTCCCTACAGAGAAATCCATCCTCAAAAAGCCATGTGCGGGTATCAGCTGCAGTGCTGTTGTTTGCTGTTAGTCCATCAGCAGCCTGTGTGAAATGAGGTGTTTGTAAACAGAAGCACGGGTAAAATAACAAGGTTATAGATGAACCAGAGATTCATAGGAGCCTGTCCCCATATTCCCCCCGAGAGCAAATGTGTGAGGCCAGTTTATGAACCGGAACTGCTGGGAATAAGGAGGATCAGCTGCAATGAGTCTCAGCCAGGAGGGGAGACCCGCTGAGCACACCTAGAGGTAGCTGCAGTTTTTCCCACATGGTCTTTTCTCTCTGAGCTCGCTGTCCTGCTCTCCTGCTCTTACACAGTGAACTAGGGCCCTGCCCTTCTGCTTCTTCTGCTGTTGTAGAACCTAGATCGTGCATTCCTGGGGTCATGTTTAATACTAAAAGATCGGTACACCAGTCGGTTTGAATCTTCACAAATGCATCTTTATGAAGAAGAGTCTGTGCTCGAATACCATCAGTGTTAGGGACTCACTACCTGTGGGGACATTCTATTCCATGTTGGAAAGCTCGTACTATTAGGGAATTCTTCTGCTGGACAGACTGTTAGGAAAAATGGAAGAAGGAATAGGCCAGGCTCAATTCTCAACAGGCCAGGAGGCACAACAGCGAGAGGCACACACCTTTCCGTGGGTGTGGAGGTTGTGCAAGGGGTCTGAGCAAGGAGACAGAGGCTGTTGAAAAAGCCATTAGGGCTGGGGGAGGCCCATAATGGCCTGTTGATGGCCAGGCTTAGGTTGGGTTTGCCCTGTTTGCATCAAGCAGTCTGCACGTGTCTGGTGTAATAGGGTGGGGGTCAGGCCTTCACAGACGTCTTCCTTACTGAAGCTTCTTCCTTTGGTCCTTAGTTCTCCTTGGGGCCACATAGCTGTTCTATCTTTTCCCTGATTGCTTCTTCTCAGAGGCTCAGAGTGGGCTTTGGGGGGACAGGTTGGAAAGGGGTCTTCTCATCCTGATCTAAGTGGCCATGTGCTCTTCCTTTGTACCTGTTTTCCACCTCAGAGTTGCCCACAGCTGTTCTCATGCAGCCAGGTGATAGAGGAGTCCCCAGAATCTGAGTTCAAGCCCAAGTTTAGTCCTTATTAACTGTGTTACTTGGCCTCTCTCGAGTCTCGGGTTTATTCATGTATCCAACAGAAACTGGTATAAAAGTACCTGTGTTAAGCAGTTATTGTTTGTCTAAGCCTGCGTTTCTCGGTGGGAATGGTAACAAGGTTCTTACACAGAATCAGGAAAGCGCACGTCCTGGTGTCCCCACAAGCAAAAACATCAGTAAGTGTTTGAAGATCTGATTCTGGAGCGGAAGGACTGGCCCTTCTGTAGAATTCAACTCCCTCCCCCCAAGGAGCTAGGTCCCCAGTGGTGCCAAGTGTGTAGAACAATTGTTGAAATGTACATAAAATATTAACAGTTACTGTGTGCACACACACCTATGGAAGATGTGAGGAAATTCCTCGGGCTCTAAAAATGAATCCCCTTTTACCTGAGAGAGTACAAAGGCAAAATGAGAGCCCAGGTCTCTAGGCAGGAGAGGGGGCAGGGGGGGTTGAACACTGTAGAGTCTCCAGGACTTTCCAATTAGCAGCAGCAGCATCAGACCCAGGAACGATCATTAGAGGACTTCCTGGACCTCCAGGATTAGTCTGTGATAACTAGGAAGGAAACCAGAGCCTAGGGCTGGGGACCTCAGGTCATCTACTGCTAGCTCTGGCAGGAAGCAGTGGTGGATCTCTGTCGTCAGGGTGCTAGATGAGTACTCCCTCAGTGGCCTGAGCTACGTGGCCGGGCCAGGTGTCAGACACCTAATTCCGTTATGGTTATTGCCTCCCCCAGGACCATGGACAGCTCCAGACAAGGCGGCAGAGCCCATTGATTCTCCCCTTGGCCCCACCGACTTCTGGTCTAAGCCTTCCTCCCAAGCATTTCTTTAAGCTTTGTCCCCCGTGACTCCACCCAGGGGTCTTGAGTACAGGTCCCGGGGAGACAGGGACTGGAGGTGCTTCAGC
Organism: Dipodomys merriami; assembly: GCF_024711535.1. Taxonomy (NCBI): domain Eukaryota; kingdom Metazoa; phylum Chordata; class Mammalia; order Rodentia; family Heteromyidae; genus Dipodomys; species Dipodomys merriami. The sequence goes on along the minus strand of NW_027202305.1, from coordinate 4,249,001 downwards.
CTCAGGGCCAGCAGTGACCGCCCACACTGAGAAGGAAGGCAGGGTAAATGGATGAACTTACAGAGGAGCAGAAGCTCAGGCAAGCTGCCCTGGGCATTACGCCGACACTGGGGCAGCGTTAGATCACCGCCCGTTGTCATAACTGGCTTCTTAATGGTAACATTGCACATTAAGGTAAAGACGCATATTCTGTTTAAGAGGACAAAGGGACTTGTCATTCCTTTAGAAGGGCTTTTTGGAAGAATGCTTTTGAATGCATAATTAAAATCTCCACCATATAGTGCTTAGAGGAGCAGAGTGATTATTAATTTATATAGATCTGCGTTCCTTGCCGTTGTTGGGGAAATCCTACTTTCTAAGCACGTAAAAAGCACATCCCATGTCGGTCATATTTACCTAAGCTTTCATGTCTGACGAAGCCCTCCTAGCAGAGCCTGTTCCTTCTAACAGCTCAGATCAGCCCCTAGGAAGACCTCACACGTGTTTTAAATATTGAGATCCCCACGAATCATCCTATTTTTGTCTACTCATCAGTTATGGGATTTGGATAAATTATTAACTGGGGTGAACCAGACACTCGTGGCTCACACTGATAACACTAGCTATTCGGGAGACAGATCCTGAGGATCAAAGGTTTCTGTCCAGCCTAGACAGAAAAAGTCCTCAAGATTCCCATTTCTAATTAACTGGCAAAAAACTGAGCTGGAGGTAAGGTTCAAGTGGTAGAGTACCAGCCAAGCTAATGAAGCCCTGAGTTTAAGCACCATTCTAGCAATCGTGTGTGTGTGTGTGTGTGTGTGTGTGTGTGTGTGTGTGTGTGTGTGTGTGTGTGTGTGTGTGTGTGTGTGTGTGTGTGTGTGTGTGTGTGTGTGTGTGTGTGTGTGTGTGTGTGTGTGTGTGTGTGTGTGTGTGTGTGTGTGTGTGTGTGTGTGTGTGTGTCTTTGTCAAGTGGCAGAGCCCGGGGCATGCTGTGCAAGGGTAGACACTGGTGATGTGCTGAAGAAGGCTGACCCCAGCCAGCTTCATTCTATACCTCTTCCCAGCTTCGTGCTCCCTAACACCTTGTTGGCTCTGATGGGAGGGTCGACACCACAGAAATTGGCAGGTGCCATAAATCAGGGTCTCTTGTTTTTCCAGGAGAGCCCGTTTTTTAAGCATTTCCTGGCTCACATGGCGGGTACTCAATCACGATTTATTTCTCCCTCTACCCCAGCCTTTCCCCGTGACCCTCTTTGTCATCGGAGCTGCTTGCTCTGTGTGCTGCTGTACGGCAGCTGGCCTCAGAACTGCCATGGCTGGTCCCCTCTGCTTTCTGATTTAGTCCATTTGGCCAGGGAGTTTCAGCATCTGCATTTCTAATGCAGATACTGCTCCTTCAGAGCCCGACCTCTAATCCTTCTGGTAAACTAAGTCCCCAGTGAGCCCAGCCCTGCCGCTCAGGGCCCTGTGGCACGTGCTGAGTGCGAGCACTAACCTCCCCAGAGTCTCAGAGGCAGTCATTTGTACTTGAATCTCAAGAGATGGGGGAAAAGGGGCTCAGAGAGACTCGGTGACTTATGTGCTGTCACACAGCTCATTCACAGAGAAGACAGGTGACAGCTAGGTCCCAAGCACTGGGGCAGCCGCCGGGGTGGCATGTATGAAGGGAAGCTGGACTCAGGTGGGCTCACACTAACCTAGTGGGGTCCTTTCTTCTTGCCGGCATTAAGGTAGAAAGCTGGGCACCTTGGCTCAAACCTGTAATTGTAGGTGCTGGGGAGGTGGAGGGGATGAGGGGATCGCCTGGGGATAAGGAAGTTTGGAGTGAGGACTGGGTGTGTTTGTTGCCCTGCTGTGGGGAAACACATCTCTGGGCACAGTGGTGACAAGGGGGGGGGGCACAAGAGGTGGATTGGAACCCAGCAAAGCGAGACCTGGCCTTGAAAAACAAATCAACACACAAAGACACTGGAAGCCAGGCTCCAGCAGCCCACACCTGTCACCCTAGCCACTCAGGAGGCTGAGATCTGAGGAGGGCAGCTCAAGCAGGAAAATCCATGAGATTCTTACTTCCAACAAACCAGCCAAAAGCTGGGAGTGGAGGTGTGGCTCAAGCGGTAGAGTGCCAGTGTTTCACAAAAAAAAGTTAAGGGACAGTGCCCAGGCCCTGAGTTCAAGCTCCAGTACCCAGTAGGCACGCACACACACACACACACACACACAGACACAGACACACACACACGACTGAAGGTGTGGTTCAAGTGGAAGAGCACCTCCTAGTGAGCATGAGATCCCAAGTTCAATCCCAGTACTACTGCCCACTAGAGAGAGACAGAGACAGAGAGAAAGAGACACACAGAGAGAAGCAAATGGTATTGAAATTAGCAGTGGCTCGCTCTTTCTCCACCACAACCTTGTGGACGAGCTCAAGCCTGCACATGTGGGCGGTGTTGACCACTTACAAAACAGCTGTTTCCACCAGAGGCTTTGGGGCGGGAGTCAGCAGGGTGGAGCAAAGGGATTTGGCTACATGCAAAGGCACAGCTTGTCAGTGATGAGAAGCTGCCCTGCCCACCCTGGCACATGTGTAGCATCACAGGTGCCCAGGGGGTGTGGTGATTAGCCCGTATCCCAGGGCACCTGGCTCTGGCTCTCTGCTTCCTTCCCGCTGCCTTTTTGCAATTACATTGTGCCAGGGAATGGCTGCCAAACCGCTTTGTTGGATCTGATGAGTTTATTAATTTCTTGAGGGCTAATAGGTGGGTGGGTGGGAGAGTGCATGGCCGACTGGAGCTTGGGGGCTAATTAGTCTCTTTGCCAGGTCCCCAGAGGTGAGGGATGGGAGGCTGTGCTGCTCAGGCTGTCAGTTCTGACTCTGGATGAATCATTTCCATCGCTGGCTCCTCGCTTGCGTCAGCCGAAGGAGGCCTTAGCGCAGGCTGTTAGAACCGGATTGCTGAGACCAGCGGAGGTGGGAAGGTGGTCAGGGGGAGCTGCGGTCTTCCCAGCCCTGCGGGTGTGCCATGTAGGCTCAGGGCATCTAAGGAGTCGTCGCTGAGCATCCGGGTGCTGACATCCAGCCGGCCGCTCTTTATGTGTGAAGACCAATGACAGAAAGCCGTGTCATCTGGAGTTCACACTGGCTGGCAGAGTCCCTGAGAGCCGTTTCCTGGGAAGCCTGCTTGTTCCCCACCCTAAGTCTGCATCAGGGAAGACACAGATGTACGAGTCAGAAGACTGGGTCCAAACCTGCGCCACACATACCTGGCGTTTCTTCCTGAATGAAATAGAAGCACCACAACAAGGCCCAAGGATGACAGGAGGATTCAGAGGTGCTGGAAACAGTCATCTGGTACCACAAGTGTCCAGTAGCTATGACCCTGTCCCTCTTTATGTGCAAATTCCTCACCTCCCACCCTTTTTCCCTGAAGAGAAGGGGAAGAAGACAAGGTCAGGCAGTGGTGAGGCCTGGCTGCTCAGTTCGGAGAGTCTCTGGGACCTCCCCTCCCTTCTGCCCATGCCTGCCCCTCTGGAGCAACCTGCCCTCCTGGCTCCCAAAGCCCAGAGGAAGACGCTGGGAGTGGCATAACTAAGGCCAACCGCTTTTGTTGTGAGCCCTGTGGGCTAGGAGGGGAGACGAAACTGTGCGAGAGAAGGCGGGAATGTGTGCCTGAGGGTGCGGTGTGCAAGGTGATCTGGGGGAAGATTCACCAGGAGTTAGGGGCCCAGGGCTCAAGCTTCAGGCCTGTCCGCTGACCTCTGATTCTTTCTCTGAAAAGTGGGGCTGGCTGGCTGGGCGACCACACTGGGTCCGGCTCATTTGTGACCCTGCACCGTCTCGGTTCATGGGGCCAAGAGTGAGCCATGGCTTCTGGATGTTGGAGCTTCTAGAAGAGAACACAGAGCATATCCCCGGGAGCAGACCCACATGGCATCTTGGGAGTCGAGGGAGTTTCCCAGGGAAACTCCCTGCTTCTGGAGAGGCCTGGTCCAGGCAGTGTATGGGTCTCATCAGGGCTCCAGCCAGCTGTCAGCTTTCTCTCCTGGCTGGTCCCCTTAAAGGCTTAGCCACAGAAATGACTTACCAGGGTCTCCCACTAGTAGAACTAACTCTATTGGGAGTCTGTGTCTCTGTTTTATATATTTACAAATTGCTGATATGTTCTCTATATTTCCACAGTGTTTGCTCATAACCTATTTATCTAGGGATTGTATAAAATCTGTTCCAAAGGTAGGCCTTCATGGCTAACTTCTGTAATTCTAACTGCTTAGAAGGCTGAGAACAGGAAGCTCACAGTTCAGGGCCAGCCTGGAAAGAACTGTGCCCTTTCAGTTGATAGCAGGGCACAGGGGTCTACACCAGTCGAGCTAATTACAGAGGAGGCTGAGTTTGGGAGGATCACAGTTCCGGTCAGCTCCCACAGAAGAGTTCTCGAGACTCCATCTCAGGGGCAGAAAGCTTGGCGAGGTACCAAGAACCTATCAATCATCTCAATCATCCTGGCTATGATGGAATGCCTAAAGCAAGTGGATCGTGATCCAGGCATGCTCAGGCAGGACGAGACTGTCTCAAAAACAGAGGGGCTGGAGGCATGGCTGTGCAGTATAGTGGGAGGCTCTGAGTTCAGACGCCAGTATGAAAACAAACAAACAAAACCCATGTTCCATTGGAACAAATAAGCTAATAATTCACTACCTTTGAGTTTAGTCTTGGGAGTAGTCCAAAGTCTATATATCATACGCTTAAAAACGGGTCAAGAGATCAGATCTCAGGTTAAGTGGTTTTACCACAGTAAAATAAAACGAAAGGCAGTGCAGACAAAACACTAGAGAAGTGGAAGGAAACCTTATTGAGTGCCCGGTTAAATCTATCTTTGACCCCAAGTGTCCATATCAACCCCCCTGTGTCAGGCGGGTGAGGGTACTTTCTCAGGAGGGCTGGAACTTTCCTGAATCTGTGGTCACCCATCCAGTCCAATATTGTCAAACTGGAGCCCATGCCACCTGTCAGCTCTGAGAAGAATAGAGGAAATTATGGTGGTGATGGGTGAGCTCAGGCCGGGAGGACGGGGGCTGTGGGGGACTTTGGTGACTTTTCTAAACCGTCCCAGCCAGCCAAATAACCCACCAGGCCTCTCCTCACATGTTCATCCATCTGTACCCTCAGCCATTCATTAAATAAAGACCTGGGATCTACCAGCTCCCTCCACCCACCTCCTTCTCGCCCAGATAACTGGGTTTCTTGCAGCCACACAGCACAATGGCTCATCCCTACCCCAAAATAATGCTGTTCCTGGGAACTTACTCGCCCCCCCAAATGGGGGGCTAGGGGAGGAGAACTTCTGTGACCTGCGTTCCATTCCTGATATATCGTCATTTCCTCGCCCGCCTTTTCCCAAGTCGTCACTCCTTTCTTCTTACCCTAGCAGCCCTCCTCTTCCCCCAAGCCCCTGAGCCCTGTGTGAAAGTCTCCTCTGGGAACGCCCCTCCTCCCGGCTCTGCCCTGGGCAGGCGGGTGGCACGGCCTGCAGCCCAGGCTCCTCCAGCCTCTCCGTTCATCTCCGCAGATTGGCCAGTGGCACGTAGCAGAGGGTCTCAGCATGGACAGCCGCCTCTATGCCTCCAACATCTCGGACAGTCTGTTCAACACCACCCTGGTGGTCACCACCATCCTGGTAAGCAGGTTTTCCTGAGTCTCCCAGCTGCTGCTCTCCAGGGGCCATGGCCTCCCGGGGCCAAGAGCTCACAGGCTTCACAAGAAGGGAGCGCTAATCACAGCAGCCAGGCCCGTTTATGACAGGGTAATTGCACGGGAGCTGCCGTTTCACATGGAAAGGAGATGTGCTGAGTGAGCAGCGGAGGAAGAGGGAAGGTTGGAGATGCTACCACTTGGGGGTTCCTCCCTTCAGGGAGCCCGGAAGGCCGGCCAATCCCCAGGGGAAGGGACTGCCTTCTGATACGGGTTAGGGGGGGGGGGCCTAGGGGGCCCTTAGCAATCCCATTGCTTGGCACCTGCCATGTATAAAACGAGGCTCCCACTGCAACAAACCCAAGTGGCCACCTGACTGGTTTTATACGGCTTCTTTCTCAACTTCCAGATGGTTCTGAGAGTTCTCAATGAACCTACAGGGCAAAGGACCATCTGCCTTTTTATTTGATTCAGTTCTATTCAATAATTACCAACTCCACGCGTCCACCTCCCGCCCCCGGCCCCTGCCACGTGCTCAGCCGTGGCGATCACAGATGAATAAGGCTCAGGCTGCGTCTTCAAAGACGGGATCACTTAGCAGATGGGAGCAGCCAAGTGCACACACAACCAAGGTGTTTCTTTTTTTCCCTTCCACCGCCTCTCCTGAAGGCCCCGTGTTTTAAAATATCTGTCGATGAAGCCAGCTACATGTATTCAGTGTCCATTTGTTCCTCCACCCCCTCCTCATTGTAACTAATATAAAATGTATTTCCCTGCTCGACCCAGCATCGTGCCAGCAGGAGATAAACTGTCTTGTCACACTGATATTGAATATCAGCCCAGAGCTGAGACGTACACGGTGTAGCCTGCCTGCTCAGTCTCAGTCCAATAAATGTGCAAGGCGCACACGTGTCCGCTTCTCTTAGGTTCTTTGAGCTCATAGAAATTGCTCAGGGACTTCCACTGTGACCTTCAAGAGTACCTGGGGCCCAGGAACCTGTGTGGGATTATTGATCTACTGCAAACCTCATGGGATAAAAGTCTGGAAAGATGCACAAGCCTAGAGTCCTGGCAGAGAGAGCCCCTGTTCCTGCTGGCCACCAGTGGTGCATACCTCCAGCCCTAGCTACTGAGGAAGTCAAGAGAAGAGGATCACAGCTCTAGGACAGCCAGTGCAAACAATCCTGAAACCCCATCTCAACAGAAAAGAAAACAGATGAGCATGGCTGTCATCCAGCTGTGGGGCAAAGTATGAAAAAAAGATTGCTATCCAGGTCAGCCTAGGCAAAAAGCAAGCCCCTGTTTTAACATTAACCAGAGCAAAAAGAGGAGGAGGTGTGGCTCAAATGGTAGAGCACCTGCCAGGAAAGTACAAAGCCCTGAGTTCAGATCCCAGTTCTCTGAAAGGAAAAGAGGAAGAGAGGGAGGAGAGGGGATGGGACAGGAGGGGAGGAGAGGAGAGGAGAGGGGAGGGAAAGAAGAGAATAACAAAAAAGCCTAAAATGAGCTAGGCACTGGTGGCACACATCTATAATCTTAACTACTCAGGAAGCTGAGATCTGAGGGTCATAGTTCAAAGCCAGCCCAGGCAAAAAAGTCTTTGAGACTCTTATCTCCAATTAAAGAACCCCAAAAAAGCCAGAAATGGAGGTGTGGCTCAAGTGGTAGAGCGCCAGCCTTGAGCACAAAAGCTCAGGGACAGCATCCAGGCTTAGGAAGTGGGAAAGCTGAAGGATAAAAGATGGAGCTGGGAGGAGACCCCTGTGTGCTAAGAGCAATAGAGGGGAGAGGCTCGGCTGGAGCAGGCGAGGAGCCAGGCACAGGGGCTTGGGCAGAGGAAGCAGCTGGGCCAAAGCACACAGAACAGTTCAAGCCCCCAGAGCTTAGTCCTCCTCAGCCCAACTCCAACCTTAGCTTACCCAACCCTCCCAGCTATCTTCTCTTACCCTTCTGTCTACCTAGAAGGTCATCTTTCCCCTCATCTCTACCTGTGACAGAAAACCTGACACTTGTCTTCCTGTGTCTGGCATATTTCACTTAACGTGGTAGTTTCGAGTACAGGTAGTTTCCCTGTAAATGATACAACTTTGTTCTTCTTTACTGCTGAATAATACTCCATCATATATGTGTGTGTATATATACATAGATATGTACATATATATACACACATACAGATATACATATACTGACCCCCCCACACACATATATTTTCTTTATCCATTCATCATGTGTGTGTATTCTTATCACCCCAGCCATCTCTATAGCTCTTACCCGTCTTACATTTCCCTGGTGATAGGTCTGTGTAGAATAAGCAAAAGGGTGAGAAAACAAATTGAAGAGAGAAAGGGGCTGAGGTAGGACAGTGGGAGCCCTGTGGGAGCACTTAGAGGATCTGGATCCAGGGAGGGGTCTGGTCACCACCGCTGTGCGAGACCATGGCGGGCCGGGCCTTCCGCCTCCCCTCCCCCCTCCCCCCTCCCGCGCCCCGCCCCTGCCACCCCCAAGCCCATCCATCCCATCCGGTGCGGCTGGGACGCCAGGGCTCAGATGAGAATGACAGCTGCCCAGTTTCGCTGCAGGAAAACCCGTATCTCATGCTGAAGGGGAACCACCAGGAGATGGAGGGCAATGACCGCTACGAGGGCTTCTGTGTGGACATGCTCAAGGAGCTGGCGGAGATCCTCCGGTTCAACTACAAGATCCGGCTGGTGGGGGACGGCGTGTACGGCGTGCCCGAGGCCAACGGCACCTGGACGGGCATGGTCGGGGAGCTGATTTCTCGGGTAAGAAGATGACTGTTGGCCTTGGCTGATGCCGGGGCTCACCACCCTTCCATTCGCCCAGTCACCCACTTATCCCCGAGACCTTGGCTGCGCCGGCCTGGGACTGGCCACAGGTGCCTCGCTTTGGTGAACAGACCGCCGTGGCCCCAGCCCCACCCTAGGCTTTGATCCACACACACAGATCTGTGTTCTGTCTGCGTATAACCCCAGTGTTCGCTTTTTTTATTGGGTTGATTCTGATGATCTTGTTGCTGGTGAATACCCCCGGCTGAGCCCCAACCGGCCTGGGGAAGGAGAACACACCTGCATCAGCTGACTTGAGATTCTCAAGGGAGAGGGGGTAAATAACAGGGGAAAGAGCTGACTGGTCTGGAGAGATGGTCACGTGGTGGTGGTGGTATTGCTCCCTACGTTGTCTCCCCTTTTGTTGTTGTTGGTCATGGGGCCTGAACTCGGCCTGAGCATTGTCCCTCAGCTCTTCAGTTCAAGGCTAATGCTCTGCCACTTGAGCCACAGCACCACCTCTGGCTTTTTCTGCTTATGTGGTGCTGAGGAATCGAACCCAGGGCCTCATGCATGCAAGGCAAGCACTCTACCACTGAGCCACCTTCCCAGCCCCAGTTGTCTCTTTTTTGCTGCCCTGCGGTGACAGCCCAAGGACCACGGGGTACTTGGACCATGCTGTAGGTTTTCAGGGTAAATTCAGAGACTTGATTAGAATGCAAGTGATTGTCACCAAATGTCCATCTTCTGATAGCTGAGAGCAAAGATAGGGGAAGTTCTTCCAGGGGGACATCTTTTGTTTCCTGTGTACACACTATTAACAACTATAACCTATAATTAAATCAGGGCTAATTCACTGTCCATGGTTCTGCTGTGGATTTTCAATTGCGGAGGGGGGCTGGGAGAGAATGGGGATCCAATGCAGGAAATACAGACCTTTGGTTCTTGGTGTGACTTTGACCTTTCTCATCTCTGTATTTTTAGTGGTAGAAGAAGCGTCTTTGGTCTCCCCAGTGGGTGCCGATGCAAGCCCAACTTCGCACGCAGCACCCCTGACCTGCCGATGCATGCCCAACTTCACACGCAGCACCCCTGACCTCCCAAGCAGACTGTTTTGCGTCTTTTCCCCACTTCACACAGGAGCAACCTAAAACTCAGGGAGTTCAGTGGCTTGTTCAAAGCCACACAGCATGAGACAGGGCGAGATCTTAAAGCCCACCCCTGTATTGATCTCTAATCATGTGCAGCATTACAATGTTTTGGCCAACATCTGGTGATGCGTGTGACAGTTCCTTACAATTCTATTCAGGGGTGATGTCATGGCCGTCTTAGTTTATCTAAGGGCTCTGTGATGTCTGCGCTGTGGAGAAATCACCATGCGTCCATGGTGAAGCAGCCCGTGGCTGTAACCTTTTATAGGCGCCAAACATGGAGTGTAAGATGCAAACTTTAAAATCCCAGTCTTTGAGCACAGACACATGACTGAAGGTGCTAAGAAGGGAGTGTGGACCTCAGGCTGTGAGTTCTGTCCGGATGGGAGCTCTATGAGAGGTGTTTAAGAGCGGAGGTGCTCGGGCGGTTCCGGGGCAGGGTGGGCAGCGATCTTGATACCGCGGTGGGGAAAACAATGGCCTTTATCAGAGTGTGAGCCACATTGTGAGCCACGAGGAGGGACTCAAGACCACAGTGAGTTCTGCAGAAGTGCGGCCTTGCTCACAGAGAGAATTAGCAAAGGGAAGCTGACGGTCGAGTCAACCAGAAGGCCACAGGAGGCCCAGGGAGCCCAGGAAGGACATCCCAAGGGGTGGGGATGGCAGGTGGGGCCTTCAACGGAGCCCCTAGAGTCTCTGAACCGCAGACCCGCCCTGGGTGGAGACCCAGGCTTCTGCAGACGGGGACTCCTTTCTCCACAGCCCCAGGACCACTCCTGCGTGTTCCTGTTGCCACTGCCAAGGCTGAGCCAGGTGGGGAGTCCGAGGCAGCTGGGAGACCAGGCTTCCTCCCGACTCCCTAGGACCTGGTTCCTCGGCCCCGTCGAGCAGCTGGGGCCCAGCCCAGTGACCTGGGACGGAGGAGCCAGGGCTCAGCCCTCTGCTTGTTAGCTCCTCATGAGCTCTGACATGGACCCGCAGGGGAGAGGCGCCCGGGCCTCACGAACGTGGGGCTCCATACGGAGTGGCTTGGATAATCAGACAGGATCTTGTCTTCAGCAAAGACAAGCTGTGTGGGGAGGGTCTCATCAAAACCTGGAGACATGGTGTAATTAACTAATTTGTTCATTAAATCAGTAGTTATTGAACGCCTCCCATCTTGCAGACATCGGAGAAAAGTAGGAACAGAATAAACAGAGACGCTGCGCTCATAGATCTGCTGGAGCGGGGAGTGGAGGAGGAGAGATGGGATAGGGAGCAAGTCCTCGGGACAGAGCACCACTGCTTTGCCCCGAGGCCCTGTTCTTTGACCCTTCTAGGTGAATCAGCTGCCTCCCGGTGCTCCTCTTCCTGTCCCAGCACAGAGAATGAAATAAAGCCCATTGTCAGCCAACAGTGGAGCGTGGAAATCGTTGCTTGCATCAGCCACGGTTTCTTCTTGGGGTCCCGGGCTTCGGTGCCAGCCTTAAGGTTCTCCTTTGGGTCTGGGCTGCTCCTTCGGAGCTGCACATGTGGAACTTGGGTGGGGTAAGGGCTCCCCTGGTTGTGGGGGGGTGTTAGGGCGTGAGTCAGGAATGAGGCGCTGGGCTGGGTGAGGCCTGGGCTGCCCACCCTGCGTCCCTGGACAAAGAATGAGGTCAGCACAGCATCAGAGAGGGTGGCCAGTGTTAGGGGCCCCCAAGGAAGGACCTCGATACTCACGTCTTTGGAGAGGGACAAGGACAGCCACTGCCTTTTTCTGTAGAGGAAGGACAGAGGACAGACAGACAGTCCTAGAGCCTTGATCTGTCATCATTGACCGCCTCTGATGGTGACCAGGACACATGGCCCATTGGGACGGTACAGATGGACAGGGCAGGGGGAGGGCAGCCTCTCCCCAAGGCTGAGTCGGAGCGGAGGATAAAGCTCCCGATTTGGAGGACATCAGTTTGTATTTGTTTCACCCAGACCAGCTTCACTGTACACCTTTGAGTCCTGCTTGGAGGAAGGAGGGCACCCCACCAAGAGAGCCCCATCTAGCCTGAAGCACTCTGTTGCCACTCAGCTCCGCGCTGGCTGAATGGCACGTTTAGGTTCAAAGAGAAAAGGGCTTCGGGAGGCTTAGATTGGAGGCTCATAAGCCCTGGATATCACACTGCGCTTGCCAATGACATTTTGATTAATTGAGTGGAAATGAAGCTGGAATGCCTCCTCCCATGTCCCCTCCTGGGAAGGGACTTGGCCAGAGACCTGGTGAGGGTGGCTTTCCAGGGCCTCAGTCCACTGGAAAGATGTGCACAGTTACCTTGCTGAAGTCAAAACACAACTAGTCCTCTGGGGTCTCTTTTCACCTTGAAGCCAGAGACTTTTGACCACAAATAGGTCATAGAATTTTACTCAGCAGTCCTTAAAATAGAGTAGCTGATCCAGAGATCCAAGCAGTCACCTCTTCCACATGGCAGCTGTGTTCCGGGGAGGGGGGTGAATGTGGCTTGTCTTCACCTTTTTCCCTTGTGGTCATTCCTTTGCTTACTTCATTCAGGTGCCTTTTGTGTGGCAGGAGGCTGAGGGGAACAGTGTTAAAGTTCAGACCCAGGGCCTCCACTCACTGGGCTTGCTTGTTTGCTCAGCTGGTGTGTTACCACTTGAGCCATGCCCATAGCATGGCTTTTGGTTGCTTATTTTGGAGGTGGAGTCTTGTGGACCATTCTGCCTTGGGCTGGCTCTGCATTACGATCTTGGGAGTTCATCCAGCAACTCACCTTGCCACGATAATTCCCACCTTCCCTGCCGAGTACCAGCTGTCTCGGGGAGTGAGCAGAGGTGGGGGGGGGCCTGCAAAGGAAATGAGAATGTGTTCATTAAAACACCTGAAGCTTTCGAGGAGATGAGCTTGCTCCTAGGCAGAAGACAAGCAGTGGGAGCAGATTTGTGGGAAGGGCAGAGAAGGAGCAACAAGGTTTTGATGGCTTCCAAGAGCACCTTGACCCCAGTTCCCACCTGCAGGGTAGAGGCCCAGGACATCTCCTGCAGCCTCGGCCACGCACTGGGCTCTGGTCTGAAGTCACGCATGCGTTTACCAGCTATGCTCAGCAAACAGGGACTGAGCATCCGCCTTGCTCCTCAAAGGTCATTCTCATTTGCCACCTTAAGGATCTTATTCCTGGAGCTAAGACCTGACCCGTCCAGCTGATGTGCCTCCTGCCTTTGACCGATGGCTGTATTAATTCAGCATTAGATGAAACAAGACACCATCCCTACTTTCACAGAACTCTTATTCTGTGTGCACGGCACCTTGGAGTACAGTTGTGTAGGCGTGTACTATCTAAGGGGTGAACACAGCTTGAAACCCAGCCCTTCCTCTGCTGCCCAGCCCAGCATGCGCTCTGGTGTGGGATGGGATCCACCTGTAGACTTGCTTCCTGAAAAGATACCTTTGGCTTACCAGGCCCTGTGCCCAACAATCTGCTGGGAGAGTCCATTTTTATCATTCGTACAAAGGCCTCAGTTCTGTTCCTTGGGTATTAAAATAGTAGGAGGCCATTGCAATAAAATATATGCAAAATAGGATCAGGTTTGGAATTCTGTTGGAACCCAGAGAAGGAAGGCAGCATGGAGGCAGGCTGGCAGGCAAGGCTTCAAAGCAGCGCGAAGGAAATTGCAGCGATTGTTTATTAAATACCTGCTGCCCGCCAGGCATTTATTACACATCACGTCTTCCCTGCAAAACAATCTCATAAGATGAATATTATTCACATTTCATAATGAAGAAGCCGAGGTTAATTTTGGCTTACCGGGGAGGCTAACTCAGGTCACCCAGCTAACAAGTGATTGATCTGGAATTCACAGCCAAGTCCATCCACATCAAAGCCCACAGCCATTCTAGCACACGGAGATGCCTCCAAGCGGTGCAGCAGTCGGGTTGACCTTGATGGACGAGTCAGAATGTGGCAAGCAACAAGAGGGAATGCAGGCAGAGGGAAATGTGTGGGGTGTGTGCGGGACACATTTAAGGAACGTGAATTGTTCACTGTGGCCACATCAGAGGCTGAGGGACATCTGCCAGCTGCTCAAGGTGACCTTGATGAGACAGAGTCCAGCCAGGTTATGAAGGTCATCATAGATCATGGTGAGGAGCTGGGACTGGGTTCTAAAGGTAGGGAAGCCACTGGAGGTTTTTCCACAGAGGAGCCGTAGGAGTCTATCTTGGATGTTGGAATAAACTAGCCCAGTGGTTCTCGAAGTGTGGCCTTTGAAGTGTCAGCATCACCTTGAACTTGTCACAAATCCAGACTTGAGGTCCTTCCAGACGTACCGAACCAGATACTTAAGGTAGGGATGTCAGTTTGCAATTGAACAGGTGATTCTGATGTTTGCTGGAGTTGGAGAAATTCTGATTCCCAGTCCAGTTAGAGCTGGAGAACACTGACCTCCAGTTCAGCTGGGGTTTGAGAATGCAGATGGATGGATGTGTGGATGGATAGATGGATGGATGGGTGGGTGGATGGATGGGTGGGTGGATGGATGGGTGGATGTGTGGATAGATGGATGTGTGGATGTGTGGATAGATGGATGTGTGGATGGATGGATGGATGGATAGATGGATGGATGGATGGATGGATAGATGGATGGATGGATGGGTGGGTGGGTAGGTGAGTAGATGTGTAGATGGATGGGTGGGTGGGTGGGTGGGTGGGTGGGTGGATGGATGGATGTGTGGATAGATGGATTGTGGATGGATATATGGATGGATGGATGGATGGATGGAGGAAGTAGGGGAGAAAGGGAAGAAGGATAACTTTCATTTATTATTGCCTCTAATTTAAATATTAGAAAACCAAGGCTTGGAGATTAAGAAATTCATGCAAGGTCAGGTGGCTGGGAAGTGGCAACGCTTCAGACTCCGATTGACCTCCATGTATTTTACCTGCTGGGCCAAGCCCACCCTATGTGTTCTTGACCCAGTGGGGCAGGACCTTCGTCATCGGGGGTGTGTGTGTGTGTGTGTGTGTGTGTGTGTGTGTGTGTGTGTGTGTGTGTGTGTGTGTGTGTGTGTGTGTGTGTGTGTGTGTGTGTGTGTGTGTGTGTGTGTGTGTGTGTGTGTGTGTGTGTGTGTGTGTGTGTGTGTGTGTGTGTGTGTGTGTGTGTGTGTGTGTGTGTGTGTGTGTGTGTGTGTGTGTGTGTGTGTGTGTGTGTGTGTGTGTTCCTGCACTGTGGCTCCCTGTGCAGCCCCGAAGCCCGGCCCTCTTGTCCCTCCCTTTCCTGTGAATGAAGATCCCTGCTTCCAGGAACCCCAAGTGCCCCTTTCTGCTGTCCTCAGCCACCCCTGGCCAAAAGGGCTGGCAGTGTTCCACCCGCCTGTGTGTCGTGTGGCCTTTCCAACTCCTGGTCCCTGGCCAGAGGTGTTGCTCGCCTGGGAGACTGATTCACACACTTGTTTTGTTTGGTGTTCTGGTGGGCTTTGGCTTTCTGAGAGCATGGGTGGGTGGCCAGTCTGGAGTGGCCGTGCCAGGGGCTGTTTTGGTAGTGACAGAGGCAGCTGTCCGGAGTCCACGGGGCTGCCCCAGGTGCAGGACTCTGGCATCGCCCCCGAGCCCCTCCAGGGGGCCTCTGCCCGGCAGGGCCGGCCAGGCAGCAGAAGGAGGGCTGCGAGCGAGCAGGCAGGCCAGTGAACAGGCAGGCCAGTGGACAGGCGCTGCTGCTCAGCAGGGCACGGGTGGCTCTTACCAGGCAGGTCCCTACCCAGTCCAGGAGACATCAGAGCCACCTGCAAGTCCCAGATGGCAGCAGAACGTGGACCAGAGGCCCGGGCTGGCTTCTGGAGGGGGACACGTGTGACATATGGGTGGGAGAGCAAGACAGAGCACCCATGTGGTCCGTGAGCTCACCAGCTGGCAGGCGGGGTCAGCCTGGCCGGACAGAACCAAGTAGTGGGATCTGACCTTTCCAAACCCCAGAATGAAGCAGCCCAGAAGCCAAGGCCAAGGTCTCTGGCCCCGGGCAGGAAGAACAGAAGGATGTGGGTGCCAGGATCAACCCTGGTATCCGACTGAGAATAATGCATGTCGGTAGTATCAGAATGAGGGATGAGTTTTTGTGAAGCTGTGCTCCGCCTGGCACTTTAGCTCCTTTACCTCATAGCTATTCCAGGAAGGAGAAGCTGGTACCATTCATACTTCACTCAGGAGAAGACAAACTCAGAGAGGCTAAGTAACTTCCCAAGGTCACACAGAACCCCAGGACTCTCTGATGCTTTTTGGCCTATCGTCAGGTTCTGGGGGTGGAGGTGTTCACAGGAAATGCAGCGAGCATTGCTGTTGAATCTGGAGTCAACTGGCCCCCTTCATTTCGGGTTCTAGGCCCCCCCAGGGTGGGGATAGTTAGCCCTGCGGGGTGTCTGTGGCTCCCAGGGGGGCGGCCAGGCTCCCTCAGGGCTCAGCGTGGATCTTGAAGCAGCCGTCTGCTTCTCTGCTCCTCTGGGACTTTCACAGTCTGCTTAGCTGTTTAGACTGAACAAGTGAGCGTCGGGCTCTTCTCTATCCAAGTGCCAATTCAGCTTAAATCGCGCAGCTGTTCATTGTGCCCCTTCTTGCGTTAGATGCCACCCAGATCTTAGGCAGAGATGCCCAGGAGACACCTCATCTGTGGCTGAGCTTCCAGTGTGTGTGGGAGCCGAGCGCTGTCCCGCCATCCGGGTGTCTTCCCACGGGATCACAGGGTGCTCCACCTACTCCCACGTGGGTGAATCATTTGACCTCTTTAAAGAGCATGTTCACTGAATTAGACATGTTTGTGGGCACTCGGGGCTCACACTTACAATCTTAGTTACTCAGGAGACTGAGACCTAAGGATCATGGTTCAAAGCCAGCCCAGGGAAGGAAAGACCATGAGACTCTTCAATTAACCACCAAAATGTTGGAACTGGCATTGTGGCTCAAGTGGTAGTGTTAGCCTTGAGCAGAATGCTCAAGGACAGCTCCCAGGACCTGAATTCAAGTCCTAGGACTATTACACACACACATGCACACATGCACGCACACGCACACGCACATGCACACGCACACGCACACATGTACAGAAACCACACACCTTCATCTTCCAGGAAGAGTGGACAGGGGGTTCCCTTGTCTCTCACCAGCTTCTGCAAAAGACCCTAGAGATCCCTGGGAAAATGTCCTGCTGCCCTTTGAGATGCTGTGAGTCCTGCATGTACCAATCAGCAACAAGGAAAGGGCCAAGTGCTCCCCAAGTGGGGATCTGATTGGCTGGCTCCTTGCTCCCTTCTTGGTGCAGTAGGACAGCTTAAGGGCTGTTCTCTGAGGCAGGGCAGAGTGGGAAGAAGTTGGAGGGGATTTGTGGGCAGGGAGTAAAGCGGGAAAGGGCCGCGGGGAAGTGGGGAAGCGTCTGGAGATTCTATATGGCTGTCAGCAATGCTTCTAGCCATTGGTGATACTTTATTTTACCTGACAAACACAGCCCTAATAACAGGCCTGTGAATCACACCATTCCTAATTACAGACCTGACAAGTGGGAAGGGAAATGAAGGATAGTACTGCGATCCCCCGGCACCGTCAGATTCCTAAGGCAGTGGAGGCCGCCTGCCCAAGAGTGCTTCACAGGCCCGAGCGGGCCTGGAGCCCTTCACCTTGTGACAGGTGGCAGGCTGGCATGACCAGGGCAGAGCAAGCCCTGATCACGAGGCCAGGGCTCACAGGGGCCTGTGAGCCTTTCTCGGCGTTGGATTCCCCCCCTCCCTCGCTGCCTTGTAGCCCTTACCCAGGAGGGGTGGGGGATCCCCTAGACCCCAGAGGGGGGACCCAGGTAGAAACTGTCACAGGTCCCTGTTGGTGCATGATCTGGGGTGACTGCATTGATTGCTTGGTGAGCGGAATGAATGTCATCTTAATACTCAGGCTTCTGTTTCTTCCCTCTGTGTGATGCGTGCGTTGGAGATCATTCCTCAGAAAATCCCATGTGGGATGTTGGCCGTGGGAGTGGTGGCAGGAGGAAGAAAAGGTCATCTCCGTGGGGCATCACTGCGTCCCCGTAACCTGCCCCAAACCCAGACTCCCGACTCCCTCTCCGTTTTACATTTCGACCACGTAAACACTCTGTGGCATGTATAATACACATTGATTTTCCAATCATGAGATTTCTGTGCACCCTCTTCAACAATCTATAGTGAACTTTCTGAAACAATCATTTTTAAATAAAATTGACGTTAACCCTTTCCGCAGCTCACGCCTCGGTGGCATTTCCGGGCGCTGTCATTGTACTCATCGAATCCCACAGCACGTGCTATTGCTCGCTCCGTGTTCTAGAGGTGCGGATAGGTGAGGCGCGTGTCCTGTGAGTGGCTGAGCTGGCCCTCGGGTGTGCGTGTGACAGCAGGACACTCTCCCCCACGTGCTCCCTGCTTGACAGCCGAGGTGGGAAAACTGACCACGCTCCTAACCGACCCATCCGGTGGTTCATGTCATCGTGCCCCGTTGACAAATGTTTATTTGGTGAGATGAGAGGCCCTGGCCCCTCAAACTCATCCTCTTCATGACCCACGGGTGGAAAGATCAGCGGACAGGGCCGTCTCAGATCATAATTCTTGCGTGAAGGATGGGTGATGGGATCATGAACTGGAGGTCAGGACTGGGCACACCTGGCTTCTTTTTTGAAATAGAATCTCTCTGGCTTTTGTCCAGTGTGTGGCTTCAAACGTTGGTCCTTTTATCTCCTCTAAGGACATAGCTAAGATTGCAGGGTGAGCCTTCCGTTCTTGGTCCCTCAAACCATTTGAAAGAATAGGTTTCCCAGATGTCACCAGACTTCCAATGAAGTCCAGGTCCTGATAGAGTAAGTCGGTGGTATGGGGAAGAACCGCACTGTTGCCTTCAAGAGAGCTCTCTGAAGGGCAGATGTGCACCCGGGCTCCGTGTGCACACGCCCTTGGCACTATACCCACTTTATAGATGTGGCATGATGGCATCTCCGTACTTAGCTGGCAGATGGCACAACTGGGATTCAAACACGCCACTGTCTGGCCCCACGGGGCAAGGTCAGCAAAGCAGAGCTCCTGACCCAGCACGGACTTCTGTGTCCCTCCCTCCCCACCCTCACGGTGGCTCATGAATTCCTTCTCTCTGTAGCTCCAGATCGCTCTCAAAAGCCGCCCTCCCCGGCTACTGACACAGCCCTGTGCTGAACCTAGTGAATATTTCATGGAGATTTTAATTTAACTCTAACGGAATTCATCCAACCCTGAGAATAGACTGTCACCTCAAGAAATACCACCGGGAAGGGAAGCGTTGGACTTGCCAGGGGCATTGCCCTTCCTGAGAATGCTGATGCTCCTCTTGGCCGCCAGTCGGGTGAACCCCGCACGCGGGGGCTGGCATCGTCCTGTGGTCTCTCAGCAGGACCCCTGGAGGGGCAGCAGGCGATTGTTTGGAGCTCGGGGAGTACGGGCTGGGCTGAGGGCATGGGCGGGAGGGCCAGCACTGGTGACTAGTCGGATGTCCTTGTCTCCATTTCTGGGTTTGGGAAGGAGGGAGAGGAGGCGGCGGGCTTGGCATTCATCTCCCGTGCACTGGCACCGGACACCAGACGTTCTACAGGTGCCGTGGGCAGGGTGGGCGGGTGCAGTGGGCAGACAGCAGCCGATCAGGAGTGGCTTTCCCCAGGCGTGCTATTCAGAAATCCAAGCGATGACTCCTGCCGAGGGACCAAGGAGCCCAGAGGGGGAATGAGGGTCCTTGGTGCCTCTCAGCTCGCGGGTCTGTGACCCCGGGGAGTCACGCCGGCTCCCCGGGCATCGCTGGGCAGGGGCAGGAAGGGAGGGGGAAAGGCTCACAGCAGAAGACCAGCGCGGTCAGATAGTCTCATTTGAGGTGGGCTGAGGTGCCTGTGGGAGCTGCTCAGCCTGGGATCTGGAGAGGATTTGCAAGTGGCTCCTGGAGCCTTGTGGGGAGTGGAGCCTGGTTCCAGCTGGCTGCTGCCCAGGGCCTGGGGGAGAAAGGGTGAGGAGGGGGCAAGGGACAGGGGCGCCCTCTAGTGGGGAATGTGACTCCTCACATCCTGAGGCTGGCAGGTGAGGTGGGGCTAGGCTAGCCCAGACTGGGGGCGGGAGGGCGGAGGGGGAGAATACTTCCTCTTTAGACCTTGAACTGTTGGCAGACCTACTGTGCACCCACGTGGGGAAAAGGTCACTTGGAACAACGCAGCAGTAAGAAAGCAACGTCCACAGTCCTGAGACTGAAGCTACTTCTTCCCATGCCCTGGCTGTGTGAACATGAGCAAATGATGAACCTCTCTGGGCCTCAGCTTCTTCTGTAAAATCTAAGCCAATGGCAATTTAAAAAAAAAACTGGACAGGTTATGGAGGTTTTTCTTGCATTTTTTGCCAGTCCTGGGGCTTGTACTCAGGGCCTGGGCACTGTCCCTGAGCCTCTTTGTGCTCAAGGCTAGTTCTCTATCACCTGAGCCACACCACCATTTCTGGCTTTTTCTGAGTTTACTGGAGATAACAGTCTCATGAACTTTTCCTTCCCAGGTCAGTTTCAAACTGCGATCCTCAGATCTCAGCCTCCTGAGTAGCTAGGATTACCAGCATGAGCCACCAGAGCCGGTCTTAGGTTTATGTTTATAAAAGACTAAAGGGAACGAAGCAATAAGATATGCAGATATGCACCCGAGAGTCAAGGGCAAGGACGGCAGTGGTGGTAAGAGCTGACGTTTGTTCAGAGCGACGAGCGTGGCGTGAGTAGCTGTAATCGGCACGCAGGGCCCATCAGGGTCAGAACTATTATGGTCACAGAATGGAGTCACAAAGTGAAGGATGCCCAGCTTCAAAGCTGGAACCAGAGTCCGGCCCCTGAGCTAACACGAGGCTGGGAAACAAGCTGTGTCTTCTCTCTGCTGACCATGGAGAGGCTGGGGGCGGGGAGGGGTGTCTATTCCTGGAAAGACGATCAAGAGGGGAAAACTATGGATGAAGTCTTGGAGCGGGGTGCGGGAAATGCAAGTGTAGCGACGATCTGGGTGCATTAGAGGGTCAGTTGCAGGACAGCGCTGGGAGGGGCAGGCCTGAGCTCCCAGCAGGGCCTGACTCCCAGCCACGCCCCCTTCCAGTGGGAATTCCAGGTCTTTCTTTGGTGTACTGGGGTGTGAGCCACCCCTCCAGCCCCCTTTGCTTCCGTTATTTTTAAGATAGAGTGGCTTGATGCCAAGGCTGACTGGAGCTGACATCTGCCCTCCTGGGCCTCCCGGTGTGGCTGGGACGCCAGCTAAGGGCCTGTGGCCTCTGCACCTAGCTGCTGCCCCCTCTCCCCACCCCACCCCCTCCCGCATGGCTGGAATGGCAGGTGTGCACTGCTGCACACAGCCATCGATTGAGATGGAGTCTTTCAAACTTTTGAACTGAGATTCCCCCGTCTTCAATTCCTACGTAGCCAGGATTACAGGCTGGAGCTGCTGTGCCCAGCACCGTTGGTTTTTTAAAGGAAGAAGGACACAGTGAGATCGTCTCGGTGCAGAAGTGAATGTTGCTAGAAGAATGCCAGCGAGCGTGGTTTATGGAGCACCTGTGACGGGGCTGGCCCTGTGGTTGGCGGCGATACGGATTCTCTCAGCGTTGTAAGGACTCCCCAGGTGACCGTTAATATCCCAGTTTCTAATGAGAAAATAGGTGTAGCGGTGACAGACCAGTGGTGGTCTGTGGGGAGGCAGGGCTGGCCCAGGCCCTTGGCCTTATTCAGGAGGCCCGCAGGGGTGTGAGCCGGGTCAGGGCGGTGATATCAAAGGTCACCCTGCCGCCTGCCGGCCACGGCTGCCCTGGGGGGAGTTAAGGTGTGAGGATCACTGCCAAGTGCAGCTGTGTATGTGGCAAGGACACAAGGACCACGGTGAGCATGACCCTTTCTGGCCCCTCTCTATTCTGGTTTGTTATATATAACCTCACAAGACGAACTCCCTCCCTCTGAGCCCTCTCATTGGCTCAGGTGCCGGTGGCTGTGCAGCCAGTGTTAGCTCCAATCTGGTCCTTGAAAGACTTCAGAGCTTTCTGGTGGTTCTTCAAGGCATCGCACCTCTGGTCCCTGCTGCCACTCCAGCCTCTTCCCTGGCCGCTGCCTGGGTCCTGTGGGTGAGCAGCCATTTTGATCGCCTTCCAGCCTCTGGAAGGTACTGAGCTTCCCTGTGCCTCAGGGCCTTGACACCTGCCGATCCTTCCACTGAGAGTGCTCACCTGCTAATTCCTGCTCAGGTGACTGAGTCTCATCTTGGGAAGGGCTCCAGGGCCCCCCACACACCCCGACTCTGTCCAACTCCGCTCTGACCTCTTCCAATCACAGACACAGGCGGTATATTTTGACAGTTTGTGTCCACCTCCCTCTCAGGACACTGGGCCCTGCCTGTGTTTGTTTTCCCTGGGGCTGGTGCAGGATGGAGACAGAAAGGGACTCCAGGTGGCAGAGAGCACTGAAGAGGAGGGCCAGGGCTTCTGCAGGCATCTGCTACCGCCTTGAGTGCCCACAGGCCAGGCCAGACTCAGCATGGCACCCGCCCCTGCACACCTCTCCCCCCGGCTCGGCGCACCAGTGCCACCTGGGCCCAAATCCTCCCCGCTCCCAGGGCAAGCCTGACTTGCCTGGCATCCGCGAGTCATCCCCGCCCCGCCCCCGGCCCGGCCTGTCACTGCCCCGCGTCCTGTCAGCGACTGCAATAACTCCGGCTCTCGGGAGACAATTACCTCGAATGAAGGCTTCCAGGGATGCACAGTACAATCCTGTTCTGTGTCGCGTTTCCTCATTCTGATGGAGCCTCCCAGAGCTTTCCAGAGTTAAATAACACAATTACGGAGTTAAATAAATGGCAGCAAAAAGAAAAGAAAGGGAAAAAAATAGTGGAGGCGCTTTGAGCCCCAGCAGCGGTGAAACCAGACAGGTGGACGCAGCGCTGGCAAAGGAGAGGGGGCCACCCCGAGGAGGGGCGGCCAGAGGGGCCAGGAGAAGCTGGGCATGGGCCGGGGAGAGCGTAAAATGCTGGGAAGGAAGAGACATGTGAGCTGGGGGCAGGAAGGGACTGAACCCGGGCGCAGTGAGCTTCTGGACCCCTCCAGACCCGCCGCCAGCTCACCGCCAGCCAGACATCACCTCCGGAGGCCTGTGTGGACATGATCACCAATGTCCCCGTCCATCATCGTCACCAGGGTCATACCCCCGTGCCAGAGCACACCCGTGTCACCACCAGGGACCCCAGGGTCATACCCCATGCCAGAGCACACCCGTGTCACCACCAGGGACGAGGGAGGTGTGCAGAGCTCCAGCTTTCCCCGTCTCCCGGCAGACCCTGCCCGGCCGTGCTGCCGGTGTCTTAGGTGCTTCTAGATTCCTAGTCCCAGGGTTCAGTGCCGAGCTCCTCACGGGGTCCCTCTGCATGGGTCCCCCTAAAGTGCGCTGCCTGCCTGGGGTAGCCGCGCGCCATTCTCCTTGTGCGTCTGCGCCCTGCTGCTGAATGCTGCCGTCTTTGCAAGCAGATAGGGCCCTGATGATGGGAAGCGAAGTGCTGTGGCCTCCAGCCAGGCAGGGCTGGGGAGGGCCAGACGGGGCTGGACAGGGCCAGGCAGGGCTGGGCAGGGCCGGACAGGGCCGGGCAGGGCTGGACCGGACAGGGCTGGACTGGGCCAGGCAGGGCTGGGCAGGGCCAGACAGAGCCGGACAGGGCTGGGCAGGGCTGGACAGGACCGGACAGGGCTGAACTGGGCCAGGCAGGGCTGGGCAGGGCCGGGGAGGTCTTTTAGCTGGAAACCAGATTAGCAAACTCCAGTTGAGCTCCTTCATGATACAACTCCAGACACCATTCCAGAGGGTTGGGAGCTCTGACAGCACAAAACCACTGGTGTCCCGTCCGCCGCACGTTCCCCTGGTCAGCAGTGCCATCCCAGCGAGTGGACCAGGGGGCTGAAGGCGTTGGATGGGTTTCCATAGCGCCAGCCATTGCTAGCGCTCTTTCAGCCCCAGCCCCGGGGCTTTTGCGGCTGTATGGCATAATGTCTTTTTAACTAAGGTAAAAGAAAATGAGTGCACATGTTCAGGAATAGTCTGATTCTGTGTGATTGTTACAGACACCCCGGGGTGCACTGAAACCAAGGGAGATAATTACTCTTCTATGCTGAGTCAATTAAATGTAAAAAAAAAAAAAAAAAATCCAACAACAACAAAACCCACCAAACTTCCACGGTTTCTAAATGCAAGCTCCTCGCTGCCCCTTCGCAGGCCCGGGAACCAGGGATGGAGCGAGAGCCCTGGGATCAGAATCAGTCGGGTGAGACCCCCCAGCACGGACAGCGAATCTCATTTCGCGCAGTGTGGAGATGTGTGTGCCTCTCTGAGTGGGGTTCACGCTGGCCCAGAGCCTGTCGGCATCTCATCCGCCTGTGTCAGGGAAGGACCCCAGTCACAGGATCATAGGATCCAGCCCGTTTCTAGCACCCCCCCCCTTTCTCCATCTGGACATATGGAATTGTTTTGGCATGCATACTCTCATTGTTGGCCAACTTCTATAAACTCATAAAATGATCTCCAAATTCCAATCCGAAGTTTGCCCTTTGTAGAGGAAAGCTGAGTGTGGGAGAAGGAAGTTTGAGGACAGTGTTTACTTGCCTAATTGATTTGGATCCTGAAAACATAAATAAATAGATCACCAGAGAAGGGACCAGATGCTATGTGTAACATTTGTTAATGCTATTTTATGTTTTGATTTTCTTAACCTTTCCTTCAGTTCCTTCCTTTCCATTTTTGTTACTCTTTTTTGGTGTGTTTTTGTTTGCTTTTGCAATACGGGGATTCAGACTCAAGGCCTCGTGCTTGTTAGGCAAGTACTGTACCAACTGTTACCCCCCCTCCACCTTCCCCCTACGCACACACCTTTTTTTTTTTCTTCGTAAGTTATCTCAGAGTCTCATGCCCTTCCCCCACAAAAAAAGCAGGCCTCAGATCTCAGTCCTCCTCCCTGGGGCCTCCTGATTAGTAGGGATATTCATGTTTTTCCACTTCCTTTCCTGCCCATGGGTCTCAGGCTCCGCTGACTCCAGACTGTGGCACCCTGGTCCTCCAGGCCTGGCACCACCCTGCTGGGTGGCATTGTGTTCACTTGTGTTGCTGCGTACTTCTGTGGGCTCACAGTCAGTGCCAGCATCTGAGAAGCTGAGGTTCTAAGAGAAACCCTCTAGGAAGCCCCCCGCAAATGAAGGGGCTGATGGGCTTGGCATCAGCCCCTCTGCCGCCCTTCTCCCTGGAGGACAGACATGAGCCCTCGTTTGGAGTAATGCAGAAAGAGCCCCTCACGGCTTCCCTTCTTTATGAAAAACGTTATCTGAATGTATTTCTTGTAAGGGCCGCTTGACTTTCCAAGGCTTTGTTCGCCTGTGTTGGATCACATGATTGATTTAGGAGCCGGGCATGAGTTGAAAATGGAGGACTGGGGTTGAGAGGTAGACGACACCGCAATCTGCCACTAGAGTCCATCCTTCCTGTTCGGGAATCGTTATTTCCTTGGGAGCGGCTGAGGCCCAGCATGTCCACCCCTGGTTTCTTTGCCATGGTTTTCCAGGCCAGAATCCCATCAGAAGTGGGCACTTGGGGTGTGCGAGCAGGAGGCAAAGAAGGGGGCCAGGAGGCCCTTCACCACAAAGCCTGGCTGTTCACAGACCCTGCAGCAGAGACGAGGCCCTTCGTGATTCCTCCTCGTCTGCCACCTCTCCTGCCCTCTAAGTGGCCGGCAGCCAGGAGGCCAGAATCCCAGCCCCAGTTCTGGCAAGGCTGGGGCCAGCCTTGTCACCCTGATATCCAAGCTCTTCTCCTTAGTTTCCATCTCCTCCATGGGAAATAACTGTGGCTTCTCCTTTCTGAGGCGCCAGCATTTTATCCCCCCCCCCCCAGTACCTTACCACCCAGGCCCCAGCAAAGTCAGACCAAGGAAGCCAACAATTATGCTGCAATAAGAGGCTTCAATCTGGAGACCCCAGGAGGCTGCAGGCTGCCCCCTGCCCTCCCCCCTCCCCTACTGCTACCCCAGGACATTTGAGACTGGGTCTCAACATGCTGGTCCCTCCCACTTCCATCACCCGTGTCCCAAGAGAGCCATCTCATCCTCCTTCCCAGCGTGACCCTTCAGATGTGAGCTCTGCTGGTCTGTCAGCAGAGGCCAGGCCAGCCGGCTGCAGTCCCTGCTCCTCAGCAGGGTGCCCTGGGTCCCAGACGCTGCGCCCTCGCCGCACACAACCACAGGCTGATGCGTTTTCTCTGTTCCTCGCAGAAAGCAGACCTGGCCGTGGCCGGCCTCACCATCACTTCCGAACGGGAGAAGGTGATCGATTTCTCCAAACCCTTCATGACGCTGGGGATTAGCATTCTTTACCGAGTTCATATGGTAAGAGACTGATTTTATGAGCAGTTATGTCATTAAAGTTATTTGCATGCAAACACTGCGTTTTATGGTAATAATGAATGACTCACAGAAATATTTGGATTTCAAGACTTCAATGCAAATGTGTTGGGCTATTTTTTTTTTCCCTCCCCATCCGCCGTGAGAACGTGTGGAGAGGAGGGCTGGAAAAAGCTGTACTTGCGAGTGTGCTGGTACACTTTGCTTCTTCATCTGCACGGGAATAGGCAAGCAGGATGGGTCATGCTTGGCGGCCCGCGGGGTGGTGACTGACCTCTCTGATCGCTTGGCTTCCTTCTAGAGACAGGACCCCCGTGCCCGTAAGTCTTCCCCACACGCTCCAGGATGTCCCTGCTGCCCAGCCCATGCTTCTCTCCCTGGCCATGTATGTGATCGGGGATTGCAGACTCCTCCTTTTTTTGATTGTTTGTTCTGAGCCCTACAGAGCAGATCTAATTAATTCCAGCTAGACCTAGCCTGTTGCATTCCCTCGTAAAAATTAAAAGAATAGGGGAAGCTATGTCTAGCTAGGTTGGCCAGAGTGACTGTCAAAATGAGTCTATGAGAACGCACCACCAGCAGCTGAGGATGGAGCTGGGTTTGGGGCGGGGGGGAGGAGAGAGTAGGGGAGAAAGTGGCCTTCACCCAGGAGGTCATTGTTCTGTTGTTAGTTAATCATGGCTGACTTCTCCTCGTTTATTCATCTTACCAGTTCTGACTCATTCTGTAGGGCACTCGAGGCCCGCTTGTACTCGTGCAGGGCAGGGCCTGGTGTCCAGCCTCCTGGCTCTGGAACGGTGGTCTGGGCCCTGGTTACTTCTGCGCTCACTGGGCAGTTCCCCAGCCACTGCCTCCCACCTCTCACCACCCACCCTGCCTGAGGGCAGTCCAAGGGCACCAGAACACACAGCCTTTCTCCAGGCTTCCCGGCCATGGCCGGCTGCACACCCACAAGCAGGCTCGGGCCTGGATGTCTTGATCAGCACAGAGCAAGCTGCAGCCTGGCTGCTGGCTGTCTGCAGCCATGGGGCTGGAGCAGCTGACGGTTGTCACTCTGCCCACCGACAACATCTGCTCTCGGGCTTCTCCGTGTCTGGGCCACCTCGGCCCTGAGTAGCATTGCTGGCCACACCTACACCCCAAGTCTCCACCTGGGCACCTAGGCCCAGTGGTTCCTATCAGCCACCAACCCACACCCGTCTATACTCCCTTGTGTCCTTCCCAGGATATTAAGTTTGGGGCCAACTTGTCTAGGCTAAGTCAGCCACTAGTCTAGTTGCCACGATGAAGGTATTTTGGAGATGACTAGTGTCTATCCTGCATTGACTTCAAGGAAAGAGATTATCCTCAAGATGGTGAGTGGGCCTTCTCCAGGCAGGTGAGGGCTATAAGAGAAAATGCTCAGGTTTCTTCGAAGAGGAGTTCTTCCCATGGCCGGAACAGATTCTGCCTGAGTTTCCAGCCTGCTGCCATTTTGAACTTACCAGCTCCCATAATCATGTGAGCCAATTCCTAGATAGATGGATAGATAGATAGATAGATAGATAAATAGATAGATAGATAGATAGATAGATAGATAGATAGATAGATAGATAGATAGATAGATAGATAGATAGATGCATAGACAGAGTGATAGAGTGATGGATAAAGTGATGATAGGTAAGTGATAGAGTGATGGATGGACATACATTTACATATATACATAGAGAGAGAGAGAGAGAGAAAGGGGGATGGATGTAGATAGCTATAGACAGAGATTCCTCGCCCACTGGGTTGTATGGCCTCCAGGCTTGTCAGGACTCCTTCCTTTCTCTGGGCTCCTCTTGGAGGCCCCGATATGCCACGTAGCTGCTCAGATCTGATTTATAACGGAGCCAAACGGAGTGAAAAATGAGTGCTGGCATGAGCAGTTTACGCTGAGCACGACTGACAGTTTATGCATTTATTCAACAAATATTTATCGAGTGCATTCTGTGTGTGAGGCACTGTGCTTCGAAAGTATCAAAAAGTCAGCTCGGGAGAGAACAAACCTGAACTGACTAACGCAGAGGAGATCAGGTGAAAACGAGTCGGAAATGAGCCCCACTATATCTGACGCAGACGTCTTAGCAGAATGGCTAATGCGAAGGTCTAGACAGGCAGAGATCGCCGGGGCTTAAATCTAAGGTGACTTAGAGGAGTTAATATGACAGTGCCCAGTTAATGACAGTAAGTGAAGGGTGTTCATTATGTCATGAGTTTTCTCTGCTCGATGGCCATCTTTCAACAAAAGCATGGTTACTTTGATGTCATTTATACCTTAGAAGGACCTAGCTTTATGTCAGATCACCTGATGGATGACTCCCTGTTACCAAAAATGAGCATCCAGTGATGATTAAATCCATGTGCAAGAGAAGTTAACACACAGGAGTTATTTGTTTATTTATTTATATTTTGTGTGGTACAGGAATTGATTTCAGGGTCTCCCTCAGTGCATCTCTGAAACCTAAAGCTGGCAAGAGATAACTTGTGAATTTCCCACCATCTAAGATTATCTGTCGTGAACATGGGTTATCAAGAGTGGAATAGGAACTAGTCTCCTTCCCGTCATCAGGAGATAATCTGTTTCTGCTCAAGGAGTCTGTAGGACCAGCACAAGAATAGCATCTTTCTCTGTTTACCACTTACTCCCTGAGCAGGCTGGCCAAGGAGCCTGGCTTTGGCATTCACTACTGGCGATCTGTGTACTTTGTAAAGCAAGAAAGGGAAGGAGAGAAAGGGAGAGAGGAAGGAGAAAGAGGACCGAGGTGAACAAGAGTCATAAAGGACTCTGTGGTCAATGCGCCCCATCTTTTCCCCTACCTGAACCGCACTAAGCCCCAAGAACCAAGGTTTCTGTTAGCAAGCCCTGCAGCGTTAGCATCTAAGAATAGATTGGCGTGTTTTCCCCCTGTCACTCACCCACATTGATCTTGAGAACAAAAAGAGCTGGGACCAGGGAGACCAGGTACCTCTTCTGCTCAGGCCAGGCCATAGCTGCCACCGAAACTCATCGCTTGCTCACTTGCTCGCTCTCCAGTGGCTCTCATCCTGCCTACAGTGTCACATCCACTGAGAACGCGTTGCGATCCCTGGCTGGGGCCAGGTGTGCTTCTACAACTGCGCCAGTAGCCCAGCCTTTCGAATCCAGAACTTCTTGTGGTGTTTGCTCCAAGGATGAGAGCTGAGTGATAGGACCTCTGAAGTTCAAGACTCTTGATGTCCCTGGCAAATTAACTTATTTCTTCCTTACTGGGAAGGTTAGCATTTAATATAATGGTATATCTCCCAGGGCATTTTGCGTTTGAGGGATTTATGGTATTGATGCAGACAGTGAGGCTCTCAGTTGTATATGAGTAGAGGAGAAAGAAGAGCAGAGAAAAACAAAAAAAAAAGAAGAAGTTGTATTTGACATTAGAGTAGATCATGTCATTTTCTGTCCTTTTTTCCTCCCTGCCGCAGCAATTTGCCTAATGATGTTTTGCTCAGACTAATAGTAAAATAAGTGTGTATTCCTGTAGCACAGCCTGACTGGCGTGGCAAGGAATCATTCTGGGTACACCACAAGCCGACCTGGGATTCAACACTTGGCCCAGAGAATTCCCTCCCTGTGAATAAATCTCATCTGAATAATTTAGTGCCGGCTTCTTCGGAGAGGCTGGGTGGATGTGGAAGGTATTTGTCTGTTGACTAATAGCTGGTGATTTATGAAGCACTTCCCGCGCAGGCTCTGGGTCAGTTCAGCCGTGGCCGGGCAGGTGGGTAAGGCTCATCGTGAAGGAGCCGAGCACTGCAAGCCGGGTCAGGGCAGTGGGGAGAGGGCAGGCCATGCCGCGGTGCTGTGGCGTTGATGCCAGATTTTCTGTCTCTATGTCTCAAACACATCCAACTTCCTGTCTTCCTGGGAAAGTGCCTTTGCCAGTCTCTGCCATGCGTGAGATGATCTTTCAGGAGCCTCTGAGGATACAATCCCTGATCCCTGCTAGGGGATACCACACCAGTCAGAGTATCCAAGGTTCCCTGGAAAATAGAAACATACCATTTCTGGCAGTTCTGTCCCGTTCCGCCTTTCATGAACAAAAGACATCCTGCTTTCTTCTTTAACTCAGCTTGAGTCTTCTTGCTCAAGAAAAGCAAATGAAAAAAAAAAATGAGTCGGTGATTAAAAAGTGAGCAAGAAGTAAATGCCAACAGTAAATTAATGAATGCATGCCATTGCTGCATTTATTACCTGTTTTGTTTTGGTTTTTTTTTTCTCCAAAGATCTGTTTCATTTCAGAAAGACTGTCTAGGAAAATGGAGAGCATTGCTAAGTAAACCAGTGAATCATTTCTAATGCTGCTTAATACTCTGTTATAAAGAAATAGAAAATGAATAGGATTCTATTCCTTAAAGTTAAGTACCATGATAGCTCATCTAATGGAAATATGGGTCCCTGTATATGGAATTGTTTTAAAATTAGTTATTTATTGAGACCTGAGAAGCTTCAGGTGTCTTAACGTTATTTTAGTAATGCTCATGTTCACCTCTCATGGGATAGTAGGGGTCCATTTGATAAAACAAAATGCACTGGGGGGCTGAGTAGCTTGCAAGTCAAGGTCAGTGCCAAGAGAAGAACTCGGGTTTCCTCCCATGCGGTTTCCAACCCACAAAGTGAAAATATGTATGCTAGCATATGGGTTATATAGGCCACAAACCATCTGGGTGTTTTTAATGTGGAGAGGCACTAATTGCTTGCCTCCGATTTCCTCTTGGAGTCAGCGTTAGGGTACATGCTAAGTCAATGTATGCAAAACAACTCGGTGGGTGGGCTGGGGGGGGCATGCTCCAAGAGTGGAGTAAGAAATGCTCGCTTCAATCTCCTTTCCCAAGAGACACAGAGAGACTGTTTCCTTCCCTCTTCAGCCCCAGCAAGCATTCTGGGGACCTCTGACCACCGCTGGCAGGAGGCTCTTTAGAAACCTCTAGGCATTGTCATTGTGTCTGGAAGACCGTCAAAAGCACACAGAAGACACCGACAGCCCTCTGTCATTGCTATTGTAGGCTGGGCTGAGGCCTAGAGAGAAAGAGTGAGCGTCGGGACTCCATGTCTGAAAAGTGACGGCGATGTCCCTTGCCCATGTGCCAGTCTGGGAGAACTTGCCACACACCTGGCCCACTGTGCCAGTGACTTACTTGGAAACATTGAGGCGGAACAGAGTTCTGAAGATTGCAGCAACTGTGTCCCGGGAGCCATCTTTCCGAGACAGACGTCTACGGTAGCCCTGATTGGTTCCTTAGAGCGTCCGGCAGTGCTCTTTTGATGCATGAATTATAACCCCTGGAAACTCCAGGAGTTATATACAGAAAGCGACTCTAGCCAGAGGGCATTCACCATCAACCCCGACATAATACCTGCCACCACAGGACCAAAAAAAAAAAAAAGGTATTTCTTACCCACTGCAGGACTTCATAAGGTAGTTCCCTCCTGTGTCCAAGCCATCTCTTCTCCCTCTTCATTGGACAGAAAAGAAGCATGTGCACACAGAGCTGTAGCTATCTGTTAACATATTCAGTCCTCAAAACAACCCTGTGGGGGTTTTGTTATTACCCACATGTGGCAAAAAAAGAAACAGAGACACAGAGATTAAATAACTCGGCCCAGCATCACACCACTTATAAGCGTTAGAGCCAAGACATCCTGAGCGGCGTGGCTGCAGTCTGTGTTTTAATCTACTTCGTGTCCTTGACCTGCTCCAGTGTCCCCATGCATCTGGCTTGACTGGGAGAAAGCAATTTCATTCCTATTATAAGATAATAATACTTTACCTCACCTGGAGTGAAGTGTCAGTACGTTTGCAAGTAGGTTCTTAAGGACAAGAGAAGCTCTTTGCATGGAAGAGGAGTTCAGTGCATACATCACGGCTGTATGGAAAGTCATAAAGACCCTGTCAGTCAAAGGACTTCCCCCAGCCACGATCACAGTCAGCTGGTAGCCAGCCTTTGGTTTCTTGTTCCACCACAGAGCATCAAGGATGCTAATCCTGGTGTGGTCAGTCTGAAGTTCGGTCCCAAAGCCCCGGGCATCTACTGCCATCTAATTTTCAATTCTACCAGCAGCGCTTGACCTCTCCCTGGCATTGGGGCATGGATCGAGGGCTATCTCTCCATAGAGACATGTATAAAACACCAATTATCTGCTTCCAAAGTGGCTGTGTTTTACCAGAAGGAACAGACCCAACTTGCAGTCAGCAGTTATATTGATTGTATAAATCAATACAGATGCCCATAAATACCAGAGTCAGAAGAAATGACGATGAAGATAAATAATCCATAACACTTACAAGTCCTTTAAGAGGTTGGAAGGATCGAGGAGGTGGAGATTCTGGGGACACTGGGGAGAAGTCTTGGGATGGACGAGGGAGTTTCTGAGCGCAAGTTGCAACGATTTAAGAGGAGAGGAAGACTTGGTACAGATGGTATTCGCGTGGAGTATGGCATGCTGATGGCCCAGCTTGATGAATGAACACTAGAGAAACCAAAACCATCACCAGCGATTTGAGCGATGCACTTACCCTCCCTGAGTCTCAGTTATTCCATCTGTCAGCCGGGAAAATGAAGTCTGGAAATCAAGAGAACATAGTGAAGAAAAGTATCCCCATCGTACATCTTTTGGGACTTCCAGAAAAGCTATTATTTGGGAAAAATGCCTGTGGCACGTGACACCTGATTTTCTCAAGTGCCAGTATCTCAGGTGTCCTTTGGGAAGGAAGCAGTCGAAAGCATCCACACAGGCAAAATGGTCAGTGTGCAGAATCTCTCAAGGAACATATGACTCCTCTGCATCGTCTCAGCCTAAGCCATGGTGGCATAAGCCCAGGCCTAACTCTCAATGGACTGCCTGGCCCTTGTTCCTCTGGCTGGCGTCAGCCAATCACATATGCGATCAGATGTTGCCTCAACAATAGGACTGTTAGGTTCCTAGCGGAGCTGTGTTTAAGTCTAGGTCCTTGTTTGTGCAATGTTTTATAACCTGGGTCTCCTCAATTGTGTTTTTTGTTTCCCCACGGTTATGTATCATCCCTTATCACCTATAACCAAATATGGCAGCTTTAAATAGGGCTGTCATTTTCCTCGATTTCACTCATTGTGATATAATCAGGTATAGATTTCTGGCATTGAACCTCTAATGGGGTTTCAGATTTAGAAAGCAACAATAAAAGATGTTGTTTTCGTCTCGCTATCTCACAGTTCAAACACAGGGAAAAACAGTCCCGAGTGACAGGGCACAGAGAATTCAGGTCCATTTGCCCAGAGAACATCTGGGGCTAAGGAAGACCCCCAGAATGGACCAAGCTAGTGCTTTCTACTGCAGGAGGTCTGTTGGCAGGATCTGCCCCTTTGTCTCCTTCCAGATTCTCTGTAATGGGTTTGTGGTGCTCTGTCTTCCTGTGTCTGCTGCTGGCTCTTGGTATGATGCAGAAGACATGGTCAGCCTGTGATCAATACTGGATTGACCACACCAGGGCCTCTGATTCCACTGCTCTTGTGTCCTTTGTTTCCTGTTAGAAATTTGACATAATGGTGGGACCAGACATGCCCAAATGTCTGTTCCCTTCCTTTGATGACTGGGCTTCCTTCCTCAAACGCTTGCATTTTCACAAGATTCTGTGCAGATCAGCACACATGCATGCACCACGGGGACGATGCTTGCAGGTGGTTTCGTTGGACTCGTCCCTAGCTCAAGTCACGCTGGGAAAAAAAACCTGCTTCAGAGAGATCACCTGAGAGGTGGCTGCTGGGTTGCTGAATGGCCATGAGGCCCCCAGTAAATGCCCTCCTCTCCCCGCCACTCCTGGCAGAGGGTGAGCTGTTGATATCCTTTGCCTCCCCTGAGCTGTGGTCTGGAGGGGGAAAGGAAATCCGTTTCCCAGGTGCGAAAGGAATGGATTCTTTGAGAAGGGATGGAAAGCCATCCAGAAGAGCAGGGGGAACCACCCAGGACTGGGACCCTGTGGACAGGGGAGGGCTCTGCAGAGCGGTGTCTCTCCACCTGCTCCGTGTGCAGCCTTGGGAGCGGCGGTGTCACATCTCACCTCCTATGAAATCTGCTACTAGATCAGTTTAGTGCAGCATTGGCAGAAGGGGTTCCCATTACTGGCTTTTTTTCTCTAGTATTTGCATGAAATACCTAGATACTGATAGTAAGTTGTTCCAATGACGGACAGAATCCTGAACTTGAAGGCTTACCTGTTCGTGGAATACCTGAGCTTCACACCAACTTCCAGTCTCCTCCATGGACCTCCTGGGATCCAGAGACCATAACATGGTAGCGTTTTCCACTCTGAGCGGTCCTTGGCACCATCTGGCCCAGTAGTTTCATGGTTTTGGAAAGGGCAAGCCAAGGACAAGACGGAGGCCTGGGTCAGGGATGGGAAGAACACTCCTCATCTACAATGGCGCCCACCACTCCACTCTGTGTGTGTCAGATCACCGGGTCATTTACAAAGCTAGACGTGTTTATTTTCCTGTGCAGTCTCTTCATTGTTCAATACTGGGAACTATTAAAAAACACTGCCGAACAGACAAAGTCAGTCTGTGGGCTCTGTGATCCTTGGACCTCCCGTGGGATTTATTTTTTATGATCTAGTCCAATTCCAATTGAGGCTAGATAGGATCAGGGACTTACCCAAGAACATACAGCTAAAGATGGAGCACATGCCTCACCTGTGCTGCTCATTCCCTTTGCTTTCCTGTGAACGAGGGTGGGCACTTGGCACCCGGGCTCCGCCCCTGGCCCTATCCCCTGGTGGCGCACGTCTGTGGGTGCGTTCTCACACGCGCATGCGAGGCCGGGATGGCCCTTGGCCTTCAAGTCAAGACAATGAGTCTTTGGGTGCTAGGTCTTCTACTTGACAGCTGTGTGACCTAAGAAACCTCTTGACTGCTTCGAACTCTGTTTATTCCATTGATAAAACAAACCTAAGAGAAGATGCCTTCCCAGCCTGTTTCCAGGCCTGCTGAGGACGCCTCACTGTGTGAGAGATGACCTTGCAAGAAAAGATCCCAGATGCCTGTGGCATTAGCACGCTGTGAGAAAGATGCATGGGTCAAAGAGGGATGCCGAGGTCAGATGCCCAGCAGCTCAGAGATGCTCCAGAGCCCATCCGTGCTGCCCCAAGAATACCATGGTGCGGCAGGGGTAGACAGGGCTGCTGCACTTGTCGGATGCAAGCCTCCCTCTCCTAGGAACTGGTCCGCCACCCAATCTGTGAGCTCAGAGTTCGGAGCAGCCCCCGCTAGACCTTCATCCCCAATCAGCCAAAGAAATCTAGATCCAAACCCATACTCTCCAGACGCCCTGCCCTGCCCTAAGCCATTTTGACTGACAGTGCATAGTGAATCTTGTCTTCATTTCCATTTCTAGGGTCGCAGACCTGGCTATTTCTCCTTCCTGGACCCCTTTTCTCCAGGCGTCTGGCTCTTCATGCTTCTCGCCTATCTGGCTGTCAGCTGCGTCCTCTTCCTCGTGGCTAGGTACTCTCTGCTCCCCGTGCCTGTCCTCACACCGCCACCTCGTGTCCACATCTGGGAACTGCATGGGGCAGGGGTGGGAGGAGGAGAGGGCAGTTGAAAAGACCTTGGTGCCAAATGGGAAGGATGGGAGAGGAGCTCGGGACCTGAAATGCTGTCTGCCCAGCTGTCGACTTAACACTGCCCATCCATCTGGCTGCATGTTCCATCCCTAATGTGCATGACCCAGACAGGAACACTTGTCTCAATTTGCTTCTGCACCCCTGCCCCTTGCCCCTTGCCCGTCTCCATCTCCCCCCCTCCAGCCACCTTCCCTGCCCCCCTCTCCCCATCATTTGTGTAGGAGCCTTGGGAAAGAGGGGAGAGAGTGAAGTGGTAGGAAAATCACTCTGATTAAGCACTGTGCATTTGGCTGCCCTGGAAGCAGTCCTTGCCAGGACCTGCCACAAAATGCTGAATGACAAGAAACAGAGCCCGCAAATCCAGAGGGGCGGGGTGGGACCCGAGGCTGCGGTGACACCGGCCAGGGAGAATGCTCTTCTGCAGAGCCAGGATCGGCCCCCAAAAACACAGCTGTCCTGTTTGAAAACGTCAGTGGCAAGGGCGCTGGATGATCAGGGTTGAGCTGAGACACATAGTCAGGACAGACTGGGGAGAATACACTTCCCCTGTCCCCCAGAGGCTGGGGACTGACCCAAGCCCTCTGGGAGATGCCCAGGAGCCTCCCGAGCCTGTGGCTTCCCACTGATGTCCGTGGCTGTTGGTCTCTGAGCCTGTTACGGGCCATCGGTCCAGCCTGAGCTTTGGGATCGCTGACTCCCTCCCCAGGAGCAGAGCCATCCCTAGTGGCTCCCTCACATCGCTCACCTTACTGCAGTGGACCACCCGTTAGGTGAGAGCAGAGAACAGCTCAGGAAATGCTTCTAGAAGTCTGGCAGGGACTCGGTTGCAAGTGATAGCGGGGTTCCCCCTCCCCAGCACATTCTCTCTGCAGGCAGTGTGTTCTTTTCATGGATGGGGGGGGAGGGGACACCTGCTCCACTTAGCAGAGGCAGCAACATGCCCAGAGCCCCGATGACTCTCAGGGTACTAAGCCCCCGTGAGCCCCTGTCTTGCCCAATGGGGCTGAATCACCCTGTGGGTACCTCTTCCCAGAGAGATGGAGGTCAAGATCCAAAACCGTCATCTGCCGCCCAGCAAAGAACGGCCATGGTCACCAACCGGTAGTCTTCTCCAGCTCTGCGTTTGCGGCTGAGGTGCCACCTACCCCCCGGGGCCCGTAGGCATTGCCACTGCCAACGATCTGTTGTCAGTGACAGCTGGCGAGGTGCCGGAGCTCGCAGGCTGTCTGACACTTCCGCTCTCCACTTCGCAGTGCTGTCTGCCACCACTTGCAGGAAGCTGTCGGCATGTGCCCGGCACCACGGCTCTGAAATTCGCTCCAGCCCCTGGGCATAGTTTTCTATCCACCTCTACAGCCAGGAAAGGGATCTTAGCGCTTCATTATCTCTCCCTCACACACACTCACACACACATACACACACACGCATGTACGCACAAGCATACTCAACCATATTGAGCCCAGGATATTCTGTTCTACAGTGGAGGAATGCAAAGGCTCCTGAAAACTCCCAGAGGTTTGGGAGACAGCCAGAGCCCCCCCCCCCGGCCCCCAGACCCTTTTATCTGGACCTACTCTATTCCAATCTCATACTCATTTGAAAGAGGAAAAACTGTATGCAGCAACAGGTCTCAGTAGCCATTCCCAAGCCAGCTGAGAAAGTCTCAGCTCCCAGGTCCCAGTGTCTCTGCATCTTAGGAGTGTGAGCTGAGGCCTCTCAGAGTGGCCATGGAAGCAGTGGCAGCCCCCTGTCCCCTGGGAATGCGTAGATTGGGGGCGGGGCCAGCCCAGAGGCCCGCAGAGGAGCCTCCTTGGTAATTCTGATGAAGGCTGAAGGTTGGGAACTGTGAAGGAGGACAAGGCTTTTCAAGCCCTAGGGGTCCCTGTCTGAGGGCTTTGGGACGAGAGACAAGTCACTTCCTAGGTTTCTCATAACCTCTCTGCTTCCTGTCAGGGGGCTCCAGTGATTCGATGTTGGAGGTCCATATCACAATGCATTGGGTAGCTGGGTGCTGGTGGCTCACACCTGTCATCCTAGCTACTCAGGAGGCTGAGATCTGAGGATCGCAATTCAAAGCCAGCCCGGGCAAGGAAGTTCGTGAGACTCTTATCTCCAATTAACTGCCAGAAAACCAGAAGTAGCACTGTGGCTCAAGTGGTAGAGCGTTAGCCTTCAGCTGAAGAGCTGAGGGACAGCGCCCAGGCCCAGAGTTCAAGACCCACGACAGACAAAAAAAAAAAAAAAAAAATTCATTAGGGAAGAATGTTCCTTTGGTGAAAGAAAAATGCCACCAACTTGGTTCAACAACCCTCCCCTTCTCTTTTTGCTTGGGAAAAAGGCAAGCCCCAGCCACCAGGCCAGCTGGGTGAGGCCCGGAAGGAGAGCTGCCTCTTCTCGGGGGCCTCCTCTCTGGGGCCTCCGCTCCCTGTGCCCGCCTTCTCAGCCCTGGAGCTTGCTCCTCTCCTCCCACAGGTTGACGCCCTATGAGTGGTACAGCCCGCACCCGTGCGCGCAGGGCCGATGCAACCTCCTGGTGAACCAGTACTCCCTGGGCAACAGCCTCTGGTTTCCCGTGGGCGGCTTCATGCAGCAGGGGTCCACCATCGCCCCCCGAGCCTTGTCCACCCGCTGTGTGAGCGGCGTCTGGTAAGCCCCCCCGGGACCAGGCCGCAAGGGGTGGGGTGGCAGGACCAGACCAAATGGGGAACCGTGGGGGTTCCTGAAGAAGTCCACCGTGGCTGCTGGTTGACAGAGAACTTAGCAGCCCGGCTGCCCCCAAAGCCTTTTACAGATCAAGCTAGCATAGGCCTATGGGACCGGCTGCCGGCTCAGACAGTTGGGGGCCACCTTACCCCGTGCTCTGCCTGTAGAGTCTGGACACAGCGCAGAGTCAGTGCAAAGAGGAGTTAAGGGAGCCAGCCCTGACTGCACAACAAAGCAAAGGCAACTTCTTGTCCTGCAAACAGCTGGCAGACATATGCAGATGTATGCAAATGTGAGTCTACCAGGAAGTCCCTAGAGGAGGAGGGTGGGACTTGAGGCCTGGCCTCCTGGCTCACTGTCCAGTAGGTGTGGAAAATAGAAACTCCTACACACTCAGAGATGGGCAGATGATTCAGCGGGCGGGAAAGCTGTTTGGAAACATGAAAGTGCTGCATCCATTCCATTTCCTGATGGGAGAATATGGGGGCAGGGGAAGCATATAAAGCCTGAGAGGCAGGTCTGCAAAGTAAGAGTTTTGGATCATCTATTAAAAATCATCTGTTGGTTTGGACTCCGATGTGTCTAGGGCTTAGTAGCGTTTCCTCCTCAGTTGGTTGAAACTAAAGGAAAAGGAAAAACGGTGCTTCCATCTTTGAGTTAGAGTTGATCTACACACCTCACAAGTGTGAAGCGAAGCAGAGCAAACACAATTCCCATTTATAGACAGATACACTGAGAAGAGCGGCTTTCCCTACGACCTCTCAGGCAGAGCGGGACCGCCCCGGCTCTCTGGTACGCATACCGCTGTTGCTTCACTCCCATGAAGGAGGCCTGCAGGAGTTCCTGGGGACATGGCAAAAGGGACAGTAGGGCTTCCTACTCTGGAAATTCCACCTGGAGGCTGCCAGCCGCAATGCGTCGGCTGGCCATGTCTGTCTACGTCATGACATTGTCTTGTGAATTCAGACCCTCTGAATCAGAGTCTGATTCTTCATAATTTGCTCATAGATCTGTCCACCTTCTTATCCATGAAAGAATTGAGATGCATATCCATACTGTTGGCCTAGTGGGAAAAGCTTACTTAACCTACCGAAGTGAAAAAACAAAACAAAACGAAAAAAAAACCCTGTTAAAGGCTTTAGCCTGTACGCTTCCTGCATTGCAAACTTATTCTAATTTTTGATGAGTTCTAGCAACTTAATAAAGCGATCAAGTCCAGGACCACATGGCCATTGTAAGAGTATTTTCAAATTCCAACGTGTTAGCAGTTCAACGATAAGGTGAAGCAGTCTGTTTTCAGCGAGACTTTGTGCCATTAAGATCTGTAGAACTAGTTCTGCAATAAAAATTCACCAATGCGTTTCCTGGCAAATCATTGTTTCCTCACCATCAAATCAGGATAGGAGATTGGCCTCGCTGAGGGATAGGGGTCATGGGGGGTTGTGGAGGTAGCTCGTGGCAGGACTTAGTATGTGGCCACGTGCATCCGAATGTTGGCGTAAGCACCAGGAGGCAGGGCAGTAGGCCCGGCTCCAGCTCTGAACAGAGCCCTCTGGCTGGTACCCTTAGCTCCTTCACCAGCTCATTTCCATGGTCCCCCAGACTGTGTCCTGTGTGTGGACCACACATCTTTGAAATAACAACCAACAGTGACTTCCTTTCAGAAACTGAAACAGGGGAACCAGTGGTCTTCTTTTTGGGCAACCTTCACGAACTCGATTCATTTCTGTTGACATCATACACTCCCTCGGGAGAGAGGCACTGGTTTCTCCTCTGTCTCGGTGGGACTGGATTTGGGGGCCAAGACGCTGGGCAGTGCCAGGGCAGTGATGACTTCCCGGTCTTTCCTGACCAGGTGGGCCTTCACGCTGATCATCATCTCATCCTACACGGCCAACCTGGCTGCCTTCCTGACCGTGCAGCGCATGGACGTGCCCATCGAGTCGGTGGATGACCTGGCTGACCAGACCGCCATTGAGTACGGCACCATTCACGGAGGCTCCAGCATGACTTTCTTCCAAGTAAACCCATGTGGCTGCTCACCGACATGGGGGTGTGGGTGGAACGGAGTCGAGATGTTTGTCCACTGGAGATAAAAACATCGTTCCTCATCTCATCCTCTCCTTTGAGCATCTAGTTTAGAGACACAAGTGGGGCTACAGTCTCCTCCTACGCCATAGAATAGCCCCAGTAGGGCCTAAACCACTTCCGGTTACCCTCAGCTTGTCCCGTACATGAACAATTGTTGGTCCTTGAGATGACTTTAGGTTTATCATGGTGGGACTCTCCTTTTGATTGCAATAATCACATGTTTATTTTATGTGCATTTGGATATATGTGTGCATTCCTTGGGAACCAAACCTGTAGTTGTATTTCCATTACTTTATAAGAAGGGGCTACCATGCACATTTAGATCTCAAGTAGTGAGTTCAATGTTATATATTGTACCTAGACAACGTGGGGTTAAACTGATACACAAATGTCTGAGGTTGGCAAAACAGTAGATAATAGGACCTGGTATGATCCATTTCAAGCTGATAGATCTGAAATAGCATGCTTTGGCTTTTGGGGGATTTCCTTGCAAAGCTCAGGAGAAGGCCCTGCCACAATAGAGAAGTCTCTGTCAGACAAGCTGATTGATCACCAAGGCTGACAGAACTAGGCCACACAGAATCGTAGTTTTCATATGCTCCAAGGTTTCTAGGGAAGTAGATTTCCCTTGGGGCTCTTCGGTGTCTAACCAACCTAATATCCAAGCAGCTGATTTCTACATAAAGCAAGCCCAAGGCCTTCAGCTTTCTGTTTTCCATACAAGTCTCCATGCTGGTAGACACAGAGACCAGGGAGAGTTTCATGTAAACATGGAGTCTGGATAGGCTCTGGGGAATTCTGTCTTGCTATTGATAAAGCTGAAGCCAGCATCTAATATGTGGCTGTTTGGGGTTTAAGGTAGATAGAAAACAGCTGCACTGCTTCCTCAGGTGGCATGGCTGTATAAGTCCTGAACGAGCCTGAGCTCACTGCCCCACGCTGAGGGACAATGGAGAGACACAACCAGGATCAATTCTTGTACCAGAAAATGGAAGTTGACCCTCGAAGACCAACCCGTAGGCAGAAGCCACAGGGCCTTGAGCTCCTGTGGTCTCTTGGTCTCCTGCACAAGACACAAGTCAAGATCCTCCTCTGCCACGAATCAGTGGCAGGAAAAACCTTGAGCAATGACTAAGGAGAAAAAGTCCTTGACAATAACGGGGCCAGGGGAGTTGAGGATGGTGGTGGTCAAGAGGCAGAAGGGCCAGCACTTTAAGGCTTCGATTCCGTCCCTCTTGAAGGCAGCAGTTCCTCTCTGTGTTCCCAACCCTGCTTCCGTCTTTTCTTCCCCCAGAATTCCCGCTACCAGACCTACCAACGCATGTGGAATTACATGTACTCCAAGCAGCCAAGCGTGTTCGTGAAGAGCACGGAGGAGGGGATCGCCCGGGTGCTGAATTCCAACTACGCCTTCCTGCTGGAGTCCACCATGAATGAGTATTACCGGCAGCGGAACTGCAACCTCACGCAGATCGGGGACCTGCTGGACACCAAGGGCTATGGGATTGGCATGCCCGTCGGTATGCAGAGAGGAGCACCCTCCCGGGGTAGCTGCCATCCAGGTCCAGGCAGGCCTAGGGTCCTTAAAACCACTGGACACAGAATTGAATTCGACAACCCTTGTGTCTGCAAGCCAGTTTAACACATGACTTTAGGCTGGCACGCTTAAGGTTAACAAAAACACTAACCCATGTACTTCTACTAATAGCAATCAGGTTTAACCTGTAAGTATTAAGAGTTAGTG
The DNA here is from genome assembly GCF_024711535.1 of Dipodomys merriami. Classification (NCBI taxonomy): domain Eukaryota; kingdom Metazoa; phylum Chordata; class Mammalia; order Rodentia; family Heteromyidae; genus Dipodomys; species Dipodomys merriami. The sequence continues at coordinate 4,206,792 of NW_027202305.1, read as the reverse complement.
GATTGGCTATTTAATTGATTCCCTATTCTAATTTGTGTGTGTGTGAGAGAGAGAGCAGGTGCTGGTGTTGAAACTCAGAGCCAGGGGCAGTATCCTTGAGCTTTTTCTCTCAAAGCTGGCATACTACCACTTGAGCCACACCTCCATTTTTTGGTTTTTTAGAGGTTAATTGGATCTAAGAGTCTCCCAGACTTTCCTGCCTGGTCTAGTCTCTTGAGTAGCTAGGTTTACAGGCGTGAGCCTGTAAGCACCGGGCTTAATTCTAATTTTTAAATGCACATTGGCACCCTTGACTGTTACTTTAGGGATTTGGTCCCTTCGGTCTCTTACTTCCATTCTTTTGGCCTTTGTTGTGTTGATTAATGTCTTTACTGGCAGTGGCAGAAGGAAGAGATAGCTATTGTCAAATGAATTAATGTGACTGGTAGTTAGCATCCCCAGTGGAAAGTGTATTGCCATGATCATGGGAGATGGCGCTTACGATGTTTGTGGGTTTCACTGATCTGTCTAAGCCAGTCAACATGGGTAATTGAGAATGGCTGGAAACAGGCGGTTGGCATGCTGACTGGGCACCTGGGAAACTGGTGGATGGTGTGTTGACTGGACACCATCCACCTTTGTTACAGGAGGGTACAGAGGTGTGCTTTTCACACTTGTGCTTTTTGATGGGCATTTACACCTCGAGCCTCCCATTGGTGAGTGAGCTTCCTCCAGAAGCTGAGGGGGACAGGATTAGTGGCTGCCAAGATGGCAGTGGGACCCAGCTGGTGCCACTGAGGGCTCACGCCTGTAGTTATAGGCATTTGGGAGGCTGAGATTGGGAAGATCACTGTTCTGGGCCAGCCTAGGCAAGAGAGTCTGTAAGACTCCATTTTAACAGGAGGAGCTGGGCATAGTGTTATGCTCCTGTCATCTCACAGATGGCAGGAAGCACAAAATAGGGGGATCACAGTTCAGATGTGTACCTTGGTGGTGGGCAAGATCCTACCTCAACACTAATCAGTGCAGAAAAGGATGGTCCCAGACAGGTGCCCCAGATGGTATTGACATACAGCCTTTCGCCACACGTGTGCTATTGGGGGCCCCTACCGGAGAGGGTTACCCTTGAATACACGTGTCCTTAAGCAAGGCAACAGGGGAAGCAGCAGGAACTGAAGTCATCAGAGCACAGATAAATGCACTTTCCCTAACACAAAGCTCTACACATTACAGGATTCAGGGGCAGGAGGTATGGCCTGAGTAGTAGAATACCTTGTGAGTGCTAGGCCCCTGAGTTCAATCTCCCCAATTCTGCAAAAATAAATAGAGGGATTTCTATGTCCTTCACACAAGGACATAGAGAGCTCCATGGAACCACACTGGACAGTGAGCCTCTTGGAGCTTTGATGGAGGATTTCCCAGCCTCCAATCCATTGCTGTTTACAAAGTGTCCAGCTGGAGGTATTTTGTTGTAGCAGTGGAACAGGCTATCCTTTACTAAAATCTCTCTGGAATCAGGATGGCTGGACTCTTCAGAAACAGGCAAATAAGTAGTAACCAAAATGTACCATCACATCAAAAACAGGAAAATGGCAGGATTCATTTATACCTGTGGCGTGCAGTGAACGTAGCCACAGAGCAGACAGACCTAGTGTTAATGCAGCCTGGTTATTGTCCCAGGAGCCTTCTCTAGGTTGTAGACCTTGAGCTCCACAATCGCCCTCCCCATAACCCCCTAATGCTGTTGAGCAGGTGATTTCTTCAGTGCTGATCAGAAGCCAAGCACATGAATATACAGACAATCCTAGGAGTCATCCCCAAACTCTGTAGATTCTGACACTAGCAATTTTGTGAACCAGAGACCTTGTTCAGCCTACTCGTAAACCTGCATATCCTCTATTTACTGTCATATTTCATCAATGTCGGTTACAGTTTATGGGCAACAGATATGGGCTCCTTGGTTCTCATTGGCTGACATTTCCTTTTAACATGGTGGAGTGAACCGTGAAATGAACTTAGGGCATACCTTGGTGATAGACCAGTGATTAAATAAATTTAACCTAAATGTCAAGGGCTTCAAAAGTTTTCATGAGGAACTTGACTCTCTCTCTCTATATGTATATGTGTGTGTATTAGACCAATTCTAGAAACTCTGTGTGTGTGTGTGTGTGTGTGTGTGTGTGTGTGAGAGAGAGAGAGAGAGAGAGAGAGAGAGAGAGACCAGTTCTAGAAACTTCCATCAATAACATGGAGAAATCCATGTGGCCTGTATCCGGCATGATACTGTTTGCACATGTGATATCTCACTCATGGCTCCCCTCAGTAGATGGCAGGACTGAGATTCACAGCAGGTAGGTTGCCAACTAGAGAGGCTGGCCTGTCCCTGGGGTGCCTGTCTCCAAATCCAGTTTGGCCCTGGTTCACATGGGGCCTGCCGCTAGATGGGACGGGATGGGTGGGAAGAGGTGTTGTGAGCGGCCGCAGGCTCTCATGAGAGGCTGGGAAGAGTACTGCACAGCACAGTGCAAGTGCCCTGAGGTTACGCATGTGTATCATTCCTAAGTAAGAGGGAAGGTCATAAATGCAGAATGAACAATGTGGTTGGACACCGGAAAATGAAGAGAAACTGAATAAGGGAAAGATGGGAATTTTATCAGGTGGTTTAGGAGCTTAGAAAGCCGGAGTGGGCAGAGTAGCCTTTCATGCAGCCGCTGATGTGCTGTGAGCTTGAATTGAAAGTGCCTTGAAACTGCTTGCAATGCCTTGCTGAGCCAGACTCTCATCTCTAAATCTGCAATGTTCTTTAGGCTAACACCTAACCACATCTGTAAGGCAATTTGCTCATAAATCCATTCATTTGCCGCAGGTGCACGCTGGGCACCTGCTCCTCCTGAGCCTGCCTGCAAGCACACGCATCCGTGCTGCGGGCCTGGTGAGCGTGTGGGTCCACGTGCCTGGCATTGTGTGTGTGTGTGTGTGTGTGTGTGTGTGTGTGTGTGTGTGTGTGTGTGTGTGTGTGTGTGTGTGTGTGTGTGTGTGTGTGTGTGTGTGTGTGTGTGTGTGTGTGTGTGTGGTAATAGTAGTAGTAGTTGTTGTTACTGTAGGAGGGAGGCTCTATTGTGCGAGTCTACAGCCTTGTTAGAAACACAGGATCTCAGGCCCTGCCCCAAACGTATCGGAACAGAACATGCAGTTCAACAAAATCCCCAGATGATCCCGTTCAAATGCGAGAAGCACTCGAAATAACACTTGGTTCGTTCCAAGCTTCTGCCAGACTCCTCCACCGCAGCCCCTGTCGCTCCGAGGCATCTCCTGCCCCAGACCTTCATGGAGCTTGGGCAAGGAAACCAACGGGCAGCTGAGTTGTTTTCCAGCATCTTGGCAGCCGTTTCTCAGTGATCTCAGACCTCAGCCTGCTGTGGGGCATGGAGCGTTCCCCAGTTTCACTTAAGCCTGTTTTTGTGATTAAACCTTAATTCCAGAACGAAAGCCCCTTGACCGCACGCCATCAGAAAAATTCAAAAACAAATCATACTGAACAGAGAAAAGCCTTCTGTTAGAAGAGGGAGGGCAAGTGGGGGCACGGGCGACAGACAGGGAGCGGGCTCTGCTTAACTCAGCTACCAGGACGGGTTAGCTCCATCCACATACGTGAGTGGAAACTTTCGTTCTCTGTTGACAGTCCTGCGGTTTGAACTTGGAGCCTTGCACTCACTAGGCGGGTGCTCTACCGCTTGAGCCACATCCCCCACCTCCTGTATTTTTTGCCCTTTTAATTTTGGCATCTGGAGTTTGAACTCAGGGCGTCATACTTGAGGCTAGCTTGATACCAGTGAGCCGCACCTCTAGCCCTGTTTTGGGCTGGTTAATTTTAGGATAGTTTTCTTGCTTCCTGCCCAGTACCTGAGCTATCGACCTGTTAGCTTCCCTGTTAGCTGGTGGGACCACAGGCTTGAACCACCGTGTCCAGCTTCCCTCTGTGGAAGCAGAGTCTCAAGAGCTTTTCTGCCCAGGCTGGCCTGGAACTGAGATCTTCTGATCTCAGCCTCCTGTGCAGCTCCTCAGAGCTCTCAGTTAAGGAGCCTCAAAAGCTTTTTCTGCCCAAGCTGGCCTCAAACAGAAATCCTTTCATTTTCAGCCTACCAAGTAGCTAAAATTTCATGTGAACCACCAGGGCCTGTGGCTGGCTTCTTTAGTTCTTCTTCAGATAGGGTCTTATACTTTTTTGCCTGGAGCCAGCTTCCAATTAGGTGGCACCTAGCAGCCATCATGCCCGGCCATAAGAAGAGGCCTCTGTTCTGGATAGCCGATTGTCTGGTATAATGTAGTGACTGCTACAAGGGCCTGACAAATCATTGAAGTGGACATTGGACAGTTGACTGGGTGGTTCATGTCAGAGAAACAGAAGCCGTGGCCTCCTGGGGGTGGGTGGGCAGCTCTGCCCCCAGCTTCTAAGTAAAGATGGGCATGTCGTGTTGGTGGAATGGGCCCCCTTTTTTATTTAGAAAGTAGGGGTGTCTGGAAGGGAGGGAGGGGGTGACATACCTGAAGAGGCATCGTTTGTCCCGGGCTGGGGTGTCTGGCGGTGGGCTGGGCATGCAGTCGATGTGTCTGGCAGGGGAGGGGAGGAGAGCTGAGAAACCTGAGCAAAGCTAGGCCTGCTGTCTGCAAAGGAGGTGACCGGGCAGGTAGGGACCACAGCCGTCTGTGGGGAGGCCCCACGGCCACCTTGGGCCCCGTCCCAAGGGCAAGGCAGGCAGAATGGCTGGAAGGGAACTCACACCCTGTCTTGGGCTCTCCCGTGACCCCTGCAGGCTCAGTTTTCCGGGACGAGTTCGACCTGGCCATCCTTCAGCTGCAGGAGAACAACCGCCTGGAAATCCTGAAACGCAAATGGTGGGAAGGGGGAAAGTGTCCCAAGGAGGAAGACCACAGAGCTAAAGGTGAGCCTGCATCAGGGTGAGGGGGGCTGCTTCCCTGTCCAAATTCCAGACAACGACTTCCAGAACACCCAGCAAAGAGCCTTGAAGGACACGGGGCCTAGGCTGCGTGGGGCTGGTGCCATTGGACATCTTGTGTGCTGTAGGCACCGAGCACCCCCAGGTACACACCTCCTAGAGGTGCTCCCGCACCCCTGGTTCCTGAATCTTCCCCTTCTCTACCCCAGCCCGGGTCCCGTGTTCTCCCACCTGGACAGGTGCCATAGCCCCGTCGGCTTTTCCCACTCTTGTATCTCAACTAGTGAATTCTCTAGTAGCGATCAGGGTGATTCTGTTTGAAAATGCAAATTGGATTGCAGCACTCCCCTGGACGAGCCTTCTAGTGGCTTCCCATTTTTCTCAGAATACAATCCAGAGGGCTAGCCCATGGACATTTGATTGCATGAATGAATGCTCACTCTATTGGGTTTAATAGAGAGCAGCTGTATACATATACAGCAAAGCGAGCGAGGGCTGGAGAGCCCCCAGGATTTTCTGGTGGGGAGGGGAACGTGCATGTTGGCTTGCACTGGTTATAGCCACTGTAGATCGGTTGAGTCTCTGTTGCTTATTTTTAGACACCTGTTTTTCTCAAGTATCCTGGTTTGGACAGTAAATCACATGATCACCCTAGCAATCTACCTATAGACTTGCTAAAATATGCAACAAATTTGGCTGTGTGTATCCTCCCCGAAGAAGGAGGTTGGGAGCAGAGTGAGGGCTGGCATGTGCTTGTCTTTCGCTCAGCATGAATGATTTTCCCCAGTGAGAGCGTGAATAAGCCACTGTGTGTTTCTAAGTGTCTGTATGTGGATCTCTATCTGGTAAAGGAGAAGGCTCAAGAATGAGAATCTAAGGAGCACGTCATTTGTAGCGTACAGGAAGCCACATGCTTCCTGTACACAGACACCAGTGTGTGCCCATTCATCAACACGGCAGATGGGCAGATCCCATGTGAACCTCGGCTCTGCCCATTGCTTCTCTGTGAGCTTAGGACTGTGGGCTGCTGAGCTCTGGCTGCCATGTCTGTAAGGTGTTGAGGGGAAGGTGGTGTGGACTAGCACACAGCCCACCGTGAGGGTGGAAGGCATTACCACCACGACTGCTCTGTCCTCTGAAAATGAGCCTTGCTGTACTTCCAGCCTCTGGGGTAGCTTCAGTCTGGCAGCTATCTGCTGGGGAGTTATTTTCCAAGGTCATTCGCTTGCTCAAGAGGGCAATGCGGAGGGGGTGAGGTGGCGGGAGTGCTGGAAAGCAGACAGGCCCTCAGAGGGACCCTGTATGGGAGCCTGGGGCAGGTGTCACTCTTATATTTTGCGGGGAGTTACAGGAGTTACGCAGACAATGTTTTGCTTGTGTCTGGAGTGTCAAACCCCAGAAATAAATGACCTGTCAAGTGGAGTGGGACTTAGCGTGGTGCCTGGGCATTCAGGAAAGACCGGGCCCAGCAGAAGGCACCAGACAAGGGCACTGGAAGCTAAGTGTAATCAAGTGGAGGTCGGACATCTCCCCTCACCCCTGTGCTATGAAGCAAGTCCAGAGTACCCCCCCCGGGGGGGGGGGGAGGAAGGCAGGAACTAGAGAAAACACCGTATTTAACTGCCTCAAAGCCTGCAGTGATGAAGAAGTCTTTGTGTTTGGCAGTCAGGTGGAAATGGAAGCTTGAGGTGAGAAATGCGGTTCATTTATAGAACAGTGAAGTTATTGGCGTTTACAGTTGTTAGCTTTCCAAACCCTTTCCCATCCCATTGAGGTTTAAAGAAGCTGACTGGACCGCCAGTCTCAGGGTGGAGGGAGAAAGAAGGCAGACAGGGGAACTGGGCTCCCAGGGAAGACGCCACAGCCAGCGTGAACAGCAGGCTTCCCTCTCGTGCACGTGGGGACCAAATGTTCCCTGGCACAGAGAAGAAAACCAACAGATGAAAAGGAATCAGCACCAGAGGAAGTCATCCTGCCCAGGTCCCCGCGTTTGGAAAGACACCTGGGTCCGACCAACCTGACCCCGTCGCTTGCCCCTCCACGGCTGTCCTTCGGAACAAGGGGTTGAGCTCTCTGAGTGAGAGACAAGGTCTGAGAGCAAACCACCACGAAAGCCAGGGCGTTGCTGCCTGCCCAGCCACAGCAGCTAGAGCCAGTTCTGTGTGGCGGCCCCGTGTCGTCATGGCTACAGTCCAGGCACACGTGACTCAAAGTCTGAAAGCCTTCCTGGCCAGGCAGGAGTCCCTGTGACTTCTTTTAAGCCAAGCAAGAAGCACTAGCCCAAGATGGAAGATGCCACTGTTTCATTTCTGCCTGGCATGTGAACCATCTTAACTATAACTCACTCTTCAAGAGACTTGGGAAAACAGGACCGGCGTGACCTGAAAGATCTCCTCTCTGAGGTCTTTAAATGGCCACCAGGAATCAAACCACGGAAGCCTTGTTCCCTTGTGCTTCAAATAGCATAGAGGGCAGTAGTTTTAACCTGCTTTCACGTGGCTCCTCAGCGGTCCCTTCTTTTTATCCTTTGAGTCCCTTGGCTTTTTCATGTGCCTACAGGAGGGAGAAGAATGTGGAACCAGCAGAGAAAGATGGAAGTAAAGAAGAGTTGGGGGGATTTTTTTTTTCAGAGACCTTGGAAACCGACAGTGGCTGTAGGCACTTTGGTTTCAATTAAAATGTGTGAGACAACACTCAGGGGCCTCACATAATCCCTGTCTGCTTTGTTATCCTATTAAAATGCAAGAGATTTCAAAGGAAAAGAACTGGTGCTAACCCCACTTCTAATCCAATAATTGCAACTCAGGTATCACTGATTCCAATGAGGAATCCTGACGTTGAGGTGATGCCACCCGTCTTTAGGGGAGGGGAAGGAGGAGGAGGAAGTGGTAGTGGTGGTGGTGGTGGTGGTGGTGGTGGTGGTGGTGGTGGTGGTGGTGGTGGTACTGGGATTTGAACTCTGCCTCATGCCTGATAAATTGGTGTTCTTTCACTTGAGCCACACCTCCAGTCCTGATTTTTGCTGGTTACTTTGGACACAAAGTCTAGTGACCTTTTCTACCAGGGATGACCTTGAGCTGAGATCCTTCAGTTTTCAGCCTCCTGAGTAGTATGGATTACATGTGTAAGACAGCAGCACCCAGCTAAGGCCACCTAGCTTGAGCCTTCTTGCCAGGCCTTCCTTGACTATGGTCAGAACCACGCATTCTCTCTTGGCTCCATCTCTCCTCTTAACCCCTCCACACACACAGGCAGAGCTTCTTTATAGAACCACAGAGTAATGAGATTGCAGGTCGCGTGGAAGGCTGGAGATTACGGAAGGAGCCAGGTCCGTTCCAAGCTGTTTCACGTTCTTCTCTGCCTTTTCAAAGTCCCGTATTTATTTATTTTCTCACTCAGCAACTCTAAAAGGAAATATTCCCTAGTCACTCACAGATTCGGCATCCCCAGCGCAAGGAGATAGGATTACTGAAGGCTTGCAAGAGCGGTTGCGAGACAAAAGACAGTGGGTGAACTCCAAAGAAGTGAGATGCTTTTATCTTGAAAAAACACAAGCTCACAATTGGGCTTCAAAGCCACAAAAATCCTCCATCAGGCTGTGAAAATCAGGGTGGGGGCCCTTTCAGGAATGGAAACCAGGCCAGTGGCATTCACTTGGAACCCCGGGAGAACAGGAAGTGCGCTGGCCAGCTCAGTGGGAATGAAAGCGTGAGACATCTTAGCAAGAGTGGGGAAAGAGGCAGGGGGGAAGGACTCTGGGGATGCTTTCCTCTTTCTTCTCAAGGGGCCTAGATTGGGCTATCAGGCTTCTCTGGTTTCTCTGGAGAGCATCAGACTGGAAACCTGAACGTGTGAGTTGGATAATGTCTCCGAGTTACTCTGGAGGGCTCCTGGCCCTAATCAAATCAGATTGATTGCTGAGAGGCAGAGACACGGCAGGGGAGGTTGCCGGGAAGCCTGATCAGACACCGAGGTAAATGGTGACCCACTGAGTCAGTGGCTGAGCAGGGCAGTAATGATAAAGGCCACAGCCCGTCTCCACTTCAGACCCAGCCGAAGTGAAGTCAGTCCATCACAGATTCAGACATTTGACCACATACATTCCGCAACACAGAAGGGGGTTTTATACACAGAGTGTATAGCTCCCATGGCGAATCCCTTTCCCTGTCCCTCCTCTGGGATTTTCCTGGAATGAATCCCTCAGGATGCCAGGTGCAACCTCAAGCCTTAAGGTATCCTTGCAGCCTATGAGGATACTGAGAGATAGGGAGGGGTGGTGTGAGGGGTGGAGCCCTGGCTGCACCTGGCTGAACCTGGACACTTCCACTTGTCATGCTGCCATTGAACCTCGAGCAGGTAGCTGGCTGATTTCTCTGCACCTCAGTTTTCCTTGGTGGGAAAAAAGTAGTTTCAAGAAGTGCAAATGTCCCAGGGCACTGTAAGGATTGGGTTCAAACAGTGAGGAGTCTTGTCGTGGTAAATGGTCATCACAGGTTAGCTTCGTATTTATGAAGACCATAGGCTGTAGGGTCAGACTCACCGGGATCTACATCTCAGCTAAACTTGCCAGAAACGTGGGCAACTTCATTTCTGAGTTGCTGTTTCTTTATAAAATGGGGACAATGGGTTTCCTTTATAGAGATTTGAATAAATGACTGTCATGTCAAGTATTTTTTTTATAGGAGACACTTGAACTTGTATTATGATAGATGATTAAGTACTGCTCCCAGAACTTGTATCTTGATAAACTGAAAATATATCAACTGTCCTGTTTCTTCAACTTCTTTTCTTTTAAATTTACTTTTGGCCATTCTGGGTTTGAACTCAGACCCTCTCATTTGCTCTGCTAGTATTCTACCATCTGAGCCATGCCTCTAGCCTAACCTTTTTTTTTTGGTCCATTGTGAGGCTTGAACTCTGGGCTTGGGTGCTGTCCCTCAGCTCTTCAGCTCAAGACTAGCACTCTACTACTTGAGCCACAGCACCACTTCCAATTTTCTGGTGGTTTATTGGAGATAAGAGGCTCACAGACTTTCCTGCCTGGGCTGGCTTTGAACCGCGATCCTCAGATCTCAGCCTCCTGAGTAGCTAGGATTACAAGCCACTGGCGCCCAGCTTAGCCTAACCTTTTGCTGTTGTTGTTGTTTGAGATGGAGTCTTGTGGACTTTTCTATTTGGGATAGCCTTGAACCATGATCCTCCAGATCTCAACCTCCCTATTAGCTAGGATGACAGCTGTGAGTCGCTGGACCCTGTTTCCTCTTCTATTTTCTATATCCTGTGCTTGTTTATCTCTCACAACTCTCTCTAGAATCTGCAAGCTCTTTTCAGTGGATGTCACTGTGCGAGTGAGCAGCAGCGGCTTACTGTTTCACAGTCCTCAGCACGGCATGTTGTCATTGCATTTTTCGGTGCGCCTGGGCCACTTGTGTATGAGCATGGGCATGTGGTTCTGAGATGGATTACTGGAAAGCAACGTGGGTCTTGGAATTCATACTCTTGCCAAATGCTCTTCAGGTGTCATCATGACCCAGAGCTTCAGCCCCTTGCGCAGTGCTCATGGCAGCTCCGTAAAGATGTGTGGACTCACTTCACAAAGTTATTTTATGCTCTCTTGCTGGGATCACGCCCCGTCCTCTATCCGAGTGCTCTCTCTACACCTGCCTGTGACTCTTGTGGCCTCTTTGCCTCTGTTCAAAAGGAGCTTCCCTTCTGTGTCTCAGGGGCAGATGGCCGTAGTGCTGCCTCCAATTACAGGAGGGTTTTACGACGGAAGGGTACAAAAAAAAAACCTAGAAATGGTTCTTAGCCACTCCGAACGAAAGGAAGAACAGAAGGGAGTGTGGAGCTTCGTGTCTTCCCAAAGGGAGCCCCTGTCTGCTGTCATGGCCTGCTGAGGTGCTGAGGCCAGGAAAGGACACTGGTGACTATGATTTGTATTTGTAGATCATCAGTGAGTGCGCAGCCAGCGGTTTGCCTGGCGAGCCCAGCTCTCTGTCAGCCATTGCAGGCTGCTGGCTGAGGCACCGATGAGGGGCAGGCAGAGACTCAAGTATCGGGACAAAACCCCAGAGTTGAAGCCATCTGTCGGAGTGGCTTACGTGGGATCCCCTGTGAGGTGTGAAGGGGAGAAAATGACTCCATGGCTTGGGGTACCTCTTGCAGGTGCCGAGGCATCTGTGAGTGCCGCAGAGGCCCTGCAGGCGGGGGGGGGGGGGGCCCGGCAAAGGCCCTTCTGATGGATGGCTGTGTGCTAGGGAAGGCATTCAGCTCCTCGGAGGATGACTGATGATGGTGCTAAACAGAACTGCTGCCCTCCCCGAACGCTCCCTTCCCACTCCCCGATCCATCTGCTCCTCGACTCCGACTCTGCCAGCAATCTATTCTTGTTCCACTTTCCAATAACTTGCTAAAGGCATGAATGGTATACAAGCTTCCCCCCTAGGACACCGAGGCCACTCAGCCAGGAATGGGCAGGCTGGGGCCAGTGCCCGTGATTCACCTGCTGGTCCTGAAGGGCGGGAAGCCAGGGACGATGCCTGGGGCTGCTTTAGTGACTTACGGCTCCTACCAGCATTCTGTAGAATTCTCAGCTCCTCCAGGAATGACCAAATCAGTCACCCCGGCAAGGTCACAGGTCCCTTTCTTCTCGGCATCTCTGTCCCATCTGGTGTGGGGGGATCCCGGTGGTATAGCCCCCACTATGGCATCTGCCTGGAGTCCTCCATGTAGGCTGTTGGGTTTTACCATTGTCCAGAATGAAAGTTAGTGCAGGAATGAATACCTAATCACAGTATGGAACCAGAGCTCTTGATAATTCAGGCCTCCATACCTGCAGTGTCGTCTTTTGGATTTGTTTTTGTTTTTGTTTTTACAGTAGTGGGGGTCTGAGCTCAGTGCTTTGCATTTGCTAAGCACTCTACCAGGCACTCTACCACTGAGTCACACTCCTAGCCCTTTTTTGCTTTAGTTATTTGTCAGATGGGCCTGACAATTTTTCCACGGCTGACCTCTGCCTCCCAACTAGCTGAGATTACAGAAATGCCTGGCCCCCGTCAGATTTTACGTTTCTTAAAGAGCATTCTGGGTGGCTGCGTGGAGGGTAGAGGTGAGGAGGAAATAGCTCTAAGCAGGAAAATTATTTCCAAGGCTGCTATAATAGCCAACCAGAGATGAAGTAAGGAAGTGATAGGATGGAAGGGGACAAGGGTAAAAAGTCTAAAATTGCTTAAGAGGTAAAATCAGCAGGACTTGGTAATCGTCAAGTGCCTGGAGAACAAGCAGGAGACCAAATGCAGGAAAATGAGGATAGAAATGTTCCCGAAGTGATCAAAGGAGATTGGTAAGAGTAGAAGAGAACCACACTCAGGGGGTTTCTAAAAAGCCAAAAAGGAGACAGGGTTGATGGAGTCCACTGCTCAAAAGGTTACATGAGATCAGGATGAGGAAATTTCCAAGAAGATTAGAATCTAAATGGTATGAGTGGTTTTCGCAGTGAAGACAAAATTGTATGGGATGAGAAAAGAATGGGAAAAGCAAAAAGTATATTCAGCAGCACAGAGTCATTTTCCCCCATCAGGTAGAGAAGACGAGCATCGTGGGCCTGAAAGCTTTGTTGGGTGTCCATAATTCTATGTGAGCTGGGCCTTGGGGTGGGGGCGGGGAAAGAGATTGGCTTCCAAATGCAAAAGGAAACCTGCAAAATTAAATTAAGACATGTTTAATTAAATATCTCCAAAATGGAACATTGTTTCAACTTCATTAATTTTTAAATTTAATATTCATAAAAATGTTATCACATTTAGAAACATTTGTGGGGGTGGGGTCAGGTTTTTCTCATTTTGCAAGCATTCCCTGGTATGCACGGTGATTGCTGAGAAATCACAGCCAAGGGCTATCTATGATTGACTATTTCTTGCCTTTCAGTAATGTAGAGAGACAACATTTTGAAACTGAAGTTTTACCCAAGATGTAGACACATTTTCTTCTACCTGCTTCTGAGTGGGAGAGGCTCTTCCAGGATACACATTGAAAGGACTTTCAGACTGTCTTAAAGAGCTTCTGATGTAGACAGATCTTCCTAAAAATCTGGCCCATGGAAGAAAGAAAGATGTTGATTAGACAGAAAGGGAGTTTTTCTTTTTTTCCTAAGAAAGGAGAGACATGAGTGGAAAGAGCCACTTGGGAGGAAAAGATGGGTGGCAAGTGACAGAGAGGAGGCAGGGGACACAGCAACAGCGGAAGTGACAGGGCCAGAGGGCGGGAAGAACACCGTCTCCAGAAACAAGAAGGGGATGTCCTTTGAGGGACTCCTAGTCCTTCCTTCTGATGGAGAGCTACCCTAGGGATGGGGAGTCCGGGGTCTCCCAACACCTGAGTAGGCGGCATCCTTTACCACTGGGAGCTCCACACCACTGGCAAAGGCTAGCTGGAAAGACAGGTCCTCCTAGGACATACCCTTCTCCCTCCTTTCTTACCACCCCTGACCCACTGGAGGTAGCACCGGCCTACAAACCTCTTGGGTTCCAAGACATGCTCCCACAATCAAAGACTCTTTTATCCAATTGGCCCTGGTGAGTGAGAAATGGGCTCAAAAACCCAAAGGATCTTCCTCTTGAGAATGACTCCCTTGGATTATTCAAAATAGGAGCACCTGCATTTATTTGCTCAAGGCACAAGAGTTGACCGTACGTGTGGGTCTGCAAACCAGAACATATGGCCTGTGTAAAAATGAATTTATCGTGTGAACTCTTGGAACCATTGTCAGCAGATTCTCAGAGAAGCTGGCACGTCTCTCAAGCTGTATTATTTTAAATCACTTGGGGATTTGTGAGAGAAAATGGCCAGGCAGAGCTATTTTTCTAGTTTTCCTAGGTGTGGAAGGTAGCATTTGATTTCTGTTCCTCACTGGGACGCATCTGGTGAGAAGTTGGCTGGACAATCACATAGCGCCATGTTCCTTGATGACCAGGCCAGCCTTGGGATGTGGGAGATTGCCGGCGTGCACAGGGCGTCACCATTTTCCAAGATAAAAGACACCGTCTGAGTTATGATTGTGGTCCTTGTGGAACCAACATGTCACTTGTCAGGACACGTCCTCTAAAGTCTGGTTTCTCAAATGCCTGAGAAAGGGGTCTGGTTACCTGGAATTTCTATTTCTAGCAAGCTTCCCGGCCAATGCAATGGGAACCATGGTTGAAAATCAGTCTAGTGAGAGTTTTTTTTAAGTTTGTAATTTTTTAAAAAATGTTTCCTAATTAAACATGAAATGTTCCTAAGTCAGAAACTTTGGGGGCACTAAATTCATGCTGAAAAAGTTTTAGATTTTGGATTTTCAGCTCAGGGATGCTCAGCCTGTAACACGTTGACCCTCTTAAGTATAATGTGTTCTATCCGTGGTGAGTCAGAACAGTTGCTTTACATCATAGAAGCTCAATGTTAAGAACATTGATAAACCATTTTAGAATTCATGGATATTTTGATGTCCTATCACTAAAGGCTCCTTCAGGATTGGCCTGGGCCTGTTTCCCAGGCTGATTGCTGCTTCCCATACCCAGACATTATTTTACAATATCTAGAACTTCCTCCCTGCCTCCCATATTGCTCCAAACACCCATTTTATTTTGTTTTAACATGAATAACAAAATCTCTTCCAAGAAAGGGAGTCTAGACAATCTACAAGACTGAAGCTGTGAGCTGTGGCATTTGCCTTGTTGCTAACTGATGTCTTCCTGCTCTAATGTTCATTTGTATCTATTCTCTTACAGGTCTGGGAATGGAGAATATTGGTGGAATCTTTGTGGTTCTTATCTGTGGCTTAATTGTGGCCATTTTTATGGCTATGTTGGAGTTTTTGTGGACTCTTAGACACTCAGAAGCAACTGAGGTAAGTTCCAAAGGGTGTGTCGTGTGCTGGCAATTGGGTGACATCCACAGGCTCTGGAGGTATTTCAGGCAGGACCTGTGGACTCCCCAAGGATGGTACCTGGTACAGAGCCGTGGAGAGAAACCCCCCTCCCCACCCCAGAGGAGGAGACCTGAGCGATGTTCTATCACCTATTGACCATGCATACCCTGAAAGGGTGCTAACTTCACAGGCTTCTAGATTCTTCTTGATACAGCCCAACAAATACACATGTGAAAATGTTCTGTGTACAACAAAGCTTTATAGAAGCGCACGCGCACGTGTGTGTGTGTGTGTGTGTGTGTGTGTGTGTGTGTGTGTGTGTGTGGTTACTAATGGAGAATCTGACCTCAGTCCTTCCATTAAGTCTCTTCAAGATACTGCACTTGAGAGGGGAGAGAGCATAGAAGAACAAGAAGCGTCTTTTGTTATGGATCTGGAGAGTTTCCTTTTCAGCTCAGGGATGAGAACTCATAAGAAGGTTCCTGGGCTTTGGAGTTGCATAGACGGAAGTTCAAAGTCTCAGCCAGCAATTTACTGCTCAATTATTCCCAAGATGTAGAGCCTGTCTGAGGCGCCACCTGCACACCTGTGAGAGAGCTATAATTGTAATTAATAGTGATGCAGGCCCATGGTTCTTCACCTATAGTCCTCAAAGCCACACAACTTGGAAGATTCCAAGTTCTTTGTGAGTTTGATGTAAATGCATGGAGCCACAAAAACATGATGAGCATTCATGGTCTTTTGCCTCACTCAGTGTATACACACACACATTTTCCTGTAGAAATAACAATATGAATGCACACACACACATTTTCCTATAGAAATAGCATTGTGCTTGAATATAGTTTGCCCCAGACAGCACTGGGTGTGTGGTACACCTTGGTGCATTTGATTACATTCCTCAAATCTAAAATATTTGGTTGGATACATGACTTGAGCCAAGCATTTTACCTTAGGTGATTGTGGATTTAGGAATAGTGGTGAGTTGGATGTTGGTGGCTCACACCTGTAATCCCAGCTACTCAGAAGGCTGAGATCTGAGGATCACAGCTTGAAGGTAGCCTGGGCAGAAAAGTCCATAAGATTCTTTATCTCAGGTAAACTATTGAGAAAAAGTGGGAAGTGGCGCTGAGGTTCCAGGTTCGAGTGGTAGGGGGCTAGCCTTGAGCACAAAAAGAAGCTCAGGGAGAGAGCCTAAGCCCTCAGTTCAAACCCCAGGACCAGCAAAATAAATAAATAAGAGTAGGGGTGGTGGCCCTTGTTTTAGTTAAAGAACACATCATCCCCAGCCATAGCCAGCTCACTCACAGAGCCAAGAGCTGGGGTGGTGGGCGGTGGGTGGGCGGCGGTGGCTCAGGCCTGTGACCCCATCTCCAACCGTCAGAATGCCATTGAAAGCTGACCAGGGGCACAACGCTCAAGACTCTCTCCCAGAATTCAGCTAGAAGGACCGAGAGCTATCCATCCAATGGTATCGCTCAGGCCCCATCAGCAAAGCGCAGAACCCTGAGTTCAAACCCCAGTATTACCCAACCCCTCCCAAAAATGTTTTGATTTAAAAATGAGTTAACCTTTGGGTGAAAGCGGGTGGTTTGTGGACACAAGGGAGCTTCTTTCTCAGACTCCTGTCACTGAGCTGGTGGTGAGGTCGTCTTTGGGGTCCAGGGTGAGCTTGCAGGCCGGGATTCCAGGCCCTGTCCCTCATCATGGGCATGGGGGGGACCCCCGTGGGGACCCAGGCCGCCTGTGACACTCCCCTCCTTGTCCGTCCCCTAGGTGTCCGTGTGTCAGGAGATGATGGCCGAGCTCCGGAGCATCATCCTGTGTCAAGACAGCGTCCACCCGCGGCGGCGGCGCGCGGGGCCGGCGCGGGCCGGGCCCCCGGTCCCGGAGGAGGAGGAGCAGCAGGCGGCGGCGCCGCTGCAGCGCAGGCCCCGGGGCACCGCCACGCTCAGCAACGGGGAGCTGTGCGGCGGCGGCGGAGGCGGCGGCGGAGGCGCGGGCGCGCCCGACCAGCTGGCGCAGAGACTGGCGCAGGAGGCCGCGCTGGTGGCGCGCGGCTGCACGCACGTGCGCGTGTGCCCCGAGTGCCGGCGCTTCCAGGGCCTGCGCGCGCGGCCCTCCCCGGCGCGCAGCGACGACAGCCTGGACTGGGACAAGACCACCACGAGCAGCGGGCCCGAGTAGCCAGGACAGGCCAGCCCGGGGCCCCACCCCGAGGCGCAGGCCCGCGCAGGCCCACCGGGCCCTCCCCACACTTGGGATCCAGCCACGAGCGATCGGAGACACCCCCCTGCCTGGTCGGGGGGTGCGCATCCCGCCAGTGGCTGGGGAGAGGGGGGTGCCCAGGCCCCGTGGCTCCGTGGGCCTGTCCTCTGCCCAGATCACACGGGTCTGGGGTGCAAGGAACTGATGGCATTCCCACTGCACCCCTTCTTCTCCTCACGCCCCCACGGAGGGGTTGAGGGGGGGGGTTGTTGTACCCTGGGTCTAGTTCTTACTGGAAAAAAAAATTAAACGCAACAGGGAAGTTTTTTTTTCTTTTCTGGATTTGTATAATTGTGTTCCTGTTCTGTTCTTTGCTCCCCTCTCTCCCTTTCCTGCTTCTCAGTTCTGTCCTCTTGTTTTGTGGCCTTTTGGTTGGATTGGGGAGGGGGGATGGCTGAAGTAGGGATGGAAAGCTAAATGACCCTCATTCCTTTATTCCTTTGTCCTGAATTTTAGGATGGAGTCCCCAGTGTGTCAGACTTGAGGTGCTGAAGTTCCCGGGTTCCTGTGGGAGTGGGGACCCCCCCCCCATCCCGAGTGCAGAAGAAGGGCTTGTGAACCAGGAGAGTCTCGATTAACGCTGCATCCGGTTAATTCTGTAAAAACTTCCCAAAGCAAGGCACCCATCGTTTAATCAGAGAGCCCTCGACATGCCTGGGGTTTCCAGGGCTGATATGTTTTCTTGCACTTGACTTTCGCCGGTCCAAGGTCGGGTTTGGTCTTTTGCGATGAGCTCTCTGAAGCCAGAGAGGGAAGGGAAACACCTGCCAAAGCATGGGGAGGCCCTGTGCAGCGGGGAGGGGGTAGGTGCCATTCCCAGGCCAGGCCCTGGCTTTGCCGGCAGTGTGATGCCAGCTCACAGAGGAGTCAGGACAGGCGTGTGTGTGTGTGTGTGTGTGTGTGTGTATGTATGTGTGTATGTGTGTATGTGTGTTGGTAAAACAACTGTATCTCTTTTTTTTAACCAAACTTGGCAGGGTTGCAAAGCCCCATCCCCAGGGCTGTCATGGATTGGAGGGTTTCTCACTATCACACATGAGACTGGGTATAAATATGTGTATGTGTGCGTGTGTGTATATGTCCATGAAATGGAAAGCCCTTATGGAATGGAGAGTATTCCGACAGGTTCCTGGAGAGAGGTGGAGTCTCAGCCAGTCACAGGCCCGGGAACTAGGAACCAGGAGTCCTGGTGTCAGTGTGGGCAGTGGCCCCCTTGTGTGGCTTTTGGCAATGCTTTGAACTTCTCCTGCATCCACAGACAAGGAGTTACAGTGCTTCCCCTGTGGTCCAGGGATGCCATCACCGGCTCTGCTGGTGGGAAGTCGGCATGTCCAGAGCATAGCTCTAACACTGGGGTGGAGTGGGGGAGCAGCGTTTCACGCAGAGTTTCCGTGTTCTGATGGAAAACAATTTCTATGCAATTTCTGATTGTAAACTGAAGACAATTCAGAGGGAGAGAGAGAGAAACAAACCGCCGCCGCCGCCACCTCCATCTCCATCTCCACCACCGGCCGCCGCAGCCAACTTGAGTCGAGTTGTCCTCATGTTGCATCTGTTCCAAGTGTATAAATGCCTCTGTTCTAAGTGTATAAATTAGGGACGCTGGGGGCCAGGCAAGCTGAATTCCATGTTTTTGTCATTTGGGGAGTCCGGCGTCCTCTCTGTGCCGGGACAGCGAGTTAGAGCTGGCATCCCGCAGGCCCTGTGGACCCTGGTCATTCCTTCACAGGATGCCAGCATGGTCCTAAACTGACCTCGCTCATGAACTCGAATCCTTTGTCTCTTTAACCTTCCAATGACAGCAAGCTGTGCGGGACACTTGAGTATTTTTTTTAAACCTCACCTCAAGCCTTGTGGAGAAACGTGGATTCGGTGGGAAGGGCACCAGAAGGCCACCTGCCCACACATCTCAGCGGTGCCATGCTGCCCGGCCTGTAGCACATACCACACTTCTTCTCACTTCCGATTCTCTCCGGCCACACCAAACATGTACAGTGGGAAGGGGTGTTTTGTTTGTCTTCTTTTTTCTTTTTAAATCTCATTTTTATGAGCAGGCTCTCTTGATCAATAGCAAAGTTTTTTTTTTTTAATGGATGGGAGAAATGAATGTCCTCATGTATCATTTATGAAGTCTCCTTCCTTCACCGCGTGGAATGAAGATAAACCTGACAGCACCAGGCAGTTTGTCTCAGCCACCAGCCCAGCCCCGCGCCTCCCTCCTGCTGCTGCGTGAATTCGCCACCAGCTCCTTCTCATTCTTGGTTTGTCTCCACTTTTCTTTTTTTAATCTGTCGGTTGTCGGCTTTCTTTTCCATTGTCTATTTTCTATGGACTCTGTGTGTACTGTAAAAACCAACCAGACAAACAAAAACAGTTTTTTCTTGTCTGTTTATCTTTCTTCAACTGGAATATTTACAATAAAACAGAAACAAACCCTGAAATGTTAGCAGCGGGTAAGAGATGTTTTGGTGTGGCAAGGGTGGGTCGCTGCAATTGCCTGCCCGACAAACAGGTGTGTCTCCCCCTCGGTCTCTCTCTCCCTCCCTCTTCCTCTCTCTCTTCTCCCTCTTCCCCCCCCCCCACACTCCCCCACTCTCTTCCATTCTTTGTTCACAACTCAGAAGAGTCTAGGTGACATTTCAATTTTTAGTCCTGGGAGCTTGAGCCAGCCACCACCCCCACCCCCACCTGCTCCCCACCAAAAAAGGGGGGGGGAGAAATACACATGTTAATGAAGTTCAGGATTTCTGGGGTTTTGTCTTCCTAAATGCACTCTTCGGTGAATAGCCATCTATTGATACCTCTAGTAACTCTAGTCAGATAACAGCCCAGATCCCACGGGGAGCTTGAAGATTACATCAATTAAAATATAATACTTTGCTTTATTTCTTTTAATTGCTCTACAGGGCCCCAACCGTCACCAGATCTCTGCCTCTGAACCCAGGTGGGGTGTAAGTTGAGCGTGTAGATGGCCGAAAATCTTTTGGCTTCCTCTGCAGCCAGTGCTCATATGAGGATATTCATCCTGGGGACGGGCCAGCCGCCCTCTTATTGGTTAGGTGAGACTGAAATATCATGATAACCAATCCACTTGGGGCCGCTCTGTGAACGTTGATTAGTTTTGGATTCCAAGGAGTTGAATTTTCTTGTGGAATCCAAGGGGGACTTCCCTGTGCTGTGTGAGACCAGAAAAGGGTTGGGGAGTATTTTGGACGCAGCGGACTGGTGGCTGGAGTACAGCTTGAGAGAATGATTTGTTACCTTCCTACCAATCGGGTACACACATCAAGGTAAACCAGTCTGGACGTGATAAGGGAGATTTGATTCCTCCACTGGTTGTCAGCCCTCTTTGGTGAGTAACAAAGAGGCCTGTTTGGAGAATGAAGAGAAGGAATCTTTTCATAAAGATTTTGCTTAAAGCTAGTACTTCCTATGGGGCCTTCTCAATAGGAAAAAAATGGAATCTTAAGTTGCCTTGAGATTTGAGTAATTCCCATCCCTTTCTAACAAAGGTGACATTCTCCTCACAGGCAAATCCCACACCAGGGCCAAACTTCAGAATACCCTCAAGGGCATTAAAATTGTGTGCCTCAAAGACTGCTTATGACATACTTTCACAAGATTCTTCCTCCAGGGAAGAAAATCATAACCTGGAAGGAAAACAAAAACAAACAACCCAAGTGGTTTCAGCTGTCATTTAATAGCAAGTAGGGAAGAAGAGAATCCTGGCACAACTGTTAGGAGTCTACCATTGACAGTTTATTGATTTCACACTAGCTTTCAAATCCGAAGGATGGATGAAAAATAAATGCCAATGCTACCATGAAACGAATCATCGAAGTTGTGCTGGAATCAGGGAAGAAGGAAGTCTACAAATGATGATGCAATAGAAAACGACTTCTCTGACTACAGATGGAAGCTGAGTGTTCAGTATGACCGTATGTTAATCATGTATACACGTGTACGCCTGGTTCCAGGCTGGGGCTTTGGTGAAACTTGTCAGGGACAAGGGTGCATTGTACTGCTAGCACGGCAGGGGACCTGATCCTATTTGCAGAGGAGATCTTAATGCAGACCTTGGTTCTGTATTACGGTAGGTGGGGGTCAAATATGAACATGGAAAGATTTTCCTATTAGAAAATTTTGCCAAAGCATCCTGCCTACCGTTCTGCATTTTGTGCCTCATCTAATGTCATCCTTGGCTACCTCAGAGATGTTGAAGGGGAAGATGGATAGAAGATATTGCGTGATGGTGACATCTCCCCTTTCCCCCTCCCCCCCTTTAGCTACCAGCACCTCATTTGATTTGGTGGAAAATAATGAGATTAGCAGTCTGTATGGGAGGGCAAGACTTACCTGTCAGAAAGAGTGAAAGACATCCACAAAAGAACAAAGAGCTGGAGCAAATGGTGTGGCTCTGTAGGCTGTGTAGAAGCTCAGAGGATCTCCAGGTCCTGGGTGGTAAGGAGAGCAAGGCAAGGTTGAGTGCAGAAATCACTTTATGTTTCTGATGTCTGGGCAAACAGGATTTTGTTTCATATCCCTTGGGATGAAAAGAGTTGATCATCTTGAGTTCAGTCCTTCTCTGACAATAGATGGCTTGTCAGATGGGCACTTATGGCTTACCACCAGTAAACCTAGTTCCTCAGAAGTCTGAGATCTGTCCATCATGATTCAAAGCCAGCCTGGGGGAGGAAAAAATCCATGGGACTTTTATCTCCCAGTTAACCGGCAAAATGCTGGAAGTGAAGCTGTGGCTCAAGTGGTAGAGCATCAGACTTGAATGGCAAAGCACAAATCCCTAAGTTCAAGCTCCAGTACTGGCGCATGCACACATGTGCGCATGTGTGCGCCCATGCGCGCGCGCGCGCACACACACACACACACAGATGGTTTGTTTTTGCTAGAGTTCTCCTGCCCTCACCACGCCATATCTTTTGGAGGAATTCGGGCTCTGCTATGACGCTACTTCTGTTTCTCTGCCCATGTTATTTAGAGTCTCAATACTACCCCATCCCTAGGCTTTTGTAGGTTGTCTTAGTGAAATTTTTCACAGAGACAGACAGCTTTGCCCTACAGCATACAAAAAGGCTGACAAACGAGCAATGACACTCTCTCAAGTGGATTATGAGCTCTTCTTAGGGAAAGGATCAGTTTTAAAATTGGGCGGAAGGAGCGTGAATACAGAACTGAAGATGTGGAACCAATGTGAAATTAATACAGAACAAAATCTCCCAAGTCCCCCATCCAGGAACATTCAGTAACTGTCTTCCTTTTCAACCCATTAAACCATCCTGTTACTCACAGCAGGAGTCCGGGTGGGAAGTTATTCTACTCAGATTATTCTGATTAGATTTTTAGTGGCTTTTCCATTAAAAATAACAGAATGTATCCTCTATTTCTATACCATCTGTAATCCTGTAACACCAAAGGGGCTAGGAAAGCATTTTAAATCAGGGAAACTTGGATTAGATGCAAAGGTGAGAAGAGTCGCAGGCCACATTGCTCTGTGAGATGGCGTGTGTGGTAGCCAGCAGGCTGATGGACTTTCACACAAAGGAGAGACGAAAGTAAGTTCTGTACAGGGACGTGGTTTTCGGCTGCTTCCCATTCCTTTTATGTAAGCTCAACTGTGTGTGTGTGTGTTTGTGCATATATGTACAGAGAAATTCAGCATAGACATGAAGGTTCCAGATTCCTATTCCTGTCTGTCTGTCTGGTATATGTGTGTGTGTGTATGTGTGTGTGTGTACACGCATGCATGCATGTGCATGTATGCTGAGGAGTTCAGCATAGACATGAAGGTTCCAGATTCCTGTTCCTGTCTGTCTGGTTTATGGGAGGTGTGTGTGTGTATGTGTGTGTGTGTATGCATGCATGCATGTGCATGCATGCAGAGGAGTTCAGCATAGACATGCAGGTTCCCATCTGTCTGTCTGGTATGTGGTGTGCGTGTAGCAATTAAGCACAGACGTATAGGTTCTTGTTGGCATGTGTGCATCTGTATTTCATGAGTGGGTTTGTGAGTATATGTGTTGGAGCATGGTGTATGTACTGTGTATGAGTGTGTAAGTGTGGTGTGTGTATACGCGAAGATGGCATATGCGTGTTGTGATGTGGTATGAGTATGTATAGTGGTGCAGCAGTGTTCCTTGTGTGCATATCGAAAGGCAAAGGCCCGTGGTTCCTCTCCAGCTTCTCCAGTGCTTCCCGTCAGCGCTGCTGGGGCGAGTCTGGCTTCCGTTGGCTTCGTTCTCACGGCATTTATTTCTGCCTGGACTGCGCATGGATGCCTGAGGTGAGAGGTGGCATTTCCTGCTCTCAGCAGAGCAGTAGCTGGTCTGAGCTGACGCTGCAAGCCCCCCCCCAGCCCCCCGCCCCGGCCAGCTGGCAGGCATCCGTCTTCCAGCCTGAGGAAGGGACTGGCAGGTGGGTGATGTGTGCCACAGCATGAGGGAAGGTAGCTGGTGAAGATGGGAGTCCCGCGGCTCCCCGTTTATGCCCCAGGCTTCCCCGTAGCCCTGCCCACCTTGGGCAGGGAACCCTGTCCAAAATGGCCTGACATTGAACTTGGTGACAGTTGTAGGGTTTAATCGGCCAAGAGAGTACAGAACTCAAAAGCGACATTGTAATCTGGCCACCTTGGCTTGGGTGTACAGAGCAAGCAGTAGATTGCTAAGGCTGTGTGATGTTCAGATAACTCTGGCTTCTTCTCTGGTCTTTCAACCTTCTCCAGACCCCTCCACGCTCCCCACTGCAGGCGCCCCCCACCGTGTGTAGCTACCAGCTTTTCCCGGGCTCTTCTTCTGCGCCTTCGCTGTGCCATCTGCCCAGAACACCCTTCCTGTTCATCTTCCATTGCCAGAGCTTAGCCATGTTTAGGTCCAGCTTAAGGGTCACCCTCCCTCGGCCCTCTGTGAATCCCCAAGTGGGGGAGCCTCCCCTCTCCTGATCATCCCCAGCCTCTCTATGGCCTCTGTCTTAGAGTGTGTGTGACACCGCACTATCCCCACTCCTCCCTCCTGCTGGAGGAGGGCCTTTGAAGTGCAGACGACCTGCCTTTGTCACCTTCCCATCCAAGGTGTCCTGGCACACATTACCTTCCCATGCACGAATGCATGAACGAGAGCGGCAAACCCAGCTGAGAGCAAATGCACATAAAGATGCTGCTGAAGTACAACCCGGTGACAGGGATATATATGCCTGTGATTTAAAGCAACCAGGCAAAGAACAACTTCATCATTTGTGATAAACAAAACTATGACTCCGCCCATCTTACTGGGCATGAACCCTGTCGGAGGGCAAGCCGGTAACGTTTGGGGGCTAGTAGGGAGCTGGCTTCGTTTCCACCAAAGTTAGAATTCAGCCTTGCAGCTC
This sequence comes from Dipodomys merriami, assembly GCF_024711535.1. Classification (NCBI taxonomy): domain Eukaryota; kingdom Metazoa; phylum Chordata; class Mammalia; order Rodentia; family Heteromyidae; genus Dipodomys; species Dipodomys merriami. The sequence goes on along the minus strand of NW_027202305.1, from coordinate 4,182,303 downwards.
CCAAGTCAGCTCTGCAAAATCCAACAGCCTTCTCCCTTCTCTCCTCATTATCCTAAAAATAACTGATGTCTGGGCTGGGCCTGATGACTCATGCTTGTAATCCTAGCTACTCAGGAGATGAGTATTCTGAGCCAAATAAAGTCCACAACATCCCATGTCTACCTATGTTGAGCATGGTGGTGCATGCCTGTCATTCTAGTTGCATCCAGAAGTGAAAATAAGAGGATTGAGGCCCCATGGTATCAATACTCCAGAGCAGAAATGACTGGAAGTGTGAATCAAGTGTTAGCGCCCCTGCCTAGCAAGAGCAAGGCCCTATGTTCAAACCCCAGTACTGCTAAAGCGAGCCAATAAAAAGCAGTTTCTACCCCAAATAAAATTTCCTGATCTTGGTTCGTGGTTTATGTGTTTCAGTGAAAGGCTAGCAAAGCGGTGCTTGTTGGAACATGGTCTTCTTTACTAAAAACTGTCAAAATCAACCTCTGGTTCCTCCTTACAAATTTCTCCTAGGTAGTTTACTTTGAAAAATGTGAATGCATCAGCGTGGTTTGAAAGGCAACAAATTATAGTCCTAGCATTTAGACTGCTTACTGTACAGGGAAGTCTGGCCCGTTTTGACAAGTTTAGAAAAATGTTGCCATTTACCTAAGTGGTAGTGTTCAGACTAAAGAAAAATGGAAGATAACTGGGCACTACTGGTTCATGCCTGTAATCCTAGCTATTTGGGAGGCTGAGAATGGGAGGAACGTGGTTCAAGTCCAGCTTGGATGATAGAGTTCTTGCTGAGAAAAATACAAGGCTCTGAGTTCAAACCCCAGTATTTCCAGAAAGTATGGGGGAGAGGCGGGAGGGAGGGAGACAGAGTCAGAGACAACAGAGAGGAAAACCCTGGAAGGTTTACAGATTTTTTCATTAGCTAGGCTTTAGCTTTTTGTTGTTGAAACAGATAAATTACTTGGCTTTTATAACTTGGTTTCTCTCTAATATTTTACATTAGTTCCTAAAGCAACCTGCGTCTATAACACCCAAAAATCATCAGAGATGCTACATACATTCCCAGAGATGGAATTTAACTAGAAACATCTTTAAATTAGGGTCTCTGACTGTGTCTATTATCATTATTAAAAAGCAATGGGAGTTAATAGATTTTCTTATAGCCATACCAACCCACAGGACAGTTATTTGGTTGAGGTAAACATCTGATCCTATGGCTTTTAAGAAAATAATGTTTAGTAATCAAAGAAAACCATGGAGTGGAAACAGATAGTAAATCAGGCTCTTGTAGATCTAGACCCTCGCACCTGCACTCAAATACTTGAAGGCTTCTCAAGCAAGTGGTCAGAGCCTCACCCAGGCCTAAAAATGAGAGTTCATCAGTTCAAACCAATCAACATGTATTAGTCGACGGTATGCGTATGCCGGTGGGAGGGAGGGAGGCTTGTGGACCCGGCCAAGGGTATGAGATGCATGCCATCAGAGGGGGAAAGCCAAGAGGCTTTGCATTCTGTGTGGTTTCTAGAACTACTTGTGTAGTTTACTGAGAGGCCGAAGGCCAAAGTAATAAGGATCAAAACAAAGCAACCCATTCCCTGTCACTGTAAGTATGTGAGTCTATGATATAGCTAGATACCAACAAAAGCTACCAACAGGCAGAGAGATTAGGTAGCATCCTTCTGAGGAGCCCCTGGAAGAAAGACATAAACCATCACAATACACCTGTGTGTGTAGGTGCTGCAGCAGTGAATGGATCCATTGCTGATGAGGCAAATCACACAAACACGCACACACACACAAATACAATAAAACAAGCATCTTTCTCTTGAGGCAATTAGAAGTTGCTTCAAAGATTAATCAATCTAAGTGTGAGAGAAAACATTAAATAAGCAACTGTAAGACACTGCTTAGAAAAAAGTGGTACATGATGAGGAAAGAGGGTCTGAGGCCTGGCGGAAGAATCTGAGGTGGTTTTTCTCTAACCCTCCAGTAAGCCCCAGTGGAGCACGTGGGTCTGTGCAAGCTAGTTCCCATTCTTTTCTTTCTTTCTTTCTTTTTCTTGAGGCCACTCATCTCAGAAGACCCGCTGTATTCTAGACAAGCAGAAGAAACCAGAGACCGTCCCTTTTCATAGGAGAATTGCACAACTAGTCTTCTCTCTCAGCTCGGGGACAAGGAGAGAATTCAGATCTAGGTAGCCTTGTTGTGGATGTCTTTCTCCCATGGTAAACTTACCAGAAAGGGGTTTTCAACCTTATTTAAACACTCTCTGACTCTTTGCAGGGAGGCGTATACCAGTACTCTCTGCTCCTCAGGTATCCGACAGCTTGTGTCCAAGCTGACTGGAGCTGAGTGGCTGACCCTGGCTTTGACAGGCAATGTATGAGGGATGCGTGGGTGGCCGGGGACCTCTCAGATGGCCTCCCTTCAATGAACAGTTCCCAGCTAGTCAATCGGGGCGTAACAATCAGGTCGGTGTCGGCAGGGCTGGATTGGAAGGATTTCCAAGTAATCGTATTGGAGAATTGCCTTGGGTATAGAGAAATGGATAATATCAAGCTGCATCTGGCACACTCTGCGAAGGTACTTGCGGCTTCTCTGATGGGATACCCGCCCCTTTAACAACTCTAATACTTCCAAACGAAATGAAAATTCCCATCTTAGCAGTCATTAAGGCTCCAATTTTATTTCTCATTATTAAACCATGATGTTGGCCAAAACATTTAAATTAAGCAAAATAAAGAGATTTATGAGCAAATTGGAGTCTAGGTGAAAAAAAATATTCAACCCTAATCCACAAAGATTAAGCAGTACACAATCACGAAGTTATTGAGGGAACTCAAAAAAGAGAGAGAGAAAAAAAAATTTCAGCGTTAACAGAAAGAAATGTTCTTTCTTATTTTTTCCCAAAGAAAATTGAGTTTTTAGGTTGATAATTTCATGCTCGGTAATACCCACATGATTTGAGAAATGTTGGAAGAAGACTTAAATGGTATTTTAGTCTCCATGCAAACCTAAAGGAATATGTCAGATGGCTAGCCCTGCGGGCCCACAGCCTCCTATGGAGAGACAGCCACGTGATGACAGCAACAAGAATGATTTTGGATCCCACAGCCCTAAACACAGAACCCCGCTCGCTGGCCAGCGTGGAAGGAGAAGATGAAATGTGTTTGATCTTCTGTTTCCCCGCTGAGGTGGTTATGCCAGAGGAAAAGGTATTTCCAGCTAGCGGAGGGCTCAGGGGTAAAGGACAGGACAGGTACCAAGCAGAAACTGCCTTTTTCCTGGAGGAGATTCTTGTACAGGGGCACACTTAAGTGGCAATTGGAAGATGAAAGGTTTTATGGCCAATCATCCAAGCTACCAGCCATTGATATCATCTTTCTCTTTCTGTTTTATTTTATTTTGTAAAGCAGGGATTTGAACTCAGGCAGGTGCTCTAGTACTTGAGCCATCCTCCTGGGCCTTTTTTGGCTTCAGTTCATTTTTAAATAGGGTCTTGAATTTCTGCCTGGATGAGGCTTGGAAGGTATGATCCTCCTACCCATGCCTCCTGTGTGGTTGGAATTATAGGTGTGAGCCACCAGTCCCGGCCTTTCTTTAAAAGAATCTTAAACTAGGCATGGTGGCAAAGACTTATGATCACAACGTATGGAGAGCCCAAGGCATCCTAGGCTACATAGGAGACCCTATCTTAAAAAGAGAGGGAGAAACGGAGAGGAGAAAGAAAGAGAAGAGAGGGGAAGAAAGAAAAAGGAGAGAAAGAAGGAAGGGAGGAAAGGAAAGAAAGGGAAAAGGAAAAGGTCTTAACTCAGGCAATTTCAGACCAAAAGCCATCAAGAGTATTCATAGTCCCAAGGCTCTGCCCGCCACGGAGGAAGCATTTGTCTAAGGGACAAGTGAGACATCAATTGCTCCTAGGGGCTTTCAGAGACAAAGACGCTCGCTTACAATTGAACATCAAAGCTCACCCCTGTCCACAGATACTGTGTCTTCCCTGGACACCTGCAATAGTACTTGAACTTGTCATCCATAGTCATTTCTTTGGGTTAAGAAAGTGTACTACTGAGTTGGTCGGTTGCCACCTAATAGCTTAGACAGGTCACAAATGTAACAAGGGAAAGGTCAACTTTGATGGAGATCACACAGGGCCTGCAGCCAGGAAAGCTTCCTTGGGTCGGGGGGGGGGGGGGGCAGAATTCTAGCCCCAGCATGGAGCGCCAGAGGCACTGCATAATGTGGGAAGCACTGGGTAAGGTGGGAAATCTGGTCCCAGAGTGACAGGGTATGGAAGGGGTCAGAAAAGAGGGAATTGATATTTCTCCCATGTCTGTTGTGTTTCGAGCCTATGCTAGGGGTTTTGTGCAGGTTTAAATTTCAATACAATTAACTCTGGTACGGCTGCTTTATTCTTGTTTTGCAGCTGAAGAATTGGAGGCTAATTTGTCCAAGCAAGTGGTTTCCCACACTGGTGGGTGCTGATCTTGACATTTCTCTAGAGGTGTCATGAAGGACACGGCCCGATCCAAATAGAGAAAGGTAAGCAGGAAGGGGGAAGAATTTAGCATGACTGGTCAAAATATGAATACCAGTAAGTCATTTGTATTTTAAATATGTGCGCTCCAAAAACAAGTAGTAACTGATTCACCTTTCTGGGGTCCCTGGGACTTCATGAGGACCTCCCCTCCCCCACTCTCCACTTCATGTAGAAGAAGCTGTGGTGTGACACAGCTACCACACCAGCTGCTTTCAAACAACCTGAAGGCTTTCAAAACCACAATGAAAAGTATCTCACATTCATCAGATGAG